>NC_087398.1:10000000-11210500 GCF_031307605.1 Tribolium castaneum
CAATTGAGATCCAAATCTTGCAAATATCTGAAAACTGATCTCTATCCTCCCAAAAAACTGCAAGCATAAATCTGGAAATCCGAGCCAAAAGCTCATATCTGTCAGTCGGCTAAACAGCTCAATTTCCCCGAATTTATTGGCATTTACCTGCACTTAGGTAATCCCAAGTCACCCTCACCTCCCAAAACTGTCCCAAACAGTGTCAATTTCTGTTTGCATTCAACACAACTTCTTCACAGTAAATTCGCTTTTGTCGGACGATTTAAAATATCGCCCTTCCATTCACAAATTTAGACAACTTTAAACATATCAATTTCATTCCGAGTGGGCCAACTGTGTGGTGAATGCGAACCTTCACTGGTCCTAGCCAGAAACTAGGCGACCAGTTGGGGAGCTTTAAAAAAGCTTTCAACATTGTAAAAGTGTCAGTACTTAGCGAATACAGTAGCTCCGACGGTATAAAGGACACGATTCAAAGGGAACCTGACGGTGATTTTACCTGGGATGACAAGGGCTAAATGTACCATGTGACAAAACGAAAAATTCGAGATCATGTTTGTAGATGGGATGATAATGGCATCGGATAAATTTGTCTCAGGGTGGGGGAAGAGGGGTTCATTTGCATTTCGGGGCCGATTCGTTGCGCTTTTTGGCGAGAGCTTTGACATATATTAACTTGTAAACAGATGTCAGGAATCATTAGGGCAAACCCGTCCAACGATTGTCATAATCACAGCTAAAATAACACCGGGATCTTGCAAAGTTTGGTATATTCATTTTTTTTTTTGTTTCAGGAGCGAGCGCCGAATGACTTAACTGCTAGGAGCCAAGACCTGATGTCGTTCTTGTGATATTAATTTAAACGTTAGTGTTATTCGTGTATACGACACCCCCAACCCTCCCTCCTAATTTGCCCCAATTTCCAACATATCTCGATAAAATCCGTTCCGAATTACGTGAATTATGTACGCTGTGTCCATATAACCAAGCAGAAAATAAAAAGCAGTGTCTCTCGATGAAATTCACCCTTTCTCCCGAATCTCCACCGTTGCATCACCCTCCTTGGGTGGCCAAGACCGTAATTAAATCGGCGTGATTTTTCCGAAACATTGCGCCCTTACAATGCGCCAAAGGGTTGCAACCTTTTTTCGTTTAAACGTTAGAATTTAAACTCGCTCAGGCAGAATCGAGTGAACTGAGCTGTGTAAAATGAAATTTTCGAAATGGCAAAGCGTGACAGCTTTGATTGTTTTGTTACCTCCGCCAGTGGCGTTCGTTATCGGAGAGGAAGACGATAAAGTGTTGAGTTATCGGCTTCCGGCGAGCTGTGAGATTTATTCGTGACGTTTGTCCCGAGAGAAAAGTGTCAAAGTTTGCATCGTTTACTAAAAATAAGGCCGGAAGAAGGCGCAGTCAAAACAAAGACACAAGTGTGGACATGTAATTTCGGGATAAGAGGGCACGCAGCTGAGGAGGTGAAAAGTGACGCCTTTATTGGGATAATGCGACACTAATCCGGATATTTTCGTTCTGATATTAGCTCTATTATTGCGAGCGAAGAAGTGTTTGGAAACATGGCCCGTGATAGGTGACGGGCTATTATTAGGAGCTTTGTTGCTTGACACCGACTTTCACAGGCATCTGACCCGCTCCTGCAACGGGTTGAACGTTTTAATTGGACTTAAATGCTAGCTTTAATGGTTTCAAACACGAGATCAAAGTAGTTAAGGTGAAAACATCGAAAATGTAGTAACAGAACAGCCAATCCATTTTAACGCGCAGGACACTTTACACCAATTTTAAGAATTTATTTTCAGTTTTTATGAACAGTATTATGTTTGTCCTTGTTTAACGACGTAAGAATGTAAGAAGTAAGAGCAAGAGCAATAGTTATATATTTGCAATGAAGAACGCGACAGCAAAAGTTACGGAAATAAAAAAATACATATTATTAACCAATTTACATACCGATTTCCATATTCTAAACTACCAGAATCTAGAAAACACTTCAGAAATTATTATTGTACGTAATCTGCCAACAGTATTTTGTGTTATACTCTACAGACAATGTATGTGAATTTTACAATTCAATGAATCATTTCATTTTAAAATTTTTAAATGATTATCCTCTCCCATTTTAAATCCAAAACAAAACAAAAATATATTAAATACAAACTTAAACGTGTATTTTGAAAAAAACTTTACATACTTACTACAGTTATTTTGAAAATTTCGGTTGCATTATTCCTGGAATGACTGAGAAATAAACGAGTGATTGTAAATTATATGATATCACAGCCTAACAAAGAACCCATATAAAAAATTCTTCGCATTTTTCTCCCACTTATTTACGAGTATAACTCCTTACAACTTTATCATTGTCCTTTACTGAAAAAAAATCTTTGTAATATCAATTTGAAACGCAACTTATTAAAAAACATTGGTTTAAAAGCAATATTATTGACCTAGAAATTTCAATCAATTTGTAATTTAGGAAACAGCAAAATCAGAGATCAGTTTGGTAACATCGGGTGTTCCACAAGATTCCAGTTTGGTTCCCATCTTATATATTAGATTATCATAAAATAAATACTAAAGTGAGAACTTTGAACTTCTAGCAAATTTTTTGAGGTTTTTCGTTTGTATTTTTAAATATAATGTAAAAACTGATTTTTAAAATTTTTCGCGTGACTGTACGGTGCTTTTGAACCACGCTGTATATGCGGCTGAACTTCTATTGTTGTTAAAAAATGTTATGTCGCTCTTTAAACTTCTGTGCTCCAATAATCGTATCTTAAATTCGGAAAAAAATTGTGAAACGCTTGTGCTTTAGTTTATAAATTATTTCCACATTATTATTTACTATCCTTAGACAATCTAAGACAATCTAAACAAATATCGTCTGTAAAAAAATTCAAAACAATTGCTGCCGTATTATTTTTAATTTGAAAAAGCACGATCATGTATCATAAAAAAGACCTGATGGTTAAAAATTTATATCTAAGCTTTTTTATCTCAATTGTTATTGTTATTGATTGTTTATTTATCGCTTATTCTTAATATCGACACCCCTGTACCTAATAAGGAGTCAGTTTCATTCTAGAAAAAGTTTTCTGTCAAAACCCACCTTTTCTCTTCATTTTTTTTTTACTTTTCTTAATGAATTCTTTTTTATTTCTTGTTTCCTGAGAGACTGGCAATGTTTTTTTATAGTTTTCCATTTTAGTTTTTGGTTCTTAAATATAATATCCAAACTTATTTTAATTTCTAATATTGTTATATTTTTATTTTTATTTTTTTATTATTTTGGTTTTTTATTATTTCACTTTTAAGATGAATAACTTCAAACTAGACTTCCCCTACCCATCTGTGTATTAGTGTTTAATTTTATTCAATAAAAGTCCTCTTTTTTATTATTTTTATTATTATTATTATTATTATTATTATTATTATTTTGAGCATAACTTTAAAAAATAAAATTTTAAAAAAATTAAAGAGACAATAATTCAGAGTTGTCAAAAGTTTTTTGTCACAATCAAGTAAACATAGTTTCAAAGTCATGGGCCACTTCGATGAGAAGTAAAAACCTATTTTTGCTCCCCAAACTCGTACTTTTCCCAACCAGCGATGATACATCACATTTTCCCAACGTAAAAAATGATCGATTGGCCATGCACACTCGATTACTAAAGGATTATCAGGCCGGCACTACCCTTCCAAATTTCAAATTTTTGTTATGTTAAACGTCGACGTACGTCCATGGAACAAAAAACTATCGCTGATAACGCGCCTACTCCGATATTATACAACAATCGATTGACATTAAGGCCTTTTGACACGTGAGTCACGATAGCCTACTGGATCAGGTGTGGTCCTGTAGGATTACATTACGCCTCGCGTCACTGATCATGGGTGATTTGATACGAAGAGGACGATCATTGTTTCACGCTCAGCTGACTGCGATCATGAGGGAGTAAATAGGTACAAGTAACGTGTAATTACAAGGACCCGGACGGTTTTCAATTACAATATCCACTTTCATAGTAAAAATTGATTTTACGCTTAAAACTCTTGCCCAAAAATTTTTTCGGTATTATTGGCATTCTTCCCTCTTTTAATTACACATTTGCTGGGTATTATCTGGTCGCGTGACCACCCATCAAGCCACGTGCACGTCTCGCTAATCCCAGGTTAATTGGCATTAGTTTGACGTCTCGGATGAATATTTTTTACTTAACTTAAATAATGCAATCAATTCGACCCTCACCCCTGCTTGTCCAGCCTTGCATTGTCAAAGCCTCCCACACCGACGAGACTAATTACGAGCAAAACGACCAGGTATTTAGCAAAGGCTGTGATTATACGTTAGGTTTTGGAATAAATGTGAGGGGCGGCCGTAAATGGAAAGCAATTTTCGGGGTTTGTTGACCAGGCAGTTATGCGAATGAGTAGACTATTTTTAATGTCGTAATTAGGCTTGATTTGTTTATGGGCACGAGGATTATTTTATTATTAAATTATGCCGTCCGTGCTGGATGTGTGGAATGACTAATCGATTGTTAGCGATGGATTTTTTTATTTATAATACTCTATTGTTTATTGTTAAGTGGAGAAAAACATTTTTGTGGACGCATATTCGCGCATAAATATTTCTTTTATTGTTCTGATTTGTATTCCAGTTGGCGCGCTAAATAAAAGGTAACAGCGAAAATTGCAATTGTTTTTCATTGCAGCGGGGATTTAAATTTGAATAAAGCGGCTTGTAGATTGGAGATAATCTTAAAACCGTGAAATATAGCGACAAGGCCAAGATTAGTGTTGTTTGCTTAACGGGGTTGATTTCACCCTTTTGATCCGTCCTAATAGTAAGGGTTGCGCTAGATAATTGATATAATTCCATCAACAAACATTCCGCATATCCGGCGACGGCCGAATTTAAATAAAGACATTCTCTCTGGCTGATGGATAAGGGCAACCCTTTTAAATATTATTATTCAAAGCTCTTGATAAATGTCCACCGAGTGGCTGAAAATTGTGGAGGGCGAGTGCAAGAATGTATGTTATAATGCCAGTAAAAAATACATAAACAAACCACAAAACGAACTTGGAGCTGGGAGGAGAGACATATTTGCGGTTCCCATTCAATAATTCAATCTGAAGACACAGACAATCAGCGCAGTTGCGGTCGTCTCGTAATATTAAATCAAAGACTCTTCTTGTAATGTAGAAAGTCGAGAAAAACGCTAATGCGGGCTGAACGTGAAACAATAAACTCGCCACGATTGATTTATTTCAAACAAAGAATCGACATCGTTCGACCGGTAATTGCATTTTTGGACCAGATTTTTTCAGCATCGATGCTCCAACTCGACGCATAATTTACAGCTTATACAAAACACGAGAAGCACTGGTAATTCGGGCTGAGTCACTACTCGTTAGCGCAGCGTTTTTTCAATACCATGTTGCCGTTAATTATTTTTTAAAAGAAAAATCAACATTCAGAATAAAGGGAATCAGTACTGCAATCTCCTTCACTGATGTGCAAAGTTTAGTTTTCTAGTAAGTTGGCAACAAGCAATAATTAATTAACTCTGCAACTTGCATGTAATTTTTTTCAGAATTTTCTACACCTTATAATAATAAAATTAATACATAGTGATTAAGTGATTTAAAAAACTAATTTGTAAATAATTGTTTGAAACACGAACGAGCTATAACGAGTGAGTTCCTTACATAACACTATAAATTATAACAAATTGATCAAAATTTTTATTTCCGGAAATTCAAGTGGTCACATTTAAGAGTAACATTAAGAATTTGCCTTTTCAACTTTGCTCAAATGAGTTGAGCAAAAGAATTTTTTCTATTCATTTTTTTTCTTTTTCAGCGATTCTATTTCAACGGACCTTGTGCTAAGTTTTTAGATTTTATTTTCAGTTTTTATGAGCAGTACCAGCAGAAGTAAATTTTTCTTTATAGGAGTTTGGAAAATTTTAAATGCGAGCAGGAAAAAGAAATACAAAGTGATGACGGGGATATAAAAAACACTTTATTTTTCATATTTTATTCACACGTGACGGACGGAACATGACGGATGGGACAAAAAAATGTGTATAAACATAACTCTAAAAAAAATATTCAGACATGTTTTAATTATTAAAGAGTGTATCGATATCAAAATTAGACAGTAAAAATTGAAAATTATAAGTCTTGTTTCACGACGTAAGAAATAAGAGCAACATTTATGAGTTTGCAATAACGGAAGGGACAGCAAAATTTACAAAGATAAAAAAACACCTAATATTACCAATCAATTTATTTACCGATTTCCATTTTCTAAACTACCAACAGCTAGAAAAATACTGTTCAAGAATTATTCAACAGTTGCATTACATCGGCTGTCAACAGTATTTTAATTTAGAGTAGTGATAAAGATCAGTAATAAATTCGATTTTGATCAGTAAAAAATAATAAATGATCAGTATTTAATTAATTTTCGCACAGTAAAAATAGTAAATGATCAGTATTTACTTCATATTTGCACAATAAAAAAATTACATGACAAGTAAACCACGCACAGTATTTTGTTAAAATTTGCACAGTAAAAAAATTGTATATGCACAGTATCTAGTTTCAGTTTGCACAGTTTTAATAACAAACGTTCATTAACAACCCTTCGAATGATTAAACTCGAAAACGTAAAACTCGAAATGTGGAATTCTACACTCTCTAGTTTTGAGATGCTATTTTTTACTGTGCATTTATTATTTTTACTTTGCATCTATCATTTTTACTGTGCATTTATTAATTTTTTACTGTGCGTTTATTAATATTTTACTGTGCATTTATTATTTCTACTGTGCATTTATAATTTTTACTGTGCAATTATTATTTTTACTATGCATTTATTATTTTTACTTTGCATTTATTATTTTACTGTGCATTTATTATTTTTACTTTGCATTTATTATTTTACTGTGCATTTATTATTTTTACTTTGCATTTATTATTTTACTGTGCATTTAATATTTTTACTCTGCATTTATTATTTTACTGTGCATTTATTATTTTTACTGTGGATTTATTATTTTTACTTTGCATTTTTTATTTTACTGAGCATCTATTATTTTAACTTTGCATTTATTATTTTTACTTGTCGTTTAAATAAAATACTATGCATTTAATTTGTACGGTTTTAGAACCCAATGAATTACGAATCATGTATTTTGAAAATTGAAAATTTCGGTGTGAGATTGCATTTATTCGTGAAATGACGTTTAATCATTATTTAAATAAAAAATAAATTAATCATTTTACTTACCCATATTTCTCTGAGACAAAAACTTCATTTCTTACCTTTATATAATTGATGTCTCTCCCCTGTTTAATTTACTAATCGCCCCAGTTAAGAATTTAAATAATTATTTGGGCAATTTTTCATTTCAATTTATTCAAGCAGGTGTACAGCCTCCCGCATGCAAATCGCATCAACACCGATCACCAGAATTAATTATCCCTTGATTAAATCCGCAGTTAAAACATCTGTTGGACAGTATATCACGTACACAAGTGTCAAAGCGTGTTCATAAAGACGTGACACGTGATATCGCAACACTTTCATTACTCTTGTATAATATGTAGATTAGGGATGAATATCGCTTGAAAAAGGGGGCGACCATTATGCAAACTACACTTGTTGTTAATTCTAGATAATAGAAAAGGGCGGGCCGCGTTAATTATTCAGCGATAACGCGATTTGCATTATTTAAAGATTTCCGAGGGTCACGATTCAAATTAAAACGTCACTGATATTAATAATCACTTTTTTATTATAAATTATGTTACAATAGTTTGGTTTATTAAGCACTAGTGTAGGTAAAAAAGACATAAATTGAGGTTAATTCCGCCATCAGAACTCGTTCGGGAGAAACAAATAAAACAAAATGGCACAAAACATGTTAAAACAGGCAAGAAAAAATCGCACCATCAACCGCTCGTCGTCGTCTAAGTCTTCTTTAGTGAAATAAATTATCTAAAACTACCTTTTAGTAACTTCGTTAAGTATCATAAACCGTTAGTCCTCTACTCCTAGCAAACTGGACGGAATTTCTAGTCTTTTCTTCCAATACGCAATCACATGTTAAAATTTCGAGACACTTCTCAAACACTCCGGTTCTGGTGAGTCAGTTTGGGCTTTCGTCAGTCGAAGGTGTTCTGAATTAAAGTACTGATTTCGCGAAAAGTGGAGCCCACTGAACCGGGCATTGACTGTTTTTTGACGAGAAAAGTCCGCAAGTTTTGCAAGACTTCGTGGCACTTGACCGATTTGTTGTAACGCTCCTCGCGAGGAATGTCGACGCCGAAGCTGCCCACCGGGGATTGAACGTTGCTCTTGATCACTGGCCCGAAATGCTTCAGGATGAGCTTGAGGGTGTTACAACCCGTCGTCACGTACCTGAAACAGAAGAACAAGATCGAGTTTTTTCGACTGAAAGAAACGAGGAAGTGGCGAGATGTGCGGTTTGTTGAGGCTCGTTGGAGATTTCGATACGTCTAATAAGTGACGGAAAAGTGGGATAAAAACAGCGGCGGCTCGTCGGTGGATTTCCGCCAACATGGAATATTAAAAGCGAAAATCTATCACGTTTTATTTAAAAGAAGAAAAAAATAATTTAACATAATTTAGATTTTAGTCAATAATATCAACTTTCAACTCTTCATAAGGGTATATCGCCGAAGGATCCTGTTTCTATTTCTCACCTACAAATCATAGTGTTACTGATAGCGACAGAAATTAGTTAGAGCAAGAGACGAGTTTTTTTAATTCTTTACTGAAGTCAAATAGTTCAGGCAATCCTTAATGCATCTTTTTACATTTAAAATTATTCAACGATTCGGAATCTGGTTTCATGTTTTATCTACGATTTAGTTTTTAAGATATTATATGAAACTGGTTAAAATTTGGTTTGGTAAAATCTTGATAAAAACTTCTGAACGTTAAGTGGAAAATAAATCTTACGCAAACGTAAGTTTTTCTTACGGAAAATTTTCTGAGAATTCCGAATCTGTCTTTATTTCACAACTACAGCTAACGATTTTTGTAATTATACTCGTAGATGTAATAACAGTAATAATACATGAGTGTTTTTAATTTATTTCGTTAAAGTTAGACAGTTCTGACAATTGATTTACAGCTTTTCAAATGCCAAATTAGTCAATAATTTTGAATCTGTTTTATTTTTTTTTCTACGAGCGATCTTAAGATATCAGTCAATGTTTGAGACACTAGTTTAAATTTGATTTGTCAAAAACCAAGCACTTCTGAACTTAAGTATATCTAATTATTTTTGGAAATATGGAGAATGAAATCAACTCAAATATAAGTTTTTCTTACGTAAAATCGTCTGAGAATTGCGAAACTTTCTTTATTTCACATTTCCAGCGCACAATTTTCGAGATATCGGTTAAAGTTTAATTCCTCAAGAAACAACAATAATTAGAGTCTTTTACTTTTTTTTATTGAAATTATTAATTGGCTTTTAATATGCAAAATGTTTCAAGGATTCAAAATCTGTTTTCATTTTTTGTCTACGAGCGATAATTTTGAAGATATCAGTCAAAGTTTAAGAACTATTTAAAATTCATTTTCTGAAAACCAATCACTTCTAAAAATATAATTCTTTTTAACAATATGGAAAATCTACTCAAATGTAAGTTTTTCTCACGGAAAATTGTCTGAAGATTCCGAAACTATCTTTATTTCATATCTACAGCTAACAGTTTTTGAGATTATCGATTAAAGTTTACAGTATTAAGATGCAATATTAATTGGAGTAAGAGAAGTGTTTTTATTTTTTATTGAAGTTAGACGGTTCAGATAATTATTGATACCTCAGCTTTTCATAAGCAAATTTATTCAAGGATACGGAATCTGTTTTAATTTTTTGTCCACGAGTGATAATTGTGAAGATATCAGTCAAAAAGTTTAAGAACTAATTAAATTCATTTGGTGACAAACCAACCACTTCTGCAAATATAATTCTTTTTGACAATATAGAGTATCAAATCTACTCAAATGTAAGATTTCCTTATGGAAAATAGTCTCAGAATTCCGAAACTGTCTTTATTTCACATCTACAGCGAACAGATTTCGAGATATCGGTTAAAGTTTAGTTCCTCAAAAAATTTGTTTTCTGTTTTGTTGTTAAAGGTAAACAGTTCAAATAATTAATATTTTAGGTTTTCATATGGAAAATTATTCAAGAATTCGAAATCTGTTTTCATTCTTTGATTACGAGCAATACTTCATTTTGTGAAAAATCTACAACTTCTAAAAATAGTTATTTATTTAATGAGTTTGAGTGTAAATCGGACGCTTTATTTCACGAGTGGATTTTTAAACCACGAGTGAAAACGAGTGGTTTATCATCCACGAGGTGAAATAAATGAACCGATTTACACAAAAACGAGTTGAATACAACATTTTATTCTTCGAAATAGACTCAGCAAGGCTTAAAATTGCTTTAAATTTGTTAAAAATAATTTGACGTTTCGTACTGAGAAATGCCAAACAGTTGTCAAAACTTCCTTACACAGGAGAAAAACCGTAAATTTTGACAGTGTCGAAGAATAAAAATTATTTTTTGACAAGAAGAAAAATCAAACCTACTCAAATTTAAGTTTTTCTTACGCAAAATTGTCTGAAGATTCCAAAATTGTCTTTATATTACATCTACAGCCAACAGTTTTCGTGATATTGCTTAAAGTTTGGTTCCTTAAGATTGGAGTAAAATATGAGTATTTTATTTATTTTTTATTGAAGTTAAATAGTTGAGGTAATTGATACTTCAGATTTTCGTATGCAAAATTATTCAAAGATTCTCAATGCGTTTTAATTTTTTTTGTGTATGAGCGATAGATAAATCAGTCAATCTTTGAAAAACTAATTAAAATTTGATTTGTCAAAAACCAAGCACTTCGGCGCTTATACCTAAAGTTTTTCTTACGGAAAATTATATTAGGATCTCGAAATCGTCTTTATTTCACATCTACAGCTAACAGTTTTTGAAATATCTGTCAAAGTTCATTTACGATACATTATTAGCAGCTGGAGTAAAAGATGAAAATTTTTTATTCTTTATTTTTTTTATTAAAGTTTGACCGTTCAGACTTTTCATATTATTCACAGATTCGGAATGTCTTCCTGGTTAAAATTCAGTTCGTCAAAACTAAATAATATTTCTGAAAATACCATATAATAATTTAGGAATAAGTAATGTTCAAACTTCGAAAAAGTACATGTTCACGCTGATATTTTAGTTTTTTTGCACCAACACACAGCGTGTGAAAACACCAAGAAAAAAATGTCTCGTCCTTTGAACCGAATTTTTAATGTTGTATTAGCTCTCCAGTTATAATGTAATAAAACTATCAAAGACAAAAAAATAAATACGATTATAATTCAAGTCATAGTAATAATGCGAATTATTATTATGTAGTTTGCGCATGAATAAATTATTTCGCATTTACAAATCGATTTATTTCACGCCACCCTTTCTTTCGTCCGTTTCCAATTCGCTCATATATCTCCATGTCCTGCAGTTCCTTTGACACAACCGCGTGTCCCGTATTCAAATCGTCCTTTGGACGTTTCGAATTGCTTTTTCTGCATCACGCCCGACGATTATTATTTCATGATCTGCATTGAATCGCCGACGTCGCGTCCCTAATTGCTTCTCGGGCCTTCGCCACCTTAAAACCGTTCCAGTTTTAATGATCTCCACTAAAAGAGACCCTCCTCTCCCATCATCATCAGCTGCAGAGCATCGTTAGCATACGATGACACTCGACACAATAACTTTGACGATCATTTGACGTCGAGCACTCTCGAAATTTGAATCTGTTTGCAGTGTTTATGCAAACAACACAGGTAAAAAGAGGGATTTTTCCGGTGAGGTTTTTCTCAGGAAGGGTTGAAATCGCTGTGTCGGGACGCGTGCTCTCTTATTCGGGTGCCAATGAATGCTTAATGGGGATGGAAAGGGTGCGCTCAAGTTATTTATTGCATTGGCGTGATCGAAACGCTAAAACGGAAGTAGAACCGTCACCGACGAGCGTAATAAAGTGTCGCAAAGAGTGTGAAAAAATGGTAAAAATATGCTTACAAGAAATTAAACGACGTTTGTCAAACACGCAAGCTTCTAAGCGAAGAAATATAGTGTTTTGGCCTTTTAACACGTCGTATCATGCGATTCGGCCAACTTTCATCATCCGAAAATGCATTAGAAAGCAAGTAATTACTAAACAAACACTTTTTTGCCTCTTTCACGAAATCCGCATCAAAATTCCGGCTTTTTCTCATTTTTATAATTGAATCAAACGCAATCGATCCAAAGAAACTTATTACCGGAGTCGACTTTTTACAAGTTTTGCAATTACGTGTCCCGGCGATCGCCTCAATCATTAACCAATGACGTTTTTGCCCCCTGACTTTCGAATTTTAAATGGAACATCCTGTATAGAATTATAGATGGGAACGACGATCGTGTAAGCATCTCCTTTGTATTGTTTTGCTTAAACGGTATATTTTTTCGTTGAGAAATTTCTGCCAACAATTGGCGCTTCCCCGAAATGACACAAAGGTACAAGTAAGTATCAATTTCCTACTTTAAATATATTAAAGCGAGCAAAAAATGAAATCATGCAATTAGCCATCACGTGTAGCGTGAAAACAAGAGGGCGGTTTGAAATTTATACGCTAGTTTTACGCAACAAGTCTCGAATTGGGCACTTCCTAAATGAAGGGAAAAACGTCAGCTGGACGTCGGAACATTCAAATGAGCGGAAATCGATCATTACCTAACGAATAGTTCACCTTTCTGAAAAAAACACGAACGGCTACGATTAAAACAAAAATAATTAACTCGAATTTAGGCGCACGAAACACGAACGGTTCCCACAATTTTTTACGAAATATTTAATTTCATTGTTGTTTGCGATGCTTTCTTTCCTTCTTTCACCGAATCTTTACGAATTTCAAGGGTTGGGATTTTCACACGCCCGATGTGCGGTTCGCAGAAGGTGAATTCTTGATAATAAGCCGAAGATGATTATTGTTATTCGAGTGAGATTATTATGGACTTGGTTATTGAATGTTTTCTTATGCGGCTATTCGACACGGAACTGGCTGTGGGTTCATTCATAAAAGGTTAATAAATTTTATTCGCCGGTTTCTCAATATCTATCATATCAGCGTAATATCTGTTTTTCCCAAATAAAACTATGGCTCTCAGCACCAAATTACAATTATTATATAAAAAAAATGCATACGTCACACGTTTTAGACTAAATGAAAAACTATCTACATAACAAAATATAACAAAAATGTAGGTATTTTCTACTAATTGTTCCAAGTTTTACCGCAGGCCAAAAAATTGTAGCGTGAAACCAAAATTTATCTAACCATAAAAGTAAACATATGTCTTTATTTAAAACAAAATTAAACCGCTAAATTAAAATGCATTTGTTTAAAATTTAAATGCATTTGTTTTGTTAAACAAATGCATTTCAATTTAGCGGATTAATTTTATTTTAAGTAAGACATTGAAATGTGAGAGGCTAAAAATTTCAATCTACTTTTAAGTGCGAATTGTAAAATTAAAATTATAAAAATTTTCAGAGTCTAAGTGATATTGAACTTTTATTTTAATTTGACGAAATGTCAACATTCTAATAAAACAATACCGTAGTCTTTACTTAATTGGCAAAAATTATACGTTTACCGTCGTTCGAACTCAACATAATTATTGATGTATCGATCAGAACTTTGCTTTTAGTTTTTAAGTGTTATTCTCAAAATTTGGAAACTAAGTAACTAATAATTATGTTTCTGATTGCAATTCAATTTTATTCGACAATTACTTTAGTAATTATTGTTCAAACAGCAAATTTGACAGAGGGGTTTTAAAAAAGTAAGTGCCACAATAATGGTAACTTTAAGATTGTTTAAGTGTTGGCTTCGTCGGCAAAAAACCAAACTTTATCTTATTGTTGCAATTTTCTCTTTGGTTTTTTTATTTAATTTATTTTAAAATACAACTTTATCTCATTATCGCATCAATAAAACAATTCGGTGACTGTACTTAATAATAAATAAATGTAATAAATGTGTATTTTCTAAATACATAACAGACATTTTTTTAAGATTTCGCTCTAATGATAGTAAATTATAATTATTGAGGTGCCTTTTAATTTATACAGTTTGCCACCTTGTGTCATCGGAACGAACGTATCACAAGACCTACCAAACTAAAAAAAAATTTCGCTAATTAATATTTTCAAAACATAGGAATACCTTCAGTAGCTGGTGCCTCTGTAGATTTTCTACTGCTTTACGAGTGAAATTTTTAAGTGGTTTTTTAACTTTAAGTGGTTAGGATCTGTCAATAAATAGACTTCTAAAAATAATCTCCGACAAAAAATGTTTTTTTCTAAATAATTGTATTAAATGTGTAATGTTTTCAACTAATTTAAGTGCACATTGTACTAATTATTCTCTAATTCAGTTTTATGAACGCTAGTTTGTTACAAGTGGTAGCAGAAGTAAATGGCACAAAGTAAGTATTTTTTTTTTCGTTTATTATCACCGAATAAATTGTGGTTTTTAAGTGTAAAATTTTTATGAGAGTAATAAAATAAGTATTTAACAAAATTCATTAATAGTGGTCGTGAATTTTCGAGTACCTCGCAGTTTGTTTATCTTCATGAACAAGTGATATAAACTTAACAACTAATACAATTTATATAATAATTTTAATAAAAAAAAATCTTATGTCACAAAAATAAGAATATGAATAAGAAAAAACTCAATGTAGAAACAAGATTTATTGTGATATTTTCCCTCTAATATAACTTTTTGGGCTTGATATAGGCAAGCAAATATACAGCTACGTGAATATCGGATTGCAATCTATTCTAATGCTATCGATTTTACAAACACGTTTCTTGCATAAATTGTTGCTTCTAACATCTTAAAACTCATTATAAATAATAATTTAAGGTATATCGTACAAGGTAATAACTAATAACACAATAATCTCAAACAAATTGTTAATGTATGAATGAATTCTAGAATGAATTCTCAATTCGTTCTAGAAAAAAAATGGTTTTGATCAATATTTACATTAAAAAGATGTTAAAAAATTTAAAAAATTGAAAGAGAACTGTTAAGCATTTACGTTGTTAGGCATAAAAGTTTGGACTACAACTTTTGTAATCTAATGATGCTAATGCACTTTACCTTAGTGCCTTTACCATTCGTTATACAACCATATATACACCAAAACTGCATTTCAAACTTTATGAATCATTTGAATTTATAAATTAAAAGAGGCTGTTTTCTTTCGTTATGATTGATAAACTAGCGAAAATTGAGGAAAAAATGCATTCTAATTACTATTACCATTCAAAGTTTTATTATTTGATTCTTCATCTTGATTTAATTGTGATAATCAACGTTTTCACACAAGTTATAAAAAGTATTAAGCCTACTGTATAATTATTATTTGGTACTGGAACTTAGTAACAACACAGGTAACAATTTTAGTCCCACGTAAACCCACCAATAAAAAAAAATAATTACGAAAAGTAGAAGCTCCCTTAAAAATTTGAAACAGAATATTTTAGTCGTTTGATAGGGTTGTAAAAGTTTAACAAATATAAAGTAAATAAAATGTACAGATTATAATTCGTGTCCAAAACAATAATGACGATAAAACTAATATGCGCTTAGAATAAAACTGTAAATAATTTTTATATTTTAAACGAAAGATAAACAATTATATCGTTATATTTCGAGATGTCAATAAAAAACTAAAATATCCGTTGTTTTTAAAATCCCAGATTAAAACTTAAAGCATAAACACCCACTTGCCCGCATAAAATAAATAAAATACTTACGTTTCAAATTTACTCTGAAGCAATTCTTGAATCTTGGGTAAAATCAGCACACACAAATCCAAATTCCACAACGTACTAAAAGAGTAAAAATTAAACTTAAATCAACATGCCACCCTCCAACTTACTATTTACAATTAAAAACTCCTAACAAATCGACCAAAACGGCCAAATCACCCATCACAACTGCAGTCTCAGTCGCTGTCTTAATATCCTTACTCCTCAATTGAGCCAAAACCACTTTCAAACTCCTCTGACGAGTCACCAACATTGCCATCATCGGCTCGTGACCCCTCACCAGAGCCCCCAACACTTCAGCTTCGGACATATCTGGCAGTTGTTGCTCGAAGCCAAGCGTTCGATGGTTTTTCTGGAAATTTTCCAAAATAAAGATTGTAATCACAAAACTTCGCGGCTTTTTAAATTTTTTGTTAAAGCTCTATTCTCAAAAGTACAAAAATAATGTAATTATTGACGACTTAATTATGATAATATTATTGTTCCATTATTTTAAAATGTAGTTAGTTAAACGCAAGACCAACCGGAAGAAAATCGTCCAAGTCCAGTCCTGCCGGTCTGTCCATCGACATCGGAACAAACTCCACTTCTTCGGATGGACTATCTGGCGAAAGTTTCGAACTAACAAACACATCTTCAGGGGTCGGTGTAATGTAGGTTTTAACCGGTGCCACTTTTTCGCTATTCCTAGCGCTGGGAATTTTCGAAACATTAGGTACACTAGTAGAGTTCCGACTAGGTCTTGAAAAGGAATTCTTTCTCGATGAGTTCCTTGACGATATACTACTCTTGCTGATATTGGCATCAGAGACGCTATGTTTAATAATACTGTTGTTCGCTTTGGGCGCATTTTCAGGCACATCTTTACAACTGCTCTGCCTCTGAAGATAATACCTTGGAGTGGTCAATTGATTTTTATTCTTATTGATATTGGAAATGTTATTTTCGCGGTCTTGTTGCTTCGTCAGCCTGCTGACATAGACCTGATCCAGATTGGACTTTGAACGGGAATACTGTGAAGAAGTGAACGCAGGCGGTGGTGAGTAACAGTTGATGTTGTTGTCCAGGGAGAGAGCCTCGAAATTGTCTGTTGGAATTTCGGCCAAGATCTGAGGTTCAGTCGGGTCTAAAAGATAAACTTAAACTCACAAAATTTCGATTAAACTACGGATATTTAAATGTTAGGATACGAAACGACACACAAATAAAACGTTCCGTTCTCGATAGTTCCGTTAATGTCGCTAGAAAGCGCAGTTGTTCCATTATCGTCAAGTTTTCAAAGCAATTAATTAAAAAAAAAAATATCAATAAAAAGACATAAACATAATGCAAAAAATTTATTGTAAACCATATTATTTAAATAATTGTTTAAAAAAAACTATTACCCATTTGCACTCTGCCTCATATTTTTCAAAACACTGCGAATACGCTTACAGATGCAAGAAAAATGTTAGGAACAAAGTTGTAGAGAATTAAATTTCCTACAAAAAAGTCAGCGAGACCATATCACTATTTACAATCAGTTAGGCCCCAAAATCGTTCAAAGTAGCTCAAGCCACGAATTTGCTTCATTTTGATAGTGGTCGAGTATTAGAAAGTTAATTTATACGTAAACCATTGAAGATGGAAATATGGTGTCGCGGACTTTTTTGTATGAAATTTAGTTCTCTGTAACTTTGTTTTTTACACTTTTTTGTATCTTAAACCGTATTCGCAGCGTTCGCAAAAATTTAAGGTGGAACGCACTTTATTCTAAGCGATAATTCTTTGCGCACCGTCGCATATATATATTAAAACGCTGAGAATACGGTTGAAGATACAAAAAAAAGTGTAAGGAACAGAGTTATAGAGAATTAAATTTTCTATGAAAAGAAATTTAATTCTCTACAAATTTCTTCCTAACATTTTTCTTGTACTCGTACCTTTAACCGTAAAATTAAATTTTAAATAATGTTTTTCTCATGTTTCTTGTAAAACTTTTAGTCGTCAGTTTTATTCAGTCTGTCAAGAGTGCAAAGCTCGACATTTATGCATTTTTTTCCAAGTAATTATTGAATTGTTTTTTTGGGTTCAGAAAATTCTGCAATTTTGTCGTTTCGTCTCCTAAGTCATAGTCTTCCGTAGACTAAACTTACCCGAATAGTCATGTTCAGGCCTTTGAAACGGCTCAGGTTGTTCGAGCGGAGGCGGTGTCCGAGTCACTGAAAAAATTTAACAATTACATACCGACCTTCACTGTCTTGTTTGCGTATTTATCGAAACCTGATCCGGAAATAAAATTCCAGCTTTCTGTCACAATAGGTGAATGTGTGAAAACGCCCGTAATTGTTTCCAAATTATGAAATTAAAACAAATACGGACAACAATAGTTTGGCGGCATTTCCTTTTCGAAGCGTGAAAAAGCATCATAAGTGGGCCGTTGCAAAATTCATTCGATATACCTTCACACGAATAAACCATTGTGAATTTTGCTAAAAAGAATATTAAACGCACGAGTGGTGATTTCAAATAAAAGAGACAACTTTTGTGAAGCTTCCAAGAATCGCCGATTTGGACCCGACAAAGCCAAGACAGGTCTAATGAATTTATGCGTTTTTGTCGGGCAATTTCAAGCCGTTTGATTTAAAATTCGTATTTGGCCGAAATTTGAATAATGATTCACCCCACGCTTGCAAAAACACGCAATTCGGCCATTAGCAGTGTTTAGCGAAACAGGGGCTAAAACCTCCACAACTCAACCATTTCTTTCCGTATTGGAATCCCGGAAATTCCGGACGTGCATAGCGTAACAACGCGCATCAAATTATGCAAAAAATGCATTTGGCGTACATTTTCCAAAGCACTCACCATTTCAATTATTAAATTACTCGACAATTTCCAAGGTTGAGAAACCTCTGATTAAAATCCAATCAGACACTTTTAACGACAAAAATACGTTTGGGTTTTTTCAAGTTGTTAGCTTGCTCGCTTACCATATAAACAAGAACGCACCTCCGCATTGCAGTAGAACAAAGAAATGATGATTAAACTCCTTGTGGCATTAAACTTGGCGCTGGTGCCTTGTATCTGCACCACAAATAAATTGCTGCCACAAAAGCACCAAAACAAATTAAGCAATTGTGTAAATCAGGCAGTCAACGAATACTTTGAATGGGGAAAAGTCGCTTATTTTTTCGACAGCAGCCGGGGAAATTTTTTTCCGAAAGGTTTCGACCAAGTGATCATCAATACCGACTTTAAAACGTCCCTACACACCCCTCTGACTAATGTCGTTTTTTTCGTCAATAATTCAGACGGAGTCCACAAACATTTCCACTACTTGAAGAAAAACAATTTGTGGGCGAACGGACAAAAACAGAAATATCTAGTAGTGGCCGTGAAAGAAGCCAGTCTGACCGAAATTTCGGAACTTTTCTTCGCCCACAACATTCACATTTTCGCAATTTTGACCGGAAAACTACAAATTTATCAATGGAACGGTCACTTTTGCCGAAAAAACTCGCGACTGAGTTACTTAGGCACCTGCGGTGCCCGATTCAAAAAAGAAGAAACCAACATTTTTGCCAACTGTCGCCTAAAAGCACTCGTTTTGCACAAATACAATGCGTTTCCGTTTGTCAAAAACATCCATTCGGACCAACCGGGACTTTACGTCGAAATTTTGCGAATTCTAGCCCAAGTGAACAACTTCTCCATGTCGTATTTGTCGGCTTCTAAACAAGAAACGACAAAATATATCCAAAACGGCACAACTAATTTATTTGAAAATTTATTAAACCGTGGAAAAATCGATATTTTTGCCGCCGCTTATTCGTTCAGAAGCGCCCACTTTTTGACCGAAATGGACACGTCGAATATTTTCTACAACGCCGATAGTTTTTGGCTAATTCCCAAAAAAACGCAAAAAGCATTTGAAGTTGTCTTCAACATCATCGACACTAAACTCAAAATCGCAACAGCACTTCTGGTTCTCGCCAGTTTCCTGCTTTGTTACTTCGATGAACAAAAATCGAGTCGAATATTTTGGTTTTTTGGCACACTTTTCGAAAATACATCGCGGATTAGTTGGAAATGGCACTCGAGCAAAATAACGGTGGCTTTTTTCATGTTGTTTTGTTTGATTTTCGGCGTCATTTACAAAGCGAAGCTAAGCTCAATTCTTTCGGAGCCGGTGTTTGACGATGGTGTTGAAACTTTGGAACAATTGGCAAACACAAACTTGACACTTTTTGCGAAAAGAACAACAATTAGGAGTTTGAGACGAGTGAACGACTCGGATATTATACGAAAGAAAATTTGCGATAGGCTACAAGAAGCACCACCGACACTTTTATACGAAGATCAGTTCAAAACTCTAATTAAACACAAGAACATATCTGTAGGCATCGATGAAATCATGTGGCACATTATTGAAAAAGAGGTAAAAAGCTCGCTGACCATCATTAAACCACCGAATTATTTGACACCGAGGAAAAGCGTTTTTGTTTTACGCAAAGGACATCCGCTTTTGAAAACCATAGACTTAGTTATAGAAAGATTGAGAGAAAATGGGGTCTTGTATAAAATGATAAGAGAAATATATCATCCTCAAATTTCAACACAAATAGGGCTAGGAACAAACGAAGAAGTGACTCCTTTGACTTTGGAACAACTGGAAGGAGCTTTCTACATTTATTTGATGATGACTGCAATTTCAGTTCTTGTCTTTTTAGGCGAACGATTATTACATCAAAGTGCTCGAGCACAAGTGATTTGTAAGATAAAAAAATTAAAACGCAGATAAATGTAAACTAAGCTTCTCATTGTTTATTCCATTGCCTGAATCAATAAAAAACTTAAAAAAAAGATAAGACAAGTGAGTAATCCGTTGATCTATTAATTCGAGATAGGCACGCAAACAATCGACTTTAGTCTATTTATATTCGCAATAAGGCTAAAAAACTCTTCATTCCGACCGGATAAAAATAAAATCGTTTTGTTTTGATTTTCTTCGCGCAGTTATTTATAATGAGAGCGCATTCTCTCGGTGTTAATCAAGCCGAAAAACGAGGAGAAAAAATATCGCCACCGCATTATAACAGTACTCGTTTTCCGGAAGAGGTAAATTCCGCCACGACAGATGGCGCTGTCTTATTTGACACACGCACACTACAAATGTGAGGATATTCGTGCGCCGGGGGCATTGTTCCACCAAAACAATAGAGTTTATTCACACGTGTGCTATCTACCCGAAAAGAAAAATATCATCGAATGGGAAAATGCGACATGTATTTGCGGAATTGAAGAGAAAGCAAGGAAAGTCTCGCAGTTTTTGGGATTTTTAGCGGCTTTGTTACCTATTTTCACCAACTTGATCACGCTAATTTGTTTATTCGCGCTCCTTATGAGCTTAAATAGGATCATTTTATTTATATTTAATGAATCACTAACACTGCATGTAAAATTTTATTTGTTTAATGTTATAAGATAACATTCTAAATTTAAAGTTACTTTTTTAAATGAGAAAAAGTCTTTTTTTAGAAATGATATGTTTATAAATAAGAATAAACTCATAAAAAAGAACTCTGGAAGACGCGAAAAAAAGAAAAAAAGAGCAGAAAGTTCAAATCTAAACGAAAATTTACACAGATTTTCATAATAATGCAAAATCGCCTTAGGTGTTATAATCAGAAAAACGACAAAAAAAATAGAAAACACGTTCGAATCACTGAAAGCGAAATTTTCTTTATCATAAGTACCATGGAACATCTAAAATCTCCCTGAAAATTCTGAAAAAAATCACAAGAACTCCTCAATTCCTGGTGAAACCCATGTCAAAGGTTCAGGAAACTGTTATCAAAAAACACTGAATGAAGATAAAAAAGTAAAAGCGGCCCACATACCTACATAAGCCACGTAAAAAACAATTAAACTCGTCTTACATAAAAAAATCGCCAAAAGCAGCAACAATTAAAGTGTAGGAAAGCTACACCAAAATGATTACATTGTATTCGCAACACGAATTAAGTTTGAGAAAATAATTACCAACACGCAAACAAAAACAATTTTTAAGTACAACGTCTTCAATTATGGTAATTGGCGACATGTGCGCGCAAATTACGTTACTTCATTTGTATTTTTAACTCGTCAAAAACAATCATAATCGGCCGAACTTGACCCAGATCACTATTTCAACCTGAACATCTGTTTTTTTTTCCAAGGTAAAAAAATTACTCACGTCCTCGCCCCTTGAATATTTCGTTATAATCCGTTAAATTCGTCACTTCGGCCGTGGATTCTTCCTCCGGATCGGTCCCCGAGGTGCTCTCTTCTATCGTTTTGACGTCCAGTGATCGGTTTTTCAAACTGACCGGTCGTTCCGCTTTCGAAAAACTCTTTCTGATACTCTGGTTAGGTGTGAAAGGACTCGGGGGTGTTTCCGTTGAGGAATTCAAAGGGTGTACTTTGTTCAAGTCGACGACGTAGACCTGGACGTTGGTTAGGTGGAAGGAAGCGCCGACCTGGAAGAAAATCGGCGGTTTTAACACGTGCTGTGGACACCACCTACAGGTGACCTCTGGGGAATTTCCCGACGAGGCGTGATGTTTCTAGAAAATTGTTTCACTTTCAAAATAAGAGAATTTTTGCAAAACTGCTCTTGACCAACTGTAGACACTGCCCATTAGCAAGGTGTCCTTGAGATTTACTCAAGAAAGAAAGTGTTAATTAACGCTAATAGTTGCACATACAAATATGGTTAATATCATCAGCGTCAAAAACATGAAATGTAGCGAAATCGCTGACTGATGTTTAAGAACAGTTATTGTAGCTTTAAATCACAAGAGAACTGGTACGTACCAACTTCCTGAAAGGTTTTTAATCAATAAGCCACGACATTCTTTTCCAAATCTAATATACAATGCTTTTATTTTTACAAAACTATTCAAATGTGTCACAATTTTAAATATGAATTGTTTAAATATTTGCATTTACGAGTACATTAACACAGAGCAACCATAATTTACATAAAATATACCTAATACAGTTTACACATTTCAAGTAATTTTAATTAGATAAAAACATTAAAGATTGACAATGGTTTTCCTTCCTCGTTTTTAAACGCTTTAATTTTCCCAGATACCGTTAAATTCAACATTTTTATCAACCGTGAAGTTGAATCCGAAAAATGCCACCAAACTATCAATAATGATATTCAGCGTCTGTCAGTGTAGGCTCGTAAATCATAAAATTAATTCATTAATGTATCAGTTTTTATAATCACAAGTGCTGTTACATTTTAATATGATTTATTGTAGTTATAATTTCCCTTCATTTCCGTTCACCTCAGCGTGTAGGTTGGATAAGATTAAAACAAATCTTTATTCAACAAAAACTTTTATTTATGCAATGATTACAGCTTGGTTATGCACTCACTATCACTTCGAAATGCTCTCGCAATTTGCGATCTTACGGCAAGAAATTTCCTCCATTAATCCATTTTTTAACAATATGTTGCAATTTTCTAAAACCGATAACAGTGTCCTTCATAAAATGACAAAGTGTGAACTCAGACTTTATTTGGACAGAACATTCCTTTGTCGAAAAGGATGCTAATCATTTTAGGATCATTCGACTCAAGATGGATAGCGTTTCCGCAATTGATATCAAAAATGACCTCGATGATTCACACTACAAAATTTTCGAAACAAATCCTTTGTTAAAAACCTTTATTAATTTATCAAAATGAATCAACAACGTCGCCTTGACAATTAAAACAAAACACAAGATTATTTTAACGTTAATTAGCACGGAAGATTTTATCAAGAACAAAAATACGTTTAAACTAATTGAAAAAAAAAAACTGAAATTATTGCGAATAATTTTGCAAAAAGGGGAACAATCAAACAAATTGCAAAATAAATCACGCCCTGCGATACAAATCTCCTCTCCGACATTTCAATGCGAATTTAGGTTGCCTTATAAACCAATAGACTGTAAACGGAATGTTATACAATTGTTATGGTAATTACATTTATGACATGCAACGGGTCAGGATGTTGGCCAATTCGACCTCTACCACGAAAAAAATCTGGACAGAATCCAAGAAAATTAGCGCATGAATTAAAGATGAGACCGGAACCGGGTCGTAACCCCCTTTTTCAGCTTGAAAATCAAAATTATTCGACAAATAAATTTATTCTTGCAATAATTATTGTTGATGAAGATTTTTTAAAGATGTGAACATTTATAGTCGTGTCAGGTGTGTCAGCGTGGGTTTGATAAATTTGCATAAAAATATTTAATATGTGTACGTCTGTTTCGATTTTACGAATTTCACGTGGGAAAAATATGCCGTTACAGATATGTCGAAAACTTGAAACAATTTCTGCTGGTGTCACGTAACAAATAATGGAATTAATAGCCTCATAAAATTTTATTAAAGTGTAGTCAAAATGTTAATACCGTCTAGTTTAGTAGCTAATAATGTCACGTGTTATATTTCCAGTTTTCAAATTTAGCAAAATTTAAAGAAAAAACGTAATTTTTGCTTTTTTCAGGATCATTTTACATAAGTTCTTGTTAAAATGGTTTTACTTTTGCAAATAGTATTTTTAAGTTAGAATGAGGCTTTTTCCCATTGTTCTATGAAAGTTTTCTAGTTTCTGAGCCAGAAATCGTCTGTGAATCGATGTTTGAGGTAATAATAAGCCGTTTTCGGCCAGTTTTCAAATATCTAGTCTTTAACTGTCTAACTTAATAATAAAACTTCATAATAATAACTCTATTAAGTTTACCATCGTCTGAAATTTTTTTTATTATCATTTTTTAAATTCATTGCTCTCCGATTAATAGTTTTCGAAAAAGCTACAAACAAAAGGAAAATTTAAAAACATATAAATTGAAAACATAAGAATTTGGATATTTTCTTAACCCCAATCGATTTACAATTTACATAGGTTTACATTAAAATAGTTTCACTTTTTCGAATAGTTTTGACGTAATGGACGTTTGCAAAGTGAGTGTGAAAATGTTTCAACATGTTTTTGCCATTCATAAGGTAATAAAGCCTTTTAAATAGTCTGTTTTAATCAAAAAAGATCATTGTACTCCCGTTAATAGTTTTCAAGAAAATTGCAAACACAGAAATGACATGCCACTTCCAAACCCTTCCGGTGACTCCACAAAATTTCCCCCAATTTTCGTTTTTGACCTCACATAACCCTGCATCGATCGTGCACTCTTCATTCTTCCTTTCATGAAGATAATTACTTTCGTTTTCAACAAATCGTCCAATTTTCACGTCGTTCACCTTTAGCGTTTATTTCGAGCAGCGATGACTTTTTCCTCATCTTATCATTGTCTTTACGACCTTTTACCACGCTCGCTTAAGTTTGAAAAAAAAATACGTGATGATAAATAGCTTTTAAAAACAACTTTCTCTCTCTCTCAACAATTTTCTCGACCGGTTCGACATCTTCCGAAAATATTAGAAATCTCGCGCGATTTGTGATAATCAGAAAATATCACAATTGCGCTCTTGACCGACTTTTCCCAATTATGTTAAGACAAATTCGCGACGCAATTTGTTAATTTTGCGATTGGAAAACGACACAGAAGCTGTCGTCTGTGGGCGGTTATGAAATTTTTATTAGTTTTTTCTCCGACACGGAAATTTCTAGCATTCTTTTGAAAAACTGACAAGCACAATATGCATAAGTTGCCATAAAAGTAGAGGAAAATAATTATAGTGCAATGTAAGGTATAGATTAGTCATTTATGAACTTGGCCGCGATCACAGATGTTTACTTGCAAACGACAAATCCTGTTTTGTCATAATTTAGCTACTTGTTCTACAAACTAATGTTGCCGGTAATTAACAAAAAACTCCTGTTACACAGAATGTAGTCGGAAAAATCTTTAATTAATATACTACAAGTGTTTACATGCAGATATAATTAATTAAGAAGCTGGGAGAGATTTCGAGGACATGAGTTTGTTAGCTTAGATTACAAATTTCCTGCTTTAGAAAATGGATACGGCATAATTCTGCAATGCCAATGTTTTGAAATAAATATTGAATCAGTATGACGTGGAAATAAATCAACCACGACGTTTTTACAACAAAAAAGAAGTCGAGGCGAAGCCGAGGTTCACAAACGTTTAAATAACACTTAATTTTTTTATTCTTGTTTTTCTTACAACAAAGCAACATTTTCTCGTTACTAGACATCCTTCAAAAATTGGAACACTCGGTGGGACGTCCATAAAACAGTAAATACCACTGTTTTTGTCTACCGTTAGATTACTCAGTCTCAACTCGTTCAAGTTACAAAACAAAACCACCGAAACTTTAAATACCCACGCCCAATTAACGACGCACACAATCGAAAAAATCCCATAAATAAAGACCAAATAGAGCAAATCAACGCGCCCCCCATCAAACTCATTATCTATCCTTAAACAGCCAAACCATTAACACACGGACGGATATGGAAATGGTTAAAGTCATGCGAGAATTGATTTCGTCCGTACCTTTCCATATGCGCTGCATTAGCGAAAGTTTTCAATAATAAATCGAGAAAGGTTTTTCTCGGCCTTGAATAAAATCAATTTATATGAAGTTCAGTTTTTTGACCCAATACGCGCTCGATAATGCAACTTTTTCGTCAACACCTTTATGTAATCGAGTTAAGAAAACAAATACAGCCGAATATAAATTGCAAATTACGTTTGTTCTCTGATGTAATACGCGAGCTATTATTGACTTTCAGAATTAAAATTATCCGTCTGATGTAACGAACATTTTTTCCTCCGAAAATTAAATACGTACCAGTTGATTTTGAGCGATGGAAATATCGGCAACGCCACTCCAATTAACCATCACCGAGTCGAAAAGTCTGTTGGGCTCCCAACCCACAACCTTCAAGTAATCCCTAAGTCCCACAAACAGCCTCTCCCCATCGGGATTAAAGCACAAACACCGCACCAACCCCAAGTCCCTCTCACTCGACACCACCGAAAAATTCTCCAAGTCGTAGAACTGCACAGATCGGTCGGCACTTCCCGATGCCAGCAAGAACTCATGCGGATGGAACTCGACACAAGTCACCGAATTCAAATGCTCCCCAAAGTCCTTCAGGACCTTCCCAACCCTCAAGTCCCAGATTTTCACCGTGGCGTCGTCGCCCCCTGAGGCGATCCAGTGCCCGTCAGGGCTGAACTTCAGACTGTTGATGGTGGCCTTGTGGCCGTTGTAGGTGTAAATGCAGCCCTTCTTGCGACTATCCCACATTTTGATGGAACAGTCGGAGCTCCCAGACGCTAGAAAATCGCCATACGGGTGAAAATCCACACACTTGAGGGCGCTTTTATGGCCGTTGAGGGTGCGGACCAGCTTGGCCGCCTCCAAGTCCCACACTTTGAGGGCCCCGGCCCTCGAGCCGGCGCACACTAGCTCCTCAAACTGGTTGAATTGGACGCACTCTATGGGGGTTGTGTGGCCGCTGAGACTCATGAAGCAGGTGTGCTTGCCGATGGCCCACAGGTTGACTTTCATGTCGTCGCCCCCTGTCACCATCACGCGGCCCGACTTGTGCCCCAGAGAGAGGCAATTGACTTTGGCGTCGTGGGCCATGAGCTCCTCTGGAAGGGGGCTGTTATTACGGTTTTTAAGGTTAAGGGACTTACGGAGCTTCCATGACTTCTTGTGGGGGGTTGCCATCGTCGGCTACTTCGCTGGAAGTTTTGTTTAATGAACGGTTTATAAATAGACGAGTTTGATGGGTAAATTGAATAAATGGGATGGTTTGAGCATCTTTCGGTTTAAAAAATTTGTTGAAGCACTCAAAAAACTGCTCTATCGCACGGGATGTTAAGGAGGACTACACAAGCGCACAAGAGAACTGAACTGAGCGAAAAACCGATTTTCTTAATTATTTCGGTGGAAGGACGTGCACACACATCACAGTGACGTCTAGGAGGCGCACGGTCCACACCAGCCACGACCCATACTGTTCAAGTGAACGAAACAGTCAAATAACACCAATTGTGCTCAAACTTACTTAAATTATGATTAACTGGATCCAGAATTTGAATGCTAATGCAATTCATACAGACTTTAAAATAAATATGGACAATTTTAAAAACTTTCGCTCCTTTGCACATTGTTGTGTATCGCGTGTTGCGTAATATCGGTGAAAATAGCACCATGAACATTACAGTCAACCAGACAAGCCAAGTTCACACCAGGAAAATTAACAAAATAATCCTAAATCATTATAAAAACATCAATAAGCTGTTCCGCTGACTTGAATATCACATTTGTAGAACATCTCCTGACTGTGCTAATGTGTTTCTATTACAAATTGAAATTTAACTGCATTTAATGTCTGCATTTTTATTCTCATATTCAAGCAATGCAAACTAATTTTTTACCCCCTTTATATTCTGCAGTTTTCTTATTTTTACAGGAGATTAAACCCTTCGATAGGGCCTTCGACTGTAAAACATCATCATACTTTAGTGCGCAAGTTGTCAAATTTTTAGCTTCATTACTTACGAATGGAATGCAATAAAAAATGTTTTTTTTCGAATGCTTTGGAAGCTGTTTCTGGTGGTAGTTCCACTAAGTGTCCCAAAGTGAAGTCAAAAAAGAAGTTGTGAGTGTATACATAACAATCAAATGTAAGGATACTCTTTGAAAAAAAAAACGGTGGAAACAGTATTCAGAATGGCCCCCGAAGGGCGAATCAGTTATTATTATTACTTACAGGAAAGGAGAAAAATAGTAAAAATAATTAATAAGAATTTTGCAAAATGCTTTTATTGAAAAGTTGTTGTACAGTATGTTTTATTACGTAGTAAACATAACACACGTTAACACACCCTTTATAAACGATTAAACGCCCTTTTTCATCAAAATGTTTAACACGAAAAGTTCATTTTTGCCCTATATACATTTTATTTTCAATAAAACACACTAAAGTTTATGTCGTTGGCTCAAAGGTAGATTTATCTACCCATAACATATTCAATAATAATTAATAACACTCTAAAAGAGCAGAAACGGACACAAAATCCATAAATGTTAAAATTTTTACGTTTCAGCTGATAACATAACCCTACTTTTACAACCGAATTTTATGGAGACTTAAAACTAACACAATTTGTGGCGATACCACTAATTTTCACACCAAAATTTCACATAACCGGCTTGTTTGCACAAAAGAAATGAGGAAAATAATGAATAAGAATTTTGCAAAATGCTTTTATAGAAAAGTTATATCTTACGTTTTATTACGTGGTAAACTTAACAACACACGTTAACACGCCCTTTATAAACTATTAAACACCCTTTTTCATGAAAAGTTTGACACGATAAGTTCATTTTTCAATAAATTTCACTGAAGTTTATGTTGTTGACTCAAGGTAGATTTATCTGCCCTTAAACATATTCAATAATAATTAATAACGCTCTAAAAGTGCAGAAAAGCATACAAAATCCATTCAAGTTAAAATTTAACACTTCAGAAGAGAGCATAGTAACATTAACCCTACTTTCTAAACTTTTGTCTCTATCTGGCAATAGTACATAATAAAGGTAGAGATTTCGGCCCTAAATATCCTATCATAACGCTCTGAAAGGGCAGAAATGGAGACGAAATTTATAAAAGTGTAAATTTTGACATTTCCAGGTATCAACATAACCCTATTCTTCGAACATGCCGAATTTTCAACAAAACAAACCAAACAAACAATTTGTGACTATACGCATTGCGGTACCACTAATTTTCGCATCAAAATTTCACATTGCGTTTCTGTTTAAATAAAAACATGCATTTTTATTTTTCCATTAACTGCATGCGAAACTTTTATAATTTTAGACGTATATAGACAAATACATTTGTCATAATTAATTTTTCTAGGCTAATACTGTTCTATTTTGAATAATTCTGTGTATGAATGTTTCTAAATTTGACAAATTATGTGAGTGTATGTTTCTGGTGATGACCTGTTTTAGACGTCAAATGACGTCACATCCGTGACGTGTCCCGAGGTTAGGTGTGCTACGCAGTAGGCGAGAGCGCTTCAGTCGGCATCGAGCAGTGGCAGGGGACACATCGGGAGCAGGAGGCGAGGCGAAGCGAGGAGAAGCGAGGTGAGGCGGTTTATTTAAATTATTGTGTATTGTGCCGTTTCGTTTAATTTATTCAGTTTGTCACTTGCCGTTGCCGCGAACGGACGTGTGCTCAATCAAATTTAATTTTTCGGTTTAAATTTTAAATTTGGTGATCGCGGTGTGTTAGTGCCAATGGAATGGACTTAAGGAGGAAACAATCCGGATTAAAGGGTAAGTTTGCAATGATTTATTTTTAGAAAATTAAATCAAATCTGTGATATTTCCAACTAGTAATTTAAGGGCACATTGTTCTAATTTCATTGTTTCTTTTATTGCAGTTGGTCCATTTAAGAAGAAGATGGCATCGGAACAAAAGACAAAGGTCAGTGCATTTTTTTTTCATTTGCGGTTAATTTATTTTCATTGTTTTGCTACAAACGGTAGCAGAAGTGCGTTTTAATTTTCTAAATGCGGTGTTGAAAAGTCATAGTTTGAGTGACACATTTTAAATTCAGTAACTGCAAATAAAATAAAACACTCAAATAATTTATTGCCACGTAATAATTTTGCCTTTAATTTCAATGAATGAAAGTGGCTTGCTCAAAATTTAATGCAAATAAACATTTATTTTTGGCTTCATTTCTATTATTATTATTATTTTTAATGCTACAAACGGTAGCCAACCTGGAAGCGATATGAAGGTAGGTGTATTTTATTGCTGTGTCGTATTTATTTATTTCACAAACCAATAATTTCATAAAACTTAATTGCAATTAAAATCTTTAAATGCGGTGTAGAAAAGTGATAGTTTGAGTGACACATTTTAAATTCAGTAACTATAAATAAAATTAAACACTTAAATAATTTATTGCCACGTAATAATTTTGCCTTTAATTTCAATGAATGAAAGTGGCTTGCTCAAAATTTAATGCAAATAAACATTTATTTTTGGCTTCATTTCTATTATTATTATTATTTTTAATGCTACAAACGGTAGCCAACGTGGAAGCGATATGAAGGTAGGTGTATTTTATTGCTGTGTCGTATTTATTTATTTCACAAACCAATAATTTCATAAAACTTAATTGCAATTAAAATTTTTAAATGCGGTGTTGAAAAGTGATAGTTTGAGTGACACATTTTAAATTCAGTAACTATAAATAAAATTAAACACTCAAATAATTTATTGCCACGTAATAATTTTGCCTTTAATTTCAATGAATGAAAGTGGCTTGCTCAAAATTTAATGCAAATAAACATTTATTTTTGGCTTCATTTCTATTATTATTATTATTTTTAATGCTACAAACGGTAGCCAACCTGGAAGCGATATGAAGGTAGGTGTATTTTATTGCTGTGTCGTATTTATTTATTTCACAAACCAATAATTTCATAAAACTTAATTGCAATTAAAATCTTTAAATGCGGTGTAGAAAAGTGATAGTTTGAGTGACACATTTTAAATTCAGTAACTATAAATAAAATTAAACACTTAAATAATTTATTGCCACGTAATAATTTTGCCTTTAATTTCAATGAATGAAAGTGGCTTGCTCAAAATTTAATGCAAATAAACATTTATTTTTGGCTTCATTTCTATTATTATTATTATTTTTAATGCTACAAACGGTAGCCAACGTGGAAGCGATATGAAGGTAGGTGTATTTTATTGCTGTGTCGTATTTATTTATTTCACAAACCAATAATTTCATAAAACTTAATTGCAATTAAAATTTTTAAATGCGGTGTTGAAAAGTGATAGTTTGAGTGACACATTTTAAATTCAGTAACTATAAATAAAATTAAACACTCAAATAATTTATTGCCACGTAATAATTTTGCCTTTAATTTCAATGAATGAAAGTGGCTTGCTCAAAATTTAATGCAAATAAACATTTATTTTTGGCTTCATTTCTATTATTATTATTATTTTTAATGCTACAAACGGTAGCCAACGTGGAAGCGATATGAAGGTAGGTGTATTTTATTGCTGTGTCGTATTTATTTATTTCACAAACCAATAATTTCATAAAACTTAATTGCAATTAAAATCTTTAAATGCGGTGTAGAAAAGTGATAGTTTGAGTGACACATTTTAAATTCAGTAACTATAAATAAAATTAAACACTTAAATAATTTATTGCCACGTAATAATTTTGCCTTTAATTTCAATGAATGAAAGTGGCTTGCTCAAAATTTAATGCAAATAAACATTTATTTTTGGCTTCATTTCTATTATTATTATTATTTTTAATGCTACAAACGGTAGCCAACGTGGAAGCGATATGAAGGTAGGTGTATTTTATTGCTGTGTCGTATTTATTTATTTCACAAACCAATAATTTCATAAAACTTAATTGCAATTAAAATTTTTAAATGCGGTGTTGAAAAGTGATAGTTTGAGTGACACATTTTAAATTCAGTAACTATAAATAAAATTAAACACTCAAATAATTTATTGCCACGTAATAATTTTGCCTTTAATTTCAATGAATGAAAGTGGCTTGCTCAAAATTTAATGCAAATAAACATTTATTTTTGGCTTCATTTCTATTATTATTATTATTATTTTTAATGCTACAAACGGTAGCCAACGTGGAAGCGATATGAAGGTAGGTGTATTTTATTGCTGTGTCGTATTTATTTATTTATTTCACAAACCAATAATTTCATAAAACTTAATTGCAATTAAAATCTTTAAATGCGGTGTAGAAAAATGATAGTTTGAGTGACACATTTTAAATTCAGTAACTATAAATAAAATTAAACACTCAAATAATTTATTGCCACGTAATAATTTTGCCTTTAATTTCAATGAATGAAAGTGGCTTGTTCAAAATTTAATGCAAATAAACATTTATTTTTGGCTTCATATTTATTATTATTATTTTTAATGCTACAAACGGTAGCCAACGTGGAAGCGATATGAAGGTAGGTGCATTTATTTACTGAGGTATTGAATTTGATTTGAATTTGAATTGCCACATATTGAAACGTATTGTGTATTTTTTATTTTGTTTAATATTGACAATCGTTGCTTGTTGTAACTTTCATGCAAATAAAGATTTTTATTGGTGTTGTTTTAATTTTTTAAATGTCTTGCTACAAACAGTAGCCAACGCAGAAGCCATATGAAGGTAGGTGCATTTTTTTGCGTTTTATCTTGTGATGTGTTGAATTTAATAGCTTGTGTGCCATATATTATACCGTATTGTGTATCCTTTATTCTGTGTAACATTTATTAAAGACGCTTGTTGTAACTTTCCTACAAATTAATTTTTTTGTTGGTTGTGTTTTTAATTTATTTTTTAGGTTTTGCTACAAATGGTAGCAGATGCAGTACAAAAGGTAAGAGCATTTATTTAACGCCAAGTGAAAAAGGTTTGATTTTTGTGTACTATTTTTTCATTTCACAAACCAATAATTCCTTTATTTCCTTCATTTTCAAATAATTATTGTTTACCTCATCCTTATATCCTTTTTTCCTGGCAAGAATGCTCTAAACCTCCACGTGGTTCTTGCTGGACAAATTAGTTATTGACTAATTTTTAATTTTTAATTAGTTATTGACTAATTTGACCAATTAGAGCAATCCTTAAATATAACATTGTTGATTGTTTTTTACAGCCGTAAAATTATGTAGCTTGTTGTAATTTTCATGCAAATAAAGATTTTTTCATTGGTGTTGTTTTTAATTTTTTTTAATGCTACAAACGGTAGCCAACGTGGAAGCGATATGAAGGTAGGTGTATTTTATTGCTATGTCGTATTTATTTATTTCACAAACCAATAATTTCATAAAACTTAATTGCAATTAAAATCTTTAAATGCGGTGTAGAAAAATGATAGTTTGAGTGACACATTTTAAATTCAGTAACTATAAATAAAATTAAACACTCAAATAATTTATTGCCACGTAATAATTTTGCCTTTAATTTCAATGAATGAAAGTGGCTTGCTCAAAATTTAATGCAAATAAACATTTATTTTTGGCTTCATTTCTATTATTATTATTTTTAATGCTACAAACGGTAGCCAACGTGGAAGCGATATGAAGGTAGGTGTATTTTATTGCTGTGTCGTATTTATTTATTTCACAAACCAATAATTTCATAAAACTTAATTGCAATTAAAATTTTTAAATGCGGTGTTGAAAAGCGATAGTTTGAGTGACACATTTTAAATTCAGTAACTATAAATAAAATTAAACACTCAAATAATTTATTGCCACGTAATAATTTTGCCTTTAATTTCAATGAATGAAAGTGGCTTGCTCAAAATTTAATGCAAATAAACATTTATTTTTGGCTTCATTTCTATTATTATTATTTTTAATGCTACAAACGGTAGCCAACGTGGAAGCGATATGAAGGTAGGTGTATTTTATTGCTGTGTCGTATTTATTTATTTATTTCACAAACCAATAATTTCATAAAACTTAATTGCAATTAAAATCTTTAAATGCGGTGTTGAAAAGTGATAGTTTGAGTGACACATTTTAAATTCAGTAACTATAAATAAAATTAAACACTCAAATAATTTATTGCCACGTAATAATTTTGCCTTTAATTTCAATGAATGAAAGTGGCTTGCTCAAAATTTAATGCAAATAAACATTTATTTTTGGCTTCATTTCTATTATTATTATTATTATTTTTAATGCTACAAACGGTAGCCAACGTGGAAGCGATATGAAGGTAGGTGTATTTTATTGCTATGTCGTATTTATTTATTTCACAAACCAATAATTTCATAAAACTTAATTGCAATTAAAATCTTTAAATGCGGTGTAGAAAAATGATAGTTTGAGTGACACATTTTAAATTCAGTAACTATAAATAAAATTAAACACTCAAATAATTTATTGCCACGTAATAATTTTGCCTTTAATTTCAATGAATGAAAGTGGCTTGCTCAAAATTTAATGCAAATAAACATTTATTTTTGGCTTCATTTCTATTATTATTATTTTTAATGCTACAAACGGTAGCCAACGTGGAAGCGATATGAAGGTAGGTGTATTTTATTGCTATGTCGTATTTATTTATTTCACAAACCAATAATTTCATAAAACTTAATTGCAATTAAAATCTTTAAATGCGGTGTAGAAAAATGATAGTTTGAGTGACACATTTTAAATTCAGTAACTATAAATAAAATTAAACACTCAAATAATTTATTGCCACGTAATAATTTTGCCTTTAATTTCAATGAATGAAAGTGGCTTGCTCAAAATTTAATGCAAATAAACATTTATTTTTGGCTTCATTTCTATTATTATTATTTTTAATGCTACAAACGGTAGCCAACGTGGAAGCGATATGAAGGTAGGTGTATTTTATTGCTGTGTCGTATTTATTTATTTCACAAACCAATAATTTCATAAAACTTAATTGCAATTAAAATTTTTAAATGCGGTGTTGAAAAGCGATAGTTTGAGTGACACATTTTAAATTCAGTAACTATAAATAAAATTAAACACTCAAATAATTTATTGCCACGTAATAATTTTGCCTTTAATTTCAATGAATGAAAGTGGCTTGCTCAAAATTTAATGCAAATAAACATTTATTTTTGGCTTCATTTCTATTATTATTATTTTTAATGCTACAAACGGTAGCCAACGTGGAAGCGATATGAAGGTAGGTGTATTTTATTGCTGTGTCGTATTTATTTATTTATTTCACAAACCAATAATTTCATAAAACTTAATTGCAATTAAAATCTTTAAATGCGGTGTTGAAAAGTGATAGTTTGAGTGACACATTTTAAATTCAGTAACTATAAATAAAATTAAACACTCAAATAATTTATTGCCACGTAATAATTTTGCCTTTAATTTCAATGAATGAAAGTGGCTTGTTCAAAATTTAATGCAAATAAACATTTATTTTTGGCTTCATTTCTATTATTATTATTATTTTTAATGCTACAAACGGTAGCCAACGTGGAAGCGATATGAAGGTAGGTGTATTTTATTGCTGTGTCGTATTTATTTATTTCACAAACCAATAATTTCATAAAACTTAATTGCAATTAAAATTTTTAAATGCGGTGTTGAAAAGTGATAGTTTGAGTGACACATTTTAAATTCAGTAACTATAAATAAAATTAAACACTCAAATAATTTATTGCCACGTAATAATTTTGCCTTTAATTTCAATGAATGAAAGTGGCTTGTTCAAAATTTAATGCAAATAAACATTTATTTTTGGCTTCATTTCTATTATTATTATTATTATTTTTAATGCTACAAACGGTAGCCAACGTGGAAGCGATATGAAGGTAGGTGTATTTTATTGCTGTGTCGTATTTATTTATTTCACAAACCAATAATTTCATAAAACTTAATTGCAATTAAAATTTTTAAATGCGGTGTTGAAAAGTGATAGTTTGAGTGACACATTTTAAATTCAGTAACTATAAATAAAATTAAACACCCAAATAATTTATTGCCACGTAATAATTTTGCCTTTAATTTCAATGAATGAAAGTGGCTTGCTCAAAATTTAATGCAAATAAACATTTATTTTTGGCTTCATTTCTATTATTATTATTATTATTTTTAATGCTACAAACGGTAGCCAACGTGGAAGCGATATGAAGGTAGGTGTATTTTATTGCTGTGTCGTATTTATTTATTTATTTCACAAACCAATAATTTCATAAAACTTAATTGCAATTAAAATCTTTAAATGCGGTGTAGAAAAATGATAGTTTGAGTGACACATTTTAAATTCAGTAACTATAAATAAAATTAAACACTCAAATAATTTATTGCCACGTAATAATTTTGCCTTTAATTTCAATGAATGAAAGTGGCTTGTTCAAAATTTAATGCAAATAAACATTTATTTTTGGCTTCATATTTATTATTATTATTTTTAATGCTACAAACGGTAGCCAACGTGGAAGCGATATGAAGGTAGGTGCATTTATTTACTGAGGTATTGAATTTGATTTGAATTTGAATTGCCACATATTGAAACGTATTGTGTATTTTTTATTTTGTTTAATATTGACAATCGTTGCTTGTTGTAACTTTCATGCAAATAAAGATTTTTATTGGTGTTGTTTTAATTTTTTAAATGTCTTGCTACAAACAGTAGCCAACGCAGAAGCCATATGAAGGTAGGTGCATTTTTTTGCGTTTTATCTTGTGATGTGTTGAATTTAATAGCTTGTGTGCCATATATTATACCGTATTGTGTATCCTTTATTCTGTGTAACATTTATTAAAGACGCTTGTTGTAACTTTCCTACAAATTAATTTTTTTGTTGGTTGTGTTTTTAATTTATTTTTTAGGTTTTGCTACAAATGGTAGCAGATGCAGTACAAAAGGTAAGAGCATTTATTTAACGCCAAGTGAAAAAGGTTTGATTTTTGTGTACTATTTTTTCATTTCACAAACCAATAATTCCTTTATTTCCTTCATTTTCAAATAATCATTGTTTACCTCATCCTTATATCCTTTTTTCCTGGCAAGAATGCTCTAAACCTCCACGTGGTTCTTGCTGGACAAATTAGTTATTGACTAATTTTTAATTTTTAATTAGTTATTGACTAATTTGACCAATTAGAGCAATCCTTAAATATAACATTGTTGATTGTTTTTTACAGCCGTAAAATTATGTAGCTTGTTGTAATTTTCATGCAAATAAAGATTTTTTCATTGGTGTTGTTTTTAATTTTTTTTAATGCTACAAACGGTAGCCAACGTGGAAGCGATATGAAGGTAGGTGTATTTTATTGCTATGTCGTATTTATTTATTTCACAAACCAATAATTTCATAAAACTTAATTGCAATTAAAATCTTTAAATGCGGTATAGAAAAATGATAGTTTGAGTGACACATTTTAAATTCAGTAACTATAAATAAAATTAAACACTCAAATAATTTATTGCCACGTAATAATTTTGCCTTTAATTTCAATGAATGAAAGTGGCTTGCTCAAAATTTAATGCAAATAAACATTTATTTTTGGCTTCATTTCTATTATTATTATTATTATTTTTAATGCTACAAACGGTAGCCAACGTGGAAGCGATATGAAGGTAGGTGTATTTTATTGCTGTGTCGTATTTATTTATTTATTTCACAAACCAATAATTTCATAAAACTTAATTGCAATTAAAATTTTTAAATGCGGTGTTGAAAAGCGATAGTTTGAGTGACACATTTTAAATTCAGTAACTATAAATAAAATTAAACACTCAAATAATTTATTGCCACGTAATAATTTTGCCTTTAATTTCAATGAATGAAAGTGGCTTGTTCAAAATTTAATGCAAATAAACATTTATTTTTGGCTTCATATTTATTATTATTATTTTTAATGCTACAAACGGTAGCCAACGTGGAAGCGATATGAAGGTAGGTGCATTTATTTACTGAGGTATTGAATTTGATTTGAATTTGAATTGCCACATATTGAAACGTATTGTGTATTTTTTATTTTGTTTAATATTGACAATCGTTGCTTGTTGTAACTTTCATGCAAATAAAGATTTTTATTGGTGTTGTTTTAATTTTTTAAATGTCTTGCTACAAACAGTAGCCAACGCAGAAGCCATATGAAGGTAGGTGCATTTTTTTGCGTTTTATCTTGTGATGTGTTGAATTTAATAGCTTGTGTGCCATATATTATACCGTATTGTGTATCCTTTATTCTGTGTAACATTTATTAAAGACGCTTGTTGTAACTTTCCTACAAATTAATTTTTTTGTTGGTTGTGTTTTTAATTTATTTTTTAGGTTTTGCTACAAATGGTAGCAGATGCAGTACAAAAGGTAAGAGCATTTATTTAACGCCAAGTGAAAAAGGTTTGATTTTTGTGTACTATTTTTTCATTTCACAAACCAATAATTCCTTTATTTCCTTCATTTTCAAATAATTATTGTTTACCTCATCCTTATATCCTTTTTTCCTGGCAAGAATGCTCTAAACCTCCACGTGGTTCTTGCTGGACAAATTAGTTATTGACTAATTTTTAATTTTTAATTAGTTATTGACTAATTTGACCAATTAGAGCAATCCTTAAATATAACATTGTTGATTGTTTTTTACAGCCGTAAAATTATGTAGCTTGTTGTAATTTTCATGCAAATAAAGATTTTTTCATTGGTGTTGTTTTTAATTTTTTTTAATGCTACAAACGGTAGCCAACGTGGAAGCGATATGAAGGTAGGTGTATTTTATTGCTATGTCGTATTTATTTATTTCACAAACCAATAATTTCATAAAACTTAATTGCAATTAAAATCTTTAAATGCGGTGTAGAAAAATGATAGTTTGAGTGACACATTTTAAATTCAGTAACTATAAATAAAATTAAACACTCAAATAATTTATTGCCACGTAATAATTTTGCCTTTAATTTCAATGAATGAAAGTGGCTTGCTCAAAATTTAATGCAAATAAACATTTATTTTTGGCTTCATTTCTATTATTATTATTATTATTTTTAATGCTACAAACGGTAGCCAACGTGGAAGCGATATGAAGGTAGGTGTATTTTATTGCTGTGTCGTATTTATTTATTTATTTCACAAACCAATAATTTCATAAAACTTAATTGCAATTAAAATTTTTAAATGCGGTGTTGAAAAGCGATAGTTTGAGTGACACATTTTAAATTCAGTAACTATAAATAAAATTAAACACTCAAATAATTTATTGCCACGTAATAATTTTGCCTTTAATTTCAATGAATGAAAGTGGCTTGCTCAAAATTTAATGCAAATAAACATTTATTTTTGGCTTCATTTCTATTATTATTATTTTTAATGCTACAAACGGTAGCCAACGTGGAAGCGATATGAAGGTAGGTGTATTTTATTGCTGTGTCGTATTTATTTATTTCACAAACCAATAATTTCATAAAACTTAATTGCAATTAAAATCTTTAAATGCGGTGTAGAAAAGTGATAGTTTGAGTGACACATTTTAAATTCAGTAACTATAAATAAAATTAAACACTCAAATAATTTATTGCCACGTAATAATTTTGCCTTTAATTTCAATGAATGAAAGTGGCTTGCTCAAAATTTAATGCAAATAAACATTTATTTTTGGCTTCATTTCTATTATTATTATTATTATTTTTAATGCTACAAACGGTAGCCAACGTGGAAGCGATATGAAGGTAGGTGTATTTTATTGCTGTGTCGTATTTATTTATTTATTTCACAAACCAATAATTTCATAAAACTTAATTGCAATTAAAATTTTTAAATGCGGTGTTGAAAAGCGATAGTTTGAGTGACACATTTTAAATTCAGTAACTATAAATAAAATTAAACACTCAAATAATTTATTGCCACGTAATAATTTTGCCTTTAATTTCAATGAATGAAAGTGGCTTGCTCAAAATTTAATGCAAATAAACATTTATTTTTGGCTTCATATTTATTATTATTATTTTTAATGCTACAAACGGTAGCCAACGTGGAAGCGATATGAAGGTAGGTGCATTTATTTACTGAGGTATTGAATTTGATTTGAATTTGAATTGCCACATATTGAAACGTATTGTGTATTTTTTATTTTGTTTAATATTGACAATCGTTGCTTGTTGTAACTTTCATGCAAATAAAGATTTTTATTGGTGTTGTTTTAATTTTTTAAATGTCTTGCTACAAACAGTAGCCAACGCAGAAGCCATATGAAGGTAGGTGCATTTTTTTGCGTTTTATCTTGTGATGTGTTGAATTTAATAGCTTGTGTGCCATATATTATACCGTATTGTGTATCCTTTATTCTGTGTAACATTTATTAAAGACGCTTGTTGTAACTTTCCTACAAATTAATTTTTTTGTTGGTTGTGTTTTTAATTTATTTTTTAGGTTTTGCTACAAATGGTAGCAGATGCAGTACAAAAGGTAAGAGCATTTATTTAACGCCAAGTGAAAAAGGTTTGATTTTTGTGTACTATTTTTTCATTTCACAAACCAATAATTCCTTTATTTCCTTCATTTTCAAATAATTATTGTTTACCTCATCCTTATATCCTTTTTTCCTGGCAAGAATGCTCTAAACCTCCACGTGGTTCTTGCTGGACAAATTAGTTATTGACTAATTTTTAATTTTTAATTAGTTATTGACTAATTTGACCAATTAGAGCAATCCTTAAATATAACATTGTTGATTGTTTTTTACAGCCGTAAAATTATGTAGCTTGTTGTAATTTTCATGCAAATAAAGATTTTTTCATTGGTGTTGTTTTTAATTTTTTTTAATGCTACAAACGGTAGCCAACGTGGAAGCGATATGAAGGTAGGTGTATTTTATTGCTATGTCGTATTTATTTATTTCACAAACCAATAATTTCATAAAACTTAATTGCAATTAAAATCTTTAAATGCGGTGTAGAAAAATGATAGTTTGAGTGACACATTTTAAATTCAGTAACTATAAATAAAATTAAACACTCAAATAATTTATTGCCACGTAATAATTTTGCCTTTAATTTCAATGAATGAAAGTGGCTTGCTCAAAATTTAATGCAAATAAACATTTATTTTTGGCTTCATTTCTATTATTATTATTATTATTTTTAATGCTACAAACGGTAGCCAACGTGGAAGCGATATGAAGGTAGGTGTATTTTATTGCTGTGTCGTATTTATTTATTTCACAAACCAATAATTTCATAAAACTTAATTGCAATTAAAATTTTTAAATGCGGTGTTGAAAAGCGATAGTTTGAGTGACACATTTTAAATTCAGTAACTATAAATAAAATTAAACACTCAAATAATTTATTGCCACGTAATAATTTTGCCTTTAATTTCAATGAATGAAAGTGGCTTGTTCAAAATTTAATGCAAATAAACATTTATTTTTGGCTTCATTTCTATTATTATTATTATTTTTAATGCTACAAACGGTAGCCAACGTGGAAGCGATATGAAGGTAGGTGTATTTTATTGCTGTGTCGTATTTATTTATTTCACAAACCAATAATTTCATAAAACTTAATTGCAATTAAAATTTTTAAATGCGGTGTTGAAAAGCGATAGTTTGAGTGACACATTTTAAATTCAGTAACTATTAATAAAATTAAACACTCAAATAATTTATTGCCACGTAATAATTTTGCCTTTAATTTCAATGAATGAAAGTGGCTTGTTCAAAATTTAATGCAAATAAACATTTATTTTTGGCTTCATTTCTATTATTATTATTATTATTTTTAATGCTACAAACGGTAGCCAACGTGGAAGCGATATGAAGGTAGGTGTATTTTATTGCTGTGTCGTATTTATTTATTTCACAAACCAATAATTTCATAAAACTTAATTGCAATTAAAATTTTTAAATGCGGTGTTGAAAAGTGATAGTTTGAGTGACACATTTTAAATTCAGTAACTATAAATAAAATTAAACACTCAAATAATTTATTGCCACGTAATAATTTTGCCTTTAATTTCAATGAATGAAAGTGGCTTGCTCAAAATTTAATGCAAATAAACATTTATTTTTGGCTTCATTTCTATTATTATTATTATTATTTTTAATGCTACAAACGGTAGCCAACGTGGAAGCGATATGAAGGTAGGTGTATTTTATTGCTGTGTCGTATTTATTTATTTATTTCACAAACCAATAATTTCATAAAACTTAATTGCAATTAAAATCTTTAAATGCGGTGTAGAAAAATGATAGTTTGAGTGACACATTTTAAATTCAGTAACTATAAATAAAATTAAACACTCAAATAATTTATTGCCACGTAATAATTTTGCCTTTAATTTCAATGAATGAAAGTGGCTTGTTCAAAATTTAATGCAAATAAACATTTATTTTTGGCTTCATATTTATTATTATTATTTTTAATGCTACAAACGGTAGCCAACGTGGAAGCGATATGAAGGTAGGTGCATTTATTTACTGAGGTATTGAATTTGATTTGAATTTGAATTGCCACATATTGAAACGTATTGTGTATTTTTTATTTTGTTTAATATTGACAATCGTTGCTTGTTGTAACTTTCATGCAAATAAAGATTTTTATTGGTGTTGTTTTAATTTTTTAAATGTCTTGCTACAAACAGTAGCCAACGCAGAAGCCATATGAAGGTAGGTGCATTTTTTTGCGTTTTATCTTGTGATGTGTTGAATTTAATAGCTTGTGTGCCATATATTATACCGTATTGTGTATCCTTTATTCTGTGTAACATTTATTAAAGACGCTTGTTGTAACTTTCCTACAAATTAATTTTTTTGTTGGTTGTGTTTTTAATTTATTTTTTAGGTTTTGCTACAAATGGTAGCAGATGCAGTACAAAAGGTAAGAGCATTTATTTAACGCCAAGTGAAAAAGGTTTGATTTTTGTGTACTATTTTTTCATTTCACAAACCAATAATTCCTTTATTTCCTTCATTTTCAAATAATTATTGTTTACCTCATCCTTATATCCTTTTTTCCTGGCAAGAATGCTCTAAACCTCCACGTGGTTCTTGCTGGACAAATTAGTTATTGACTAATTTTTAATTTTTAATTAGTTATTGACTAATTTGACCAATTAGAGCAATCCTTAAATATAACATTGTTGATTGTTTTTTACAGCCGTAAAATTATGTAGCTTGTTGTAATTTTCATGCAAATAAAGATTTTTTCATTGGTGTTGTTTTTAATTTTTTTTAATGCTACAAACGGTAGCCAACGTGGAAGCGATATGAAGGTAGGTGTATTTTATTGCTATGTCGTATTTATTTATTTCACAAACCAATAATTTCATAAAACTTAATTGCAATTAAAATCTTTAAATGCGGTGTAGAAAAATGATAGTTTGAGTGACACATTTTAAATTCAGTAACTATAAATAAAATTAAACACTCAAATAATTTATTGCCACGTAATAATTTTGCCTTTAATTTCAATGAATGAAAGTGGCTTGCTCAAAATTTAATGCAAATAAACATTTATTTTTGGCTTCATTTCTATTATTATTATTATTATTTTTAATGCTACAAACGGTAGCCAACGTGGAAGCGATATGAAGGTAGGTGTATTTTATTGCTGTGTCGTATTTATTTATTTATTTCACAAACCAATAATTTCATAAAACTTAATTGCAATTAAAATTTTTAAATGCGGTGTTGAAAAGCGATAGTTTGAGTGACACATTTTAAATTCAGTAACTATAAATAAAATTAAACACTCAAATAATTTATTGCCACGTAATAATTTTGCCTTTAATTTCAATGAATGAAAGTGGCTTGTTCAAAATTTAATGCAAATAAACATTTATTTTTGGCTTCATATTTATTATTATTATTTTTAATGCTACAAACGGTAGCCAACGTGGAAGCGATATGAAGGTAGGTGCATTTATTTACTGAGGTATTGAATTTGATTTGAATTTGAATTGCCACATATTGAAACGTATTGTGTATTTTTTATTTTGTTTAATATTGACAATCGTTGCTTGTTGTAACTTTCATGCAAATAAAGATTTTTATTGGTGTTGTTTTAATTTTTTAAATGTCTTGCTACAAACAGTAGCCAACGCAGAAGCCATATGAAGGTAGGTGCATTTTTTTGCGTTTTATCTTGTGATGTGTTGAATTTAATAGCTTGTGTGCCATATATTATACCGTATTGTGTATCCTTTATTCTGTGTAACATTTATTAAAGACGCTTGTTGTAACTTTCCTACAAATTAATTTTTTTGTTGGTTGTGTTTTTAATTTATTTTTTAGGTTTTGCTACAAATGGTAGCAGATGCAGTACAAAAGGTAAGAGCATTTATTTAACGCCAAGTGAAAAAGGTTTGATTTTTGTGTACTATTTTTTCATTTCACAAACCAATAATTCCTTTATTTCCTTCATTTTCAAATAATTATTGTTTACCTCATCCTTATATCCTTTTTTCCTGGCAAGAATGCTCTAAACCTCCACGTGGTTCTTGCTGGACAAATTAGTTATTGACTAATTTTTAATTTTTAATTAGTTATTGACTAATTTGACCAATTAGAGCAATCCTTAAATATAACATTGTTGATTGTTTTTTACAGCCGTAAAATTATGTAGCTTGTTGTAATTTTCATGCAAATAAAGATTTTTTCATTGGTGTTGTTTTTAATTTTTTTTAATGCTACAAACGGTAGCCAACGTGGAAGCGATATGAAGGTAGGTGTATTTTATTGCTATGTCGTATTTATTTATTTCACAAACCAATAATTTCATAAAACTTAATTGCAATTAAAATCTTTAAATGCGGTATAGAAAAATGATAGTTTGAGTGACACATTTTAAATTCAGTAACTATAAATAAAATTAAACACTCAAATAATTTATTGCCACGTAATAATTTTGCCTTTAATTTCAATGAATGAAAGTGGCTTGCTCAAAATTTAATGCAAATAAACATTTATTTTTGGCTTCATTTCTATTATTATTATTATTATTTTTAATGCTACAAACGGTAGCCAACGTGGAAGCGATATGAAGGTAGGTGTATTTTATTGCTGTGTCGTATTTATTTATTTATTTCACAAACCAATAATTTCATAAAACTTAATTGCAATTAAAATTTTTAAATGCGGTGTTGAAAAGCGATAGTTTGAGTGACACATTTTAAATTCAGTAACTATAAATAAAATTAAACACTCAAATAATTTATTGCCACGTAATAATTTTGCCTTTAATTTCAATGAATGAAAGTGGCTTGCTCAAAATTTAATGCAAATAAACATTTATTTTTGGCTTCATTTCTATTATTATTATTTTTAATGCTACAAACGGTAGCCAACGTGGAAGCGATATGAAGGTAGGTGTATTTTATTGCTGTGTCGTATTTATTTATTTCACAAACCAATAATTTCATAAAACTTAATTGCAATTAAAATCTTTAAATGCGGTGTAGAAAAGTGATAGTTTGAGTGACACATTTTAAATTCAGTAACTATAAATAAAATTAAACACTCAAATAATTTATTGCCACGTAATAATTTTGCCTTTAATTTCAATGAATGAAAGTGGCTTGCTCAAAATTTAATGCAAATAAACATTTATTTTTGGCTTCATTTCTATTATTATTATTATTATTTTTAATGCTACAAACGGTAGCCAACGTGGAAGCGATATGAAGGTAGGTGTATTTTATTGCTGTGTCGTATTTATTTATTTATTTCACAAACCAATAATTTCATAAAACTTAATTGCAATTAAAATCTTTAAATGCGGTGTAGAAAAGTGATAGTTTGAGTGACACATTTTAAATTCAGTAACTATAAATAAAATTAAACACTCAAATAATTTATTGCCACGTAATAATTTTGCCTATAATTTCAATGAATGAAAGTGGCTTGTTCAAAATTTAATGCAAATAAACATTTATTTTTGGCTTCATATTTATTATTATTATTTTTAATGCTACAAACGGTAGCCAACGTGGAAGCGATATGAAGGTAGGTGTATTTTATTGCTGTGTCGTATTTATTTATTTCACAAACCAATAATTTCATAAAACTTAATTGCAATTAAAATCTTTAAATGCGGTGTAGAAAAATGATAGTTTGAGTGACACATTTTAAATTCAGTAACTATAAATAAAATTAAACACTCAAATAATTTATTGCCACGTAATAATTTTGCCTATAATTTCAATGAATGAAAGTGGCTTGTTCAAAATTTAATGCAAATAAACATTTATTTTTGGCTTCATATTTATTATTATTATTTTTAATGCTACAAACGGTAGCCAACGTGGAAGCGATATGAAGGTAGGTGCATTTATTTACTGAGGTATTGAATTTGATTTGAATTTGAATTGCCACATATTGAAACGTATTGTGTATTTTTTATTTTGTTTAATATTGACAATCGTTGCTTGTTGTAACTTTCATGCAAATAAAGATTTTTATTGGTGTTGTTTTAATTTTTTAAATGTCTTGCTACAAACAGTAGCCAACGCAGAAGCCATATGAAGGTAGGTGCATTTTTTTGCGTTTTATCTTGTGATGTGTTGAATTTAATAGCTTGTGTGCCATATATTATACCGTATTGTGTATCCTTTATTCTGTGTAACATTTATTAAAGACGCTTGTTGTAACTTTCCTACAAATTAATTTTTTTGTTGGTTGTGTTTTTAATTTATTTTTTAGGTTTTGCTACAAATGGTAGCAGATGCAGTACAAAAGGTAAGAGCATTTATTTAACGCCAAGTGAAAAAGGTTTGATTTTTGTGTACTATTTTTTCATTTCACAAACCAATAATTCCTTTATTTCCTTCATTTTCAAATAATTATTGTTTACCTCATCCTTATATCCTTTTTTCCTGGCAAGAATGCTCTAAACCTCCACGTGGTTCTTGCTGGACAAATTAGTTATTGACTAATTTTTAATTTTTAATTAGTTATTGACTAATTTGACCAATTAGAGCAATCCTTAAATATAACATTGTTGATTGTTTTTTACAGCCGTAAAATTATGTAGCTTGTTGTAATTTTCATGCAAATAAAGATTTTTTCATTGGTGTTGTTTTTAATTTTTTTTAATGCTACAAACGGTAGCCAACGTGGAAGCGATATGAAGGTAGGTGTATTTTATTGCTATGTCGTATTTATTTATTTCACAAACCAATAATTTCATAAAACTTAATTGCAATTAAAATCTTTAAATGCGGTGTAGAAAAATGATAGTTTGAGTGACACATTTTAAATTCAGTAACTATAAATAAAATTAAACACTCAAATAATTTATTGCCACGTAATAATTTTGCCTTTAATTTCAATGAATGAAAGTGGCTTGCTCAAAATTTAATGCAAATAAACATTTATTTTTGGCTTCATTTCTATTATTATTATTATTATTTTTAATGCTACAAACGGTAGCCAACGTGGAAGCGATATGAAGGTAGGTGTATTTTATTGCTGTGTCGTATTTATTTATTTATTTCACAAACCAATAATTTCATAAAACTTAATTGCAATTAAAATTTTTAAATGCGGTGTTGAAAAGCGATAGTTTGAGTGACACATTTTAAATTCAGTAACTATAAATAAAATTAAACACTCAAATAATTTATTGCCACGTAATAATTTTGCCTTTAATTTCAATGAATGAAAGTGGCTTGCTCAAAATTTAATGCAAATAAACATTTATTTTTGGCTTCATTTCTATTATTATTATTATTTTTAATGCTACAAACGGTAGCCAACGTGGAAGCGATATGAAGGTAGGTGTATTTTATTGCTGTGTCGTATTTATTTATTTCACAAACCAATAATTTCATAAAACTTAATTGCAATTAAAATCTTTAAATGCGGTGTAGAAAAATGATAGTTTGAGTGACACATTTTAAATTCAGTAACTATAAATAAAATTAAACACTCAAATAATTTATTGCCACGTAATAATTTTGCCTATAATTTCAATGAATGAAAGTGGCTTGTTCAAAATTTAATGCAAATAAACATTTATTTTTGGCTTCATATTTATTATTATTATTTTTAATGCTACAAACGGTAGCCAACGTGGAAGCGATATGAAGGTAGGTGTATTTTATTGCTGTGTCGTATTTATTTATTTCACAAACCAATAATTTCATAAAACTTAATTGCAATTAAAATCTTTAAATGCGGTGTAGAAAAATGATAGTTTGAGTGACACATTTTAAATTCAGTAACTATAAATAAAATTAAACACTCAAATAATTTATTGCCACGTAATAATTTTGCCTATAATTTCAATGAATGAAAGTGGCTTGTTCAAAATTTAATGCAAATAAACATTTATTTTTGGCTTCATATTTATTATTATTATTTTTAATGCTACAAACGGTAGCCAACGTGGAAGCGATATGAAGGTAGGTGCATTTATTTACTGAGGTATTGAATTTGATTTGAATTTGAATTGCCACATATTGAAACGTATTGTGTATTTTTTATTTTGTTTAATATTGACAATCGTTGCTTGTTGTAACTTTCATGCAAATAAAGATTTTTATTGGTGTTGTTTTAATTTTTTAAATGTCTTGCTACAAACAGTAGCCAACGCAGAAGCCATATGAAGGTAGGTGCATTTTTTTGCGTTTTATCTTGTGATGTGTTGAATTTAATAGCTTGTGTGCCATATATTATACCGTATTGTGTATCCTTTATTCTGTGTAACATTTATTAAAGACGCTTGTTGTAACTTTCCTACAAATTAATTTTTTTGTTGGTTGTGTTTTTAATTTATTTTTTAGGTTTTGCTACAAATGGTAGCAGATGCAGTACAAAAGGTAAGAGCATTTATTTAACGCCAAGTGAAAAAGGTTTGATTTTTGTGTACTATTTTTTCATTTCACAAACCAATAATTCCTTTATTTCCTTCATTTTCAAATAATTATTGTTTACCTCATCCTTATATCCTTTTTTCCTGGCAAGAATGCTCTAAACCTCCACGTGGTTCTTGCTGGACAAATTAGTTATTGACTAATTTTTAATTTTTAATTAGTTATTGACTAATTTGACCAATTAGAGCAATCCTTAAATATAACATTGTTGATTGTTTTTTACAGCCGTAAAATTATGTAGCTTGTTGTAATTTTCATGCAAATAAAGATTTTTTCATTGGTGTTGTTTTTAATTTTTTTTAATGCTACAAACGGTAGCCAACGTGGAAGCGATATGAAGGTAGGTGTATTTTATTGCTATGTCGTATTTATTTATTTCACAAACCAATAATTTCATAAAACTTAATTGCAATTAAAATCTTTAAATGCGGTGTAGAAAAATGATAGTTTGAGTGACACATTTTAAATTCAGTAACTATAAATAAAATTAAACACTCAATTAATTTATTGCCACGTAATAATTTTGCTTTTAATTTCAATGAATGAAAGTGGCTTGCTCAAAATTTAATGCAAATAAACATTTATTTTTGGCTTCATTTCTATTATTATTATTATTATTTTTAATGCTACAAACGGTAGCCAACGTGGAAGCGATATGAAGGTAGGTGTATTTTATTGCTGTGTCGTATTTATTTATTTATTTCACAAACCAATAATTTCATAAAACTTAATTGCAATTAAAATTTTTAAATGCGGTGTTGAAAAGCGATAGTTTGAGTGACACATTTTAAATTCAGTAACTATAAATAAAATTAAACACTCAAATAATTTATTGCCACGTAATAATTTTGCCTTTAATTTCAATGAATGAAAGTGGCTTGCTCAAAATTTAATGCAAATAAACATTTATTTTTGGCTTCATTTCTATTATTATTATTATTATTTTTAATGCTACAAACGGTAGCCAACGTGGAAGCGATATGAAGGTAGGTGTATTTTATTGCTGTGTCGTATTTATTTATTTCACAAACCAATAATTTCATAAAACTTAATTGCAATTAAAATTTTTAAATGCGGTGTTGAAAAGTGATAGTTTGAGTGACACATTTTAAATTCAGTAACTATAAATAAAATTAAACACTCAAATAATTTATTGCCACGTAATAATTTTGCCTTTAATTTCAATGAATGAAAGTGGCTTGCTCAAAATTTAATGCAAATAAACATTTATTTTTGGCTTCATTTCTATTATTATTATTATTATTTTTAATGCTACAAACGGTAGCCAACGTGGAAGCGATATGAAGGTAGGTGTATTTTATTGCTGTGTCGTATTTATTTATTTCACAAACCAATAATTTCATAAAACTTAATTGCAATTAAAATTTTTAAATGCGGTGTTGAAAAGTGATAGTTTGAGTGACACATTTTAAATTCAGTAACTATAAATAAAATTAAACACTCAAATAATTTATTGCCACGTAATAATTTTGCCTTTAATTTCAATGAATGAAAGTGGCTTGCTCAAAATTTAATGCAAATAAACATTTATTTTTGGCTTCATTTCTATTATTATTATTATTATTTTTAATGCTACAAACGGTAGCCAACGTGGAAGCGATATGAAGGTAGGTGTATTTTATTGCTGTGTCGTATTTATTTATTTCACAAACCAATAATTTCATAAAACTTAATTGCAATTAAAATTTTTAAATGCGGTGTTGAAAAGTGATAGTTTGAGTGACACATTTTAAATTCAGTAACTATAAATAAAATTAAACACTCAAATAATTTATTGCCACGTAATAATTTTGCCTTTAATTTCAATGAATGAAAGTGGCTTGTTCAAAATTTAATGCAAATAAACATTTATTTTTGGCTTCATTTCTATTATTATTATTATTATTTTTAATGCTACAAACGGTAGCCAACGTGGAAGCGATATGAAGGTAGGTGTATTTTATTGCTGTGTCGTATTTATTTATTTCACAAACCAATAATTTCATAAAACTTAATTGCAATTAAAATTTTTAAATGCGGTGTTGAAAAGTGATAGTTTGAGTGACACATTTTAAATTCAGTAACTATAAATAAAATTAAACACTCAAATAATTTATTGCCACGTAATAATTTTGCCTTTAATTTCAATGAATGAAAGTGGCTTGCTCAAAATTTAATGCAAATAAACATTTATTTTTGGCTTCATTTCTATTATTATTATTATTATTTTTAATGCTACAAACGGTAGCCAACGTGGAAGCGATATGAAGGTAGGTGTATTTTATTGCTGTGTCGTATTTATTTATTTCACAAACCAATAATTTCATAAAACTTAATTGCAATTAAAATTTTTAAATGCGGTGTTGAAAAGTGATAGTTTGAGTGACACATTTTAAATTCAGTAACTATAAATAAAATTAAACACTCAAATAATTTATTGCCACGTAATAATTTTGCCTTTAATTTCAATGAATGAAAGTGGCTTGTTCAAAATTTAATGCAAATAAACATTTATTTTTGGCTTCATTTCTATTATTATTATTATTATTTTTAATGCTACAAACGGTAGCCAACGTGGAAGCGATATGAAGGTAGGTGTATTTTATTGCTGTGTCGTATTTATTTATTTCACAAACCAATAATTTCATAAAACTTAATTGCAATTAAAATTTTTAAATGCGGTGTTGAAAAGTGATAGTTTGAGTGACACATTTTAAATTCAGTAACTATAAATAAAATTAAACACTCAAATAATTTATTGCCACGTAATAATTTTGCCTTTAATTTCAATGAATGAAAGTGGCTTGTTCAAAATTTAATGCAAATAAACATTTATTTTTGGCTTCATATTTATTATTATTATTTTTAATGCTACAAACGGTAGCCAACGTGGAAGCGATATGAAGGTAGGTGCATTTATTTACTGAGGTATTGAATTTGATTTGAATTTGAATTGCCACATATTGAAACGTATTGTGTATTTTTTATTTTGTTTAATATTGACAATCGTTGCTTGTTGTAACTTTCATGCAAATAAAGATTTTTATTGGTGTTGTTTTAATTTTTTAAATGTCTTGCTACAAACAGTAGCCAACGCAGAAGCCATATGAAGGTAGGTGCATTTTTTTGCGTTTTATCTTGTGATGTGTTGAATTTAATAGCTTGTGTGCCATATATTATACCGTATTGTGTATCCTTTATTCTGTGTAACATTTATTAAAGACGCTTGTTGTAACTTTCCTACAAATTAATTTTTTTGTTGGTTGTGTTTTTAATTTATTTTTTAGGTTTTGCTACAAATGGTAGCAGATGCAGTACAAAAGGTAAGAGCATTTATTTAACGCCAAGTGAAAAAGGTTTGATTTTTGTGTACTATTTTTTCATTTCACAAACCAATAATTCCTTTATTTCCTTCATTTTCAAATAATTATTGTTTACCTCATCCTTATATCCTTTTTTCCTGGCAAGAATGCTCTAAACCTCCACGTGGTTCTTGCTGGACAAATTAGTTATTGACTAATTTTTAATTTTTAATTAGTTATTGACTAATTTGACCAATTAGAGCAATCCTTAAATATAACATTGTTGATTGTTTTTTACAGCCGTAAAATTATGTAGCTTGTTGTAATTTTCATGCAAATAAAGATTTTTTCATTGGTGTTGTTTTTAATTTTTTTTAATGCTACAAACGGTAGCCAACGTGGAAGCGATATGAAGGTAGGTGTATTTTATTGCTATGTCGTATTTATTTATTTCACAAACCAATAATTTCATAAAACTTAATTGCAATTAAAATCTTTAAATGCGGTATAGAAAAATGATAGTTTGAGTGACACATTTTAAATTCAGTAACTATAAATAAAATTAAACACTCAAATAATTTATTGCCACGTAATAATTTTGCCTTTAATTTCAATGAATGAAAGTGGCTTGCTCAAAATTTAATGCAAATAAACATTTATTTTTGGCTTCATTTCTATTATTATTATTATTATTTTTAATGCTACAAACGGTAGCCAACGTGGAAGCGATATGAAGGTAGGTGTATTTTATTGCTGTGTCGTATTTATTTATTTATTTCACAAACCAATAATTTCATAAAACTTAATTGCAATTAAAATTTTTAAATGCGGTGTTGAAAAGCGATAGTTTGAGTGACACATTTTAAATTCAGTAACTATAAATAAAATTAAACACTCAAATAATTTATTGCCACGTAATAATTTTGCCTTTAATTTCAATGAATGAAAGTGGCTTGCTCAAAATTTAATGCAAATAAACATTTATTTTTGGCTTCATTTCTATTATTATTATTTTTAATGCTACAAACGGTAGCCAACGTGGAAGCGATATGAAGGTAGGTGTATTTTATTGCTGTGTCGTATTTATTTATTTCACAAACCAATAATTTCATAAAACTTAATTGCAATTAAAATCTTTAAATGCGGTGTAGAAAAGTGATAGTTTGAGTGACACATTTTAAATTCAGTAACTATAAATAAAATTAAACACTCAAATAATTTATTGCCACGTAATAATTTTGCCTTTAATTTCAATGAATGAAAGTGGCTTGTTCAAAATTTAATGCAAATAAACATTTATTTTTGGCTTCATTTCTATTATTATTATTATTATTTTTAATGCTACAAACGGTAGCCAACGTGGAAGCGATATGAAGGTAGGTGTATTTTATTGCTGTGTCGTATTTATTTATTTATTTCACAAACCAATAATTTCATAAAACTTAATTGCAATTAAAATTTTTAAATGCGGTGTTGAAAAGCGATAGTTTGAGTGACACATTTTAAATTCAGTAACTATAAATAAAATTAAACACTCAAATAATTTATTGCCACGTAATAATTTTGCCTTTAATTTCAATGAATGAAAGTGGCTTGCTCAAAATTTAATGCAAATAAACATTTATTTTTGGCTTCATTTCTATTATTATTATTTTTAATGCTACAAACGGTAGCCAACGTGGAAGCGATATGAAGGTAGGTGTATTTTATTGCTGTGTCGTATTTATTTATTTCACAAACCAATAATTTCATAAAACTTAATTGCAATTAAAATCTTTAAATGCGGTGTAGAAAAGTGATAGTTTGAGTGACACATTTTAAATTCAGTAACTATAAATAAAATTAAACACTCAAATAATTTATTGCCACGTAATAATTTTGCCTTTAATTTCAATGAATGAAAGTGGCTTGCTCAAAATTTAATGCAAATAAACATTTATTTTTGGCTTCATTTCTATTATTATTATTATTATTTTTAATGCTACAAACGGTAGCCAACGTGGAAGCGATATGAAGGTAGGTGTATTTTATTGCTGTGTCGTATTTATTTATTTCACAAACCAATAATTTCATAAAACTTAATTGCAATTAAAATTTTTAAATGCGGTGTTGAAAAGTGATAGTTTGAGTGACACATTTTAAATTCAGTAACTATAAATAAAATTAAACACTCAAATAATTTATTGCCACGTAATAATTTTGCCTTTAATTTCAATGAATGAAAGTGGCTTGTTCAAAATTTAATGCAAATAAACATTTATTTTTGGCTTCATTTCTATTATTATTATTATTATTTTTAATGCTACAAACGGTAGCCAACGTGGAAGCGATATGAAGGTAGGTGTATTTTATTGCTGTGTCGTATTTATTTATTTATTTCACAAACCAATAATTTCATAAAACTTAATTGCAATTAAAATCTTTAAATGCGGTGTAGAAAAGTGATAGTTTGAGTGACACATTTTAAATTCAGTAACTATAAATAAAATTAAACACTCAAATAATTTATTGCCACGTAATAATTTTGCCTTTAATTTCAATGAATGAAAGTGGCTTGCTCAAAATTTAATGCAAATAAACATTTATTTTTGGCTTCATTTCTATTATTATTATTATTTTTAATGCTACAAACGGTAGCCAACGTGGAAGCGATATGAAGGTAGGTGTATTTTATTGCTGTGTCGTATTTATTTATTTCACAAACCAATAATTTCATAAAACTTAATTGCAATTAAAATTTTTAAATGCGGTGTTGAAAAGTGATAGTTTGAGTGACACATTTTAAATTCAGTAACTATAAATAAAATTAAACACTCAAATAATTTATTGCCACGTAATAATTTTGCCTTTAATTTCAATGAATGAAAGTGGCTTGCTCAAAATTTAATGCAAATAAACATTTATTTTTGGCTTCATTTCTATTATTATTATTTTTAATGCTACAAACGGTAGCCAACGTGGAAGCGATATGAAGGTAGGTGTATTTTATTGCTGTGTCGTATTTATTTATTTCACAAACCAATAATTTCATAAAACTTAATTGCAATTAAAATCTTTAAATGCGGTGTAGAAAAGTGATAGTTTGAGTGACACATTTTAAATTCAGTAACTATAAATAAAATTAAACACTCAAATAATTTATTGCCACGTAATAATTTTGCCTTTAATTTCAATGAATGAAAGTGGCTTGTTCAAAATTTAATGCAAATAAACATTTATTTTTGGCTTCATTTCTATTATTATTATTATTATTTTTAATGCTACAAACGGTAGCCAACGTGGAAGCGATATGAAGGTAGGTGTATTTTATTGCTGTGTCGTATTTATTTATTTATTTCACAAACCAATAATTTCATAAAACTTAATTGCAATTAAAATTTTTAAATGCGGTGTTGAAAAGCGATAGTTTGAGTGACACATTTTAAATTCAGTAACTATAAATAAAATTAAACACTCAAATAATTTATTGCCACGTAATAATTTTGCCTTTAATTTCAATGAATGAAAGTGGCTTGCTCAAAATTTAATGCAAATAAACATTTATTTTTGGCTTCATTTCTATTATTATTATTATTATTTTTAATGCTACAAACGGTAGCCAACGTGGAAGCGATATGAAGGTAGGTGTATTTTATTGCTGTGTCGTATTTATTTATTTATTTCACAAACCAATAATTTCATAAAACTTAATTGCAATTAAAATCTTTAAATGCGGTGTAGAAAAGTGATAGTTTGAGTGACACATTTTAAATTCAGTAACTATAAATAAAATTAAACACTCAAATAATTTATTGCCACGTAATAATTTTGCCTTTAATTTCAATGAATGAAAGTGGCTTGCTCAAAATTTAATGCAAATAAACATTTATTTTTGGCTTCATTTCTATTATTATTATTATTTTTAATGCTACAAACGGTAGCCAACGTGGAAGCGATATGAAGGTAGGTGTATTTTATTGCTGTGTCGTATTTATTTATTTCACAAACCAATAATTTCATAAAACTTAATTGCAATTAAAATTTTTAAATGCGGTGTTGAAAAGTGATAGTTTGAGTGACACATTTTAAATTCAGTAACTATAAATAAAATTAAACACTCAAATAATTTATTGCCACGTAATAATTTTGCCTTTAATTTCAATGAATGAAAGTGGCTTGTTCAAAATTTAATGCAAATAAACATTTATTTTTGGCTTCATTTCTATTATTATTATTATTATTTTTAATGCTACAAACGGTAGCCAACGTGGAAGCGATATGAAGGTAGGTGTATTTTATTGCTGTGTCGTATTTATTTATTTCACAAACCAATAATTTCATAAAACTTAATTGCAATTAAAATCTTTAAATGCGGTGTAGAAAAATGATAGTTTGAGTGACACATTTTAAATTCAGTAACTATAAATAAAATTAAACACTCAAATAATTTATTGCCACGTAATAATTTTGCCTTTAATTTCAATGAATGAAAGTGGCTTGTTCAAAATTTAATGCAAATAAACATTTATTTTTGGCTTCATTTCTATTATTATTATTATTATTTTTAATGCTACAAACGGTAGCCAACGTGGAAGCGATATGAAGGTAGGTGTATTTTATTGCTGTGTCGTATTTATTTATTTCACAAACCAATAATTTCATAAAACTTAATTGCAATTAAAATCTTTAAATGCGGTGTAGAAAAATGATAGTTTGAGTGACACATTTTAAATTCAGTAACTATAAATAAAATTAAACACTCAAATAATTTATTGCCACGTAATAATTTTGCCTTTAATTTCAATGAATGAAAGTGGCTTGTTCAAAATTTAATGCAAATAAACATTTATTTTTGGCTTCATTTCTATTATTATTATTATTATTTTTAATGCTACAAACGGTAGCCAACGTGGAAGCGATATGAAGGTAGGTGTATTTTATTGCTGTGTCGTATTTATTTATTTCACAAACCAATAATTTCATAAAACTTAATTGCAATTAAAATCTTTAAATGCGGTGTAGAAAAATGATAGTTTGAGTGACACATTTTAAATTCAGTAACTATAAATAAAATTAAACACTCAAATAATTTATTGCCACGTAATAATTTTGCCTTTAATTTCAATGAATGAAAGTGGCTTGTTCAAAATTTAATGCAAATAAACATTTATTTTTGGCTTCATTTCTATTATTATTATTATTATTTTTAATGCTACAAACGGTAGCCAACGTGGAAGCGATATGAAGGTAGGTGTATTTTATTGCTGTGTCGTATTTATTTATTTCACAAACCAATAATTTCATAAAACTTAATTGCAATTAAAATCTTTAAATGCGGTGTAGAAAAGTGATAGTTTGAGTGACACATTTTAAATTCAGTAACTATAAATAAAATTAAACACTCAAATAATTTATTGCCACGTAATAATTTTGCCTTTAATTTCAATGAATGAAAGTGGCTTGTTCAAAATTTAATGCAAATAAACATTTATTTTTGGCTTCATTTCTATTATTATTATTATTATTTTTAATGCTACAAACGGTAGCCAACGTGGAAGCGATATGAAGGTAGGTGTATTTTATTGCTGTGTCGTATTTATTTATTTATTTCACAAACCAATAATTTCATAAAACTTAATTGCAATTAAAATTTTTAAATGCGGTGTTGAAAAGCGATAGTTTGAGTGACACATTTTAAATTCAGTAACTATAAATAAAATTAAACACTCAAATAATTTATTGCCACGTAATAATTTTGCCTTTAATTTCAATGAATGAAAGTGGCTTGCTCAAAATTTAATGCAAATAAACATTTATTTTTGGCTTCATTTCTATTATTATTATTATTATTTTTAATGCTACAAACGGTAGCCAACGTGGAAGCGATATGAAGGTAGGTGCATTTATTTACTGAGGTATTGAATTTGATTTGAATTTGAATTGCCACATATTGAAACGTATTGTGTATTTTTTATTTTGTTTAATATTGACAATCGTTGCTTGTTGTAACTTTCATGCAAATAAAGATTTTTATTGGTGTTGTTTTAATTTTTTAAATGTCTTGCTACAAACAGTAGCCAACGCAGAAGCCATATGAAGGTAGGTGCATTTTTTTGCGTTTTATCTTGTGATGTGTTGAATTTAATAGCTTGTGTGCCATATATTATACCGTATTGTGTATCCTTTATTCTGTGTAACATTTATTAAAGACGCTTGTTGTAACTTTCCTACAAATTAATTTTTTTGTTGGTTGTGTTTTTAATTTATTTTTTAGGTTTTGCTACAAATGGTAGCAGATGCAGTACAAAAGGTAAGAGCATTTATTTAACGCCAAGTGAAAAAGATTTGATTTTTGTGTACTATTTTTTCATTTCACAAACCAATAATTCCTTTATTTCCTTCATTTTCAAATAATCATTGTTTACCTCATCCTTATATCCTTTTTTCCTGGCAAGAATGCTCTAAACCTCCACGTGGTTCTTGCTGGACAAATTAGTTATTGACTAATTTTTAATTTTTAATTAGTTATTGACTAATTTGACCAATTAGAGCAATCCTTAAATATAACATTGTTGATTGTTTTTTACAGCCGTAAAATTATGTAGCTTGTTGTAATTTTCATGCAAATAAAGATTTTTTCATTGGTGTTGTTTTTAATTTTTTTTAATGCTACAAACGGTAGCCAACGTGGAAGCGATATGAAGGTAGGTGTATTTTATTGCTATGTCGTATTTATTTATTTCACAAACCAATAATTTCATAAAACTTAATTGCAATTAAAATCTTTAAATGCGGTGTAGAAAAATGATAGTTTGAGTGACACATTTTAAATTCAGTAACTATAAATAAAATTAAACACTCAAATAATTTATTGCCACGTAATAATTTTGCCTTTAATTTCAATGAATGAAAGTGGCTTGCTCAAAATTTAATGCAAATAAACATTTATTTTTGGCTTCATTTCTATTATTATTATTATTATTTTTAATGCTACAAACGGTAGCCAACGTGGAAGCGATATGAAGGTAGGTGTATTTTATTGCTGTCGTATTTATTTATTTATTTCACAAACCAATAATTTCATAAAACTTAATTGCAATTAAAATTTTTAAATGCGGTGTTGAAAAGCGATAGTTTGAGTGACACATTTTAAATTCAGTAACTATAAATAAAATTAAACACTCAAATAATTTATTGCCACGTAATAATTTTGCCTTTAATTTCAATGAATGAAAGTGGCTTGCTCAAAATTTAATGCAAATAAACATTTATTTTTGGCTTCATTTCTATTATTATTATTATTTTTAATGCTACAAACGGTAGCCAACGTAGAAGCGATATGAAGGTAGGTGTATTTTATTGCTGTGTCGTATTTATTTATTTATTTCACAAACCAATAATTTCATAAAACTTAATTGCAATTAAAATCTTTAAATGCGGTGTAGAAAAATGATAGTTTGAGTGACACATTTTAAATTCAGTAACTATAAATAAAATTAAACACTCAAATAATTTATTGCCACGTAATAATTTTGCCTTTAATTTCAATGAATGAAAGTGGCTTGTTCAAAATTTAATGCAAATAAACATTTATTTTTGGCTTCATATTTATTATTATTATTTTTAATGCTACAAACGGTAGCCAACGTGGAAGCGATATGAAGGTAGGTGTATTTTATTGCTGTGTCGTATTTATTTATTTCACAAACCAATAATTTCATAAAACTTAATTGCAATTAAAATTTTTAAATGCGGTGTTGAAAAGTGATAGTTTGAGTGACACATTTTAAATTCAGTAACTATAAATAAAATTAAACACTCAAATAATTTATTGCCACGTAATAATTTTGCCTTTAATTTCACTAAATGAAAGTGGCTTGCTCAAAATTTAATGCAAATAAACATTTATTTTTGGCTTCATTTCTATTATTATTATTATTTTTAATGCTACAAACGGTAGCCAACGTAGAAGCGATATGAAGGTAGGTGTATTTTATTGCTGTGTCGTATTTATTTATTTATTTCACAAACCAATAATTTCATAAAACTTAATTGCAATTAAAATCTTTAAATGCGGTGTAGAAAAATGATAGTTTGAGTGACACATTTTAAATTCAGTAACTATAAATAAAATTAAACACTCAAATAATTTATTGCCACGTAATAATTTTGCCTTTAATTTCAATGAATGAAAGTGGCTTGCTCAAAATTTAATGCAAATAAACATTTATTTTTGGCTTCATTTCTATTATTATTATTATTTTTAATGCTACAAACGGTAGCCAACGTGGAAGCGATATGAAGGTAGGTGTATTTTATTGCTGTGTCGTATTTATTTATTTATTTCACAAACCAATAATTTCATAAAACTTAATTGCAATTAAAATTTTTAAATGCGGTGTTGAAAAGTGATAGTTTGAGTGACACATTTTAAATTCAGTAACTATAAATAAAATTAAACACTCAAATAATTTATTGCCGCGTAATAATTTTGCCTTTAATTTCAATGAATGAAAGTGGCTTGCTCAAAATTTAATGCAAATAAACATTTATTTTTGGCTTCATTTCTATTATTATTATTATTATTATTTTTAATGCTACAAACGGTAGCCAACGTGGAAGCGATATGAAGGTAGGTGTATTTTATTGCTGTGTCGTATTTATTTATTTATTTCACAAACCAATAATTTCATAAAACTTAATTGCAATTAAAATCTTTAAATGCGGTGTAGAAAAATGATAGTTTGAGTGACACATTTTAAATTCAGTAACTATAAATAAAATTAAACACTCAAATAATTTATTGCCACGTAATAATTTTGCCTTTAATTTCAATGAATGAAAGTGGCTTGCTCAAAATTTAATGCAAATAAACATTTATTTTTGGCTTCATTTCTATTATTATTATTATTATTTTTAATGCTACAAACGGTAGCCAACGTGGAAGCGATATGAAGGTAGGTGTATTTTATTGCTGTGTCGTATTTATTTATTTCACAAACCAATAATTTCATAAAACTTAATTGCAATTAAAATTTTTAAATGCGGTGTTGAAAAGTGATAGTTTGAGTGACACATTTTAAATTCAGTAACTATAAATAAAATTAAACACTCAAATAATTTATTGCCACGTAATAATTTTGCCTTTAATTTCAATGAATGAAAGTGGCTTGCTCAAAATTTAATGCAAATAAACATTTATTTTTGGCTTCATTTCTATTATTATTATTATTATTTTTAATGCTACAAACGGTAGCCAACGTGGAAGCGATATGAAGGTAGGTGTATTTTATTGCTGTGTCGTATTTATTTATTTCACAAACCAATAATTTCATAAAACTTAATTGCAATTAAAATTTTTAAATGCGGTGTTGAAAAGTGATAGTTTGAGTGACACATTTTAAATTCAGTAACTATAAATAAAATTAAACACTCAAATAATTTATTGCCACGTAATAATTTTGCCTTTAATTTCAATGAATGAAAGTGGCTTGCTCAAAATTTAATGCAAATAAACATTTATTTTTGGCTTCATTTCTATTATTATTATTATTATTTTTAATGCTACAAACGGTAGCCAACGTGGAAGCGATATGAAGGTAGGTGTATTTTATTGCTGTGTCGTATTTATTTATTTATTTCACAAACCAATAATTTCATAAAACTTAATTGCAATTAAAATTTTTAAATGCGGTGTCGAAAAGCGATAGTTTGAGTGACACATTTTAAATTCAGTAACTATAAATAAAATTAAACACTCAAATAATTTATTGCCACGTAATAATTTTGCCTTTAATTTCAATAAATGAAAGTGGCTTGCTCAAAATTTAATGCAAATAAACATTTATTTTTGGCTTCATTTCTATTATTATTATTATTATTTTTAATGCTACAAACGGTAGCCAACGTGGAAGCGATATGAAGGTAGGTGTATTTTATTGCTGTGTCGTATTTATTTATTTCACAAACCAATAATTTCATAAAACTTAATTGCAATTAAAATTTTTAAATGCGGTGTTGAAAAGTGATAGTTTGAGTGACACATTTTAAATTCAGTAACTATAAATAAAATTAAACACTCAAATAATTTATTGCCACGTAATAATTTTGCCTTTAATTTCAATGAATGAAAGTGGCTTGCTCAAAATTTAATGCAAATAAACATTTATTTTTGGCTTCATTTCGATTATTATTATTATTATTTTTAATGCTACAAACGGTAGCCAACGTGGAAGCGATATGAAGGTAGGTGTATTTTATTGCTGTGTCGTATTTATTTATTTATTTCACAAACCAATAATTTCATAAAACTTAATTGCAATTAAAATCTTTAAATGCGGTGTTGAAAAGTGATAGTTTGAGTGACACATTTTAAATTCAGTAACTATAAATAAAATTAAACACTCAAATAATTTATTGCCACGTAATAATTTTGCCTTTAATTTCAATGAATGAAAGTGGCTTGCTCAAAATTTAATGCAAATAAACATTTATTTTTGGCTTCATTTCTATTATTATTATTATTATTTTTAATGCTACAAACGGTAGCCAACGTGGAAGCGATATGAAGGTAGGTGTATTTTATTGCTGTGTCGTATTTATTTATTTATTTCACAAACCAATAATTTCATAAAACTTAATTGCAATTAAAATTTTTAAATGCGGTGTTGAAAAGTGATAGTTTGAGTGACACATTTTAAATTCAGTAACTATAAATAAAATTAAACACTCAAATAATTTATTGCCACGTAATAATTTTGCCTTTAATTTCAATGAATGAAAGTGGCTTGCTCAAAATTTAATGCAAATAAACATTTATTTTTGGCTTCATTTCTATTATAATTATTATTATTTTTAATGCTACAAACGGTAGCCAACGTGGAAGCGATATGAAGGTAGGTGTATTTTATTGCTGTGTCGTATTTATTTATTTATTTCACAAACCAATAATTTCATAAAACTTAATTGCAATTAAAATTTTTAAATGCGGTGTTGAAAAGTGATAGTTTGAGTGACACATTTTAAATTCAGTAACTATAAATAAAATTAAACACTCAAATAATTTATTGCCACGTAATAATTTTGCCTTTAGTTTCAATGAATGAAAGTGGCTTGCTCAAAATTTAATGCAAATAAACATTTATTTTTGGCTTCATTTCGATTATTATTATTATTATTTTTAATGCTACAAACGGTAGCCAACGTGGAAGCGATATGAAGGTAGGTGTATTTTATTGCTGTGTCGTATTTATTTATTTCACAAACCAATAATTTCATAAAACTTAATTGCAATTAAAATTTTTAAATGCGGTGTTGAAAAGTGATAGTTTGAGTGACACATTTTAAATTCAGTAACTATAAATAAAATTAAACACTCAAATAATTTATTGCCACGTAATAATTTTGCCTTTAGTTTCAATGAATGAAAGTGGCTTGCTCAAAATTTAATGCAAATAAACATTTATTTTTGGCTTCATTTCGATTATTATTATTATTATTTTTAATGCTACAAACGGTAGCCAACGTGGAAGCGATATGAAGGTAGGTGTATTTTATTGCTGTGTCGTATTTATTTATTTCACAAACCAATAATTTCATAAAACTTAATTGCAATTAAAATCTTTAAATGCGGTGTTGAAAAGTGATAGTTTGAGTGACACATTTTAAATTCAGTAACTATAAATAAAATTAAACACTCAAATAATTTATTGCCACGTAATAATTTTGCCTTTAATTTCAATGAATGAAAGTGGCTTGCTCAAAATTTAATGCAAATAAACATTTATTTTTGGCTTCATTTCTATTATTATTATTATTATTTTTAATGCTACAAACGGTAGCCAACGTGGAAGCGATATGAAGGTAGGTGTATTTTATTGCTGTGTCGTATTTATTTATTTATTTCACAAACCAATAATTTCATAAAACTTAATTGCAATTAAAATTTTTAAATGCGGTGTTGAAAAGTGATAGTTTGAGTGACACATTTTAAATTCAGTAACTATAAATAAAATTAAACACTCAAATAATTTATTGCCACGTAATAATTTTGCCTTTAATTTCAATGAATGAAAGTGGCTTGCTCAAAATTTAATGCAAATAAACATTTATTTTTGGCTTCATTTCTATTATTATTATTATTATTTTTAATGCTACAAACGGTAGCCAACGTGGAAGCGATATGAAGGTAGGTGTATTTTATTGCTGTGTCGTATTTATTTATTTCACAAACCAATAATTTCATAAAACTTAATTGCAATTAAAATTTTTAAATGCGGTGTTGAAAAGTGATAGTTTGAGTGACACATTTTAAATTCAGTAACTATAAATAAAATTAAACACTCAAATAATTTATTGCCACGTAATAATTTTGCCTTTAATTTCAATGAATGAAAGTGGCTTGCTCAAAATTTAATGCAAATAAACATTTATTTTTGGCTTCATTTCTATTATTATTATTTTTAATGCTACAAACGGTAGCCAACGTGGAAGCGATATGAAGGTAGGTGTATTTTATTGCTGTGTCGTATTTATTTATTTCACAAACCAATAATTTCATAAAACTTAATTGCAATTAAAATTTTTAAATGCGGTGTTGAAAAGTGATAGTTTGAGTGACACATTTTAAATTCAGTAACTATAAATAAAATTAAACACTCAAATAATTTATTGCCACGTAATAATTTTGCCTTTAATTTCAATGAATGAAAGTGGCTTGCTCAAAATTTAATGCAAATAAACATTTATTTTTGGCTTCATTTCTATTATTATTATTTTTAATGCTACAAACGGTAGCCAACGTGGAAGCGATATGAAGGTAGGTGTATTTTATTGCTGTGTCGTATTTATTTATTTATTTCACAAACCAATAATTTCATAAAACTTAATTGCAATTAAAATCTTTAAATGCGGTGTAGAAAAATGATAGTTTGAGTGACACATTTTAAATTCAGTAACTATAAATAAAATTAAACACTCAAATAATTTATTGCCACGTAATAATTCTGCCTTTAATTTCAATGAATGAAAGTGGCTTGTTCAAAATTTAATGCAAATAAACATTTATTTTTGGCTTCATATTTATTATTATTATTTTTAATGCTACAAACGGTAGCCAACGTGGAAGCGATATGAAGGTAGGTGCATTTATTTACTGAGGTATTGAATTTGATTTGAATTTGAATTGCCACATATTGAAACGTATTGTGTATTTTTTATTTTGTTTAATATTGACAAACGTTGCTTGTTGTAACTTTCATGCAAATAAAGATTTTTATTGGTGTTGTTTTAATTTTTTAAATGTCTTGCTACAAACAGTAGCCAACGCAGAAGCCATATGAAGGTAGGTGCATTTTTTTGCGTTTTATCTTGTGATATGTTGAATTTAATAGCTTGTGTGCCATATATTATACCGTATTGTGTATTTTTTATTCTGTATAATATTTATTAAAGACGCTTGTTGTAACTTTCCTACAAATTAATTTTTTTGTTGGTTGTGTTTTTAATTTATTTTTTAGGTTTTGCTACAAATGGTAGCAGATGCAGTACAAAAGGTAAGAGCATTTATTTAACGCCAAGTGAAAAAGGTTTGATTTTTGTGTACTATTTTTTCATTTCACAAACCAATAATTCCTTTATTTCCTTCATTTTCAAATAATCATTGTTTACCTCATCCTTATATCCTTTTTTCCTGGCAAGAATGCTCTAAACCTCCACGTGGTTCTTGCTAGACAAATTAGTTATTAATTTGACTAATTAGAGCAATCCTTAAATACGAATTTGCAAAATCCAGAAATTTTATAAAAATTAAAAAAAAACTTTCAGGTCCCAAGGGGTGTTTGTCCGTACATGATTTTTTTACAGTTGAAGGCCTTATCGCAGTGCTTAATTTCCTGCAAAAATAAATAAATTTGCAGGATATAAAGGGGGTGAAAAAAAATCTGTTTGCATTGCTGGAATATGAGAATAAAAAATGCAAAAATTAAATGCAGTTAAGTTTTATTTTGTAATAGAAACACATTGAAATGGTAAGGAGAGTTCTACAAATGTGATATGCAAGTCAGCGTAACAGCGTATTTGATGTTTTTTTATGATTTTCGATTATTTTGATAATTTTCCTGGTGTGAACTTGGCTGTAGAAAACAGAAATGGTGCTAGTTCCATGCGCGCAGCGATTGTCTGGTCGACTGTAATTTTCATGGAGCCAGCACCCACACCTGTCGGCGTTTGACGTCTATCCACGTTATCACTTATCAGTGAATTTGTAATCACTCAAATTTAACGCGTCTACAAAATGTGCAGCAATGTTGGAAGACTACAAAAATGTGATTGCCACAACTGCCTCAATTTCTACAATATTGCAGTTTCTAAGTGGAACGTAAGGGCTAGGTTAGGTATCTGTCAATAACTTAACAAATTTCCAAAATTTCAGCTTGATTTGTTTAAAGATCTCCCGAAATAAAAGCACCGGGGACATTTCACCATTTCCCTTTGTTAGCGGTTGTTTATCTACAAGTTTGTGGCTTCGGTATGGGTTTTTCATCGAAGATCATTCCATAATTTTGGTGAATACGATTGGAGTCAGTCTATTTTTTGCCTATATAGTGACATTCTTTATGTATAGTATCAAAAAGGTAAATATCGTGATTAATAACTACTCAGTGGGAAAAAATGCCATTTTAGTCATCAGTATTACGCCAGGTCGCTGCTTGTGCGAGCATTTTGATTGCAACTTTAGTGTACATACAGCACAAAGAAAATTTTGAAGAAGCTAAGGATTCTTTGGGAATTGTTTGCTGTTTTGTAACAATATTGTTCTTTGCTGCGCCCCTCGCATCACTGTTACATGTTGTTAAGGTGAAAGACACCGACAGTTTGCCGTTTCCTATCATTATGGCCAGTTTTATTGTCTCAATGCAGTGGCTAGTTTATGGAATTATATTAGAAGATAAATTTATACAGGTCTGGACGGTATTAGTGAGGAAAATCTGAAAATATTGTTTTTTTTTTGCAGATACCTAACTTTTTGGGCTGCGTCCTGTCTGGGTTTCAATTGAGTCTATTTTGCATTTATCCAAAAATCAGGGTCATTACGGTGTAAATAGTTGAATAAAATTTTCAATATCTTTTTAGAGCTGTGGTTGGGAATATCATTACCCCAAGAGACCAGGTTATACGAGGTGAGTCAGCTAAAAGTATTTTTTTTGTGTCTCATAAAATAACCACAGAAAAATAAGCTTTTGGTACTAAATTCTGTATATTTTTTTCTATCCATACGAATTTTTTAAATATTTCGTTTCTTTTGTTTCTTAAGAAAATTTTAGTTGTCAGTTTTTCTCAGTCTGTTAGTGAATTGATTGGCTTGAAATTAATTTAAAACAATCGCTCGAAGCGCCCTCATTTTTACTGAGCTGTACTATTTTTTTGGGTTCAGAAAATCCTCGTTTTATCTCCTAACTTATAGTCTTCCGTAGTCGCTGCATAAGAATTATTGGGGCAAAAATCCTTTAACAAATATTTTAAAAAAATAATTAAGTAAATAAACACAGTTCAAATAAAGGTAATTTTGAGGATAGCAACAGTTTTTTAAGTTTTTTATTAACACAAAACATGTTTTATTTATTTTGGAATAAGACTAGAAATAATTAAATTAAATTTAAAAAAGAAGCATTTCTGTGGGACTATGATTTTTTGAGTTACAGTAAAAGATACTTTTCAATTTTTCCTTGTATGGGTGTAATAAAATAAATACTTCTAATAAAATAGGCTGTGCAACAAAAATCAAACCGAAATATAATTATGAGCGCCCCCCCATACAATATTGATACAAGTGCAAGATGTGTATAAAAATATAAATGATATCGACATAAAGACTCAGAGCACCAACGATGTACTCTTCGGGTGACAGCTCCAATCTTCGACCTCCTACAATCATTTGAGTGTCATACATCAACCACTAAAAACAGATAGTTTAGTTTAATTCGGCGTCAAATTTGATTCTTACAAAAGTAAAAATTACAGTTGCAATAGCTGAATAAACTACGTGTAAAATTGGCATATGTATTCCCACAAGGCTCAAAATCATGATAACCACTCCATAGAGGCACAACATGCCAGTTGCTACACACAGACACATTCCACAACTTGTAACATCCCACTGAAATAATTTAGTCATTTGGTTCAAATAAAAAAATTAAAGTCATCACCTTAGTTTGTATAGCAAATAGTGACACCATTAAACATAGAGCTGCAGTAGTACCTACTGCAAATAGTACAATTAGGGGTGGTACTCTTGCAGTTAGACACATTACAAGCAGAGTCATGGCTACTGTCTGGAAATACAGATTAGAAAAAAATTATACTGTGCTTTGGCGTTACTAGAATTGCCAATAAAATAAAATTTAAAGGATATTGATGTCGGACTCGAGTGCACACCACGCAACAATAAACAGTCATGAAGACAATCCTGAAACGAAAAAGTTAAACTGTTTTTAAATTTACTTGTGTTGTTTTCTAAAGTTCTTCAAACAAAATTTAAACAGTTATTTGTCACTTTAATAACTGCTTTGAAAAATCTCTTATGTAACTTAAATCACGAGTTCATAAAAAATCCTTGTTCATTTCTCATCAAAGTAACCCAAGACTTTGAAATTAAGTTGGCAACATTAACTAAACGCAACACATCAAGTTGCAAAAAAATTAACTATAAATTCCCATTTTTCTGTTTTAAGTCTTGCGTCTTAGTTGCACTTTTTCGTCATTTTGAAACTAGAGTGATACCACTGACTCTTTGAGGGAATTTTGATCACTGTTGCCAACCTAATTTCAAAGAGTTCTCCGTACATGCCCGCAATCATAATAGGCAGTCCGTTGCGTATCAGAAACAGCTTCGTATTCTTCCTAAAATCAAATCAAATTAGACTTAACTTTTTACACTCAAACGTACTCATAGGTGGCTAGAAATGCAAAGGCAAAAGTGAACGCCAACTGCGCCGACAAAATTGTGTACACCCTCTGTACAAACCGATTTCGGATCTTTACGGTATCGAAGGCGTCAGTAAAAATCTCCCCACTTCCGCCGAAAAAATTGAAACCTAAATCGGACTGGCGCTGTCTTACGGGCGGTGCTTGGGCCACATTCATCGGAGGGGGATAGCCACCCTTAAATTTGAATTATTTTTTTCGCAATTTTGTACCACTCACCTACGTAATAGGGGTCTTGGTACATTCTTTGCTGGTAGGCGGGGGTTTGGCGTTGGGCATAGCTTGGGTCGGGGTAGTAGTAAGCTTGGGGTTGATACGGTTGGTAAGGGGGTTGATTGGAGTAGGGGGGCGGTTGTTGGTAAGGTATCACCAGCACTTCCGGCCCGCTCTGGGACTCTGATTGTTGGAGGGCTGTCGGGGGCTCACCTTTAGCTTTTTCGGGGTTGTTGTCACCCATTTTGGACACATTGTGGTTTCAAGATTCCCTAAAATGACATTTTTCTGACATTTTTTTCAAAAAATTTGCCATCGTACTAGTGATGGCATCTAAGCATTCAGGCGAGTTTTTGTGCCAAAAGTCATCAAACACAAGGCGATTTTTTTCATTTTTGCTTGAATCGCAGTCATTGGCAAATTTGGAATTTAAGTTGGCAACCTTGGTTGTGAAATTCAAACTCAACACTTTTTTTAAGACATTTATTTCCATACAATTCAAATACACTTTGACTTAAAATACATTCAGTTTACGACGTTTCTGCAACTGGTTCCTCTGGTGGTTTTCTATCCCTAATCAATATTGTTACCGCTTTCACTACGTACGGAGTTGTTACGCTCATGTACATTACGATTGCTCCGAAAACAAAGTCGGAGGTATTTAATATTTGTTCTTTTAAAATTTTTTTCATAAGAAATATCATAAACTAGAAGATAAATGATTATTTGCTTCGTAATGTTATTGAACTTGGACTTACCGTAACACACAAAATGGTTAAAATCGTTGATGCGACTATAAAATCCCAGCGAAATAGATCTTTACATAGGAAATACAGGCAAAATGCCACAACTCCACACACCACAAGAGTAAGAATCAAAATAAAGCCACACATATTCAGACTCATAATCTCCCACTGCCAAGATGAGTTATTACGATTTTTCAAAAATAAAAATACTTAACTCTCTTCTGTGAAGCAATCAACGAAATCATAAAACAAACCACAGTAAGACATCCGAAGTGATTCGCCAAAACCATGGTAAATTTAAATTTACTAGCAAGCGCCCCAAATTGAAGAATCACAGAAACTGTCTAAAACTCAAAAAATATTACCCCAAAAAACCTTGCCCAACATTTTACAATGACAAAAAGGCAAATTAAATTCATCGGCTTTTGCCGAATCCAAGTCGAGCAGCAGACCATAAACGACGTAATCACGATCACAAACGCCCTAAAACTCCAATTAGTTTCACAAAAAATGGGCAAACACCACCTACGTGAAAATAACCAGCAACAGGATCCAATTCTCGACCATACTGTTCATAACCCCCTCTCTGTAAAACCGAATTTAGTGCTGAATTCAGCCGAAAAGACCCACTTGCTTGTAAACCATTACGAAGTAAAACACAAACGAGAAAAGCATCTGCAGGGCTACAATCACAAAAACGTGCTGAACGAACCAGTTACGGTTTCGCAAGTTCCGGAAGGATAAAGCAAAGAGTCGCGTCACTACGCTTTGGTCCCCGGCGAACGAATCCTCTGCGTAGTAGCTACTGACGGTGCCCCCGAGGGCCCTCCAGGGGGTGCCCTGCAACAAAAGGGTGGGCTAAGGCCGCTTCTGCGCTTTCTTACCGTTTGGGAGCGGGCTTCCCCCATTTGGGCTATGCTGGCCACTTGGGGCTGGTTCAGGTTGCCGACGTAGCGGGGCATGATGAGAGAAATGGACCTTTGGGCACTAAATGTCAAACGTCACTCAGTATTTTTATATTTCAGTTTTTTATCGAAAATTTTCTTAAAAGTGAACAAAATCACTCTAGAGTCATTTTTTGACGAAATTGTGCTTAAAAACAAGCTACCGAGGAAGCTCTTAAGTGCCCGTAGTAATATTTTAATTAATTAATTAATAATTCAATTAATAATTAAATTAATAATAGTATTTAATAAGTTTAATAATTTTCGATTTTTTCGGTGAAATTGTGTTCATACAGAGTGACCCAGGGGTGCGTAATAGGTTTATAACTTTTTTGTTACTTGAAATATCGTTACGCCGTTTTCGTTATTCGATAGATCGACTTAAAGTCCACAAAACAAAAATATTTGTATTATACACAGTGTGTTGTATACCGGGTGGTGAACCAAAGTTATATTTTTTTAAATGGAACACCTATATTTTTTTGCATAGTTATATTCTACGCAAAAAAATAAAATTTAATAAAAATAAAATTTATATAAACTATTACGAGTCTATCTCTTTTCGTTTCCGAATTATTCAATTTTTGGTTATAAAAAAGACCAATTTTTAAAAAATCACTACGAAGTCACCTATGAATATTTTTCGACAAATTTGCAACAACAAAACCTAGAGTCATTTTAGCAGTAGTCAACTTTTACTCGATTCACGAAGGTAATGTACAGGGTGTGCCAAAACGCAAAAAGTTGAATAGCTTATTTTTTTTCACATGCAAATTAAAAATATTTCTTAAAGTGTTTTTTTTTTCGTTTTTTTATTTATTTTATTATTAATTCTTGATGAGTAAAATTCATTTATGTATCAAGTAATAATTAAATTACTAATGTAATTAGTCACATTAGTACATATCAAAAAATAAATTATCATTTGAATTTATCAGATTCTAGGACAACAAATTTTCTTATAATATAATATATATTTTTTTTTAATTTTCGAAAAGTGTTTCAAATTTGCTATGCAAAGTCTATACCATTTGAAATCTTATGCAAAATGCTATCGACACGTGTAAAAAATACACGGTGTTGTTTGAAAAAAACGATTTATTCAACTTATTTTTGCGGTTTGGCACACACTGTACAGTAAGAGTCCACTATTTGCTAAAACTGCATGGTATTCTGAGTTTTTCTGTGGCAAATTTGTCGGAAAATATTTATTGGCGACTTCGTAGTGATTTAATTTTTTTTTTATAACGAAAAGTTTTAAAATAATTACAAGTTATAGACCGAATTTTGCATGTTTTTCTGTTTAAAATCATTTAATTTCCATCTAATTTGTCCATTTTCTGAATCAATTTCTCAAAGGAAGCACGTTTTTTGAAATAAAACGACGAATATCATAGTTTTCGACAATATTTAATAAACTTGATTATGGACATGGGGAAAAGGGGTAGGTAGGCGATCTGTGTTAAAGCTCCGTAAACGTATTCTTGGCAGCAAAGGCGCTCTTTTTCACAGACTGCAATTTGCCGAGTGACATAGAGAAGCCACTAAAAGACATCATCATTTCTGATCACTTTGCAACCTTCGGTTACCAGAATTAATATCTGCATTATCGCCGAAGTTATAAACATGAACCAAAGATCACATTCTTTAAAATGAGTAAAATTCAAGGCTATTGTAACAAATCCGGTTATAACCGACATATAGAGGAACGTGAAAATGTGCATACAAACATTAGTGACTTCCCACTGAAATTAAATAAAAAGTATATCATAATTTAGTTGCTGCTACTTGTACTTTCTTCTGGCAAGACATTAGTGAAAGCGTGATAAGGACCACAACTGCGAGAGCTGTGCCGTAAATAGAGGACCATAGGATCCCAGTACATGAAACCGCGAATGAAACTAGAGTCGTTCCTACAGAAAATGTCTGAAAAAGATGAAAAAACTTATTTTACAGTCGAAATGATACTTACGAATAGGAGGAAAAGGATACAATTAACTGGGAAATAACGTCTCAGTTTGGCACTACAAACCAGTATCACCTCAAGACCCAAATAATTCATTCTAAAACGGTAATAAAATGCCGGATTTCGATCCGACAATACTCACAAAAAAATTATAATTAAAATAGTCCTGTTTTTGTAAACAAATGACCGAACTGGTGGTCTGAAAAAAGTGATTGCAATTTTTATGATACTTAATACCTATAGGTACGTACAGAAATCGCATCAGCAGGAGAAGCGCTAAAATGATCAAAAAATGACAAATCAAAATTGCAAAAGTTCCCCGAACAAACTTATTTTTATTTCTGATACATTCAAACGCTGGAATTTCGTCTCTGTTGATTGAAATGAGCCCATCATCCCGATTCACAGTCTGGACGGAGGCGGTTGGAGTGGCTGCTGTATCGACCGAAAAAGACTAAAAGACACAATTACACACTTTATGTACCCGCATTTCAACAATTAGCTACCGCAAATGTGTGCAAAGCCGATTCTCGCGGAAAATAAACATGATGTTTTAGGGGTTTCGGCTGGGGAGCAGGTGCCGCCTGGAAGAAAAACCTTGATTCGGAATCCGCATCCCAAACCTTACGTCTGCTTTTTGGCGAAATGTATATTTCAGTAACTGAGTCTTCGTTTGATGGGGGGACACTCATCTTGACGTTTGAATTTTCGCGCTACTGTCACCAAACTATCAATTCCTACGTTATGAATTTTGTGCGTTATGGATTTGTCATTAATTTGAAATTAAGTCAAAGTCATAAATTAAGTGGCTTTTTATCAAACACAGTAGCAAACGATGAGAACGACGTTTATTTAATTTAAATATCTCAGTTCTTATCGCCTCAAATCACAGATAATAACACTAGTGGCGTGACATAACCTCACCACGGTCCTTGACGTGTCATCATTTTAAAGAAGACACAAAAAATGGGCTCACAACCGCTCGAATTCATTCGACAAGTCCTTTTATTGGTTTTTACGCCCCACTGTTACGATAATTATTTCATTCATTTGAATTTTTTCGATGGTGAGTACAAAAAGTGAGGTTATAATGCACTTGACTTGTGCTTTCAGGGCCGTGTTTTTCTTCAACTTTGAGCAAATGCCTAGGTCTAGGCATAATTATGGGCTCACTTTTGGTAAAACTGCCCCAAATCATCAAAATTTACAAGAATAAAAGCGGGGAGGGCATCAGTTTGCTCAGTGTTACTTTGGACTTGACTGCAATAACGATTTACGCATCTTATAGTTTCCTCAAACAGTTCCCGTTCAGTGCGTGGGGCGATGCCGCCTTTCTTGCGATACAGACAGTCCTTGTTGGGGTTTTGGTGCTCCATTATGGGGGTTCTAGCTCAAAAGCACTTCTATATTTAGTTGCTTATTTGTTAGTCAATTTCATTCTAATGAGTGGCTTGACCCCTATCAGTGTCTTATGGACATTGCAAGGTTTTAACATTTTCATTGTTGTTAGCGGGAAGTTGACACAAGCTTATAGTAATTACAAAAATGGAACTACAGGTCAATTGTCAGCGGCTACTTTGATTATGTTATTTATGGGGTCTCTAGCCAGGATTTTCACCTCGATTCAGGAGACGGGGGACAAGATGGTCATTCTGACCTATATTGCTAGCACTCTTGCCAATGGGGTGCTGGTAGCGCAGTTGCTCTATTACTGGAACGTAACACCACAAAAAGAAAAGGCTCACTAGGGATTTAGGGATTAAAAAAATGTGCATAAGTTTCAATTTTTAGTGTAAAATATCACCAGTTGATGAGACTGTTAAATTCGTGTACAAATGTTGCAGTTTATCATTCCCTGTTAACGTGTAAGTCTTTGATTATTAAACGACTGTTTGGGAAAAATAAAAATGGTAATTAAACAGAAGTGGGTAGTTTTATTTAGCAGAACCCGTAGCTCTCAGAATTCTCAACTGTAATTCTCTTTATTCTTTACTAAGCGTCATTCAGATAAACTTATAAAACAGATAAAAAGGTAAAATAGACTTTTTATCGTAATTTGTTTACAAAATTTAATTTTTTGTTTGTGGTTGGAAATTTAAACTGTTGATTCTGACGTAAAAATTTAGATATCAAGTCGAGTTTCCATTTCAGTGTGAAAATAAGTGGTTATTTGTTGAATTAAATAATCCTCTAGAGCTTGGGCTAGCAATATTGGCTTGCAATATTGGTTGCATAACTACATTTTTTTTAATTTGCAAAAAATACTCAATTTAAAAATAAAGTGGTTGCGTGGCGGAGTGAATTTTTACACGGGCCAAATAATGAGTTAAATCTTGATGAAATAATGCCAACTTTTTTGAGAAAAAGTGTTATAGAGATTAAAAAAAAATTACGTTTTTTATGAAAATTAATTACTTTATTGAAAAAAATACCACCCTAGTGGATTAAATAATGTCGTTCTTCACATGTTACAGAGTCGAGAGTTTAAAAAAAAATAAAATACAGTTTTTATTACGTTTTAAAAATTCAACTAACTTTTTCAAACAATAAATCAATTCTTATAGCAATTAAAGAAACATAAATATGTGGTGTTGTACTTATGATTTGCTACAATTTAATTAATTATAAAAACTATTTTTGATATTATTTTTAAAAAATGGAATAAACATTTCAAAATGTGGTTATTTTCATTAGCAATGTTGGTATCAGAGGGCATCTGAAGAAACCATTGTTTTCTTACAATGACGGCAAAAGATTAAATATTTGAAGTTTCTGATGCTTTTTTCAATCTTTATTAATGTTAAGAATCGATATTTACGTGGTTTTAGTAATGTAATTCAAAGTTTACGAATAAAAAAATTCAAAATGTAGTTATTTTCTTCCACAAAGTTGGTGTAAAGTCACCAATTACGCTGTCAAATGTCAAATCCAATTCTTCCATTTTGTTCAAAGAGCAACTCGTGAGTTTGCCGGCTGATTTATTACATTTTGCAGTTAATTACAGGTAATTTATCATATTTAATGTATTAGCCAACGTTGTGTTTTCATATTGATTACGTTTTTTATACCAAACGTGGCTTTTTATGCGTAATGAGCCAAACTGATCCGACATAACCTTACATCCTGCACACATTACATTCAGTCCTTTTTTTCAAGTAAACAATGTCTGCGGCGCAATTATTCAACAGGATTGGACAGTTTGGCCTTGGAGTAGCTCTGGTAGGCGGCGTGGTCAATTCGGCGTTATACAATGGTAAAAATTAGCAAAAAATTGTGTTTGTGTTGGTGCTCAATTAATTAATTGATAGTCGATGGTGGTCACCGTGCCGTGATCTTCGACCGTTTCTCCGGCATCAAGAAGCAAGTGATTGGCGAAGGCACCCACTTCTTCATCCCCTGGGTGCAACGCCCCATCATCTTCGACGTGCGGTCGCGCCCCCGCAACGTCCCGGTCATCACCGGCAGCAAGGACTTGCAGAACGTCAACATCACCCTCCGTATCCTGTTCCGCCCCGTCCCCGACCAACTCCCGCGCATTTACACCGTCCTGGGGCAGGACTACGAAGAGCGCGTCCTCCCTTCCATCACCACCGAGGTGCTCAAGGCCGTGGTGGCGCAGTTCGACGCCGGGGAGCTCATCACACAGCGTGACCTCGTCTCGCAGAAGGTCAGCGAGGACCTCACGGAGAGGGCGTCGCAGTTTGGGGTCATCCTGGACGATATTTCCATCACGCATTTGACGTTTGGACGGGAGTTTACTCTTGCGGTGGAGCTGAAGCAGGTGGCGCAGCAGGAGGCGGAGAAGGCCAGGTTTTTGGTGGAGAAGGCGGAGCAGAATAAGAAGGCGGCGGTGATTTCGGCAGAAGGGGATGCTCAGGCGGCTACGTTGCTGGCGAAGGCGTTTGGGGATGCCGGAGAGGGGTTGGTGGAGTTGAGGAGGATTGAGGCTGCGGAGGATATCGCGTATCAATTGTCGAGGTCGAGGCAAGTGTCGTATTTGCCAGGGGGGCAAAATCTGTTGCTCAATGTGCCTACGCCCTCGAATTAAGGGCTTAAAGGGGGAGAGAGTCGGGTGTTTTGTTTGACTCGGGACTAGGAGTGAACTAGGATATGTACCAATTTTATTTTACTTATTTAAGGCCATACTGTTACTGTTAATAAATTTTATAAAATATTTTCGTGTTTTTTTTACCTGTTTTCTCAGAGGCGGATTAAGTATCCGCCCCGAATCTGGATATACTTTGGGCCTCTTTGTCGAAAACTATCAGTATTTATGGCTAATAAAAAATAATTGGCGATTATTTTTTATGTGGGGGTCTCTCGTTCACTCAATTTTTCGATCGCAATTAGGTCTACCTCTGTGGAGGTGTAATTTTAAAGATTTTCTTATCGGCTTAAAAAACAACAATCTACTTGTTGGTTGTTTTAAAATTTGAAAAATCCTCTTAAATTGTGTTTTCTAGAAATTCTCACTTTGAGTCAAACTTTCTCTACTTTCATTACAGATTGTAGGTAACCAATCACAATTCTAAAACGATCAAAATGCCGAAAAAAAGTTCTTTTTTACATGATACCAATTTTTACTTACAAATTTTCGATCAGCTTTAATATAATAATAAAAAAAAATTCCGACTTGTCGCACGCCGACAATGTGGACACTATTATTGGAAAAAACACAAGCACCGTTTTTGAAACAACACCATTTACCTAAGCCATGACCCCCTTTCGCATCACTTTTGAATATTCTGGGGCAGTTTCCACCAACTTTTCGTCTTTCTTGTTAGATTTTCCAGAAATGTCATTTGGAAAACTGAAGAGCGCGCGCATGCGCAACATGGATCATTTCGAGAATTCGTCAATTGAAACTTTTTAACTGATATTACAACTCATAGCAAATATAAAAGAGCTTCAATATAATATTCCTTATTTATTTCCTCCCATTATCCCAATTTTTGCATTTTCATCTAGTAGATCGTCCAAGATTACCTCTGAGGGTGAATTCATGAAAGACTGAAGATGTGACAGGCAACAAAGACAGACTCATGTTTTATGAATTAACGTAAGCCACGTAAAGATTGTTGTAAAATTTGTAAGCATTTTGATTGGACGGTTTGGGGTCGGCCATTAAAATTACGGAGAAAACCAATCACTTTAGATTTTTGGATTCATTGAAAAATTATATTTTCGGATATGATTGGTACATTTATGGTCGGCCATTATAATAACGTTAGCAACCAATCACTTTGAATTTTTGGACTCATTCAATAATTTTATTGAATGGCTATTGTAAACATTAAAATCAGGCAATAAATAAACCTTGTTTTTTAAACGACCTTACTTGGTGCCCTAGTAAAAATTTTATTGAAAAAAACTGGCAGTAGCTCATCTGAATATCCACAGATTTTGTTTATTTATTGTTTTGTACCTAAACATTTCGGTAAAAAATTTACGTGTATGTTGAAGGTTTCCTAAAAGACTTTATGGATTTTGAATCCACTAGTGTTATCCACATTTCTTCTTTAAACGCCTTATTAGGAACCTCAGGTTCCTCAGCACATACGTAGGTATATCACTGCCTTAATTGTGTCTAAATACAGAATTAAATCCTTTCTAAAAGAGAAATGACTGCACGTATAAGAACAGTGGTGTAATAAGTACACAAAAAATTAGCTTCACGCAAAAAAATAATGAAAGGAGGAGATTATATGGAAAAAATAAAGCATACTGTTCCTGTAATTTATTGTATTGTAATTTATAAAGTTAAACCTACTTCTACATTCTTTTCTTTTCTTTGTTAAAAGCATATTGCAACTACCAGACCTACCCTTTATGTGATTGATTTCTGTCTTCTGCCACATTCAGGAATATTTTGCATTTTCGTCCCTTTCTTGCTAAAAATTGCGACTATGTTAAACAATCCTGTAGATGTTACCTACTCGTACATTTTGCGTCTAAATTTCAACGGTGGTGTTTTAATGATCTCTACTTTGACTACTATTTTCAAATTTACAAAACTGTTATCGGTAGGTTTTTATCCCTGTATCTGTGGTTTCATCTATAGAAAATTTCTTTTGCTGTAATGTTTAATGACATTTTTTTCAAATAAATAAAAAACAGAGACTGCTTTCTTCTTTTATTAAAACTAGTACGAGTGAATGCTAGTGGTGACAACTTTAAAATTATTTGACACTGTTCATTTAAAAAAAATAGTTTTGCACGTGGCTGATTAATTTTTTCAGCCGTTCGAAGTAGTTAAAACATACTTGTTTTTTAGCGACTCTATTAAGTAATTAATTCTAATTATAGGGAATTGTAGAAAAATTTTGAAAAAATTCACATGCATAGAAAAAATTTAATAATTATAATTAGGTACGGTTATTTAACAGTAAACGTTAAAATCACACTGAGACTTGAAAATAGCTAAAGGTTAACAATTATCTCACCCTCTTCAATTTTTTAAAAAATTGAGAGGTGAAACCTTATTTTGCGATGTTTTAATAATAAGGATATTACAGTTTAACTAATTCGAGAATAATATATAAAAACAAAACCAACCGAAGGTCCTTGAATTCGTTCCACACACAGTTTCAATTAAAAACAAATATGGTTTACGCTCACGACTCAAGAAAAAAGTACCGGAAGTGAGCGTTCAGTTTACATGAAAATACCTTTCCCTTCTAAACCCCATCCACCAGGATCTGTCAATAGTCCAATCGAGCCCGATAACAAACAGCCTTACATAACTCTCGAAACTAATGAGAATTTAAGACAAAAGTAGTTTTGTGATGGGTATCGCAGTGATGCGACACTATTTTTAATTACAACATCCCCAGGACGTCGATATCCAGCCGAGTGGCGGTAAAGCAGCCGCCTTCATCAAAGTCAAGTCCATCGACACCTTCCTTCTAACGTTATTTATTACATGCTGGCATGCATGCCTTAAAACTAAAGTCAAATGCGTCGATTAATCAGAAATGATTTATCTCTCCTACAGCCTGTTTTGCAATCATTAGTGAGGGAGGAAGAAATAAACCAAGCCAATTTTTTTTCCCAAATTTTATTTGTCCCAAATGCTGAACCTCCAGGAAAGCCTTGAACCAGTTGACATTGAATCTGAAAAAAAAAACAGTGTTACATAACATTGCAATTAATCACACAAACAGTTTTAATTAAGTCGTAAAACGTTCGGTTTTGCACATTATTTATCCCAAAACTTCACTGGAGACAACAATTTAAAAGTAATAAGTCATCGCTGAAAGTGATTTATTTTAAGAACAGGATACAGTTGGGCCGGACCATCTGATTAAAATAAAAAACGCATCAATCGATTTTAATTAACTACTGTTTAATTGGGGTTTTAATTGATTAATTAAGCAGTTGATGAAAGTAATAATTAATAATAGGTCGACAAGAATAAAAAATCACTAATTTGTTATTTATTTATTTAGTAACCAAAATCACAATTTAAGCCTTCTTTAGCTCAATATCAAGTTTGAAACACTCAATAATTTCATCGTTGCTGTCCTTATCCCGAAGCGAAAATTCCAAATTTAGGCTGACTTCTGGAAAAACGGGCAAAATGTACATTCCGTAGGTGTATTCAACTTGTTCACCCTCTTCTATGGGACACTTTGTGTTGGTAATTCCAACACAAGCATCATCCTGATCCAGCGGATACGTCACATTTATGCCCATAAGAGAAGCAACAGCGTTTGGAGCAAAATGTTCCAACTTACGGGCTATGAAAATTATTTAAAAAATTATGAAATGAAATAAGAATATACTACATACGAGATTTGAATTTCATAATCATGCTGGTGTTAGAATTGATGTAGAAAACACACGGTTCCGCGTCACAATTTTCGACTTGGACATCGTCTGGTAAAGGGCCAGTGGGGCCTATTTTTGTGTAAATAAATTGCAAAAAAAAGAAAAAATTCACTTACATTGACTCACAACCGTGCTGTAGGCACCCCCAAAAAGGAAAATAACGAAGAGAAGAGCAGAGACTGACATTTTGACTCAGATTGTTGGTTTAATCAGTTTCCAACTAGCTTTATATATAGCCGGAAAAATGTTTAAACAGGTGTTCTTATCTACGATAATTTATTATTAGTGAAAACAATCGAATTACTTGTTATGTATGTACTTAGTTTTTTTTTCAAGTGAACTGCTGGTAGGATTTTCAGTTACACCAAAATTTTCTTTTTAATTTTGTCGTCTTGTTCTTTGAGAAAAGTCAATAATAAAATTAATAAGCAAATGTTTGTTTACCTTATCGTTCAAGATCTTGCAGGTGATCATTATCAATTATTTTCCATGAATAAGTTTACGAAATTGTTTTTAACCTCTAGTGGATGAGTAATTGAACATCTGTTTTCTAAACTGGACTACAAAGTCAAATTTTATCACGAATAAGAAGCAAAAAATAAATCTTTTTGTCACCACCTAAATGAAATAAGCCTTGCAATGTTGTGAGACGTTCCGATTTGCATAATAAACGAATCAAAGCAGGGCCAATTTTTCACCTTGTCCCTTTGGTTATTAAAATTAATAATTGCGAAAATATCGAATACGCAAAAATAAGTTATGTGGAATGTCTGTAATTTAAATGCTGGTGACTTATATAAAACGCGCAATTAAATGAAAAAATGCGACTTGTTTTAAAAATGAGCATTAAAACACTCTGCTTTGGAGGATGATACATGAATCCGGCCGAATATTTAATCACTTCTTGGGCCTTGCGCGGAGTTCTCAAATAAAATCAGAATTATTGTTTAATTGTATTTTACAGTTTAAGTGATCTTTAAAAGTTGTTTTTTCCAAAAAGTCCGTAAAAGATATAAAAAAAAAACAAAACATAATTAGTTAAGTAGAAATTCAAAATTCTAATAAACGAAATTTTGGTGGAAACAACAGTTTTATTACAAATTTTTTGCTCAAAGTATCGTTGTTTTAGAATAAATTAAGAAAACATAAATTATCGATCAATTAACATTTTCTTGTTTTTAATTATTGGTAATTTTTAATTAACTAATTTTAATTAAGTATTAGGAAGAGAAAAATTCCTTGCATAGGGAAAATATAAAGTATTTAATAGCAAATGTTGATTTCTGTACGATTATTAGTTTTTGAGATATAATATTAGAAGACATTCGTTTTTTTCACTTTCAAACTTGTTGAGTCTAATACAATGAAACCTTCCTTAATGAACATCTCCGAATAACGGACACTTCGTTTCAACGGACATTTTTATTGGAACGGTACAAAAACTTTGGAAAATAATGTAAAAAACCTCTCTACAACGGACCCTCTGTAGATCGAAAGCGGACAAAAAAATCCCCAATACCATAATATCATTAAAAATACCTCCTACAACGGACAGACCGAAAGAGTGTATGCTAAAAATTTCGAAAAAACTTTATGAAAAGATTGAGACTTGTAAACTCATGCTGTCTGAATATTTTGAACCTGTTCAAAAAATAGCTGAAATTATGTGTCATGTAAGAAATTATTGCAAAAAACACGGCTCCTAAAACAACCAAACAAAAATTGAAAATTTTAAGGAATAACTCTGTTTACATATTTCCTTTTTTAATTTAAATTAAATGAACCTGAACAAAAAATTGGAAAAAATAAATATACGGAGTGCTATACGAAATATATTTATATTTAACGCATAATTAAGTTAATTGTGCGTATGAGTACCTAAAATACTTTTTTGTAAAATATAGGTATTTTTTTCTCCTATTTTATGTTTGAATGTAATTGGTGGTTAGTTTATTGACTGTGCTTTCATAGCCCTATTATAAATAATGCTCCTTTCGATATTTGTGGTGTTATGTTGAGAGTTCAATATACAGATATACAGATTCAATATACCTTCTGTAGTCACTTTGTCGCATTCCGGAGTCACAATTACTCCCACTTGTTTATTTAAAAAAATATACAGGGTTCTGTTTTTATTGTTACAAATTTAAACAAGTGATAGGACATGCAATTTTAAGGCAAAAGTTTTCTATAAACATGTATCGAAAAATATTTCGTAAGGGAGCTACACTCCCTTAAAAGGGTGCTTCTTTTATTAGGTTTTCCTCGTTATCTTACCTCCATGGTTTTCTTGAATAATTTAGGGTAAAAAAGACTCTAACTATTTTGGTATTAGTTTTTTGACACTTTCAGCAAAAAAATCCATACTTTTTTCTGTGTATTAAAATTGCCCACCTCTCTAGAACGGACAATTAAAAATTTCCCATCGGTGTTCGTTGTTGAGAGGTTTTACTGTATATTTTTTTATTTGTCGGTGCACATGTTTTGCATTCGTTACGTCTTTCTGTGCAAATTTCTAAAATCAACTTTTTATATTTTGCTGGATACTTTTGGCCTCCCGTTATGATATATTATATATATATTTCAAAAGCTGCGGAGGTCTGTCGGTCAGTCGCCTCCGGGTTGACGTCCCGAAGAGCAACACCAGTTGATATCGCGTGTTGGAAGCAGCAAGATCCTAAAAGGAAACCTCCCTTGGCCATTTAATATTATTACTTTTGGAGCACAGCAGACACACATCAGCCTCCTAATTCCAATATTCGACCGATAATTGGGGGCCTTCGAACCCTTACCAGCGCTTACTATTATTGTTATTTAGCCGTCGTGACATGCTTTCTCGCAAAACTGAATTTTCAAGAATCGTTCAAATTGACGTCTTTGCGTAGAGTATCGAATGACATATGGTTTTAGTTTTAAGATGCGAATTTCGCGAGCTCTAATAATAGTCATTGCACCTTCGGACCGGGAATCGGCAAAACGTGATGTACAAAAATGCTAATTGTGGCAGAAACGAGAAAACTAGCAAGAGCCAACTTTTGCTTTAAATCTTGTCGGGCTTCCTTCGCCCCCAAAAATCCAATTAATATAGCTGAAGACAAAGCCTCGCGACGCAATACATCTCGCGACGCGAAAGCCACCTGGCGAATTTTTCATCAATTAATAAAGCCTGCCACTAATTACATTAGCTATTAGCAGCCCCCTTATAATTATCCATTTCACCGCTAGGAGGTGAATCCCCCAAGCGAAGCTTGCGCTTCCGCCAATTCACCCCTTGGCAGCCTCCATCTGGGCGGCTGCTTTTCTAAGTCGGCCGATCTTTTACAGCTCATTTGCATTTTAGAATTGCGGAATCCATCTTAGGTCGGTTTTGTTTTAATGTCAAGACGGGGGTGATTATTCAGGATTTAGGGGCAACCCTTTAGGGCTGGCGCTGACAGATTGTCTTCTGCGTCGTCTTGGGGGGCGCATTTTTTCATACGGGGGCTAATCGAGTTGGTGGTAACCTCTGACACGCGCTCTTAAATTTGAAGAGCGTCGTATTTTATCAGAGGATGGCGAGCTGGTAATAGCTACTTATGTTTTACAGCCGCGAAATACTCGTAAATAAGCGGCGATGACGTGTCCATTAAATTAGGACGCGATTTATGACCCCACGAACTGCATTAGGCAAAAATACCACCGATGCGCCCATGACACGAGGTCATCCGCAACTATTCACTTTTCAAACAAAATTTCACATCTCTTTTTCTGCTTGCCTAACGTCGACTTGAGGTCTCCTGCCGCATGATCGGACACAATTTGATAAATTAACACGCGATCTAAGTTGTAGGCATATATCATCTTTTTTTTAATTTATTGTAAATACAATAACAATAACTAATAAAAAACAATAAAGACGTATAGAAAATAATATCCCACAAGTAGGAATAACAACTTTATCCTTTTAAACTAAACTACTAATTTGAATACTGTCTGCTCATAGGAGCTACTAGTTCTAATTCTAAAACTCTTTTTTGGTAACGCTACAAATTAACAATTGGGCTGCGACCTTAAAAAATTAATACGATTCACTAGATTCGAGCTGAAAAATTGTCAATTTTTTTCCATCAATTTCCCTATTCTCAATTGACGACCGAATGTTTGATTAAAATTTGTCCAATAGTGTCGAAAATTTATTTTTTGAAAAGCATGTTTAAATCTCTAAGGTACAGTTTCTGGTAACATATTTAACGGAGAGATAAGTTTAATCCTCGGTTAAAACATAGCAACACCAATGAGATACGCTCTACCGTAGCAATGAGAGTTAGAATTTATCTGCAAATGTTTTGTCACTCTTTTAATTTAAATTCTCAAATTTAAAAAAATGTCAGAAGAGACTTATTACTGAAGAAACTTTTTACTTGTGGAGTGGAATAGTTTGGAAATATCATCCGCTGAGGACAGACTTTGTCCACCCAATTTCTCGTAATCCCACTAAATCACAAAAAATTGACAATGTTTCGCTCAAAAATGCACAGTGCCGTGGACAAAAAACTACGAAAAATCAAATAATACATTTTTTCTAACTGTTTTGCCTTTTTCGAATTTTGAAGGTATTTTTAGAAAAAAGGTTTGGTTGCAATCAGAGTCAATCACTCTAATTTAACAGTTAGGTAAGATATACGTGTTTCGACGAAATCATTTAAAGAAATTAGTCCTTATTAATTCAAAAACGAATAAATCGAGTGAAAAAGATAAGACAACATTTCAAAATAATTGCGCAATTTCCAATTAGTTTGTATTCTCTACGGATACACCAACAATTACATCATTAAAAATTAATATTTTTCGAAAAATAATGTTACTGTTTACTTAACTTAACTTAATAATATCTACTACCTCTAGGGGAGAGTAGGCACAAAAGTAACAATGTTGCCTATTTGCCTATTTATGTTAAAATCAAAACTTCAATATGAATTTATAGTAAGTTATATCAAAATTGTACATGATGTCGGGATGAAAAAAGAAAAGTCAAGTAGGAAGGAATTTCTGTAGTTTTTTATATTTTATTGTGTGAATAAATAACAAATTAAATTAACATAAAAAATACATTAAAAATTGCATTTTAACAAAATACTCAATGTAATAGACAGTTATGGCAAACATAATTAGTTTCACTAGTGCAAGCCTTATCACCAATGATGGCACTCAAGACACTGCTCATTTGGTCTACTGTTGGAAAACAATTTGACGCAAACAAAACAAAAATATTTTTGGTTGTCTTTATCGGAAGAGTTGCTTTCATCTTTTTTCTTGTTTTTTCTTATATATTTTTTTAGTGCATTTGTTGCATTTTTAAGATCGTATTTTCATTGTCTTGAAATAACAAATTTTTGACTAACTTTGGTTTACGTCCTCGTTCTTCTTCTTCTATTTCTAATTTCGTTGATGTATCTAATATAAAAGTGGATTTACGTGTCTATTTGTTGTTTTTTAAAAAGGGTTAGAGAAACAGTCTGTACTCTGAATAATGCAAGAATAAGTAAAAATTAAAATTAAAAACTATAAGTCTGTTGTCAAAATTGACAGAAATACGCGTCCACAGAAAAATCTAATCTAATTCGGAAGTAAAATTACCGTTGGGGGCGCCACTGAGCTAGGTCGAAAACAGTAACCATAAATGGCGGGAAAATGTTTATTCGGATATTTTGAGCGTTGTAGGAATTTTGGGGCTTCACAATTATTGCATTGCCTATGCGGAATGATTATTGCATCTTTGATGCAAGAAACTTATGTTGACAAATGAGAGATGACGAGGAAAACACAAATAACGAATGACTGTTTGGTTCACTTTCTTTATTGGAAAATTATTACAAAAACATTGAAAAGCCTACCTTTTGGCATAATTTACGTTTAAATGTATCAGCAGTTGTTAATCTTTATTGTAGTTTTGTAGATTTACCGCAGCATTTCATGATTTTTTCAGTGGAAAATTCTAACCTAAAATTCATAACACTTCACTAATTTATTGGTTTCTTGAGCCAAACTTTGTGTTCGCTGTGATCCATTACTTATAATCTTTAATTAGACAACTGTTTGATAACACTTTGTAATCAAAATTTAAATATTTTTCACTTTTTATCCACTTTCAAATTCCAACAATAAACACTTTATACCACGAAAAACCACAGAACCAAAGTGAACGCTAGTATTTACCACCACGTACTTTTAAAGTAATTCTTTCTATTGTAAGTAATTAACACTATACACGCAAAATTGTTGAACAATTCATTAAATGTCAGTTAAATGTGGCATTACGAAAATTTCTTTACTGTTTTCGACATAGTTCAAAAGTCATCACCAGAGGGCGTCTAGTTAATTTTATTTCCGAATAAATCGTTAAAATATGTAATAGACGTTTAAGACAATACGCAATACATACTTTTGGCATACTTTCTCTGTACTAACTCTTGAAAAACCAAACCTCTATTCGCAGTGAAGGGAGTTCAGCTGAGGTGGTAGCCGATTGTCTCGCGATTCTTTTGTCCCTAGTCTCCCCTACCCCTGCCAGGTTAATATGAAAAAATTTCGTCACGTTTTTAATGAAATTTTACGAAATATCAATTGTGTTTTCAGTTGAATACTGTTCTAAAAGACACGAAAAAAAAAACAAAAATAATTTTTTGATCCAATAAATATTAGACCGAAGATTATTTTATCTGTATCTAATTTAGAGGAAGTTTTGCGAAATAATTTGGCTAAAAAACATCCGAAATGTGATTTTCGAGTTTCGACGTTTCTATTTTAGCATATTCTTGAAAAGTAAACTGATTTTAAATTTTTGAAAAAGCCATAAATAAGACAATTTACGAACTATGGCCATTTTTTCACCCAATTTGAATACGTAAATAAATTTTATTTCTTTTCAATAATGCAATGGAAAGAATTAATTCTTGATTATTAAGAGATAATTTCAGAGTGAATTAATCTATAGTAATCACTGTCACAGAGTTTTTGTTACCTTATTATTTAAAAAATCACCATGTACCTATTATTAACACCAAACTAGCATCAAAATTATATCTGATCTGGTAAAATTTTATTAGACCATGCAGTGTTACGATGTAAAAGAATTTAGTTCATTGAGATAAATCATATCTTAATAATGTCTAAATTTGATAATGACCAGTGAGTGTTCAGTGCTGTCAACTTAATTTTATCTTAAAGCTACCTCCAAATTATTTTTTAATTTGAACGAAATGTTTGTTGTCAGATGTGGTAGTGATTATAGCAATAAAGCACCCACCTCCCATCACGTCTAGAATTAATTTTCGTCTCATTTAGCGACTTCCGGCCACCGCGGAGCGTCTCCGATGGCCCATTAGTCACAAGAGCCGTCCAAGTGTCCAATCTTTAACGATCTGCATTATGTTGAGAATATGGTAATTGTAACTTGAGCTTATCTCTACGGTAGCATCGCGTCCAAACCTACGTCTGACACCTGCGAGACCGCACCCCCGCACATCGTTCACCCCCGCAATCTTCAAAACAAAATCCGATAGACAAGTCCATTGAAGAAAGTGAATGAGCCCGCATTGTACGCGTTTGTTGACAATTTAGCGCTCGCTCAACGACTGCTTTTTGTGAGTTTTATGAATGAGCGCCGACTCCGAATTTTAACGAAAAGTCAGAAATACCGCATAATATATCTCTAGTTTTGCATTTTTTCATCCGAAATTATTAAACATTTTTGAGGTCAATAACCAGAGCAATAATGTAATGTAATAAATATTTATTTCTGCGAATTAGAAAAGACAAAAGTTTTTCGAAAATAATTTCCCAATTAAACCCTTGTTTGTGGACTTTCGGCAATGTAGCCCTTAATCTGTAAAATTGCAACCCTTGACGAGCCGGATCGAGGATGCGGTCGAATCCGGCACGCACACGCACTTTGATCCGATTGTCTCTGCTTATTAAGAATGATTAGTGGACCTCAACAGGACCGGGAGTGTTGGTATTCAATAAAATTCAATTAGCGTCCGGCCCTGTTATTAGGCGCTAGCCTGGGGCCCAACACGCGAATCTCTAAATGAGATTTTTCCCAATTTTGCGCGAACAAAGTGGCCATCGCACTCGACTTATTCTCAAAAAGCCTCCAGAGATAATTTTTTTCAATTTCCGGCGGCGAAGAGAAAATTTGCATTTTCCTAAAGAAACAAAGACGTGTCACTCTGACCCGGTATATCATTAAGCCACACGTCCTCTAAACGTTTATTTATTTTTTGTGTGTGTGGACTTATTTCCGTCAAATTGCGTGTCGTCGAGCGTTGGGAACACCGTGATACGGAAACAATAGCCAACATGTGCACCGAAATTACTGTTTTCTAATAACAACCCTCCGCATAATGACCCGGTGCCGGCCCGTGTGAGAATTAACGCCCATTTTTACCCGCTTTCGAAAGTCGAAAATCGAAATGTGCCAAGGACTCGAGCCAAAAATACCAAAAATCGGGCCAGCTTTTGGGTGCTCTAACCGATGAGCAAATTTCAAATAAAAGCAGTGGCGCTTCTCATTTTTTTGTAGTTATCAATACTTATGTATTAATGTGCAATAAAAAAATGGCTTAAAAATCGCAAGTGGAGAATGTAATGAAACAGAGAATATGAAAGAAAATAACTTTTTTGACGAAATTATTTTACAAAAGAAATGAGTCGTCGACAATTCATGAAGTCTACTACGTAATTTAAACAATAATTTAGTAGTATGTTATAAATAATTCTATTATTGTCAAATCTGTAGGTGGAAAAAGAATACATTTTTCATTGAAAGGTGGATGCACCACAAGGAGTGCAGGAGCAGTACTTCATACAATTTTTTAATCGGATCTTACTACCACATAAGAAAATGTTAAAAAAGGTCCAGGATTTCACACAATAAAACGTTCTAAAAAAATGGTATACTATAAAAATAACAAATATGCGAATAGACAAAATTGTAAAACAAAAAAAAAACAGCAGTTCCTATCAAAGATCACAGACTGTGTGTCGACAAAATACGGATAAAAGTGACTATCCAGTATATCCACAAATATTGTATTTATTGAGGAAACTACACAAAACTATGCATTATCGAAAAATAAGAATAACATCCTCCAATTTCGGTCTAAACATGAAGAAAATAACCTCTTTGAAGAAAATGATAGAGAAACTATAATATAGGTATATTTCTTTTATAAGAAACACATGAAGTATGGAAAGAAATTACAATGAAGGAAAAATATCCCAATAAAAAACAATCAAATGCAGTCACACAAATTTTAAAGAAAATTCATTTTTAAAAAACATGTCAGTTGTCCTGAAAGTAACGTCCATACTCGGCAAAAGATATGTCACCAGTACAAAATAAAAAAAAACATACTGCACAACACACGATGAAAAATTAAAAGATATGCTTACATGTAGAAATTTCAAAACCAAATGACAATAATAGTTCATGTAAACAAAGAATAATCTACGCACCTAAGGGAATCCACAGTGAAAATTTTATTTTGCTGAACATTGGCGTTTATATGGAACTGTTTGCAAAACTTGCAAACTAACAAGAACCCAGAAATACCGCATAAATCTTTAAGTGCATTTTTTATCCAATATTATTAAACACTCAATTAAGTTGTAGAAGCCTAAAAGCTCCTTTAATTTAATGATTAAATCACATAAAATGTATCATTAAATTCATTCAGAACAAATTTAACCACTTTCATTACGCCAAAAGTTTTTATGCTTGCAATTTCACTTTAATTACGTTATTTTATTTATTTTTTGATACATTAAAAACTGGGGTACACATAATTATTTGAGAAAATAATTTTTAGGGAAGTTGTAGAATTTAGGATTGTATTGTTATCACCTTAAAATGGTCCTTTTCAATGAGTACGTTGATGCACATTAATATGAAAACGACAATTAATATGTTGTGTGTTATACTGTTATATGATGTTCAAGTAAAATAAAAACGTCATATTAGCCATTTCAAAACTATAAAAACGCCAACGTCGCATTTTCTCTCAAAATTAGCTGTGATACGAGCAAATTATTCACGTACTTCAGAAAAATTATAGCTAATGTAATTTATACTAATAAGAGATCTATTAATAATAACTACTTTACAATTTTATTTAGAAAAATAACTCGGTAAAATGCGACGTTGGCGTTTTTATAGTTTTGAAACAGCCAATAGTGTATAGTGATAATTGAAAAAATAGAAAAAATACAGAACTTAGCACAAGAATAGTAGAGAAACTCACCAAATTTTATTGTGGTTCTATTTTTCCAGAACTGCTGGATTTTTGCAGATCAACAATTTACCCTTTTGGGATTATTTTTTTAATAAATTTTGACAAATCGTTGATCGGATTTTTATTGTCAAAAAATATAATATACACGTTTGATGAGTTTTAAAAATTAACAGTGTTCTATGGTTAAAAAACTGTTTAACATCGTAATAAATTTATGGGTATATTTCAAAATGCTCTCCTCCACCACACTGTTCCCTCTTCAAAAATCAACGCCACTAAAGTGCAAACTATTAAACCAAAAGCAAGAATGGCCTTTTTTGTTCAATAATTAGCCCATTTTGTCTAAAATTTGCAATCTTTTCATTAACCTATTTGTAAATTTGTATTGATATGTGTCTATGAAATAATATTATACTCTAAATTAACCTGGATATACCTTACGATTTAGAACTAGTTTCCTGTATTTCAAAAATTAATAATCACGCAGAATTCAGCGTGTAATTTTTTCAGAATTTTCTGCAATTCCTTGCAATGAAAATTATAGTATAGCAAAAAAAAGCAGACTTACGTACCTTGTAGGTACTTTTTTTTGGTTTTTGGATGGTTCTGTATAAGTTCTCTAAATAATTAAGTTTTCAATGTTGCTGCCTAGGTAATAAAACTAGGATTTAACTTTAATAAGAAGAAGTGAAAAAGAAAAAAATTTAAGCTGTTTGTTTTAATCATAACACCTACACTACCTATCCATAAAATATGATTATCGTTGACTTTAAATTTGCCTAATATTTTTGGTCGTACGGATTTTTTTTATTACACAAGTATCAGTGAGGCTCCTAGATGTTGAAAAATGCGTAATTGCTGTATAATACATAAACAGAAAAAGAATATTCACCCCTGAAAAGTGCAAAAGACCGACCCTGTAAGAGCACCAAAACGGACAAAGAGCCATGGCCGATGGACCGCGTCGTCTTGCCCATCTCCCGGTGACAAAAACGCATGCATTTGGCACGGCTCGCTTGCCACAGCACACAAATCATTTGATTCGATTATAGATGCCTCTCGGCGGTCCTCGGATCTATGCTTATTATCTCCACCGATCTTAATTCCGTCCATCGGACACGCTGACGACGGCTTTGGCCGGCAACCTCCGCCACAAGTCATTCGTTCGTCATAAAATTGACAAGTTCCCTTCGTAAATCTGCGAGTTTATGTTTGAGTTGGGCCGTATTTCATTTCATGAGCCTTGACCCCGGGTCCAGGTCGGACCACTGACGAAACGTTAGCCAAACAACAATCTGGAATTGGCGGTGGAACGGTGGAAAAAATGCGTTATTAATGTTAAATTTTACGGACATGCGATACAAATGGACGCCGTCTTCGTGCGTATCGGTGACCACATTTGTCACAACAGCGGGGTGCACCTCGGGAACGCTGCTACCAACTACTGCTCTCACGATGCCGATGGATGACCCCGGCTCGCTAAAGGGGGCTCAAGGACCTTGATTTGGCCATTAATTAACTAATGCAACTAATTTGCAATACACATCGTCAACAGTTATTATTTAACGACTTTGAGTGAGAATCGGACGTTTTATTTCACGAGTGGATTATCAAACCACGAGTGAAATAAATTAACCGCTTTATACGAAAACAAAAAATAACTCAACATTTTATTGTTCGAACAAAGCTTAAAATCGCTTTAAATCTGTTAAAAATAATCTGACGTTTTGTATGGAGAAATGCCACCAAACAGTTGTAAAAACTGTCTTACACAGGAGAAAAACCGGAAATTTTGACAGTGTCCATGAATAATAGTATATTGTACTATAAGTGATAGAAATGCATCATTATATGCGAGTGAGAATTTTGACCCACGAGTGCGCTTGCCCACGAGTGAGACACTGCTCACGAGCTTTTCGATCACGTGTGATATACGACGTATTATCTTACAAGTGCATTGTAAAAAAATCCAAGAAATTCAAGTAAATATCCACCTGTAACATTAGCATAGTTCTATGTATCTTTTGTAGTGACCTGTGTTGCTATAATTATGAAATAAACATAATTTTGTTTTTCCTAATTTTTCCCAGATTTACTCACTTGTGAGTAGAACTGACAGCTTTACCTCTCTTATGAGAGAAATTTGATTTCTCTTACTGAAAACAATAGTATAATATACCTAAAAAATTGCACCTGTAAGATAATAGTATATTATATATTATAAGTGATAGAAATTCATCATTATATGCGAGTGGGTATTTTGACCCACGAGTGCTTTTGCTCACGAGTGGGACACTTCTCACGAGGTTTATAATGGCATTTCAATCACGAGTAATATACGACGTTTTGTCTTACTGGTGCATTGTAAAAAAATCCAAGAAATTCAAGTAAATATCCACCTGCAACATTAGCATAGTTCTATGTATCTCTTGTAGTGACCTGCGTTGCTATAGTTATGAAATAAACAGTCCCATTGTTTTCCCCAATTTTCCCCAGATTTCCTCACTTGTGAGAGAAATTTGATTTCTCTCACCGAAAACAATGGTATAATATACCTAAAAAATTGCACCTGTAAGATAATAGTATATTATATATTATAAGTGATAGAAATGCATCATTATATGCGAGTGAGAATTTTGACCCACGAGTGCGCCTGCTCACGAGTGGGACACTTCTCACGAGCTTTATAATAGCATTTCGATCACGTGTAATATACGACGTTTTATCTTACAGGTGCATTGTAAAAAAATCCAAGAAATTCAAATAAATATCCACCTGTAACCTTAGCATAGTTCTATGTATCTCTTGTAGTGACCTGTGTTGCTATAGTTATGAAATAAACAGTCTCATTGTTTTCCCCAATTTTCCCTAGATTTACTCACTTGTGAGTAGAACTGACAGCTTTACCTCTCTTGTGAGAGAAATTTGATTTCAACAATGGTATAATGTACCAAAAAACTGCAACTGTAAGATAAAAAAAAATCTCTAGCACAATGTTCTCATTTCAGTCAGTTTACAATTTAAAAGTTGATATATCTGCGTTCTTAACATGATTTTTTCTTTGCTTATTTGAGTATATACCATTTGATATACACGGTGAGTGTGCTAAAAGTGTATTCCACAGAGCAAAGGCTGATTTCTGCGTAGTTATTGGTTTATGAGTTATACACTATATTTTTGGTCGATCGTGTTTGGGCGAATAAAAAATTAAGTCGGTGTAAAACACTGCTGTTTACATCCCTGTTTCTGCGCTTTATTAAATTATACAAGCAAAGTCTCTCTCGTGTCATGTCATTCTACCTTTCCCTTATGCGCCCTGATTCACTCCATCCCTCATCCCTTAGCAATACCGGAAACAATTGTATGTCCCCGGCGTAAAAAACCCGTCCTACTTGATCAAAGCGACACAATGTAACGCGTAATCATCGAGATTACCCTGTCGCAATTCCACCCCCAGTTAAAATTAAAAGAACACAGCGACATGTGGCGGGCTCTTGAGAGGCTTTAGTCGAAATTACGGTTTGCATACGACCGTAATGACTTAATAGAAGATCTTATGTGGGGCCAGAGGGTGGATTATTCAAATTATTGAAAAATTTTCGTCGCATGAAATAGATAAATGACCGAAATCAGTGGTTGCGCTTCGCTCCAAACAGAAGCTCTCCGGGAGATAATTCCAAAGTAATAGAATATAGGCCTGGAGATATAATTGTGGTCGAGACACGCGCTATGTCAGATGTCTAACCAGAAGGTGGCCTTTGGCGAAGTTTTCGAGGGACAGACGATAGACGATGGACAAATTCGAAATGAGGGTCTTAATTGCTAACGGAATTTTGCATACCGGACGGAAATTGCCTAATTACACAACATTCGGAATTTTTTTCCTGCCCTCTGACCATTTTTGATAATTAGTCGAGCTGAAAGAAGCGACGCGACCTATTCACAGTCCAAACTTCGTCAAAGCTTCACCTTAATTAATGAGTTTACAGGGACGGCTTAAAGCGCACTTCCATTTCTCAAGAGCGGGAAAAATATTCCACGTTTATTAATTTTAACAGTGCTTTTTGTGATCTGACCACTTAATCGATTGAGACGTCGAAGCGTTTGCGTTCACGGCTGATTTAACCGTTTTTGTTTTGGAAAATGCACCAGATTGACACAAGCTGGCCGAGAAAAGGCTGCCGCACCTACAAAACACTGGCTCTTGTTACGTTTTCGGAACTTCATAATTACAAGTTTTTTGATTAATCACAGTAATTAATTAGTTGCTGCCTTCGGCTGGAAAAAATGCGGGAAATAAGTAAAAAATCCGCAAAATATACAAAATGACAAGTAATGAACATTTCAAATTTTACTTGTCCACTTTTTCGCTTTGCTTATGCCAATTTCAGCACTACGGTTAACTAAAAGTTAAGAAATGAAACCACGTACAAATAAAACGTTCCCGCTGTCCATAGTTCGTTAATGTCGCCAGAGAGGGCAGTTGTTCCATTGCCGTCTAAGTTTTCTTAGCAATCAGTTTGAAAAAATAGTTGTAATTATATAACGGTCAACACCCAGCAAACAAAAAAATACACGCAGGCAGAGCACTAAATTCTTAATAGCATGACATAAACATAATGCAAAAAATTTATTGTAAACTATATTTAAAAAAAATAAACTTTTACCAATTGGCACTCTGCCTCATATTTTTCAAAACGCTGCGAATATGGTTACAGATACAAGAAAAATGTTAGGAAGAAAGTTGCAGAAAATTAAATTTCCTACAAATAAGTCCGCAAGACCACACCCCTATCTTCAACCGTTTAGGCTCTAAAGTCGTTCAAAGACGCTCAAGCGACTGATTTGCTTCATTTTGCCGGTCGTCAAGTATTGGAACGTTAATTTATACCTAAACCATTGAAGATCAAAATATGGTGTCGCCGACTTTTTTGTAGAAAATTTAATTCTCCACAACATTACTCCTTACCCTTTTTTTGTACCTTCAACCATATTCGCAGCGTTCGCAAAAATATATGGTGGAACGTAAATTGATAATTCGTTGTGCAGTCGCATATTTATCAAAACGCTGGGAATACGGTTGGAGATACAAAAAAGTGTAAGGAACAAAGTTGTAGTGAATTAAATTTCTTACGAAAGAGTCTGCCACACAATTTTTCTGCCTTCTACAGTTTAGGTATAAATGAACTTTCCGTTACTTCACCGGTAAAATAAAACGAATTCTTCGTTTAGCGTCTTTGGACGTCTTTGAAGCCTAAACCGTTGACGATAGAGATATGGGCTCGCGGACTTTTTTAAAGAAAATTTATTTCTCTACAAATTTTTTCCTAACATATTTCTTGTATCTAAAGCCATATTCGCAGCGTCTTGAAAAAAACGTGACAACGCACAAATTTAGAATTTTTAATAACTTTTTTCCCGTGTTTCTTATAAAAATTTTAGCCGGCAGTTTCTCTCAGTCTGTTGTGAGTGCAAAGCTCAACATTTCACCACTTTTTTCCACGTAATTAGTGAATTGGTTGGATTTAAATTAATTTAAAACGCTTTGTCGCCGAAACGTATATCGCTCGAAGCGCCCTCATTTTTCCTCTACAGTATTATTTATTTGGGTTCAGAAAATCCTGCGATTTCGTTTCCCCTCCTAAGTGATAGTCCACCGTAGCCGTCAGTTAACTGTCGTTTAATTCGAGCGCTATTTGTCCGATCACTGGAACATTAGATTACTTGGTCCTGTAAGCATCGACTCCCGATGATTTTTTTTCGTTAAATTTTTATTAAGCATCGTGTCATCTCCCGTTGATTCATTTCAGCGGCGAAAATTTTCAGGATGGTTCGGAGATTCCCGACGAAAAAACGTTCATTAACATATGTGGCTGGATCTATGATAAAATATTTTTGCATATAAATAAAAACCGGTATGTAAATCGTCCGACGAGAACATTCGTTATCCCATTCAAAAGACGACGGGAAATATTAATGATAAGAGGAAATCTTAATTCCATGTTGTTGCGGTGTTAACGTCACGATCATTTTGTATTAATTTTTAATCGCGGCGATAAATCCGTGTTATGGAGATTAAACCACACTTCTGTGCTCGCATAATCAAACACCATTTAATTGAATCCTGATCGGAACAGTTTTTCATAATTTTGCTCGTGGGTGCTGCGATTTTTCGCCTTGTGCCCTTTATCAGACCTGTCAGTGTCGCTCCGTGGAAGGCATTAATTATTATCGGATCCAATTACCTGATAACACATTCCGATAAATCGGACACCTGTAAGGTGTCCCGACATGTGTTGAGGTTTTGTATTTGCGTTGTTATTTTTTTGTTGGTCGTGATCTTCGGTGGTGTTGGAGCTGTTCTTTGTCGGTCTTCCGGCCGTCATTAGACTATGAGTCAGCACCGAGTGCGGTGTTTGAGCCGTTTCGGACATGTCAAACCATCGAAATGTTTGATGCCAGTTAGATTAATGTTTTTAAGATATTGCTTGTTTCTCTGCGAGACGTGACTAGGCGATTCTACGGACGCGGTAGGCTGGGAATTCGAAATGGTGGTTTTAAATTAACGCCGCCAACGGATGACCTCCAGAAGGTTCGGGGAGCCTCTGATGCAGCGAAAATCCCAAATTGGAGAAAAATCGCCCACGCTCCCTCCAATTGGTTCCATTTAAATAATAATCCGATAAATAACCGAAATTTTGCCATTGTCTACGTGGGTGAGCGCGACCGAATGCACCGGCCACCGCTCATACTCACATATTTCAAATACCTCATAAATAAAAATAAATTAATAAATAACACGAAACCTGAAAACGTGTGCGGTATAGACATTACACACATATACATAATATTCCTCCGACTCGGCCAAACAAATCTTCCGCGTCTATTGGAATTTGGGCCGGAAAATTCGCCCGTTTCGAGCCGCGAAATGCGATCTCCGTTGTTTGAGGTGACCGATGGTGTGACATTTTTATTAACAAAGTTATTCGTTACAAGTGGGAAGGATAATAGGCGAAGGATTGTTTGTTCGGCTGTACCGCCCGCAAGGACGAGTGTAAAACAGTGGCAGCTACTCGTACTAACATATATAAAACACTGGAATAAGACTGTGACAAATACTTAACAGTATGCTCATAAATTTACAAAAGATATGTTACTTAGATAAGATCCTCGCAGCAGGTGGTGATATTTGTATAAAGCGGAGACCGTTCTTGCTTGCTCCGGGGGCATTAACATATTATTAGAAAATGAAAGGAGCCGGATTTACTCCCGAAACGGTTCTACTCCGAAACGAAAGCCAAAAGGCAATACTCACAAAAAGATAACAGTGGTTTACAAAAGTTTTCTTCTTTTACCAAGAGATAATTTATACTGGTTTTGTTTTCTGCTTACTCACCGATAACTAAAATACAGGGTCGCTAAAAGTATAAATACAGTTAAATATCATAAAAACTATACATCAAAACTTATTAAAATTTGGTATATGCTTAAGAATATATAAATTGTATCGTTTTAAATGTCTATTAATTTTCTATCTCCATTTGATCTTCAGATACAAGGCTAACTTGATTTTTTTAAATAGCAACAAGGGTCAAATTTAATATTTTTGAGAAGAGCATTTTTTTTTTAATTTTATGATATAACACATGCATACCTTAATTTAATCGAAATTTAAAAAAAAATTGAAATGCTGTTTTTATCTATCGTTAGCTCATTAACTAAAAAATAAGTAAAAGTTAAAAATAACTGTTAAAATAACACTTTTAACTGAAAAAGAACACGTTTTAATTAAGAAATTTTTAACACGGAATACCTGATTTTTATGCTACAAACGATGTTCAAACTGATTTCCACTAACTTCTTAGCTTTCTGTCTCCATGATAAACCAACATGAAACTTTTTTTCGCTCAGTTTTACTTAAATGTACCATTATTAAGCTAATTATTGCACCCAAGTTTAATTTTTGGCTAATATACAAGTGACGGATATCGATAGTAACAGTATTTTCAAAGCTAATTCAGTTTTACTATCCCAAAAAATTTTGAATTTTTATTTTTTTACATTTTAATAAAAGTAAAGATGGGTATCATGTTACATCATTAAATTCAGAATAAAATACTCTTTTAAAAATGATTAAATTTGACCCTTCGTTCCATTTAAAAAAATCAAGTTAGCCTTGAATTTTCAAAATAAATGACGATAAAAATTTGAAAAAGCTCTCAGATGATAGAATTTAAAACTTTTAACTGTCTAACTGTTGTTAAACCGTTCTGAAAATACTTAACTGCATCCGTACTTTCTAGCGACTCTGTATATATGTCACATTTATCTATCACGTCTAGTTTCTCTAATATATAAATAATATATAATAATAATAAATAATAATATAAATAATATATGTATTCACTAAGGATCGGTTTATAGAAGCTTCATTAATTTAATTCGCAATTAAATGTGTGATTAACTGATCACGTGACTGAATTGAACCAATTTGGTTGGTCCATTCGCGTTGCTAACTTTTAACAATAAATTAAATTTTAACAAAGCGTTAAATTTATTGAAAAATTTTTTGGTGTCTAGTTTGGCATTCGTTGTTTCTGTGATAAACTAATTGTTAAACAATATATTTGCTTTAAAATATCATCCTCAAGTGAATGTAAATTAAGCCCAAATAACTTTTGTAGAGAGGTATACGAAGATTTTTGAACAAAAATATGTTAGCTGATTTCTGCTGGTTATACTATAAGATAAACTAACATTAATCAGTGTCATTTTTAATTTTTCAACAGTTTTGTTGTTTTTTTTTGTGGTGTCTTTGGCATTCGTTATTGACGGGATTAAAAAATTGTTAAATATTTTATTTATTTTAAAATATCATCAGGTGGATGTAAATTAAGCCCGAATAACTTTTTCTATGTTGGTGTTTAAATTATCGTAACAAAACCAAAAATTGTAAATACTGATACTTTATAATGAATATTTAAAAACGTCACGTCCTATTTTTTTTAAAGTTCACTATGAAATTTACGGTTAATTATTCTACCGATACACATTGGTTTCATCTATTGGTAAATAGATGTTGTAAACTAATGTAACATGTTACCGGTTTTAAGTGTCCAAAAAACATATTTTTTGTTTCGGGATTATATAGATAATCCCCAGCATAAGATTTACTAATAACACCTACACTTATCTGTTACCATCCGCAGGTGTCCACTTAACGCTATAATCTTATTTTTTTCCACAGTATTGGGTAATAATTATTTTGCAGGATCATTTTCTCAATCATGACAAATGATATAATTTGAACATCTGCATCCTCTTGTGCAAGTCATAAGAAGTAATCGATCTAACTAGATGATTGTCTGATGGTCGGTGGGATTGCAAAAAACACAAATTTTACAAAACAATTTTTATTTTTCTTCATACAAAAATTAAGCCTTCGTAATCTGCACATCAATTTTGAAACATTCAAACGTACTGTTTAGATCTTTGTCAAATAGTGAGAATTCCATGCTGAGTGTAACTTCGGGAAAAAACGGGAGAAGGTACATCCCGTAGGTATACTCAACGTACTCGTTTTCGGCCAAAGGGCACGGGGTATTGGTGACACCATCGCACCCATCGTCCTGTCCCAATGGGTACGTGACATTAAGGCCCATAACCATTGCGAGCGCCTGTGGGGCAAAATGCTCCAGGTACCGAGCTGTAAAAAAACACTTTTTTCTTCACGAATTATTCAATGGGAGATAGTTACGAGCTCTGAATTTCATGGTCATGGAAGTCCGGGTATTGAGATAAAAGACACAGGGCATATCTTCACAGTTTTGGATTTCCACCACCGGAGGTGGAATATCAACACTAGTACCTGACACAAAATTACTCCTAATTGGGAAGTCGTTAGCTTGAGTGAAACTTACATGGAAGAACGTTAGTGCAAATCACGGAACCGCAACTTACAGCGATGATTAGAAATGGCAAAAAGAGATTGGTCATCGCGATGAAATGAAATAATGAAATGTTTGCGGTTTGTACGGTACTGATACTACGAGACTGTTCCATTCCGGGATATTTATTTATTTTTTGTGTGACGTAAAATGGTGTGCAGGTGTTCTTATCTGATAAATTTATGTAATTAAGGGCTTGGTCAATTTTGAATACAATGATTGTGACTCAGAAGGAGGTTTAGAAACTGTTGACTTTTCCCGCTGATTACGAGAATTATGCTTTTTGCAAACTTTTGATCGTTTAGCGACATTTCCTTAACGGATATCCGGAGCTACTAGTCGTAGCCTTCATTTTTGGGAAACGGGACGGTTGTTCAATGAAAATGAGACGTTTTTAAGTGTTTGTTCGGTAGTTTTCGGAGGAAATTGAGCAATTTAACACAATTTTGGCAAACGAAATGTGCTCAGGTGTTAAGTACACGTGTTGTAATGAACTTAAAAATAATGCATTATGTATAATTTTGTATTTTTTCAGTTGCAATAAAATTATTTTGTTTAAAGAGGCTTCTTGATTAAAAAAGTCATAATTTATAAATATCTGAAGTTCCGCAAAAGTAAACTTAAATTTTAGTTTGAGGAAACATATACCAAAAAAATGATAAACCTTTTTGCATATGTTCAAATACAATTTTATTTTGAAAAGAAACAAATAAGTTATCAATTTTTAAAAAAAACTTTCATATTAGCTGTTTAAAAATTATAAGAACGCCAACGTCGCATTTTACCGAATTATCTTGTTAAATAAGATTGTAAAAATTATAAAATAGTTATGAATGATTAGATCTCTCATTGAAAGTAAAAATTCCTTGGTTATTATTTTCTTGAAGTGCTTGAATAATTTATAACAGCTAATTTTGATAGCTGATGAAGATTTCCAAAAAACCTTTATATTTAAAATAACAAAGTTGATGCCCACCTTCGGTGTAACAGAAAAGACGACATCTAACACCAAACGGAGTATGAGAAATAATTAAAATAAAAAATAATAAAATAAAATAAATAAAATAAATAAAATAAATAAAATAAATAAAATAAATAAAATAAATAAAATAAATAAAATAAATAAAATAAATAAAATAAATAAAATAAATAAAATATATAAAATAAATAAAATAAATAAAATAAAAAAAAATAAAATAAATAAAATAAATAAAATAAATAAAATAAATAAAATAAATAAAATAAAAAATAAAAGTCTCTACTTTTCATATGCGGTTTAGACGGAACAGCCTGTAGGTATAAGACTGATAGAATTTTATATAATGAAGTGGAGATAAAGTGAGACAAATCATAACAATAACAATATTTTATTCTTTATCGAATGCCACAATTGCGTTACACTCGAAAATTGCATTTAATTAAGTAGTTATTATCTATCCTTCAGCTCCACATCCAGTCTGAAGCACTCTACTTGCTCATCATCCTGGTCTTTATCAATCAGTGAAAATTCAATCGTAAAACTTATCTAAAATGTACCGAAAATCAAATCAGTGCATTCCACTCAATGAGTACAAGCGTACTTTAGGAAAAATAGGTAAAATATACATGCTGTAAGTGTACTCGATGTACTCATTCTCGGCCAAAGGGCACGGTGTGTTGGTGACACCCACACACCCATCATCTTGCCCCAGGGGATAAGTAACATTAACACCCAACGCAATGGCTAAAGCCATTGGGCGAAAGTTTTCCAAATATCGTGCTGCAAAAAGTCCTCACAAACCGACCAAAAAAAAAAATAATAACTTACGAGACCTGAATTTCATAGTCATGGCATTATGCTCATTGAGGTAAAAAGCGCAAGGTTCACTGTCACATCCTGGGATTTCTACAAGTTCTGGCGAATGGTCGGTACCAAATTTACCTAAATTACGATATTACAAAAACTGAGATAGAAACTATAGACAGCAAATTTACATTTGCTAACAAGAGTTGCATCTGCAGTAAAAATAAACACAACTAAACTGTACAATACCAAAACACTGGATGCTGTCATTTTGAATTTTGTACTGAGCTAACGAGGAGACATCTTCAGGCTTTAATAGGTCCTCGAATCTGATAAATTATGATAAAACACAAATTCCCAGCGTTTCCAAGTCCATTGTTAAGTGTTAAGTTACTGATTAAAAAATTTAAAATAAACCCTTCTCTAAATAAAAATATGAATATGAAAATTTACACGTGCTGTTAAAAGTATTTTATTAAATACGGATAAGACAGGGAAAGATAGAAAGGCTGATAGCTACCAGAGCTTATTTCTTCTTACAAAGTTCTGAAATATGTGACATGTGCTTAAAGAAATTCAAAATCTTAGCGCCGTATCGAATAAAAAAATGTTTCATCAAGATAATTACACATAGAGACGATACATTGGGAAATGGTAAGAAGTGATGCTTGAATGCTTTTCCATTAGTTTCCGGCAAATCCACCAAAAAAAATTTCGGCGAATCCACCAAAAAAATTTTTGGTGGATTCGCCGGCGAAATTTTTTTGGTGGATTCGCCGCCGAGGAATTTTTTTATGGTGGATTCGCCGCCGATGAATTTTTTTTGGTGGATTCGCCGGGAAACTCCAATGAAAAATATGGAAAAATAAGTTTACAAAGAAATACTACTTATTGATATACAACTAGTTAGATAGTTTTAATAATGTTTAGTGGTTGTAACCAACTATAACTTTTGTTAAAGAAGCGAGTTACAGTCGAACTTCAATAAGTCGAATTTCTTGATATCTTAAATCCGTTGGACGAACCCTGGACCAAAGTTTGTCTAAGTCTAACTTTTTTTACCATTCGACCTTTACATATATACTGACAATTTTTTAAATTTTTTTTGTACTAAACAACATTTAAGCATAGTTTGTCTTAGACTGACATAAGATACAAAAATATATATTTTGTATACTGCTTATGAAAACATATTCTATTAATTTATTACTTGAATTCGAATCTTTTTTTTCATTTATTGTTGATAATACATGTTCTCTAGACGATCGCGATTCTTATCATGATTCACATGATTACAAATTAAGTATCTGAGAAAATTCATCTTGCTCTTGATTATAAATCTTTCTTTCGTCTGACTCAGGATTACTCCATTTATTGTTCCCTATTCTCTCTATTTTTTCAAAATATTGAAGAAGAAATTTTTGGCTTTATTGTAGCGTAGCCCTAACGCTATTTCTAAAAATTATTCCCATTTTAATCGAATTACTAATGTGGACCACGACCTTTTTGATTACTTTTTTTTATTCATAAATAGTTTCAAATTAAAACTTCAGATCACAATCTGTTTTGTTTATCAACTAAATTTTATCGAAAATCCGTTAAAAGACATGCCCCATTTTTTTGTCCACAACTGTGATAATAAGGAACATAAAAAAAAAATTTTGGCAGATCAGTGTTATTTCTTAATACAGAATGTCCAAAAATGAGTTGCACCGTTAATATTTTCTTAATTTCTTTTGAAATCACAATTCATAATATGAACCTAAACGAGTGTAGAAACGCGAAGTGTTCGCCCAGCTGGGCATTCCAGCACGTCGAGAGCCTATCAACCCTCTTTGGTCGACCGCCGAGTCCTCTTAAAACAAATCACACCATCAGCACTAGCCCCAGCGAGCGTCTACGTCGGTCGTATATGCACACAGAGAGCCCTTCGAGTGGGTTTGCTGTCAATCAATGGCTGTGCCCATATTACAGGGAGCAGAGCAAAGCAGCATGTCGCTAATAATTCACGACCGGATCGAGGCAAGACGACGGGAGGGAAGGACGATTGCATTGTTCGGTCTTCTCATCCCCAACCCGGCCACTAGTTTAATTGGAACCGCGGATCAGCCGGCTAAAAAGAGGATGTCATTTCAGCAGCCGCAAAATGAGACGATTCCATCGGGACCCTTCTCAATCTCGTCCTGCCTGCTCGCTCGACCCAAAGCTTAATTGATTATTCCGGAAAAGTTCGGACGGGAGCACCAAATATTGAAGTGCACGCACAGACGCACAAATTCTCTCATCGCCAAATTAATAATAAAATTATTACTAATTCACAAAGTCAAACCACAATTTTTCGCTACAAGAGTAACTAGTACTCGAAAAAAAAGTTTCTATTATTAGTAGTAGTAAAATAAGCCTCAACTACTTTGTGGGGTAATTTTTTTTGTGTTATTACACCTACCAGCTGTTATTTTTGTTATATGACGGACACCTCCGAATAAAGGACACCTCTTCAAAACGGACATTTTTGTACGAACGTAAAAACCTATATTAAAATTTTCACCTCCCATCAGCGGACACCTCTCCAACACGGACAATTAAAGGTTCCCTATTGGCGTCCGTTGTTGAGAGGTTTTGTAGTATATTTTACCACTACAGATGTAGTACAATTGAACATTATACACTGTGTTAAACCAACTATTTTTTTTTATAGATTACACTATAGTAGATGTTACTCTTAGGGCACTGTTAAATTTTATACGTATATTTTACACTTCTTTTTTTTCTTTTTTCTGTACTTTATTTTATTAAAAAAGATATACTAGTACACCATTTACAAAAAATACATAAAATACATAACTCACAATCATATTTTGAACCTGTAATTTATTATCAGTGAAATATATATTCAATAATACATTTACAAATATATTTAAAAATTCCGTTCCGTTTTTATTGTTACAAATTTAAATAGGTGATAGAACATTTAATTTTAAGACAAAAGTTTCCTATAAACGTGTATCTAAAAATACTTCGTAACGGAGCTACACCCCCTCAAAGGGGTGCTTCTTATTATAGGTTTTCCTCAATATTTCAGAAACCATTACAGATAAAATTACAAAATTTGGGACATTTGATAACCTTTATACGCCGAATTCGATAATCAAATGTAGAAATTTTTAATCAGGGGCGTCCCACAATGGGGGGGCGTAAGGTAGAAAGTACCCTAACTATTTTGGTTATAATTTTATTTACAATTATTTAGGTCTATATTTAAAAGTTGCATATACCGTATTTTTTTACTACTAAACCTCCATTACTGGACACCTCCGAATAACGGACAGCTCTTCACAACGGACATGTTTGTAGAAACGTAACAAATCTATTGGAAAATAATGTAAAAAAACCTCTCTACACCGCACTCTCTCTAATAGTGGACAGGGCAAAATATTTCCCCAATTACGCTAACGTTATATACATTTGTCTCTTACAACGGACACACCGAAAGAGTAGAAGTGAAAAAAACGAACATTTGTTTCATGGATTATGTAGATATGGATGGAAAATTGTATATTGAAGATTCAGACGATAAATATCGATAAATATCGTGTATTTTTTTAAATGTGGAAGACGATGGTAATAAAGAGGAAACTTGCATTAGCACCACAGTAAACTCATGCTGTTTGAATATTTGAAGCTGTTCAAAAAACTGCTGTAATTAAAGAGAAAAAAAGATTTTTTTTAATAAAAAAAATACTTTTATCGCCTTCGAATTTTGTGGTGTTATGTAGAGGGATTAGCAAATCCAGTATACCTTCTGTGGTCAGTTTGTCACATTTTTATGTCACAGTTACACCTATTTGTTTATTTAAGAAAAGAATTCATTTAAATTTAAATTAATTAAAAAAAAAATCTCCCATTAGTGGACACCTCTCCACAACGGACAATTAAAGATTCACCTTTGGTATCCGTTATTGCGAGGTTTTACTGTGATAAATAACAAACACATAATTTTTCTAAATGCGATTAATCAAATGCGGAAAAATCAAGATAAATACGCGCCTTTCCGAAATAACTGTAATCCCTCTTTTGGTCGGTAAAAATCGCGCTAATTACGTCCGCGTTCCGCCATCGTCCCGAGCACATGTCGCGATTGTGGGTTTCCCTTAAAAAAGCGCCCCATAGCTAATTACGCCTCCAATTGGCTCGCTAATGAGACTTAATATGCATTTAATAGCGGTTCGGATTAGCGAACATGCACATGTAGAGAATGCTTTATCCGCGCCAAAAAACAAAAACTCCCATCTTGAACACGACGCGACATCAGATGTTGGATGTAAACATGACGAGTGAATTTGTAAGTGATTATGTAAAGCCCGAGGCGGGCGTTTGGGCGCCTCCGCCGTCAGATGGCGACGCCAGCGTCGAGACGCAAAAATGCCACAGATGAGGCCCGATCTGATTCAATGAGGTGACAGACGCTAATTGGGTAATTACCTAATTTCATCGGCGGTAAATTGCTCGGTTTGTTGATGGAAGTACCGTAATAATCCGTTCAATTATAGATAACAATCGAGGGCTTTTCTTAGAGAGGCGATTGTTGACATTAGATACGAGGAGTCGCAATGAAAGTGACCGATTGATTTTTTTAGGTGCGGTTGGTTAACGGGATTTACGATGAGGAAATTCAAAAATACAGCACTTTTTTATATAAATTATAAGAGAAATCGAATGCGGTATCATTATAACTGTAGCGTGACGGTGATAACATCGAAGCTGATAAGAATTACCACAACAAATTGAGCAAGAACATGACATGACAAGCCATAAAAAGGCGAAAACAACACCAAATTACAAGCATTGGAACAAAGGGTAACAAATTAAACACATGAAAATTGAAACCAATAGTGGGGAATTTTTGTAAAAGCACTACCTACACTACCTATTATGCTTGATTGACAATAAAAACAGTTTGGAGTTTCTATTTTTTTTGTTTAGAACAGAATCAAATCAGTGAAACATTTTAAATCCATTTTCAAAAAATGAGGAAAATCTTTAGTAGTACCTACAAATCCTTACGTGTGTAGCCATAATTATTATTAAAGTTTCACTAAAATCAAGAAATGTTCTTGTCAAGAATCTAGACAAGAGCTGAGTTAATAATTTCAAGTCAAGACAATGATCAAGAATCAGGAAATCTTGAAATTTTGACTTTTTCTAGAAATTGTGAGTTCTGGTTTTAATCATGTAGTTTATCACTAAAAAAGTTATTTCACAGAAACAAAATTTAATTATTAATAATTAATTTAATTATTAATGTGAATTGATATTAACAGTCAATCTTCATTTTCGTCGGCACATTTACTCTCACAGTATTTTTATTACTCTCTCATATTTTTTTCCAAATATTTTTATCATTAGTACATTTAAATCATATTCATCTTCTGTGTTATCATAAATGATTTTGTAAATCTCGAGGTGATTCTTTTGTTTTTACCTCGATTTCTTCATTAAACTTGATAATAGATGTTATTAATTTTTACATATTTACTAATTGGTAGTGTTTTTGTAGTTTTTACCCACTCAGTTAGAAGGTATAAATATTACAATTTATTGACAAGAAGACAAAAATAGAGCGTCAAGATTTCTTGTCTTGATGAAATACTAATTTTATTTTATCATATGCTGATGAGTTACTAAAAAACAATTTTAAAAACAAACATTCAAATTTGTGTTCATTTTTTTAAGATAAATGACCTTTATTTACAATGGGGAGCATTAAAGCATGAGCAAGAAAAGTGCACGGACAAAACCACAAAACAAGACACAACTAAAAACGGTCCATATTAGAACAGTACTTAAAATCCTATAACCGTAAAAGTTTTATTGATCAACTGTCAGTGTCAAAATTCTGATAAAGACCAGACTATATCACCCTAAAAGTTCATGTCCAACCACTTTTGAAATTGGCTGTATTCTGTATTTGCCATTTTGAACACCAGACTTGAATTTTTTAAAATTGGACACGTTAGTGTTAATCTTTAATTCGTTAGTCTAAAGGTGGTCTAAATTAACTAAATGTCTTGCTGTACGTGTTTTAAATTGGAGACAACTTGAAAAATTTGGAAATTTAATTTGTCAGGTAAAAAATTACAGCAACCTTAATTCAAAAAAATTACTATTTATGATAATGCCAACCTGACGGTTCTTAGATAGTTGATTATAAAAAAATCGACTATACATCATCATAAGTATAAATACCTACACAGAAACACATTGTTGTTATGTGATTGCAATTTCTAACCTTGAAATGTGTTTTTATCTGATATAAAAAATATATAAACGTGGTTCAATATTTTTATATATTTTCAATAAAAAATATGTTGTAACGAATAACGAAGAATTCGGTACGTATTTTTATTTTGTAAAAAATATCCGAGTTATTTTGAATTTTTGATTCTTTGAAATTGATTTTTAAGTTATCAACAAATCAAGTTGAATTCTGTATTGATCATGGTATTCTTTTTGTTTTGTACCGATTTAGAAAATTTAAATATAATTTTTTTTGTCTAACGCTGGGAGAACGTGTACAGGGTGATTCAAATAAAACTAGGAGAATGACGTACTTTCAACATAACCAGTAATGTGCTAATGATTGAATTCACAGAAATTAATAATTATGTTTTGGACATCCTTAAAAAAACGTCACAGATAATCTTCGAATTTTTTTGTCATTAATCTACCTAATAGAAAAAACACCACAAAAATTTCTCAAATTGTATGATTCTAGAAGTGGGTTTTCTGCCTTCGGGGTGAAAAGCTTTTTGTCTGCTGAAGTAGCCTCGCATTTTTTTAATTTTTATTCCAATCTGTGGATCAAAAATGTGTAATTTCATTGGCCATTCTCTTCCAAATCCACTTCTCTCGCAATGTTAATAGATCTGTTAGTATCCCTAATTGGTCCGTTCCCTCGTATGTGCAGCCGTCAAAAGCAAGAACCACGCCAACTGCGACGAGAGAAAGTTGTTGATTGTGACCCGAAACTTTCGACGCTATTGTGGCCATTTCACTGTGTTTTGATAGCTTTGCGATAAAACTGCTCCATTATAAATGCGACTGGAGTGACCCTATTCCGTCCATTTTCCTCGAGACCAGTCCGCAAAAATAATGCTCAATTACCCTCGCGGAAGAGCCCTAATTAATCAAATCGATGTGTGTCAGATCGGGTGCGTACGCTGGTATCTTGATGTGTCTATTACTACACAGCGATGCTATCTCCCCTAATGAATGACCGGTAGGAGAACAAATAAAACAAGAGCGGGAGAAAAAAATATGTAAAAACAAAACAAGAAGAGAAAAAACGTTCGTCAGCGTGCGTGTACACACGGAAATAAATATCCCACGTGTGTAAGAACAAAACGATCGCTCCTCCATTGTTCTCGCAAAGACAAAAGAAGGCAGGCTGTAGTAGAGCGGGATTGGTCGGGGATTCGTATCGATTGTAGCGTTGGCCGGGCATCCGGTCGGCGCCCAATGAGCTAAAACAAGAGCCAGCGTCGCGGCGCACACATCCGTCACGACGCCGGAGCCGCCAGCAAAAAATTACAGACTCTTATTTGGGCGGCCGTGCATGGCTGAGAGTGACGATGGCAACGTGGTTAGGGAAACAAAAGGGGATATTTAGGGAAATCGCGATTTATCGCAGGGTTACGACGTTATGTGCTCATTTGAATAATGGGAAAAGTGATGCCTTGTAATGGATACGGAAGATTTGGCGCTTTGCTGTTACGCCAGGAAACGGCCATAAAAGGGTGCCAAAATTATTTATATTTATTATTATTATTATTTATTTGTGTGATAAGAAATAGAACAAATAAAACAAACTTTCTTTACTCCTTTTTGCTCCATGATCGGTTTCTCACTTTGAAATTAAGTTAGCAACACTGGATTATGTAAAGATAGAAGAAAGGTAATGCAGGATTAATTTTAGGGCTCTTTTCTCAAAAGAAAAACTTCTAGTGGTAACTGTCCTAAATTTGATGTTTCAGTTTGGTATTCGCTAGCTTGTAATGATAGAAATATACCTACAGGGTATCATTAAAAAAAATTCAGTAGATGATCTTATACAATAAATTTTATCGTTTCATCTAGGAATTCAGGGTGATTCTTTTAATGCCTATATTAGAAACTTTTTAAATGCTGTAACTAGAGCTTTAAAATTTTGTGCATTTTAAGTTCAAATAAATTATTTTCAAAATTAATGAGCCTTTGGAACTGCGAGAACTTTGAAATTTTAAATGGTAACCACACTTTTTTATCGCATTTTTGAATTCGCCTTTTTAAACTGAATGAAATCTTAAAATATGTATACAGAGTGATTCAAAAGTACCGGATAGTCTCTTGCAACACTAAATACTTAATTTTTGTACTCAACTGAACTGAAGAGTTTGTTCGTCACTTTTGAATCATCCTGTATAAAAAATAAAAGAAGAAATAACAAATATTTTTTATTTCTTGCCGATTATGTAATAATTAATAAAATAATAATTAATAAATAAACGCAAGGTTTTTAAGTGGAAAAAGTAATTTTGACCTGACCTAATCCGACCTGACTGCAAATCACCCAATTATTGGAAAATTTGGTCATGGTTTTTGCTTCCAGTTGTAAATGAATTTTTTTAAAAATAGCAGAGAGTTGTCAAATTCCAGAAGACTTCCCAATAATTTTCTCTCATCTTCAATGACACGTTTTTTCTGCAATAGTGCGTCAAGATTTAATTAATAATTTTGTTGTTCGTCAATTTTCTTAATTAAATTGTGATTGTAAAAACATAATTCATCATTACTCTGACGCAATAATAAGCAAGAAGCTTAATTGGTTTCTGGAAAATTTAATATATCGCCGTAACATTCACTCACTTGGAATTAGGCAAAAATTTCAAAGTACAGTTTGGTAGATTTGTCACAATTTTACTAATGATGGGTCATATCCGAGTTGAAAATGTAGATTAGAGTGTCACACGCACGTCCAGTGGCGTAGCGTAAAGGGCACGACCGCATCAAATCCCTTTCCCACAATCGCTGATTGCATTTTATAGAGGAATGCGAGAAACGTCAACAAAAACGCAATATAACGATCCATAAAGTTTATTGTAATCATAATCGTCTAACCTTGTATTTTTTCAACGATGGAATATGAGATCGCGTACAATAATGGATACGTAAAGCGAGTGTGACGGATCGGGCCGAGTTCTCATCCGTTTAAGGAAGATTGAGAGAAAAAAGTCGTGCTGGAAATAATTTGGATTACACACACAAATCGCTCTATTTGCACAAAAACTTTTCATTGTCTCAGGTGGGGGCGGATTGAGCTATCAACCACCGGTTGGGGCAGTGACTTGGCAGCTTTTTCGGTTTCTCACTAACACATAGTTATAAATTTCCAAAAACTGAGAGAGTACCGCATTTGCCCCTGTTTTTGTGCTTTCGTCTCCAAATTTTCTACTCGATTTATTTGCTCCGATCTGCCTTTTATTAAAACTAGCACGAATGAGTTTGCTAGGGGTACCTACGTTCTGACAACAAACAGATTTTTCTTGTGACTGCGGAGATATCTCTCTGATGTTCTAACTTATCAGAATTGGTCAAAATTTTCACAATACAAGCTTGATCTTGGTCACATCTTGGCCAAGACTAAGGTGACCAACATCAAAAAATTCAAAATCAAGACAGTACTAATAGCAATATCACTAATTTTTCAGATTTTTTCCTGTTATTGAGGGATTGTCGGATGCTGATTTCAAAACTTCAAACAGATTTTTTCTATCAGCTCTAGTTTTTGAGATATAGGTAATTCAGGTTAGGTTAGCATTTGTTTAAACAAAGGGCACTTTTAGTCATTTACTTATTTGTTACCTCAGATTTTTTTATTCTTGTTGAATGACTCTTCAATGCTGATTTCAGAGCAACTAACAGATTTCTTCTATAAACTCTAGTTTTCGAGATATTGTAGGTAACTCATATAATCATATAAGTAACATTTATTTAGAAAAATACACAGCATTTTTAGTCATTTTGGTATTTCTCTGTTGCTTCAGACTTTTTGCTGTTAATTAGTAACTGTTGGACGCTGATTTCAAAATTGCCAATTGAATTTTCCTACTAGCTTTAGTTTTAGCACTTTTCATAAGCTCTAAAAAAACTCGAGCTGATGACCGAATTTGAACATCAGAAAAGAAATCTATACTTCAAAAGTATATAATTAAGTATATAAAGTACATAAAGTATATAATTAAGTATAGAAAAACTCCTAAATTTGCGACAACAGAAAAAAGAAAAGAAATTTTTTTAAAACAGTATAATACAGTATGATACAGAGTGTAAGACACTGACATAAAACATAAAGAAAAACTTATTGGCATTTTCGTGACCGCTAAAGATCTGTCTAATCTACCGTTTCCGAACATATTTTTATTCCTTTATTGTTTAGAAAGTATTTCCTAAAAATCTCTTAAAATTACACTAAAATTTAGTAGATAATTGTTTACTGAAAGTTGTTTTTAATTAAGTATTTCAAGAAACGAATTTTTTTTACAACTTGAGTTAGATGTAGGGTTTCAGGTACCTGGTAAATATTTTTGAAAAAAAAAGTAAAAAAAATCGGCGGACAATGAAAGGGTTTTCTCGTTATCTGGAAACTTTGTAACTAAGACAATTATCAGATGTGTCCTTGTAGTTTTAACAAAAAATATTATTCAAAAAATTATATAATTTAGGTCCTTTAAACTCAATAACCATCAGATCTGTGGTGTGTTTATGTATAGGGATAGATTATCATAAATACACCACGTGCATTTTTTAGATCTGATGATGGTTATGTTAAGCCGAAACAGCTGTAATCAATTTTGAATAACATTTTAAGAGTTTAAGGACCTAAATTATCTATTTTTTCGAACATTTTCCAAACTCTTACAATAGAGGATATCAATCTCTAAGAAAATATTATATTAAATGGAGATTAAAAGGTTAAGGGTTGAACGAGTTTTTGGTTTAGATGTCGATTTGGTTACCTGATCCCACTTTAGAGATAATTAAAAGACTGTAGTCAAAAGTTTTATTAACAAATATTTTAAGTAGGTTTCTTAGTTGATTGTGAAGGTAGTTCCTAAGTATACTATAAATTCTGATTTTGTCTAAGATAAAGACTCTTCACTCTTCAAACTGTATGATCACGTGCGCTACATTAGAAACACTATTTTAGTTTCGTTGTACCAATGGAAAAAAACGATTTTTATAAAGAAATAAAAACAAAAAACTGATAGATCCTTGCTCCTTTTTGTAATGTGTTCTAGTTAATCACGCTGTTTTCTAACAGCATAAGAGTGTGTGATTTTAAGGAAAGATGTCGCTTGGTGTTGCTGTTTGCAAACCTAGAGCGTGTGTCAGAGGCCAGGAAAGTAATAATCAGTTGCATCTTGGCTTTCCATCATCGACAATCGTATCAGTCTAAAATTCTCAATCAGAGCAGCGGTCCCGTTTAACAGTGCGTGTCACGAGGGGGAAGCTTCAACAGGTTCTTTCTTTGAATCGAACGAAAATTCTCGATAGATAACAATCTGGATTGAATAGAAATTTACATTAGAACGGTTTTGTTTCCGCACACAATGTACCGATGTCAGCGCAATCGATACTCGCGAATGTACGCGACAAAAGACATCGACAATGGTCCGTGTCATTCGCAGGACCAAACAAGCGCCATTGTTACATTACACACCGCACGGAAAATGCTCCTCCACCACCGCTGTTGCAGAATCTTGTTGTTCTTTTCGCCGTCATCGGTGGTGCGCCCGCCGCCACCAATAACACCGGCACTGAGATAAGTTTGATACGCGTGCCGCGCCGCCAATGCCAATCATTTCGCCTATATATAGAACTTATCAACCGAAACGTGTGCGCCGATGCCCCAGCGCCTTCCGCTGATCACGTTGCCACACGTGTGATACGCGATCTTCTGCCTAAGACCAAAAAGGCAAATTTATCATCAGAAGACTTGATAGGTCAGAAACTGTGGAGTTTTCAAAAAACTGCTACCCATCTCCTTATCCCGGAGCTCCTTTTTGTTATTTTGAGGAAGAGTTGCGTAAAATCAATTTTGGAAAAGGGATAATGAAGTGATTATCCTTTATCTTCGTAAGGAACTAATCTAGATTCAAAATTTGGGCTGTCATGGATTTGAGCAATCCATTTCACGTATCAGCGATGGAATTATTCAAACCCATCTAAAAATACTCGTACAAAGTGAAATCACAGTTCCCCCATCTAAAATAAACCTAACCTTCACCCTTTTCAGCAAGCAGGAGCAGTCTTATTCGACCCGTTCACCGCGTTATTTTCTTCCTGCTTTTTGTTATGCAAATCATCTTCGAACCAGTTCGTAGAAACCTCACAATCCAGTGGTGTTAGAAAAAAACACAATAATTCCCTGTTTAAGTCGTTGTTTCTCCATTTCCTTGCGTAATTAATCGGCCACGTGTGGTGGAAAAAGTCAACCGAAAAATCCGATCTCGTAGCTACTAATTATCACCTTCTAAAAGTGTCTAAATGATATTGGCTGCGTGTGAGAGGCGATGATGAAGGTGGGAAAAAAACGATAATGTGAAAATTAAACGTGCGGCGGTCTCCTCGCACCTATATGCCATATGCACAGCATTTAATGGCGTTCCTGAAACGTGCAGCAAGGCAAGAACCCGCGCCACAGAAAGCCTAGCAATATGCAAAGTCAGCGTTATTAACAAGGTGCAACAAACTAGTCGAGGCGGACAGAGGCGGCTCGTAAACTGCGACCGATGCGGACACAACGGGAATGTTAATTGTGGTGTAATTACCGATTTCGAGAAGACGAGACGATGGAAACCCAAAAAAAGATAGGCTCATCAACGTCCTTAATTTTTCAACAGGCAAATGTCTAATCCAGTTATTTGATTTACTAAACCTTTAGCCTTTTGTTTTTATTCTTCTTAATATTTTTTATTACTTAAAATGCACTACACCTTCTTATCACTTCCTTTCTTACTGGATAAGATAAAAACAAAAATGCTTATTGTGGAGCCTTCTAACTGTTTGTATCAGCGTCTTCAGAGCACGATTTTATGTCAACAAAACTGAATATATTTCAAAAATTAATTTAATTAATTTTAAATTAATTAATTTTTTTAATGTTTTGATTTTGGTTGACTTTCCGGTACCTATCCAGTGCGTACCAAAGGGGTGCGATAAATTGATATTTACAAGTAGCTACGAACTATTTAAAACATTTATGTTATGTTCATCAAACAATTTTTACTTGTTTTCGGGGTGCCTCATCTTGTTTGAATTTGTAATTAGAGTAGGCGGTTTTGGAGCTTTGTGATTGATAAACTAGCGCAAACTAATGAGGGGAAAAATGTATTATAATTGAACATTACCGTTCAAAACATAATTATTTGATTAGGTATATCTGATTTTGTACCTGAAATTGGGGTAATATATTAAAGATATCGTTCGGTCTATACCAGTAGGTTCTTTTCAAAATTTCCAGCGATGAGAAATAAGCAAGATAATTGCTTCAAAATAAAGAAATCGTGACGTCGCACTGAATTCTCTTAATTACGTGACAGATATTTGAATATTTTTTACACATTTTCTACAAAACCAAAAATATTAATTGCTTTTTCGACAAATTTCTGTTCTTTGTCTTGAACTTCGCGAAAAGACTTTTGTCTAGTTGTAATAAAGTCTGTGTCTGTGTCTGTGTTTTAAGTGTCACTTAAAAGTCAAAAACCATTTGGTCTTAATATTGGACCAAATGCGCGATAGGCGGTTATGACGTCATTAAATTGAAATAACTTGAGTTAGAGAAAAACGGTTTTCAGTACTTTAATAGTAAGTATTTTTGGTACTTACTAAGACATAGTTGTTTTTAAGTTGCAGTGCCTTTAATTCAGAAATTAAATAAAAAATTAAAATTAGGAGAATTTTTATTTAACAACATCTTAGTTATTATTCGACCCTTCAGCTTGATTAATTATCACAACCGGCATTTTGTTCCAAGTTAAAAATCTGATAAAGCCCATACTCTAACTATACTTTCAAATGATCACATGGTACTTCGAAGGTAAAAAAAATAATCGTTGATAACAAACTATTTTCCTGCATTTTTTAATTATCAGTAATTCAATAATTCCCTAAACTCTTTGCAGAAATGCATCCCCAAATTATCACACTTTGAAACAAACATTTTGGCTGTCTTTAGAAAACGCTTCTTTTTTAAACCAGTTATAATACCTCTTTTTAACAATTTAGAATTTTTATTCATTATTCATTCGATAATTTTATTTTTTACGAAACATAGGCTAGTCTGTTCTTTATTAGTTATTCAGTAAACAGTAGCTTTTCTTTGACCTAAATAAAAATGATGATCTGTGTGCACTACCTTGTAAAAGACTTGGCCAGATTTGAAGACCCAACTTCATGCCAACTTCATCATTCAGCTGAGCAGTAACATCCCAAAATTTTTTTTAGTTTAATTAAAGCTCTCTCTACAATTTTCAATCTTTCAGGATTTTTTTCTTCTTCGGAAGAAAATATGTCGGAATATTTTATTATAATCTCAAACACTGTAGACTTGAACTTGTCCAAACCATTCCCAATATGTAAAATACAAACACCTATCCTCGAATTTAAACATTTTGTTTTTAAATGAAATGTGATTGCAAATACATACGAGTATCTTCTGCACAAGCAAAATTATGTCTTTTTGTAGCTTTAAGCCACAAAATGAAAAAAAAACGCTCGTTCTCTCATTTTTTATTGAAATCAAATGTCCAGTGTGTTTATGTATCTAGCTGTGGTAACTAAAGTAACAACAGAAAATAAATAATTTCTGATTTTAATAAATTATTTCATGGTTTTGTCCTGAATATTATTATAATATATTCATAATGCTTGCGACTGAGAAAAAGTCTTGTGTGTGTTTCGAGCACAAATGAAAAAAAACATAGTCGATTTCGATGTACTACTTTGCGCTCTTAATACACAAAAATTTCTATTTCTAATAACTCCAGCAATGGTTTTTGTATGTTTCGAATATTTGGCGGGACATTTATTTGTTTATTTATTTTTTATTTATTTATTTATGTATGTATTTATTTATTTCTGTATTTAATATCTCGTAAAAAAGGCTCGATTAAAGAATTTTTCCACGTAGAACTTAGATATTTAAATAAAGCAATGACTGCAGAAAAAAATTCTGAAAACTGAAAAAAACTGAGTAGTACTTTTTCCTATCAACAATAAGTGTTAAAAAGAAAATAAAATACTTCATGCCCTGTAGTAGACTCTAGGAAATAACGAGTGTGTCCTGTAGATCAGTTACCTAAAACGGCAGTAGTTACCTAAAACGGCAGTTTTCAGGATTTTTTCTGAATTCAATAAAGCACTAACCACATTTTAAATGACTTTCTCACCTACAGCTCGAGTGGAAAAATGTATTTTTTAAATAAGTTTCAAAAATCTTACTCAAAACAGCTGTAAAATGCTGAAGAAAATGGCTGAAATTCGGTCTTAAATATATATTTTTTTTTAATAAAAAATAAGGTTGATCCGGTAAGCAGATGGTTGCAGGACGACCCTAATTCGACTTAGATTATCCTGTATATCCAGTGATAACTACTAAACTAGTCGGAATTTGATGGGTTTCTCGATACCAATCGATTAATTTTTTAATTTTTTAATCTGGAATGTACCTTTGCAAAAAATTCTCCGCCCAGTTAGGTCCGTATTAGTCGAATTCTTGAGATATCTGGCATTTCGTCTGTCACGGCGATTATCCGGTCCGATCGTTCCAATAATCACTTTTTTCCCGTTTTGTAAGGCGGTATCAAGTAGTTTTCGATTTCCACGCGGTGCGATGTTTCGCACCTCCTGCTGCGCCTCTTCGTAATTACCGACCGAGTGATTGACGATGATGTCTAGCAGGTCTGTATCGAGGAGGCCGATCCAGGCCCGGACCTTCAGCACCTCCGTTAATTAATGGATTAAAAACAATGGAAGCGTATCGTGACATGTGTGAGACGTCACCTGCACATTGCCACGATGATGGTGTTAGAGTCCTTTGGCCAGCTGTCGGCTTACTTTTAATTGATGGTGTGCCAAACAGCCGAGTCATCGGCAGAAGGTTGGAGTTTCACACCTACCCATAATCTAACCGTAACCAGAACAACTCATCACACTGTTTGGTACTTATTTAGATCGAGGAGGTGATACGCACGGGACGGCTCGGGAATGTCGTATCATCGGGAGTAATTTCATGGCGAAAAAGGAGCCTGGCTAGGATTATTGTTACTGGCGAGATGCACTTGCGATTTTTACCGCTGGACGACATCTGTCACACTGCATACGGCTTTCTAACAGAAAGTGTGTAATTTGATTGACCATATTATGTTTGCATATGGTAATAATGCAACTTTGAAATAACTGTTTCGAGACGTGTGGTTAAAGGACGTCCATGTGGCCTATTATAAGGCTAACTGAATCAAGATTCCGCATTTCAAACGTCAAAATGACTGCACCTTCGCGCCTAGACCCCAGTTGTACAACTCTCACAAAGTTTATCTTCGCCGAAGAGAATCGCATCTGGCAGTCCACTGGCGAACTCACGAGACTCCTCAATTCCATTCAAATGGCCACCAAGTCGGTCAGTGCCTTGGTTAGGAGGGGCGGTGTGTCCCATTTGTTCACCCACGCCATCGGAAAACAGAAAGAAACGAAAAGAAAAGCCATCGCTAACGAAATTTTCATCAACATGCTCATATCGTCGTATTCTGTTGGTGTGATAGTGTCGGAGGAAAACCCGAAGCCTCTGGAAGTCGATAGAGACCACAGAGGCAAGTACATTGTTGCCATTGACCCTCTGGAAGGTCTCCCAGACGTTGACTGTAACACTGCAATCGGTTCGATTTTCCTAATACTGGACAAAGGCGATGACAATCTGCCAACGGCTCAAGACGTCCTGTTCGAAGACAACCAAATCACTGCTGCAGGATACGCGCTGTACGGGAGTGCCACAACTTTGGTCATGTCAACAGGAGAAGGAGTCAACTCTTTTGTCCTTGATACGGAAATCGGAGAGTACATCATGACCGAAAGTAATTTGAAGATGCCGAAGAAAGGCAATACCTATTCCATTAACGAAGGTTATACCTCCTCTTGGGACGATTTAGTTAAGAATTATGTGAATGCTAAGAAATTCCCTCATTCGGGGAAACCCTACACTGCCAGGTATGTCGGTTCCATGGTTGCCGACATACACAGGACTTTGAAACACGGAGGCATTTTTATGTACCCAGCTAACAAGGAGCACCCTCATGGCAAATTAAAATTACTGTACGAGTGCAAGCCCATGGCGTTCATCATAGAACAAGCTGGTGGGCTTTCTACGGACGGGACGCGAAGTATCCTGGATGTTAAACCAAGAGAGGTCCATCAGACAACTCCGATTTTTTTGGGGTCGACCAACGATGTCCGGGAATTTCTAGGGTTAGCGTCTAAGAGTGTCAGAAGTCTTCAATAAAACGTAACGAAGTTAATTCTAAAAGAACTATTTTCCCCTAATTGAAAAAATGCCCAACCTAGTGGTCCTGTCAATTCGTATATGGTACACATTATTAACAAATCGTTGATTCCAAACGCACTCAACCGATAAACCACACTGGGGTTTTGCACTCTCATCACCACCATTTCCAAATGTTCAATTAAAAACTTGTCCGGTGTAATGGTTTTTTCCTATTTTTCCATAAATTAGAAAAATGGAGTAATTTTCCCACGTCCACCTGCTTCGATTCCAGTAGATAAGAGGCGGAAATGTGAAATGTTGGACTTCCTGTCGCGAATTCCATCTACTAAATGAAACCGTATCTCGTTTCTCTTCTTTGGTTTCGAGTTGCAATTATAGTATTTTGGTAAAAAATCGGGTCATTAAAACACGAATCTTGACAGCGGAAACAGGAAGTTAATCTGCAACTGCACGTAGATATATCGACCGGTAGCCGAGCGGAACTTCCGGTGGACCGGAAACATAAAAAGAGACCGCAATTGCTCTTCGGACGGCCGACTCTGCTTTGACAAATAGATACATCACCGTGATTGCCTGCAAGGATTCGAGTGGAGGCCCTGGGCCTTGTCTCCGATCACGCTAATTTATTACGGGGAAAAAAGGGCGCTTCTTTCACTGACTTGTATCCGATTTTTTCAAAATTTGCTTATTCGCCCCGGATTTATAGCCTCTCGAGCAAATAAAAATCAATGAGGGCTAAAATAAGAGCGGGATTCGCTTTCAATCAATATCTCTCGAAATGCGTCATAAAACTTTCTCACCTCTGAGATAAACTCGTCGTGATAAAGTAATGCAATAACACAATGAGACCACAGATTCCAGGCGATGTTCAAGGTGCCGCTTAGACCTCGGCATGACCTTTGACCGTCACTGCCACCTGCCATCTGATAGAGATATCATTAATGGTGATGGCCATTGTATCCTTGTTACAGGACTGTGGCCGTATTCTCCGAACGGGCTCTTATCTCACGGGGAGACAGCGAGGCCCTTCGACCATTTGCGAAAGCTACAAAGTCTTGACCACGCTATACGCCTCATAAAACGCTTCGACACAGCCAAATCGGTAATGCTTCTCGGTAAAACACCTGTCCAGCACGTCACACAACGCCAATATAACACACCACTTAGGTGCCCCACCGAAACGATGAGGATCGAAGTTAGAATTTTTTTAATTTTAAATTAAATTGAAAGAATTTTCTATTGTTTATTGCAGTGCTGATGAGTTTTTTATTTATATTCTAGAACCGTTTTAAGATTTTTTTATTGAGAAACTATTTTTTTATTTTTTGTTTCAAAAATTTTGAAAATATGTTGAGTGCTTGGATTTATGGGTGATCAATCGAAATAAAATAGGTAGTATGTGTTTTAATACAAGATTTTCACTTTTCTGTTTTTATGGAAGCTGTACGACAATTGTAAGTTGTAATTCCAATATTTTTTCTTTAATTTTTGTTAGCAATTTTGCAAAAAAGTTAAAATTATTCATTTATCACATACAAAATTTCATTTGTCCATATTTTACCAATCTTTAGGTGAACTTGATAGACAGCAACAATTTAGACATGCTATCTCTTATCTGTTTTTGTTACATTCCGCCAAAACGTGTCAGGACAGTCGAAGAGAACCTGCTTTGGGTTATAGCAATAAATACCTACTTTACCAAATTACGATAGTATGCTCATTTTTAATGTGAGCTATTGAATAAAATTCGATAGTCACAATTACCTACGTCTTCCGTCTAACTATGTAATTACATTTACTAAATAATATTCAGAATAACAAACAGATCACATCGAAGAAAGAATGACAGAATAATAAAAATGTGTGTGTGTATTAATTCAGTTATTTATCTGGTAAAAAAGGTGTAGTAAAAAGACTAGACTGTATTTAGTTTCCAATTTATTTCTTTTTGAAATCACGTCTCCTTTCGTCCTTTCTTTAATTAATTTCTTTAAAACAAAAGAAAAAAGCAATATCCACTTATTGTTTAAGAAAACAGATTGCACTAAGTAAGTTTATTTGGACAGAAATTTTCTATTTCCATTGGTTTTTATTTTAATTAATGTATTTCTCACTCTTATAAATATGATACAGCCCTGAAGAAGAGTTGTACAGATACAGGACAAGAAGCATAACAATAATTTTACAATGATTTTCCTCCCAGTAAGGTAGGGGAAAGTGGGACAATACCGCGCATCAATGTTACGGCCATTTGACAAGGGTATTTTAAATTTTGCCTATACAGGCTTTTGCAGAAAGCGCAAAATTCATCCTAGTAGCGTCAAATTTACTTAATTTGATGCGTACACTTCGTACACATTTGTTATAACTGGTTGTTACGTGATATAAGCAATGTAAGTCAAAAGGTTTTGTTATAGTAGATTTTTTTATTTGTATCAATTTGTCATTCTTTATGCTTCCATTTGAACATAGTCGAGATCAAATTGTATGTTTATTTTTTATAAATAAACGATTGTATAATAATGTAGGCACAACTGAAGGGTAATAGAGCGTCGTTTTTGTTTTTTTTTATTTTTTGAAAAAATGTCACCAATTTTCAAAAAAAAATGAAAAAGGCAAAGGCTATGAAAAAAAAACAACAGGTACATAGTTTTTAATGTTATCATTTTCAGTTACCTACTTGTAATGACTTTCCCCAATTTCCCCTACCTATTTTCCTCGTTAAAAAATTAGTTACATATTAATCTTCTCACATTAAATAAAATCATTAAGATTAATTTATCATTAAAATAAATCATTAAATATTATACAATTATTATACAATGTGTTCAAAAATGGTTGTTTATTAGATTGATTAAAAAATCAAATTTAATATGACGCTTTGTCCAAGTGCCTCTTATTGTAGTTTAATCATCTTTTAATTAGCTTTGTACTCACTTTTTTTGGCAAAGTTGTTTCAAGTGTAAAGCTTGTCTTGAATTTTGTTTTATATTTCCATGATTTTTGTTGTTGTCTATGCTTTCGTTTTTAGATTGAAAGCCTTTTTGCATTATTATGATGGATCTGTCACTTTGACTGCATTCACAATTTAAATTAAGCGGCAAATTACGTTCAAATTTCATTGGTGACTTGATGTACAACCATTTTCAAACAGTGTATTTCCTACAATAGTAGATATCTATAGTTCGCAAGTTATGCAGTTTATTTATGGGGTTACAAAAGAAACTTGTTTTTAGACCAATAAGAATTTAAAAAAAAATCTAATTCCATTTTTTTAATTACGTAATATCTAACTCAATTAAACGTTGGCTTTGAAAACCGGTATTACTGTAAACTGTAACTGCAATGAGTAATTTTTAATCTATCTCTTTGTTCAATAAACAATAAAAACTGCTGTACTACTCTCTCAACCCTCTCAACTACGGACACCGATGGAGAATCTTTAATTGTCCATTGTAAAGAGGTGGCCACTAATGGCAGGTGGACAATTTTAATATAGGTACAATAATGTCCGCTGAAAAGAGGTGTCCGTTATTCGGAGGTGTCCATTAAGGGTGGTTTCACTGTAGTTGATTTATTTTAATTCTCTTATGAGAATTTTTAAGAGCTTGTACTTTTGTATTATTTATTTCTGAGGTTAGCCTCAGTGAAAGGCCTTTGGGCCAGCCTGTACTTCCACGTTGTAAACTTAATTCCGGCAACCCTCGTCAGGCATGTAATTCCGCCTTTTTTAATAAAAATAACGTCGCCCATAAAATGTTGATGGTATAGCAGCAGATTCCATCTGAAGCGCCCTCGAGCCGGTCCTTTATTGGACGATTTACGATTTGTTGTTCCAACTGGTCCCGAATTAATTCGAGTTATTCGTAAAGATGGCGTCGGGGGGCTTATTTTCGCCCCGGAATAAATTCGTGCATTGATAGTTCCAGCATGTCGTACATTCGCAACATACTTAGCATTCATGTATTATTTATTGCACATAAATTCAGAGACGGACCTTTCCGCTGAAGTGCCGTTCAAACTACGCGAACCCCGGCGTGTAATGTGACAACACTAAATCTTGGATATTGCAGATGACCACCTCGAAACCGGCAGTCGTTAACGACGCACCCGACACTCTTAAAACACTAATAATGTGCACGGCCAAAACGGCCTGAGTTATGACGGGGTGCTCCGGTGGGCGGGGGTCAAGAAATTTTTTCCATAAATCATCTCCAAACATAAAATATGCAAATGCGTTTATCTGACCTGACCTTTAATCCTTAATTTTGTATTAAATTAAATATCTAATGGCTGTAAGTTGGCGGTATTTTTGACTTGGCGTCACATCAGCCCCTGAAAGCGCCTAAACCGCAGGCCAAAGTGTGTATCTAAGCGTCGTCGGTGCGCCAAATCGGATGCTGCGTGCGCTAATTAGAGGAAGTCGCTATTGAATCGTTTGTAGGTCGCTTGGCAACTCCTATTAACAGTCCTCCGATTTAAGCTTTAAGGCGTCTTTCGCGGAACCGTTTGAGGAATTTTGCAACAATGCGAGAGGCAGGCAGATTTGGAAAATGTCAATTTATTGTAATTAGGCGGGATTTCGGCTGCAGCGGGTCGATAGAACGCGGCGGTGGCCAATTAATAATAATTCGCGAAGGGAAAGCCAATTACATTAAATGTAACGAAATAACCACGGCCCACATCAAAAGCTCCACTGGACCTAAAGCTCGTTCGCTGCTAAATGCAAACAGGAGATAACAAAGCAGGTAAACGCAATGATCGCTGATGATGTTAGCCAGAAATGCGTATGGGATAATAGGCGTGCACCGGGATGTTGTCTGCTCTGATGGACACGACGCGAGAGACGGTCAGCAAACGGATGCCATTGTGGCTCAAAGACACCGAGATGATATCACCACAATTGCCATTGTGCGAATTAACACTGGACAGGTCGTGTTTACGTACATTACACAATCATTTCTATTCGGAATGAAAAATAAATAAAATAAGTCGAATAATGCTTGTATTAAAACGATTAAAACGTTCCTAAAATGGAATAAAAAAACTCGAAACTCATTTAATGTCAACCATTAGCGATTGACAATAAAAATAAATATTGAATCTTCTTCACTGTACACAGAAAACGTGTAAAACCTTCTCGCAATGGCATTTTATGGTCGTATAACGCTGACCATTTGTTTTAGAGTAAGAAAAGTGAAAATATTAATTTATATTGGTGCCAAGAAGCACACTTCAATTTTTTCGAAATATAATCCCGTAGTCTAAATAAGACCATGTTCCTATTTTTTTTTATTTAATAGCACGTAATGATTCATTGTCGACTAAATTGCTCATGGATTTACCTCTAAAAGAACAGTAAATATTGCAAATAACATCATTAGGTAATTGATCAGGTTATTCCAAGCCAACAATGCAAATTTTGCACCTTGACGATTACTTTACTTCTCACCAAACGATGTTTTCCTCTTAAAATTTTTTCATAATGTGTGGCGTCCCCCAATTTTAGTTGAATTTTGTCGAAGTAACTTTCGAGAGGAATGCTGCTGTGTATACAGTGTGTCTCAAAATTGACGCCCGTGCTTTGAGAATTTAATTCATAAAATAAATCAAAAGTGAAGAATAAAATATTTTCGAATTGTCCTTCGTTATCGAGTTATTGATAATAAGTAAATAATATGCTGCCTTTTCAATTATTTGTCCAACATAATTCATTAGCTAATGTTAGCAATGTTAAAATTCTTTGAATCGCTCTGTCTAGCGACAAGTATTTTTACTTTCATTCGGTTCTGTATGTTTATAACGATACGATACTACTGCATTAGTAGTGCATTTGAGATTTTGTTGATATGTTAAAAGTTCGGTTAAGTTAGATATGTGAATGATGCCAGTGATACTGCATGCGGAAAAGTTTCCAAATCGCATTGTAGCATATTTTGGTAAATTCGTTTTTTATAAATTTGAATGTTTAAATTTTAAATTTTAGTTTTTTTATCCAATAACTGGATACCGAAGTCCAATAGGACAATTTTTCACTCTTAACTTTTGATTTGTTTTAGTCTCCTGAAACAAATCCTAAAAGCACAGGCGTCAATTTTGTGACAACAGAAATAAGTTTCTGGAACTGCCATTATTAAAGTTTCTTGCTTTCATGTGACTGTTTTAGCTCTTCTATATTTATTTAAGGATATTTTTATGGTAAATTAGTTTTGCCAAGTACAGTGGAACTCGATTATAATAAATACCCAAGTGACTTTAGAATTTGTTCGTTATAACCGAACGTCGTCCTTATGGAGTAATTTTCAACTTAAAGATAGGTATACGAAGGCAAATATTTTATTTTTTTACTTATTTTCGTTTGTATTTAATATTTTAGCCGTTTATTATTTCCTAGAATGTAATAAAAATACACGGGCGTACGATATATCCGAGCAGTAGAACGCTTTTTTGTGTAAATGTTGGTGGAGTGTTTGTTAAAAGCCGGGTTCGTTATAACCGAGTTCCAGTGTAACGAATATTTAAAAAAATATGCATCATGGTTTAGATTTTATGGCACTAATAGGAAGAGAACAGGAATTGAAATAATTCGTACATTCCAAAAAATACAATTTTTGCAGTGAGACGACAGAGAAAGCTAAAAGTAGGTATCAATCAATAAATGAAAAAAATTCAATTTTTGTACGTCGATTCCGACGAAACTATACGAGATTTTGAAACATTTTCTAAAACCTATAAACTTTACCTATTTTTGCTTTTGTTCGCAATTTTCTCGAAAACTATTATGCGAAGGCATTAGGAAGCACAATAATCATTTTTTAAAGACTGATATTTGAAAGAATTTTCCATATATAATAAACTTGATGGGCTTGCAGGTAATGGTTCCGGATTTATTGCCCGATAAATGCTCCGGGTACCGGAAATCGATCAAAAACTCGATCAAAATCGGAAAAATAAACGTTTTAAAATCGAACCTAGCGGTATTTTCTTGCATTTTTAGGTGCATAAAACGTTTTTTGAGTGAATTTGACGAACTATTATTTTTTTGAGTTTTTTACGCTCATTTAAATACATACAAGTCTCAAAACTTAATTTTAATAAAATATAGCAATTGTCAGGATATTTGTGTAGTGTGGGTGTGTTGGTTCGTTATTATTATTACGAAGCAATATTATGACTTGCCACGTATTCGTAATAAGATTTATGCAAATTTTTAACGCTTTTACAAGGTTATACTGATCCAAATGCGATTTAAAGTGACATAGCGTGACAAATTCCTAAAAATAATAAAATAAGAGTCATTATGTGGACTCGTATTCAGTGTTCAGTGTAGCCCATCAATAATAGCTAATCGTGTCTAAATTAAGCGCAGGCTCCTTGCACAATTCCTTCCATTTATGGATTTATGTAACGTCGATTAGCCCATTTCGAGTGTGAAAAAACGTCGGTGTGCCTGCACCCACGATACAATTCATATAAAGCTCATGCAAGATGCAATTGATACTCCGCGTAGTCAAAGCTAATGCATTTGGTTGCACAATAATAAAAGGTTAAACCTAAGTAAACGATTTAATTGAATTACGTGAAGTCTCTCGACTGGAACGCGACTCATTTTATCCGTTCTGTTGTACGTAGGCGTCGCTCCTAGTAGTAAAAAACTAAAAATAACCGAGTCAAGAGTCGAAACCTTCCCATATCCGAAATAGCCGAAAAAGCTCCAGTCATGTCGATCCAAACTGGTCATTAGCGGAGATTCGGAACGCATGTTTGGTACTGCTGCTGACTCATCACCGTCTTGATTAACTTGTCAGTGTTTTTACTTAAAAAGCGGCATTTTTTAATTTCTTCCGCCCCGAAAACACTGGAACTTTTATAATTACGAAAATATTATCTACGCTCTCGAGCTTTAATTAATCTCGAGATGGGAGACGGCGGTTTTTATGCAACGGAACCGTAATTGCGTCGACGACGATTTCGAGGACGAGGAGTTTCGTCCAGGACGCATGGTCATTAACACCTCACTTTTGACACAAACAAATCTCGCATGGATTTATCTGCCGTCAAGCGCCAAAGCACCGGCCATTACCGACTCGCTTTATAAATTTCATCGTACATCACAACACTTTGTACTTATTTCTGATTAATAGAGCGATTTTTTATACGAGCTCTTAATTAGAAAAGCGCTGCTGCTGCTGGACCATCATTAAGACACAACAAATTGGATAACTCCCGAGGGAACGAAAGAATCATCGGCGTTGTCTAGCTCCGTGTAAATTAGCCTCAACTAGAAGCGTTTACTCTTAATTAAATGTCATTCCAACGTACCCAAAGTTAACAGTACATTTCACTCAAACACGCCTCAATCTAATAACTGAAATCCAGGCCCCGGCCTGTCTTTCTCAATCTTTCGCTCCATCTCGGCTACGTAATTGGTTTTCATAAATATTGCGCCAGTGCCCACCTAACTCCACGGAATGCAAAACCAGCTTCTATTTAAAAAAATTAAATAATTATTTACGAACCAAGCTAAGGCTTTAATTTTACTGAAAAGCTTAATCCACAATAATTATGCCCGTGTTACGTCGAACTATTTTATTTTCGAAAAATGCAAAAGCTCATAGTGATTTACTGGTTGTCTATGTTAAAAGTCGCCCCCTGGCAAAGCTTTATCCCCCAATATCCCAACTCTGTTATCTCCTAACAAAAGCATGTGTAAACACGCAGCATGAAGAGTGAGGAATTTAAAAAACGTTTCTTCAATTGGCCAAGCCCTCTGGCGATTTCCCAAAAACAGCAAAAAACGGTTAGACAATCAGGAACCATAAACGGTACCGTCCGTTTTTGTGGGTTCTCGATCCCGAAACGGGTCGTAAAGTAGGTACCATGGCCGTGGGTGTTGGACCCTCGCTCGCTTTTACGACAGACTTCGTGGAACCGACCGTCGGGGGGCACAACCCGTAACAATAATTAGTCAAGGGGCATATAATTCCACATTGACAGCCCGTCCCGGTGTCAACTTGTCAACCTTTTACGATTTCCAGGGATGCTCTCGCTCTTCGCTGCGAATTTATAGGAAGAAATAACAATTAATAGCAGCTGCGATTGCACTATTAGGAAAAATCGTGCTTGTTGCTTTGTTTGGAGGACAAGCTGCGGGAGGCCGCCGCTGGGGATGCCCTCCAGTCGGCCAGGCGAGGGGCGACCGCGGGGGCACGGCTGGGCCGGGGCGGCCGGCGATGGGCCGCTGGAACACCTCTTCATTTAGCAGGGAGCGCGATTTAAATCGACCCCTGTGTAATCTGGTCCTACCACCATATGGCCGATTTTTAATGTCTGTGACTTGGCTGTTTGTGTACGCAAATTATCGTCGTAATTAAATGTGAAGAGGGTCGACACTCGACGCAAGCGGTAATTTCGGTTTTAGGACCGAGCGGGAAAAATCACGCGACATAAATTTTATAGATATGATTCGAGATAATGCGATAGAGGAAGCCCCAGCTTTCGGCATAACTGCGGTGTTTAATTCCAGTTTGTCACCGAAAAATGCTTGATCTTTAGTTCCTCAAACTTTGCTATTCTTCCGATAAAGTATGAAATTAAATTATCCAAACTCTTATTTGAGCTGTAATTAAACTACTAAGTAGTCTTTGGAGGAGCGTTCCAAAGGCTGGAAGTTTAAGAATGCAAAAGTGAAAAAAGTATCGTCCTGAGCGCGCTAAAACAGGCCGTAACTCTTCCCTCCATTCATCGCATTCAATTAAAATTGTTGAGCAATTAAAAAATCTCCTTTGCAAACATCGTCCGCAAAAATCCCTGATTTATTATTAATTAAACACTTATTTCTGTAAGTAACGCCTAATTTAATTTGCCACAAAAGCGCAGTCACACTTCCTCGTCGTGCCACTTCCCGGAATAGTTTTATGAGCCTTTTTATGTAAAACCAAGAGTTGGTATGTTTCTTCCACGAACCGAAATTAATTCCGATTGAAAATTCCACAATTCGAAGAGTCGTCCATCCTGGTCGCAACCAAGTGAAATTGCAAACAGCATGAGGCCTAGGTGTCCACAGAGATCCGAGATTAGATTTCGTTCTGGATAATGGCTTGGCTCTTTTGTTGCAAAATCCTCCGGTTTTTTCAGCGCGGCTCGGTATAATCCGCACCACTTCCCAACTCTGTACACTATTTTGACAAAGGACGACTTGTTTTGGCTCTTTGGAGGTGCGGGGGCGTAATTAGGTGCTTGGACCCCGGCGGGGGGCCGCTGGAACACCAGCCATTTCACTTAATCTACTTGCATAATCCCAAAGGTTCTAATGCTATTAAGCGGAAAGAGCATTACCGGAATTAGTTTTAAATTGCCTCGCAGCTGGACGAGGTTTATTAATTTTCCAGGAAAGGCGGCGTGCTGCTTGACGGCTATATCTTATCTCGCCAAAGACAAGTCACAACTATTTAATAATAACGTGCACAAATATTTTTTAATTTGTTTGGAAATAAAAAAATTCGGATGGGCATACTGTGGGCATTTGGGCAATTTTTGTAATCATCTTCGGGTGGATTAGCATATTGACAAACACGCGAATGGGCCGCGGGCGCAATCGGTGGATGATAGTTCTGGTTGAAAAAAGCCCAAGTCGAGTGAAGATATAAAAAGCTTCAACAGGTAAGTCAAAGAGATTTCCACTCGAATTCATCCATTTTGCAAGTGATTGAAACATCCTGAAAGAAAATAAACGTCCGCTGGAAATAGTTTTGAAAGCTGCACGCTGCTGAAAGCTCCATACGCCGCTAAACGTAGTTAATTGCTTAAGTTATTAACATGGATGTGGAAAGTCGTCCATTGATTTCGAAAGCGATCTCGGCCCGATATTCCCTTTCAACTCGTCTGTTCCACCCGCCATTACTCGTGTTTTACAAATCGCTTATCAGTTTATTATCAACCTTCACTGTAACAAATGTCATTACGACAAAACTCATGTCGCGATAGCATTAAATTGATAAAGTATTATGTCCGACTAGCATTTAACCATTTTCCCCAACCCTCCGCAATCAAATATTCATTTCGTCTGCTTAAGGCCGTTAACGATTCTTTTTACTCATTTCTTAATTATTATCCTGGCATGTATCGCACAATGGCTCCGGCGAAAAATCGTTTCTTTGGATTGCCGTGAATGCATAATGAAATGACGGCAATGAGTGTGCAAGTCCGACATAATCAGATAGGCGTCCCGGAGTTTCGAGTCCGGGCGACAAGGCCCCGGAACACGCGAACGCCGACATCTGATTGTGTAATTACACCGAGGCTATTAATTCACGCGCCAGGTGCTGATTGCCTCGGAAAAAACTCCTGTTTGCATTTACGCGAATTTAAGCATTGTCGCCCCTTCAAAAAGTGGCCGAGACGTCGATAAATCAGGCCGGGTTTTGGCACCGCCGACACCTAATTGACAAGCATCATTTCCTGGTGGAAGTAGGTACACGGTCGCCCTCAATTTCCGGTCAGCCCTTCCCCAATTATAGCCGTAATCACAGGAAATTATCAAATGTGCACCAGCAGAACACATCCTCCTTATCTACCTGATTCATGGGACGATGCGGTCGCCATTATCATGTAAACGTGGATAAGCCGCGCATTGCGTAATTCTGACGCTATGCCGGATGCCATCAATAAAATTGCTTGGACGGAAATCGACCATTCGCTGCTTGGGATGTCCAAGATTAATTACTATTGAGACGGCGTTTTTGCAGCCTCGGAGCCGCCATTAGGCACGTGATGGCATGTAAAATAATCCGGGGACACACATGTCTATGGCGGGCAGGGAATTTATGTTATGTAGGTCGCCGCAGGAAGATTGTTGACGTGTAACACAAGCTCCCGGTTTTACCCGCTCTATATTGTCTGCGTGGAAAGGGTAGGATTTCGCCGCATTTACTTTCGATAACACAAATAAAGGGGCGACCAATAATATATTTAATAGAGTTACAAAAACAGGAGTTTGGGGAATATATCCGGTTACCGCAACTCCCCAATTTTTGGCGCAATTTTCTGTCGGGAGAAGACGTCCGAAACTCCCGCAATAATAAAGAGGTAAAGTTTGTGTGTTTATCCACAACAAAGCCGGATGAAAATCGGTAGCCGCGAGTCTGCCACGTAGCCGTCCGATGTTATGAATTATTCAAAACGCATACATTTCGTCGAGATCCAATTTTTTGTTAGGACTAGAACAGATTCGAGGTGGAGAAATGAAGCCGTCTCAAGGTCCGTACTGTTAGTCTGACATGCAAATGCAACATCAGTCATTGTGCTGATGAAAAGTGGGCGGAAGGCTTGATTCGATTTCAGCGCCTTCAAAAGTGGCAAAATTTTTCCCCCGGTGTGCAGTTTTTATCTCGTTTTGCGTCCGTCCCCGGACATAACTCACGGCAAATGGCACACAATGCTGGTAATTAACATGTGAAATATTACAAAAACAAGTGGAATTATTAATCTTGGGTGAAGTTCGGGAGCGAGATTGGCCTGTCACGAGCGGGATACAAATTGAGGCCGCCTCGGCCATCACTTCTTCTAAATCATCAAGCAAACGCATTAATGGCACACACTCACACACAACTCTATTATTTTACGACAGACTAAACGCTTTTTATTCAACAACAGGTAAATAAATGGCATACCACGTCTCTGCTACACAAGAGGTGATGTACGACTTGGGCCTTCTGAAACCTGAAACAATAAAATTTGAATTAATGATCGGCTGAAGGGTGTTGGTGATTGAATAATAAAACGCTGAAAATTTACAGCGTGAGACTGAATTATTTTAGCATACCTTGACTGAACTTGCGGCAATAAGGCATTAGTGAGTAGTGATTGTACCGGAGATTACGCATGACGAGAGTATTGTTATTCGAGATTTATAAGCGCTGCAAGGAGATTGTAAATCAACCCATACCGCGAATTGTCTTGTGTTTCCCGCTAAAGTCGGTTTTCTCAGCACATTTTATAATAATTAAATATGATCAGGTCGAAGATAGGGATCAAAAAATGCAAAAACCTTGAAAACACTAATTAGATAGTTACGAAAGTGTAACAAAGTGTTGGACAAATTCCCCGTTGTCCGATCTTATCTCGTACCTCACATCTGGCCAAATAACTTAATAAATCGCGGATTCGAGACGTGTTCATCAGCTGCCACCTGTTCCCGTCAACTTGTCGTCCCACCTAGACATGTTGGGCCACAAAGCACATCTCAACCCATTCGAAATCTCCGATTGATTTTAATTACAGTCGCCTCCATTTTTAATTGGAAAGCATCCAATACCCTCTGCGGTTCGTCGAACCGCCCCCACTTGGAAAACAAATAGAGATTTACCTGAAACGCAGGTATAAACGTCGACTGGAGCAAATCTGGGCCGTAAACTGGCCGACCGTTGGGATACCCTGTCAAAGTCGCCGTTAAGTCTAGCGGAATTGAAAAATTCCGACGAGCTTTTCTAGGAAGCCGAAACGAAAATGGAAGCTTTTACGATGTACTTGCAGTTTTAAGCGCCCATTACGACCTACCTGGGCCCACAGGGGCCATGGGGAGCACAGGAAGGCAATATTGACTGGGTTCCCACCCAGAGATAGATAATCATTTAAATCGCATTCCATTTTTTTAAATTTTGTTCTAAGACGACAAAAACGCCAGATTTTTTTTTAATTTTTCCTTAATACACTTTTCAAATAGCTATTACGGCAAGACTAAAAGAGCTAGGACAGAAAGTCGGATTCCATCATAAACTGAATAAAATCAATGTAAAATTACATCATTTTTACATATCCATTTTTAGTATTTTTACAGCAAGTTTTATGTTACAAAAGTTAGTACACATTAAATAGTGTCCTACGTTTAAAAAATATCATGAGACCGAAAATATACTGAATTAGAGCAAGCACCTGGTGTCTTTAATTATATAAATTTACATTTTAATAAGTAATTTATTGCCAACAATTTGTAAAATTACATTTTTTATTTAAAAATACATAAAAAAGTGAGTAAAAAAAAGAGAAACGTTTCAACAATTTGGGGTTAAGAGGGTTAAAAATGGTTTCCACAATTTGTAAGAAAAAAATTTTTTTAAACAGGTATTGTTACAATAGTTGTTAAAAAATTGATTGTGATTTCTTACTTAACAGATTAAATTTGGACTTGACAACTTTGTTCATTTGACTATCTTTCTAGTAAATGTAAAAAAATGAGAGAATGTTATTTGAATTGAATAATAGACAAAATGTAATATTTAATAAAAATAACACGTTAACAGAAAACGCATCAATCTGTAGTGCACTGGTAAGTATACAGTGTTTAAAAAATTAGGTATGAGGAGAATTTTTGATAAATTTTAATGGTGAAACAATATTTTACATATTTCGAAATGTTATTTTCTTCGTCGGTGAAAAACTAAAACTAACAAAGTCCGAACCTTCGGTTTTACAATTACCGTAGGCTCCCGGTTATCCGAAACGGTTAGGATAATCGAAGTTTCGGTTAAACCGAAGGTAAAAACAAGAGTTGTAAAAAACTGTTCTAAACGAAAAAAAAATGATATGCAATGGTTTGTCCAACTGTGTATGTACATTTTGAATAAACAGATCTAAAATTGATTGTTCAGTTTTACAATAAAAGTGTTTCTGTATCTGCATGTGTGCCAAAACATAAAAAATTAAATAAATGAAAAATCAAAACTGTTTACAGTATGCTCAAATGCGCAAGCTCGGTTCGGATAATCGAGAGATTTTTTTCGGATAAATAGGAGTTTCAATTTTTTAAATTTGCTCCAGATAATCCGATTATAAAGCGGTTTCGGATAATCGGGAGTCTACTGTATATTTATTTCAATTAAGTTAAAATAAATATCAAATAATTTTAAAATTAAATTTCCGCACTTCTTCAATTTAACCCAAAGGTAGGTACATTTATTCTGCAAAACAGTTATGGAAAAATATTGCGATATTACTATTGTGGATTATTGTACAGGAGATGTCATTGATTTTTACAGAATTAAATCAGTACACAGGTAAAAACTACATAGTTGATGTAACATTACATGAAAATGAGGTTTTACATTACACTATGTAATTTTACAGTACCTATTTAACGTAAGTAACAAATAATCAACGTAAAGTTCTGTGTTTTTGTGTTAATATTGTAAACAGCACATTAAAATTATGTGATAATATAGGTTTCAATCAATTGTGACACTTTGGTGGAGTGTTTGGAAATTTTTCCATTTTTTTTTTATAACCTATGGCAAAATTATTCGAAAAGATGAAACCATGTTTACGGAAGCTATGTAAAATGATCTGGGAAATTGATAAGCGTCAAGAAAACTGCAAAATTCGTACTAGTTTTCAAGTTATCTACACAGATATTCAGTGAAGCCTTTTGCTCTGAATGTCACACAACTCCCATATATTTATTAATTGTATTAATGTTGTGTTAATTAAAAAAAACTTGTCAATGCAAATGTTCAGCAAAAATTAACTCTAAAAACAGATGTTGCTTTAATTTAGCTACTCACAGTTGAAAGAGTAACTATTTGATTCATTGTTTTTGTCCACGGTTCGCTACATTGTGCACCGTTGGCAGGAAATTTTTGAAAACTAAACCTATCTTTTTTATTATATTTTTTTTAACCTAAACATAATCTGTTTATGTTTTGGCGACCCTAAGATGCGGACATTAGAGGTGCGGTAAAAAATAAATAATAGATTCAATCCAATTTCATGATAAGACAAGTTTTATTCATCTGTCAATATATAGAAAGGGACACCTGTATAATAGGGTTTTGTATACACAATTGAAGGTCAAATTGGCCCTAAAAAATGCACACACTCCTGGCATTACTATTAGAATAATAAAAGAAAAAATCTTTGGTCGCATTGTCATCTAAACAATTTCGAATACCACAAACGTACAAAATTATAGAGGGTTGGTGGGCCACCGCCATAAATAAAATAGAGAAATGAATAAAATAATGATCACGTGACGTGTCGTTTGTGCGAATCGTCCAATTTCACAGTGGTGGTAGCTCATGCAAATGAGTAATTTGTCGCGCGATAAAAACGCACCTAATCTAATTAACGGCTCGTTATCTGCGATCTTTGTCGATTTTGAGCCGGAATGTTGAAACGCGGCCCGCTAATGACTCCATACATCATCCGGTTTCCTTAAATAATAAACCGTCGACAATAACAGTTCTTTAATCGGTCGGCGGCCGTAATTATGTCGTTTCTGCGTCTCTAATCGTCGCTATATGAATAATTCCACGTGTGAAAAACACGTATTGGTACCCTTTGGTAATTCGTCGCGTGCGTGACAGATGTCGCCGCGATAGCGACGCTCAAATCTCAACTTTACCATAATCGAATTTCGTTGATTCACCCACCGATGAGATTTACGGCAATTATCGTTACCACCCCACCTGGGACACGCAGGGATGGAGCGATTTGTAAATTCCAGATAATGACGGGTTGATAATAATCGGGGTTTTTACGCTGTTTGGCGGCGCGGGGTGAAGAATAAACAAATAGTAGATAATGGGCCATGGACGCATTTCAGGAAAATGAAGGGGAAAAGGAAAAATAATTTATTTAAAATGAATTAACAGTCGATTTAGACGGCGGTTTTGCCACAATCCCCCATAAGTTCTGGACCCACAAGCCCCCATCTAAAAAACCACGCATATTAACTCCGTCATCCAAACCCCGAACGTTGCCAATTTCGGCGCAACTCTCTCCTTTGTGAGCGAAAGCGTGGCATAAAACGTTAAAAAATTCCTCCCTCCTGAAACAAGCGATAAACAATAAATCAGTGGCGTAAAATTTCCAATATCGGCGACAAGTCATCGGCCGGTAAATACACACACATACGCACATCGGCGTGTCCTTAAACTCGGCACGCTATCAAAATTTTCTTCCGCTCATTGTCCTTAAATTTGGGGTGCAAAGGGAGCACGCACCTGGGCGCACAGCTGCAAGGATGCTGCGACAAGGTAAAACGGCACTTATAACGCCTATGCCGAGCGACGAGACCGACATAAATCACCCGAGCTTTTTTTCGAAAGAGAGATTTTTACGGTGGATGTGACGCACGAATTGCGTGTCTTTGCGAGGATAACGCGCAATGCGAAGCGATTAAAGTATGCATCGGAAATGTTTACGAGACAGGGACAGTGGAGAAAAATTACTGGATTTTGATTAGAACTTGCAGTGGTACATAGTTCCCGAGAGTTAGATAATGATGGATGGAGAAAAGGAAAAATCTGTCGTACTTACAACTTTCATATTTTTTAACTACTTGAAAATTGTTTGAAATAAAGTAAAAAATTTGCATTTTTTATACATTTCTCTTAATTTTACTCTGGAAAAACATTTCGGTCAGTTTTAAGTTTCTTGTAATTTTATTGAGCAACTGTTTTTGGATTTAATTTCTTTGTCATAAAACGCAATAATCATACTAAAATACACTAGAAATCTTTGAATGATCCTCATGACTTTGCTCATCCTGCTCTAGTTCAAATCGTTTTTCTAAGTTTGCCATAACGTGTAAGGAGTTCTTCTAGGATTCAACTTTTCTTGTATCTTGATCGTTTTTAAATTTTGTACAGTTGAATAAAGTCTCATGTGAAATTAGATTTTTGTGGCAATTTTCTCTTAGATCGTTGAACAATTTCAAAAAGTTTGCTTTTATTGACAATTACTTTCTTAATTAACTATTAAACTCACTTTATACTAATTTCAAAAATAGTAATATCAAGCTTCATGTATAAAATAAACTTTATTTTTTAACAAAAAAATTGCTTCTTTTAAGCAAGGAATAAGCAGTTACAGCTGTTATCAGCAAATATCTGATTTCTTCTGATAACAGATATTTATTGAGGAATGGCTTCCAGATTTTGTAATTACTTTTTTGTTAGAAATCAAAGTTAACAAAAATTTTGTGTTACTCAGCCTGGGGCTCATTATAACTACGACCAGATTATTAAATTGCTTTCTTACTCGTTCGTCATATTATTAATCGTCTAATATTTTTATTAAATAATAATTAGTATAGCTAAAAAGTTGAATTTATTACTGAGTAATTAATTTATTAAAAAAAACATGAGTTTAATAACGGTAAAAAAATTAAAAACTATACGTTATTTATCCAACCAGAAGTACTAATACAGAAAAACCTCTCAACAACGGACACCGACGGGGAACCTTTAATTATCCGTTGTGGAGAGGTGTCCGCTAATAGGAGGTGAAAATTTTAATATACGTTTTGTTACATTCGTACAAAAATGTCCGTCGTGAAGAAGTGTCCGTTATTCGGAGGTGTCCGTTAAGGGAGAATTCACTATAATAATATTTTTTCTTAGCAAATTTTTAAAAAAATACATTACCTCTTAACATTTAGATTATTTTACCTAGCATTTACAATATTTTACATAGAAAATGACTATTACATACTTAGCAGTTTATTAGTTTCCTTTAATAACAACATTATTACATTCGAATTTATTTTTAAGGGATAAACTTTAACCATGAAATTTGTACTAAGATACCACTTGCTAGAAACAATTGCATTACTAGAGAAGTAAAAAGAATTTTGAAAAAATGATCACATTTGTAACCTTTATTACGTTTATATTTTTTTTGTAAAAAATATTCTAGACAAAAAACGCTTGGTAATATACTTTTGCCCAACCCTGTATGAAATATTATAGTAAAGTGTCGAGAAACAAAAAAAAATCCGACAATACTTTAAAACGTTCTTGAATTACGCCAACAACATTTATTTACTTGAACGATCTTAAAAGCATTGACCTTTATCTGGTCGGTATTTTAAATTCGGGTTTATTAAATGGAATAATGTGGTCCCACCTATTTATGTATATCTTAAAGAAAAGTACATACAACATACCTACTAGTCGGAAAAACAAAAAAGTAGCAACTTAGCTTAAAACTTCATTCCACACACGATTTAATCAATAAATAATTTAATTAATAAGACTAAAAATAAATAGTTTCAGTAGGTGTCTAATGATTGATTTTTCCATTTACAGTCGTGCACTTATTTAATGTGGTGACTCGGTACCGCTAGGGTTAGGTTTGGGTTTAATTGGAACCGTTTCGAAATACTTTCCATATTGTAACACGATATGACTAAGCACTTTTCTAATAAAATCCAATTAGTGCTTGCCGGACTATAACTGTTTTTTCATCACAATATTTGATAAAAGTATTAAGATGTGGACTGGAGAAAAATCTCGGGAATTCGAAGCCGAGAGGGTAGGTGGAAGAATGTGGCAGGTGGTGATATGTTGGCTTATCAGCAAGTCATTAGATCACGGTACAGTGCCTCCTATTTCACACTTTATTAAAGAAGCATGCGTGCCGCATTGTTGGAATTGTTGCCGATGGTTGTTGAGGAGTCGAGGTGAGATGTGATGATAGCTACACGCCTGTTTCAATCAATATTACAAGAAGTGATGGGAGGACGGATGGAGATCAGACGGAGATGGCTGGCTGTTCGCTCTGATTGATTTTACAACACTTAATTACATCGATACCACGAGCAGATTTATGAAAGCAAGTTTTTTCGTTCGATGTGATTTGGCGGTACCTTAGCCCTCCGTCCGGAACCCGGAAGGCCGTCACGCGCTTCAGCGCAATTAGCAAAGAGCGATGCATTGAGAGATAAAATTTGCCCCTGAAACATCAATCAAATGGGAGAAATTGCCCAATCACAACAATAATTATAAGAAAATGCGTTACGTCACCGAAATCACTTACCCAACGCGGCTCAAAGCGGCCGCCGTGGTCAATTAAAATCGAAATTTGGGCGGAGTACCCCAAATGCCAAGAGACAAATGTCAAGGAAGAGCGGCTCAAATGAATCTTGACAATTCGGGTTGCGGAAATGGTTGCAACACGGCCAAGTGCGTAAGAAAATTTGCTTTCTAATCAGTTTTTTGGGGTTTTCAACACTGTTTAAACTGGATTATGAAACCCGCTCTTTAGCAACTACATTTCTGTAATTTTCGGACCTATGACCAGCATCCTGGTTCTTTGGCGCTTGGGAAAGGTTTTCGCTCTTGGAATTTGTACAAATCATTATTTACTTTCTAATGGTGAAACGAATTTTCTTATGTCCCAGCGAGTCGGCAAAGTCCATTCTTGAGTCTTAAATGTTAAAAAATTCAATAACGTGCTGGATCACGCTGGCATAGTCCTGTTTATTTTTTTAAGTTTTAATTAGTTTTCGTAACATTATCTACGCAAATTCAGTACTTACACAAATTTTCTGGAAATGCAAAAATAATCCTGAAAATTAACCACAGATTGAAAAACCTGAGAAAATTATTTGATAAGTGTTCATCTCGTCAAACATGCATTTTTTGTTTACCACTAGAATTTTGTTTTTCAGACGACACTAATGTTTTGAGGTAAATATTGATAGCACTGATAGCATTCTGTTGAATGAATAGGGTACGCTCTTGCTGAAAATGTAGAAACTATTTTTAGTTTTGGTGATGAGCCCAATTGGGCTGGATCTAGATCTCAGATAAGCACTTTCACCACAAATGTGTGATAGAGCTAGATGGCACTTGTACTAGATTGTAGAAACTAGATCAGTGCAAAATAATAAGCAGGAAGATGAAAGAGGGTTCATTTAGCAAGCTTAGAATTTTTTCTACAGCGTTATCTCAAATCTGTAACCTTTAAAACACCACCAGAAAACTTAAATGATTTAGAACACATGTTATGCAAAAGAATTTTTATATTTGTAAAAGTTTGAAAAACGCTTTGTATACTACATGGAGACAAATAGTAATCATTTTAAACACTTCCTGTAGATCGGTTTTTTGTTACAACTCAAAATGTAATGTTAATTTCTTTTTTTGGGGGTGTATATTCTTTATTTTTATATTTATACATATACCTATATTCTTGAAGAAACAATTCAACATCTTGTTGAAGAATGCCAAATTACAAGTTTTCAAAGAGACTTCAATGAAATCCATCAACTGTCGCCAGAAGCTAAAACTTGGTTATCTACTATAAAAGTTTTGTTATTTCTTCTATATAGGTATAATGTATTATTGTCCTTTTTTTCTGTCATACGAATACTTTATTGTTATTATCATTATTTTTATTTTTTTACAGACTTAACCAAAAGTAGCGCACAAAATTCATAACATTTATTATTAGACATTAAAAAAAACTCGAAAATGTCGTTTTTTTAATATTCTGACATGAGAGTATAATATTTATGATGTCATTCGTATTTGAATTGTGAAGTCATTGTTATTATTTTCTTAAATATCAACTTACATTTTTGTTTAGTGTTTTAGTTAGTACACATTTTTATTTTTATGGTAGTAGAAAAGTAGAAAAAAATCAAAAAAATAAAATAAAAAAAATAAAAAAGAATAAAATAAATTAAAATTAAAACTAAATTTTTATTCACTGTTTTAGATAGCACACATCTTTATCTTTCTAATAATAAGAAAAAAATAAAAATTAATAAAAAAATTTAAAAAAATTAAAAAATATTCATATTTAAACATAATGTGTTTTATTTTGTTGTTCTTGACTTGTTTTATAAGCGGCAATTGTTTTTAAAAAAAATTTTTACAATTAACATGAAAACACATAATTTGACACATAAACACAAAAAAAATAACAAAAAACAATACCCCTCACAAAATAGAGTAAGAACAAAAAGATGAACCCTTTTGTGGAATAGTTTCAATGAATTTAATAACTTTTTTATTTTGTTTTCTTTTTTTTTGATTTTATCATACTTACCAGAAAAATAAAAATGTGTACCTACTAACTAAAACACTAAACAAAAATGAAAGTTGTCATTTAAAAAAATATAAAAAATGACGTCAGAAATGTTATACTATCAAAATGAGGTATTTTAAAAAGTTAAATCGACTTGTTCGAAGATTTTTTTGAAAAATGAGTCATGAAAAGGGTATGATTTCATGCGTTACTTTTGGTACAGTCTGTATAATAAAATTTCAATATAATTGTAATAAATTTTAAAATGAAAATTAAAATTTCTTTTGTGCACGACGATAGTAATAGGTATTATAGTAATAGAGTAGGTACGTATTAGCTGTTTCAAAACTACAAAAACCAACGTCGCATTTTACCGAATTATTTTTTTAAATAATGTTGATAAAGTTGTAAAATAGTTATTAATGAATAGAAATTTTAAATTACATTAGCTATTAATTTTTGAAGTGCATGAATAATTTATAACAGATAATTTTGAGAAAAAATGCGAGTTGGTGTTTTTATAGTTTTAAAACAGCTAATGTAGGTAACCTTATAAATATATAAAAAATAATCGGCACTCAAAAAAAGACAGCTAAACTCTTGTTGAAAATAGGTACCTACCTAGACCTACCTTTATTCTGAGGTCATGAAGTTTAAACTTTTTAAAAGCTTGATTGTAGGTGTTTCAAAAGAGGTAAATGCTACACCAAAAAAGTGTCCCCTTATAAATAAAAAAAGACTGGTTTCGGGATTTTCAAATTTTTCTTTTATTTTCTGAAACATTCAAATCCTCAATCAATCACAAAAATACACAAGGTGATCCTGTAAAAATTTCGATATGGTCCGCGTTTGGAATAAATTATCCTGTTTCGAGAAATAATTCCGAAAGTAGATTTATAGCCCGAAAAATCGTAATTTAGTCGACGTCTTCACCTAATTTCAATAACAAAAGTGGCATCTCCGCTAGTTGTAGTGTTCCAGCGCGAATAATTCGTGGTCCGTGCATGTGCATATCCGTTGAAAATGTTAGATGGTCTTCGGTGCGATAATGGATGTGACGTAAACTGGAGGGCGTCCACGGTATATATTTACTGTGTTATTAGGTAAGTGACATCAGACGGTAAAAGCGGCTGTCGATGCCCGTCATCGATGATTACCTCTCACACGCAACCAACTCCTAATGTCCAGCCATAAACGGCAACAAACGCTCCTCATATCGATCAACAAAGAACAGATTTTTGCCTCTGATATCGGCCACCGGAAGCTCGGCTAATCCGGGACGAAATTTTGGTGGTGGCTCTAAAGGATCGGACGCTAGATAAGAGCGGGTTCACACTTTGCCATTGTTAGGATTTATGTATTTTTGACGAGCACTTTGAGGTGACGTGTGACTAATTGGGGGCGTCAGGACCGGCGAAAAAAGCAACACTTTCCAAATCTCCAAGAAGTACCAGAAAAAACTTTCGGAAGGGAATGTCCCTTTCAGGCTAATTCGCTTGGAGCAAGTCCTGTTTTGTTTCTGTTGCTTGGAGGGTGCACTTAACTTCTGTTTTGGGAAAACATCGCGACTTTGATCGATGGAAAATTCAAACTAGTGCTGAACTCGACCCAAAAAGTAATTAACGCGTAATTTATTATCTAAGTTTTGATGGCACACGAGTACAGTCGGGGCCAAAGAAAACGCCGCTCTTGCGGTCATTCATTTTCCGCTTTGCTTGCCGAAATTACCTGTTATTGCCCCTTTGCCATACACTCAATTACCCTCCGATTCCGTCGAATTCTTAATGAAATGAGTACGTAATTAAATAAGTCGGGTCAGAGTGCATGAAGGGAGGTTTGTGGCGAGGGTTGATGTGATTTTACCGTGGGAAATGTGTGGAACGCATGCGATCGTCCACCTGTTCTTCGCCGTGATCTCTGCAGGAAATACGCTGGAATACCACCCTGTATATTGCATGCGTATGTACTGTGATTTGGACGATGTGAAAATATGGAATTGTTTCGCAGCGGATGTGTTATTACGCCTATGGGGTCATTATGGGTTCTGGGCCAGACCCGATTTCCATAAAAAATAGGGTGGGAGCGTGTAATTACCCAAAAATTTAATTATTTTTACTTCAAATACAGCATAATTGTGTGCATAGATAATTCATTGAAAAAACATTAAGGTCCTTAAAATGACCTGACTTTAATTTTTTTGGTCGAATTTTGATATCACAAAACATTTTTTTCATCTTTTGAATGTAACACCTAATTGGTGGCTTTGTCACCCGACAGTCACTCCACCATCTTATTCCCAACACAAACATTGAGCACTAAAAAAATAAAAACCAAAAAAATCCTCCCAAAATTACGGGCCATTCGACAAATCGTTTTGTTAAAGTTATCCCTTCTCTTTCCGATTAGAAAAAATTATATAAATTTTATGCTTGGCGTATAACAGGTGTTTTTGTGAATTGTTCTCTTAAAAAAATCACTTAGTGCAAAGCCTCTATAATTTGGATAATTCAAAAGGAAAAGTTGGGACATGTTTAAAAGTGCCGATGATTATATATACATTATTATACCAATTTTAATACTAAAGCCTCTACTTACATTTTCTTCCGCATCTGGTCACCAAGATTACGTGAAAAACGGAATTTGTGATTTTTAAATGCCGTTTAAGGAAATTATAGTCCAAGAGTTGGGCAATTTTGGGAGCACAGGGACAAAACGGTTGCGGAACTATTTGTATACCTACCTGCTCATAATTTTCCCTTGTGAAAATATTTTTTAATGTTAAAAACTCATAATAATAAGTATCTACATAAATTTCGTCATTTTTTTTCCAATTCCTTCTAAATAAAATTAATTAATTTACAAATCAATTAATATTAACAAGCTGCAACAATTGTAAACATGCCATGTGTAAATAATGTTGTTTTGTGCAAAAAATAAGTTAAATAAATATCACTGAGTCTTATAAAATAGTTAATTAAAAAAAATTAAACATTCAAAAAAAAATGTTTGCTCAAAACATCATCTAATTAACATTTTCGAGTGACACTAAGATTCGTAATATATTCATTAAAAAAAATTATTTTTCATTTTAGGTAGGTATACGTATTAATGTGACTATTTTCCTTACAAATGTTGGCGTATTTAGCAAACACTCGGAGAGTATCTGACTACTGAATATTTTTAATTAATATCTACCTATTTACTGAATTCTAAAAATATTCTGAAAAAAACACGTAAATAGAGAAAAATAGTAAATAGAATATAATACTGTCTAAAATATAATTATTTGGTCGTTTTTTATTTTTTTTATTTCTTCGTAATTCTGTGTGATTAGTTTTTGAGATACAGCAAAAATACTTTTAGCAGATTCACCTTGTATACTTATGACTCTTATGAATAGGGTTCGAGGTAAAGTTCACATCTTAGGCTGCAAGAAACTTAAAAATTCAATATTTGTGTTTATTTTTTTTTATGTAAAAGGTAAATTAATCTAGTGCAGCAAGAGGGTGTTTTATTTTTTAGTCGTAGTGCAATAACTTTGCTTTGGGACTCTAACAAAAGCGGTAACAGAAAAAGATCTTGCCAAGAAGTTTTTGAAAATTTTTTCTCTTTAAATTATCCTAAATCGTAAATGCCAGTCTCATTTGTTTTAAATTTTATTAAAAATAAATGTATAACTGCGTAACTAAAATATAGAGTGAGTCAATAGTGGGTTACTTTTGACCTTAGATACTTCGTTTGATTTTTGAAAAGTTTAATTAAATCAACACTCGTTTTTTATCTTTTAAATAATAATAATCCATAATAAAATTTTAGCAAAACTGTCAAGACAAACTTGACACTACCCAGAATAATGTAATCGTTAATTAAATTTGTTCTTTTCAACGATTACCGATCTGTTCAGCTGAAATCAGTATTAATGGTTGCATATTAATACAAATTCAGAAAAAACCCACTATTGACTCACCCTGTATACTACATTTTTTACATTTGTTAACTCAAGCTGAAGTCGCTTTAATAAAGAAATATCAACTGTTAAAATCGAAATTTTAACACTTTAAAATACAATTAAAAAAAATAAATAACAATAAAATCAAGTCAATAAAAAACAACAAGAACACGTTACAAGTACAAAATGATATTTTATAATAATTTATTTCTAAAGTTAGAATTTATACTCTAAATTGTTAAATTGTTAAATAATAAGATAGATCTTGAGTTAAGTACTCTAAATTTGGGATAATTTGCAACACGCCTATGTTTACACGAAGCGAGCGTCACAACTAAATTCTAACTGAGACAGTGATTTCGAACAAAATTTACCGTGATGTTTGGCGATTGTAGTGGCTCAAAAAAATGTGGACAATTAGATGAGTGTATAAAACAGTTATTTTCATAATTTAACACGCTAAATATTTGGTTTTTAATTTTTGTCCATGAGACGTTCGGCTGCAGTCTCACAGATTTAGCATTTTGTTTTTGTGTTGTTGCACCTTTATCATTTTCCAGCTTGATTGCATTTGCCAGAGTGACTTTGTGTGTGCGCTGCTCTTGCCCATATTTGGCGGCAAGTTGGTGCTTCTGTCCGTCCACATGTCTTGTGCATCCACGCCATTATCCTCCGTATAATTTGCGTCCGGTATGCTCTCCTGTCTTGTTCTCCGTCCCAGAAGCCATCATATATAAATTCCTGTAGTGACATAGTGTACATGCACGTCCACCAGGTCATATATCTGTCCGTGATTTATGTCTCTCAGTGCGGTACAAACACCCGAATGATTGATAACAATCGGAACAGAGAGATTCCCATGCAGTGCGGAATGTCAGGCCCGGCTTCCGGTTCCGGGCAGGTGACCGCGAGCAGCGCCGTGGCGGTCATACGTGGAACCACGCTCGATGGACCACGGAGTGAATTTTCGGAAAATTTTCCGATTCGGAGCAGCTGGTGGTAAATCACGGCTTTTCCAGCAGCGCTCGAGACATATTTACTTGAGCATATCACCGGTGGTACACGTCCAGTGTCGCTTTACCGCCGGTGGTAACAGGAGCTGGTCTCGGCGGGTGGGTTTCAGCCCGTATGAGGGCCGATATCTCGACGATGTCCAGTCATACGATCCGAGGAACGGCAGCGGTGTCTCTTACGAGCGATGTGGTGGATTCATTCGATTCTGTTAATTTGCAGCGGAATTACTGACCGTGATTCCGATTCCTGTGAATAACGTTCGGATGTAATTGCGATGTGAGGGCGTTTTGGGGTCGCAAGCGGGCCACACTCGAGGACACTCAAGGATGAAATTGATAGAACGGTTTTTCTAAGTGCTTGAAATATGACTCTCATAAGGAAAGGGACATTGCGAGGCGAAGCACCACCAGAAATTGATTGCGAGCGTCTTGTTTTCTCAGAAAAGACAAATCTCACATGTGGGATTTAATAAAATACAACTGCGTCAATCACTCAAAATATTTCACAAACTCCTCTTCCTAGCGCAGTTTTATCTCTTTTTACACCCAAGAAGACCATAATTTCGACCGATTTTGCTCTATTTATACACCTAAATAACAAAATCGAGTTTTTCTAAACCAGTCCACGAACATTTTATCCACTTTTTCCCCACTCTTATTGAATTATGCCCCCATTCTTTACGATATTTGAGAGTAAAAATGCGATCCTGAATTATCATGATGATCATGATTCATAAAATCACGGTCATTGGTCCAATCACGAAACAATTTAAAATTTACCATAAACTGCTCATTCTATGTGTACCGCCTGACATTTTTTATTTTGTGAACTGTATCAACTATCGATTTTCTCTTGCATTTTTTCCAAAAAAGTGTAGTAATATCAAAATAATACAGTCGAACTCTAATAAATTAAACCCTTGATAATTCGATGTTTTGATAACTGAGTGAGAATTCCGTAGAACCGAAAGTCGCGATATTCTAGTAGTATAGTCGAACAATGTGAAAATGACGCCTCAATAAACCAGCCCCTGCTGTGGATAGCGACTCTTCTAACCGCAAGCAGGCAGGATCGTAATTTATCTGAATGGAAACTTGACGTAGTTTCAAGATAAATTTCTTTACATCAACGGAAATGAAAATTTAATTCAAAATTAAACTACTTCAAATAAATTGCCACTTACATTGCACTGACAAACGTCAAGTTAATTAAAAGAAAATGTTGCGTTTTTTTAATGAAAAATGTAACAAACCATTTATTCCTTAAAGAAAATTATGCATTACAAATGATCATTAACTTAATATTTTTATTTAACTTTTTTTCAAAATAAAATTTATTCATATAATTTTTGTACGAAATAGACTTTTTCTATTTTAAACTTAATTTTATATAAAATAACAAATGCCTTAAGCCATTGTTTATTTGCAAAAAGGTTTAGAGTTGCTTATCTTAAACACAATTATCTGTTCTAAAACTTTATGGTGTACAAAGAAAACGTTGCTACAATAAGCCGGTCCTAAGTTTTCTATTAGTTTTGTAAATGTCATTAAATGCAAACCAAAATTATTTATTTAATTTAAACAAAAAACACGCAAAATTATTTGAAATTTTATAGTTCTGCTACAAAATTTATTTTTTGATAATTGCAATTCTTTTAAATTAGACAAAATTTCTTAAAGCAAATTATACAATAAGATGAAATTGACAAAAACAAATTATTATTAATGTAATATATTTTTTTACTAATCTGTTTTCCAAAATTAAATTAAGTAATATATTTTTTAACGAAATGGGCTTCCTTTATTTGAAACTCAATTTTATGTAAAATAATAACATTTTAAATGATTTATAAAAAATAATAGGTAACCGATTAACTATTATTAAGGCGACATTTTCACTTCGTTCGGCTGCACCTACCTATGTATTTGTTATTCGATAACTTGAACAGTCGAACTTCGATAAGTCTAATTTTTTGATCTCTCGAATACTTATGACGAATTCTGGACTCCAATTTCACTTTCTAAGTTTTTTAAGTCTAATTCTAGATATGCAGCCCCTTTTAAACACTACCCTTAAAAATACTTTTAATTTTAATAATTACTGATCCGAACAAAAAATGTCGCTTTTTAAATTTTAAATTCATCTATAACTAGAAATTGTTGGGTTTTTCGACGCCGTTTCTAAGAACATTTTGCAAATACATAGTAGAAAATAGTGTTAATTTGGACATAATTATAAACACAGGCTGAGTCAGTTGTGATGTATTTCACACTTGATACTGCGTTTGATTTAATAATAAACAGAATCAAAATAAGTATAATTAAAACCATGTCAACAGTTCATGCCAAGACTAAACTAATGAACACTATCAATTCTAAAATAAATTTTTAATTTTTTATAAATTTACAAATCAAGTGAAACTGTTATGTTGTACTTTTGGTTGCATCCAATTAAATTCATAATTAATCGTAATTAAGTCACTCTGTATTTATCAACTTTACCGAGCCCAGGCTCACAATTAGAAATTGAAAAAAAAATCGAATAAACCGTCCTTTTTATCACGTTTACTTTCTGTTTGAAAGTCGAAAAGTAAATTTTGATGAGATAGGGTTTACAAAGTGTGACACCCTTATTAATATATTATAGAAAAATATTGTTTACAAATAAAAATTCCTCCAAACAATTTTTCCCTGAAAATTATACAACTACAAACATTGTATGAGTTAAAAATGTGTTCATTTTAAAAACAGTTCCCAAAACTGCAAGTGTTTTAAAGAAAAACGAAGATAAACCTTTAAACTTCTTAGAACATTCAGAATTACCAAAATATCATTATACTCCTTCGAATATAAAACCGACGTGAAAATTTTTATTGTCCGTTTGCAGTGTTGTTTTTAAATAATAAAAAAACGAAATTATTAAATTCAGATTGTTGTAGCTGTTGCTATAAGTAAATCAAAACAAGAACAGTAAACACCTACCAAAACATTTGTTTCCTACAACTCTGCTTATTTCTGTGTGAAATAAAAATAGGATAATTTTCATGTTTGAACATTTTAGTATAAATTTCGTTAATGACTCTTTTATACAGACAGAGTGATACCGCATGTAAAACATGAGTGTAACTGAATTCGTGTTCATGTTTTTATTGTTATTCCGCTAATACCATCGAGTTGTTGTTATTATAGTCAAAACACAACATAAACAAACGCAACTTTTTCCTCGGTCTGCGACCACAAAGAGCAAAAAAAGTCCTTCTATTAATCTTCCAGTTGTTTAACAAATTTCCAATTACGTTTTTACGTCGTGAACGTACGAAATGTTTGCACGTTCCCGCCGACATTACACCAATAATTGCCGCAAAAACAGCAATCGACTTTTTCTCGTAATTAAACAAACACGGAAACAATTCGAAATTCAAGGCTCGGAACGTTTCCACGCCGCTTTTCGGGGAATAATTAGCCCAAGGCTGCGAATTTAATCAGTGCAAGGAGTGATTTAGGGCCCCGGACGACAAAAGTGGGCACTTCGGCAAGGCCGGAGACCACGGGGTGGTGCCATAAATTCGGATTAGGAGACATAAATTTGACAGAACGGTGTGCAGACCAGTCGTCGAAGAGGTTATTGTCTGTTTTAAGTTAGAAGGTGTTAGAGGACTTATAAAATGTCATTAGTGCGGACACCGCGCTTAATGACCGAGTATAAATAACGGAGGCTGCGTTATTTATGACTTCTGATGAGAGTGATTTATCGATTATTATTATTATAAAACTGGTAGTGTTTTCGCTTTTCGGGCGAAATGGAATGCGGAGATTAGGCGCACTATTAATGGTACTGTTGACATTCGGTTTTGATGGGCGCTGTACAGAGATAAATGACCAAACACTAATTAAGGATTCTGAAGGTACCTTCCTACCGGTAAAAAATGACCCACAAATGTGGTTAATTTTTTAGGAGGAGAGGTCATAAGCTGTCACTTGATAATTTAAAGCTTGTCACTTAAATCTCGACAGAAATTACCTCCTACTGGGCTGAAGCAGTTTCAAAAGTTTTTCGGAGAACGGACTGTAATTTCACCAACCATTAGGGAGTTTCGGGAAAAGCTGAGCCGACAGTGACGGTACTCTCAGGAAATTTTTTTTCCAAAATCCAGAATCAATTTTCAAAATGAAATTAACTTTTAAATCCTGTTACAATTTTAAGTTAACTTCAAACAAAAGTTGTTTAGTTCAAATCGTGCACAATCCCAGGCCAATAAACGACGAAATAAAATTATGTTATGTAAAAAGATAATAGAAAATGGAACCCGAAACTTTCTACTCCATAAATCACGTTTTACATCTCTATAACTTCTTTAGCAAACAATACAGTTTAACCAGGTCTAGGACAGACATCTAATTTTTTTCATTTTAAAAACATTGAATTTAAATCTACAAATGTTGGACAGTATGTGAGGCAAGAGGACCATTAAATCCCTATTCCAGGTGGTCACGAAATAGGAGAGGAGTAGCCCTCGTAACTGAACGAGATCAGAAAGTGGAGTGTCCAAATAACAAGGACTTAAATCACCCCTAATCCTAGTTGAAAATATTTATTTTAGCGTATTTGTAAATCAATAAAAAATTATTATCCGAAAAAGTTCAATTAATTCTTTCTCGTGTAAAAGCTCGTAATCAAGGCCTTCCTGCGACGAGTGCATGTAAGACTGCCTAATCGCCATCACCATCGCACATTACTGCTAATGCAGCCTTCGCGTGAACAAAGTCTCTCCTGCCGCCACACACAGCCCTTAACACACACCGAAAGCTATTAATTAATACGGTTACGTGCCACCCAAATTATGTTTTAAATATTTGTTCTTTTCACGTGTAAATTACACCGTGGAGGAAATTCGGTCATTTTTCCATGATGAATTGGTGGAGGTGTCAAGTGGACACAACCACTTCTACTTTGCGCAAAAATCCTCGTATTAGTTGTGTTTAACCAGCTTTAAATACTAATAGAGGGTTAGAACTTGATGACATTGTAAAGTCGAACAATGGCCATTTACTATTGTTGCAGTTACTGTTTAGAACACTGAGGATTAATGTTTATTCACTGCTGTTGACTTTATGAATGGAAAAAACGACAAAATAAACAATTTTCGCCAAAAGGCCAACACTTTTCCACCTCTAGTTTTTTTTTTTTCATCAAAGCGAAATAAATCCGTTTGATGGGAATTTCGTGTGAGTTAGTGTTCCGAATTGTGTGTCATCTGTCGCACTAAATTTACCATCCCATAATAAAATTTGTTAGGGTTTACGCTATGTTGAATAACAAGTTTTGATTTATTCAATGAACCGGTTTCGGATCGTTCGCAAGCCATCTTCAGTTCCCGGGCCTGTAATGACCGGTTCTACATTTTTTTCAGCCGTTACGTGAAAAAGTGTAACGAAAAATTCACAACTAATCAAACGCGGTTTGCAATAACTGTCAACACCTGCGGTATTTCACCACAACACTAATTAATAGGAATGATTATAGTTTTAGTCATTTGTAATTTATTACTTGATTTATCATTCTCTTTTAGCAGTCAATAGTGGTTTTAAATCATTAAATAATTACTAGTTTAGGTTTAGACTATATCCCAGATTAAAGTCAACTGACTCAGATCATGAACAACCATTGATAAAAATTGGATGTTATTCCATAACTTCAGAAGAATTTTTAAGTGTAAATTTACAATTTATCGTCCAAAAGGATCGTAATTTTAATTTACTTTATTAATATTGGGTGCAGAATAAATGAATCACCTTATATTTCACACAAAACTTTTGCTGCACACGTTACTATTAAATTAATGGTCGTACTGAGGGAGTTTGGTAAAATATCTAATTTAAATTTCCCACTTGTAACATTTATTGCAAAATTATGGTAATTTATGCTAAGACAAGTATTTATTAAGAGTTATTGATGTTTTTGTCATATTTTACATAATTTTGAATTATAACAATTATAAATTAAAAATTGGATTAGGAAAAACCAATATTTTACCATTGCACTATTTAAAACTAAAAATTCGAGATTTCAGTGGTGGTAGTGGGCACACTCGCGTGATTAAAAGTGAGTTGTTTTAGTAAATGATACAAATTATCACAGTTGGACCCCGAGATAATTGAATAGCTTGTATCTATAAGTCGGTTATTTATGGCACAACAAGCACTAATCTTCTAATAGGTGTTACCTACCTGGCCAGTGTTAGTCAGGTAGTTCCAAATTTGAAAATAAAACACTCGTAAACTTGTCAATCTCATATATTCACATTTTCGTTCCATTGACTAATAATTGTAAACACACTGTACATTCAAAAAATGAACTTAAAATTAATATGTACAAAGCTGTGATGATAAATTTGAAATGTTCATTTCTTTCTCAGGCCGACATCACAATAAAAAAAATAATTTGATTTCTTTCTTCGAAAAGTAACAAATGTTCCGCGCGCCGGAAGAATGAACAAACAATTATAAAAAATAATAAGAGAATAACCAACAAGAACAAACCGGTAGTGCTCTCTTCGTCCAAGTGGCAAAAATCTAAGAGATTTATAAATATTTACACTACATATGAGATGCGGAAGAGACACTGGGATCGTTTGTCAAAAACCTAACTGAGACGCGTCCGCTGTAACCGTCGACGTCTCGGTCCTGCTGGGCCCTATTTACAAAATTTTTGGTAGTGAACCTTCGTGATGTTCTATACAAAACGCGTTTGAATGACTATATACACGGAATACAGTGTGAACTAAATAAATGGCGACGGATTCATTTTGCGTGAGCGTGAGATTCGAGATAGGAAAAGTTTGTACTGGACCACTTACAGCAAAATGAACGGCCGCATCCTTACAAATATAACAATACTGTAGATGGTTAAGGAACCAAAATTCGCAACTATTTACACTCAGTCACCGTCAAGTTCGAACAGCGGCTCTCACATGTGCGCGAGGGGCGCCAGGGGCCCGGGCCCCAGCGGGTCCGGCGACGCACTGTACTGCTGCATGTGCTGGGACCCATCGGTGGGCAGGTACATGGAGATCATCTGTCGCAGGTCCCCCTGGGGCTGCTGCTGTTGGCCGTACTCCCGCTTGACGCCCGGCGTCGGTGTGTGCAGCCCCGAACTCGGAGAAACCGGCTCCGATTTTATACTGGACCCAGAGGGGCTATGCGACGACGTCTGTTGCATTCCGTAGGGGGAGCCTGCACTCTGGGGCACGGTGGCCCCGTAACCGTAACCGTTCATGTACTGCATTTGCGACATGTCGTAGCGGCCGTAGTTGGACCCGGTGTACTGCTGCTGGTAGGCCCCGGGGTCGTGCATCATGTACCCGTTGGGCATGTACCCATTGGGCATCTGGTACATGTCCCGGCTGGACACCTGTTGGACCGCCGAAGGCGCCGTCCGCGTCGGGTCACTAGTCGGGATCAAGCTGGACGCTCCCAAGGGATATTTATCCTTCTTCAGGAGCGTCTTGGTCTTCCTCCTAGGCCGGTACTTGTAATCCGGGTGTTCCTTCATGTGCACGGCCCTCAGCCGCTTGGCCTCGTCGATGAAGGGCCGCTTCTCGGCCTCACTCAACAGCTTCCACTCGGCCCCCAGCCGCTTCGAGATTTCCGAATTGTGCATTTTGGGGTTTTCCTGGGCCATTTTCCGCCGCTGGCCCCGCGACCACACCATGAAGGCGTTCATGGGCCGTTTGACCCGCTCCATGTTTTGCGATTTGGTATTGTTGTTGTTGTTGTTCTGGGTCTGGTGCTGGGTGGATGGTGGTTGGTGGTGGTGCAGTTGCGGCGGTGGTTGGGGCGGCTGGGGCTGGTGGTGCATCTGATGGGGGTGTTGGCCCATGTGCATGGGGGCCAGCGAGCCGTAGGACTGTATGGCGTGGTGCGGCGGCATCGTCGCGTGCAAACTGCCCCCTTTGAGGTCCGTTTCCATCGTCAACATGTCTTCCGTCGGCGCGAACAGTTTGCTGGTTTTCACTGCACACTACAACACAAACACGGTCACCTCCACGCTACTCGGAGTTTCTCTACGTTATGACGGTGTTGTTCTCTACCGCTGGTGGTTCCCCGAGCCCCCACCACGGGCTCTGATTGACAGCAACGCCTGCCATCTTTGCACCGGACCAATCGCGACGCGGGGACACGCCCTCGGGAGCCCCCTCTAGAGGCGCTGCAGCGCTCCAACGGGGCCGATACTAATTACGGACGATTACTAATTGTAGCTCGGGGCTATTTTTACTGCAACATACGCTAATCATTAATTAATAGGAGCATCGGACGAAAATCACTAATTACTAAATATAAAATTTTCAAACTAGTACTTTCGATTTATATAGGTCCACACAATGTACGCGGCGTTGTTATAGCCCCAGTTTATTCAAATGTAATACACTCTCACCCACTCAATGCTTTTTTCGGCTGTGCATTTGTGTAAATAAACAGAAGCTGTGCAAATTACGTGCTACCTGGTTTCAGATCGGGCAAGCACCGCAGGGGACGACAGCCGAGCCATTGTCTCGAATATTTATGTATCAGCAGATAATATCTCAAGTAATTGTTCCTGTAATTGGCTCAAACCCTTTTACAAAAACCTAGCCAAGAAATCACTCGCTTTTAACACCAAAACATTACCCAATTATAGTAATTTTTCCACAATTATGCAAAACCACTGAACTCGTGATGAACATCACGAGCATCAACATACAAAATATCGTAAAGAACATCCTGTATGTTTGGACCACAACTTAAAACATGATTTTGGGATTAAAGCATGGTCGGATTAGAGAGGTTTCACTGTAGTCACAAACTGTGACAGAGAGAAACCATTTATTTTATTCTACAGGGTTATTCCCTCAAGAGTCCACGCCTGAGTAGGTGCAAAGTGCAACACAAAATATACAAACATCTATACATACAGTCTATTCTATTACACTCTAAACAAAATGCAATTTATACCCACAATACAGGGCGTACCTACATTTATTGTAAAGTGTATTTTGTGTTGCATTTTTTTACCCGGCCAAGTGCGGACTTGTAAATAATTCTGTATTTCTAGAAAACTTTATTAGCAATGGCTGTCGAAGTAATCATTAATTCATAAACAGTCATACTAAAATTACCGTTTTCCAAAACAGTTATTACGAATGCTAACGTCATACCTAAAGTGGATTATGTATTTGTACCTTTACTGAATTGATTTAAAAGGCGTATCAGGTAAAGTTATATAAAACCCAATAACGATTACTTTAAAACAGAGAGAAACTATTATAAAGAGACACAAAATTCTTTGTGAAGGAAAAATACAAAACAGTTTGTTTTCAACATTTATACATTCTGTATCTGTACCGTGTGATCATTTGTATTTATAATTAAAGTAGGCTTCCATATTTTTTAAACATATTATTATAATAATCATAAGATCTAAATTATACAATTTTGAATGGTAATTTTTTTTGGTAATTGTAATAAATTTTTTATCTACAGACTAGTTTAACAATTAAAAAAAAGAACACGCCTACTTTAGTTATGAATTCAAATAATCGCATGGTATAACTTTTAAACCAGCGGACACAAAATTCTGGCTGCAGTTAATTCTGTGGACAAACAGTGATTTTTTGAGTGAAATTTTTCGTCGGATTAATCAAGTCTGGAAACTGTCCGACTCTGTCCAAAGTCTAATTAGTAATTTGTCGTCGTCGTCGCCGCCGCGACGGTCACACCGGCTGCCTATCTGAGCGACACAGGAGCTCGACTTGTCATCGGATAACAAAACCACAACTAACTTTGACTAGTGACTTGCCGGAAACTAATCACGGGATTATTAGGGAAATGTATTGATTCTTCACAAGAGATGAGAGAAATGAAAGTAAAAGTACAATTTTTGATGGTGGGTAATTGTAGTTTTGTGGCGATTCACTTCAGTGTTCGATTGCTTTGTTGGTACTGAAGCTTTGTTGAGGCAGTTTGTTATGGAAGAAAAAGTCGCCCCTTTTCGGAGTTGGTGTTCATCTTGTTTGTCAGGAATATTTTGCGTTTTTTGTAAATATTTATTAGAGATTTAAAAAAAATCAAAGATGTGTCAGTGAGTTTATTGATAATTTATCTACTTGATTGGTTTCTAGGTGTTTTAGATCAATCAAAAATTCATTTTGCTTACCGTCAGCTCTTCTTTTACATCGTCCTTAGAGCTGATTCCTGAAAAAAAAACGAAATGTAATTAAGAAAATATTGTTACCTACAATAAAAATGAATTATGATATGGATGATTAAATTTGATGAGTATAATGTAAAAAAGTATTTTTGAAAATTGATTGCCTAACAGCTAATTAACCCCAATCAATAAAGTATGATTGGAAATAGCTAAATGGCAGTGGTATAAACCGCGCTTTGCATGTTAGTTGAAGCGTAATTTATGGTTATTGCGGGTTATAGCTATCAAATAAATCCCGGAGGCAGGTAAAGACTGGCATTATTATTGCGCCTCTGTCACTTCCCATCGCCACAAGTTGCTCCTTGCAAACAAAATCGGTTTTTTCGCTCATTTTCAAATCGATTGCGTTCTAAATAGAAAACCTTGAAATTGCTAATGTTGAAAATTCTCGTAAACGGCAAAAAGCCTTGTACATGTCCAATTTGCGTTTTCGCTTCGTCAGAGAGCCGTCTTTTTGTTTCGTTTTCGTGGAATTGGAGGGTGGGTCAAAGGGCGTTGGATATATCCGTGTAATAATGGTTTTGTGGGCCAGTCATTAGGAATTCGCGTACAAATTTGCAGACGGTAATGACGGGTCGGTGCTCAAACACGGGACGCTGTGCCGGTTTAAAACTATGTCAACACGGCAAATTGTGCATACACTCTCATTGTTGGAGGGCCCCATCAAAGATGCATGAGATGGCGTTGCCTGGCGCTCCGCTCCGCTTCCGGCTTGCGCAACGTTCGCTGTTTGGTTTTAATACATTTTCAATGAACGCCACTGAAAGAATGTTTGACTCCGGCAAGCTTATCTTGGATCTGCAGTTTTTAAATTACAGAGCTGACCCCACACATACGGGGACTTCAAGTGGGCGATGGAGGAGCTAAGGCAACAGAAGAAGAAGAAACTAAAAATGTTCACGCCAAAAGCCGAACTCAACGAATACAACTTTTTTTTATTCACCAATTTGTTCCATAAAAACGAAAATTCAGTTTTCATCATTTAGATTAATATTATTTAATAAATAAATGCCGCGGTTGATGGTCATTGAATCTAAATATTAAATTATTGTTACTCTCGCTTTGTATTTCACGGATCACAGTGTTAATTATTTAAATATGTACAATTTTTAATAAACAAATTCATCCCTACCAATTTTATTCATGTAGATTCAAAAACAGCAACACACTAATTTTAGAGTTAGATCATTATGAGTAAATTCAAAAGTTTTAACCAAAAATAATAATTTTTCAAATTTTCATATCATCTTTTCATCAGTAAATTTTTTATGCTGTTTTATAATTTGTTTTTTAAACCAATCTCTTAACAATAATTAATTGCACATTATAACGATACAACGGGTTAAGAAAATATTTATACCAGAATGTTTCACAATTTCATTAAGGTAATTAGCAGATTTTGACTACGTATTATAAAAATAAAAATGCTAAACGTAAGTGCACAAAAACATAATGAATAATAAATAATCAACTGACAAATAAAAGGTGTCCCATTGAGTTGTTAATACCTAAAGGTCCTTAAAGGAAAACATTACCTACCTACGTTCCTAAAACGAAGTTATACGACATAAATAGATATCAACACCTCTCATTACATCTTAAGTTATTTGCAAGTACGTATACTTAATCAATGAAACAGGTTGTTTCAAAAATGACTTAGGTATAAAATACTAACTTAGGTACAGTCATGATCAAAAAGAATGACACCTTTAAAACCGTAGCCACAAACCTTTTCAGTATGATGCCGTTAATGTGGACGTTCGGCTAGTTTATAAATTGGCTGGATATTGTGTAGACTAGCTAGGCAGTTTGTAAATTAACATGTTTGACGAAATTTATGACCTAAAAGATTTTAATCGGACTTTTGCTATCCGGCCCGCTTGGTTAGAGTGTCATTATTTTTGAGCGTGGCTGTATATTCCTTATTAAAATAACACACCATAATTTTTATTGCATTTTTGAAAGCTGAATGATGATTTTGGCCTAGGTTTTTTGATCGATTCTGATTAATTTTTGAAATAATTCAATTTTCTTGAGATAAAAACAATAAGTACAATAAAAAAATTAAGTCTTCACTGTTTTAATTTTGCAACAATGCACTTTAATCAATGAACATTATTGTTACCACAGTAAACCATAGTAACTTTTTAATTCTACCACGGATTATTTGGTAGTTATTTTATAGTTAGTTAGTAGTTTTATTTTTTTTACATGTTCCAATGATTTTAGAACAGACGGTGGTGCATTTAGACCATACGTACAGGGTGTTTCAGACAATTATACGACACCTATAAAATGCAATCAACAGTCATATTCCGAAGCGAACTCGATTATAAATTTTGAAAAATTGGAAATAGTCTTTTCTAGTTAGTTATCGCTTCAAAAATTGCAAGGTTTTTAGTTAGTAGTTTATGATCATATTTATTCTGCTTCTTACTGATAGAACACATGATAATTGTTTCTGAAAAAAAAAACAATTTATGACTACTTATTAATGAAACAGTTTGACAACTGCTGTAATGTGTTTCCAAAAATTCAATAATTAAATTTTGTGTTTTGTGTATTGTGTATTTGGGTGTTAGAGTAAGGCTTCGTAAAGTTGTGTGAAATACACTTAGATCCCATATTAATTAATAAAAAGTAAAAAACAAAAGCAAAAAGCAAAACATTAAACAGCGGTAAAAGAGTAAATAAAGTATTGGCTTTCTAAGTAAAGAAGTTGCAAACTGTGCGTAAGTTTATTAAAAAATTGCTACTTATTCCGCCCGTTTACAAGTAGCAAACTTTCTTGCTAAATAATCGAAAGAATTTAAAACTTGTCCAAGGGCGTTTTCAAGGCTAGCCCAAGGTAGAATCCCTCCATAAACAACGCAATTACTCGTCTGTCGAACCTCTCCTCCACTACCTGACAATTATCCGATTCGAAAGCTCATCGAAGCGAAAGCTCTTGCGTAAAATTCCTCTTCGGCTTTCGGCAAACTCTGTTTTTTCGCCGCTGGAATGGTAAAGTTCACGCCGACATTTGAGACGCTTTTGATTGAGGAAGAAGAGAAAGTACATCGGCGCGTAATTATAGTTATAGTACCATCAATAAGTGAAATCGGCGAGTTTCATAACGGAATTCAAGTTCGCTCGATCTCGACGATTTAAATATTGGGACCAGGTGTGCTTGGGCCCGGTGCAGGTAAATACCGGGAGACAGCAGGGAACCGGAGTGATTGACAGCTCCGGATCGCGGCGAGCTTTGACGGTTAATGAAGACAGGGCAGGGGGAGAAGGATAAGCCTTCCAGGACCACCACCGGTAACGACCGGGATTTAGACACAACACACAAACATGCGAAGCCAGTGCTTCCCCAAAAGAATTATTTTTTGGGAAGTAATAAAAGCTTCAACAAGTAATATAAATATTCAATTATTTTTTTAATGTTAAAAAAGTAGAAATGATAAGTGCTAGCCTTCATTTCCGATGATGAAGGATGTCACAATAGTTTTTTATTTTTTTATTAACATTTATTATTTAATTTACTGATCAAGAACTCTTCATGTTTATGTGGATTTAGTTTCTCCCTATTCTTTTTGTTTTGTGTTTGGGCCAAACAGGCCCCGATTAACACCTTGGATTTGTCATGGTGTTTTTTGCATCGCGGGTTGGGCATAAATAATGGTCCACATTTCGGCTGTTAATTTTTCTCGATGAAAAATTGGCTCGGATAACTATCAATATCCTTCAGACGATCAATAGGTGTACTCCTCGGGAATGATTTATAATAACTTTCCATCATTAAGGGATTTTTTTTTGAGGGCAAGTAATCCCGAAACCGCTCGACGGGAGCGCGAAGACAGAAATTTTAATCCAGTTAATTACGTTTATAGTTGTATAGATGTAGTAAATTGATTACAGTTTTTGACGTCCCGTCTCAGATAATTACCATTTCGAAAATTCCAACGTTTCGATCCACGCGATAAAAAGATATTTGTTTTTGAAAGGGGATAACACGTGTTTGCGATTGCACGTGCCGGGAGTTACGGTAGTGATCGATTTTATTTACCGAACTAACAAATGTGACAAGCAAGTTCTAAAATGCTGGTTGAAGGCTTTGATGATCGGCCCTTTACGACTATTAGAAGAATTTCAGAAAAGATACAACTTATTATTAAATTAATTGGCAATTGCTTATAAAAGTCCAGGCTTTCTACAAAAAAAATACATAAATACTTGGATTAAGCGAAAATGTTGTATTATTGCTATTACCTTTTTGAAGTTTTAAAATATAAGTTAAAATTCGTAAAAACCGCAGATTCCAAAGCTGTTTTCATTTTTGTCATGAAACACATCGTTTAAATATTTCCCAGAAAAATACCTAATCACATCCCATAAACGTTTAGAAGCATAAACGTGGAGTAGATAAAACAATTGGAATCAGAAAAGTGGTAACTATTAGTTTAGGTTCATTTAATCTTTATTGATTCCAGATTCTAGAATAAAAATCCGAATACAATTTCAATCAGTATAGTAATTATTACTGAAGTAATAAAATTCATAAGAAGTTAAAATTATGACGTAATTAAGTCATTTTTTATGGCCTCCTTGATGTATGGAGACAACGAAGTTGTCCATGCCAAGCTTTGAAGCCTTACATGTCTATGTAAAATGCTCCGAGAAGTCGATTGGTCTAAACCAGTAATTCCCAACCTTTAAAATCCAGTGGACCTCCTTACAAAAAATATATCCAAATGTCAATAATTCGTTTATTGATCTGTTATAATAGTTTTAATTAAACTGAATAATAAAGTTAATGTAAACTTTGTCTACTACCTACTAAAACTACTATTTGTTTCTCTGTTTGTTCCTGAGAAATAGTAGATTTAAAAATTTAATATTTATGCTCGTTATTTTAGTTAGGCATTTATGATAATAAATTTGCGGACTACATTCTGATGTTTTATGAACCAGCGGTTGGGAATCACTGGTCCAGACTCTGAAAGGAAAAATGGATATGCAGATAGAAAGTTAGTTGAGGAAAATACAGAAAGTACATTTTATAGGTGATTTATTGGGTATTTAACTATTTTTTTTCTATTAGAAGCACACTGAATACTAAATAATACTAAATTAAAGTATATAGGTTTCATAAGAAGGCAAACTTTTCTGCGATCCAAAGGATAATGCCTCGATGAAAGAGTGCTCTATACTCGCTCTATGCTTTATTTTCTCCGCTTCAAAGTTCATTTATTAATGAATAACTATTTATTTAGAAAAATAATAATTGTTGACTCCCATTAAAAAATTTTTTTATACTGGGTGAGGCAACCTTATCGCGCACCCCAGAAAACCTATCCATAATCTCTGATCTCTGACCCATTCTTTAGCAGATTCAGTTAGTGACCAAAAATCGTTTAAGAATGAAACCATGCGAAAATTCATGATGAAATATGTCATTCTAGCACTGAATTAGCGAAGAGAACTTTAAGTCCCGAATTTTAAAGTAGACTAGACTCTATAAGGTTTTCCCTTTTCCCTTCGAATGATCGGTAAAGAAAGCAACTTAAAATTTAATTAAACAAATGCGAATTGCGTTGTTTGCGTGTGAAAAAGCGTTAAGCTTTCTTGGAGCGGTTGTTTTTGAGCGGCATAATAAACGCCGGTACGTTATGCCTAGGTGTATAGATGTGAAACTTGGCGTCGCCTCTGGCGGACAGTTTGCGTTTCCGGCGCTTGAATGCGTTTATCGGGCCTCGTGGACACCGGAACTGGTGCCCGGAGCTGCCGGAACAAGACGACACACGTCATTTCCTCGAATGTCAGATCTAGGACAGCGCCGGCGAGCCGGACCTTCCGATAACTAGTTTAAATAAATTGCCTTCTAATGGTAAATTGAGTTTTCAGATAGGTGTACGCGCGTATCGGATCGATTTTGTTTCCAACTCCTGACAAAAAATCCGGTTATGGAAAGAGGGTTTTTTCCTCTCCTCGCTCTGTGTGTTAGAGACGATAGGTGTAGTGCGCGGATAGGACATACATTGTATTTTTTATCACGCCTGTAAAATGCCCCCAGCCCGGACTATTTCCGGAGTTTGACAGCTCGACCTCCGGATATGACGTTATCTAGACGCGAACTTTTGTGCTCGGGCTTTGCGACCTCTCGGCTGTCGCCGGCGTCCTCAACTTTTCATTTTCAGCGTTTATATTTAAATATGGTGGCGGCCGGGATGTACCTGGCCATTATTCGCCCAGATAAGACACTAGTCTATGTTTTATTTTTGCTGGTGGTTTTTTGGGAAATTTGGCGTGTGAAAACGTCAATGAGTCCCGAATGTGGGGCGTGGTGACCGCGGTGAAATATAACGCTGGGACAGAAATATCTTGTTCGGAGACCACAATGGGTCTCGGTGGAGAAAAAATGGTACCATTCATTCAGTCGTGAGTAAAAACTGGAAGCTTCGCCCCCCGCGGCTGCATTGTATGCGGAATTCGGACCATATTCAACTCTCCTCACACGTGCTTTACCTATACCAACAATGGGACATAACCATTTCGATTTAAACTTTCGGCCAGGTATTTTTGGCTTTACCCTCCTCCGCAACGCGGTAATGACGTTTCGAGGAATTTCGCCTTGCACACCCTTGATTTATACATTTTTTAATCCCCAAACGGACACGTTTACGACCGGTTTTCGCCCTTAGAAGCCCTGTGTGGAGTTATCTCAAAAACAAACTCGGACAATGTTCCAAGTTTGACAATTTTTTTATTGGGGCTTAAAACGATCATGAATGACACAATGCCCATAGAGCTAATTCAATTCAACGTTTCCACAATAGAAATCAAGTCAGGTAGATGGTTTTGTAACGATGCACTAGAGGGTCTTGATTGACTCCATCGTTTTATATCAACTCACTTTCCTACGCATGGGACAGGACTTATCCTTTTAGCTGTGCAGTATGTTTTTTGAGAGGATTATAATAGCGGAACACTGCTCCAGATGTTTTTGACGATTTTTAGACTTGTTTTGTAAATTTTTAGTACACACACCATTAAAGCCTAGGAATATTAGCAATTTTGAAAAACAATTATACCGGCTACTCAAAAAACAGCGCACCAACTCAGTGTGGTAAAGAATTCCTTCCATTTGAAGGTAAAAATAGTAAAAAAATTCGTTGTATTAAAGTTATTGGTAGACAACGAATTTTAAATAAAATGATTTGTGGTAACGTTGTCAAATAGTCGTGATCGCAATAGAATTTGATCAACAATAAAAATAAATTATTTTTGAAACGGTTTCCTAGGAAATAATTCCCAGTGTTGGCACATCTACAAGTTGTGATTTTTTGCTGAATTTTATTTTTTTTAAATTCAAAAAACTGCTAAAATCTAAAAGTAAATTTAAAATTAGAAAACGATTACTTAGTGTGAAACATAGACATTAGAAAATAATTAAAACTGAAGAAGTTAACAAAATAAGTTTGTAGTTCTAGATTTTTTTAAATATGAGTTTAGGAATTTTTCCAAGATTTTTCCCATGATCTACACATGCTTCTCAACGACATACCAGTGAATTAGTTTGTGCGCCAGTTTTTGAGCATCCTGTATGACAAATAAAATTTTTGGCATTTTTTTGAAACGAACTGTTATTTGTTAGCATTTATTCAAAGATTCCATGAAAATGACTTTGTTTGCCATTGTTACGATTAAAGAAAAATAAAAATAAAAACTTTCGTTTCTAACTTGTTCTCGTGTGACGTTTTTACAGTTAAAAAAACAAAAATAAAATAATATTTTTGGAAACTAAGTAACTCTGCTGGTTACTACAGTTCAACATCGCCGTAGCATAGTTGTTAATTTTTTTTGAAAGATTTTTTTCCACACTGCACTTAAGGCTGCGAATACCTCCTGATGAAGTTTTTGCGAAATATTTATCTATAGAACGCTTCTTTAGAAGGTATCCTAGACGACTTCAATGAGTATTGAGTCAGAAGATTGTTCTGGTCACAGTAAAACAGAAATTTCGTTACCTTCGTGAAAATTCCTAAACCACTTGAAGTGTGCTGTTGGCAATATCTTGGATAAAAATCTAACTATCGTCCGTAATTTTTCGTGTAAGGAAAGACAAAAGCTTAACGAATAAGATTCTGGTACCAAATTGCCGTTAGAAATGGTTTAGCCAAAACGTGTAAGGAGACTTCCATGGGAATTTGTTGCTTGCAGTTTGCAACAGTGAGTTAATGTTTTGTTTACTAATAAATCCCGATTTGGAATTTACTTGGATGCGTATTTGAAGACAATCTGACAGAGAAAATCATTTCCAACATGTCCAGGAGTGTATCCTTACTTCAGTAAAACAATTATGGACGAAGAAGCGATCGCGTTTTGATTAAACCATTTTTAACCGCAGTTTGGTACAAGTATTTTTTATTTTTTAACCTTTGGTCCTGCTTTACACCAAAATTAGAGTGATGGTTTGACTTTTATGTAAGATATAGTCAATCGCACACTTCAGGTAGTTAAGAAATTTTTACGAAAGTAAACAAATTTTTGTCTTACCGTGGTTAGAACAATCTTCTGACTTGATATACATTGAACACGTTTAGGATACACCTCAAAAAATGGTTCTATGGATAAATGTTCCGTAAAAAAATTATTCACAACCCTAAGTGCAGCGCGGAAAAAAATCTTCTAAAAAGAGATTATTATTTATTATTATTATTAATTATTATTATATTTTTGGATTTTTATTTATAAAAACGTCAGACAAGGTCAAGTTGGAATCAACAATTTTTATTATTATTTTTTTAATTGTACCAATGACAAACAAAATCTTTAATATTTATACTGAAAAATTACAATTCGTTTTAAAAAAATGCCAAAAGTTTCATTCATTATTCAAAAAAACTACTAATATCTCTGGACGTTTCTGGTGGGTGTATTAATCAAACCAAATTTAAAAATATAAAACCCAATGTGGAGTTTATTGAGGATGTTGCACATTTAAATATCCCAGATTTTTTGCCACCTTCCGCAATTCCGCAAACCGTCCCACTTTGCACTTCCCTGAACCTCTTTATCCACTCCATCTCCTCTCACTAATTACCCGTAGTAAACCAATCGTCGTAAATCCGAGTCGGAAATAAATCAAAAAAGACAGTTCGCCGTCCACTGGCATCCAATTTTTACAGCCTCGTCATAAAGCCATAAACCCGTCACTTTCATCTTGCGATAATTAAAGTGAAGTAGCTCTAAAACCGTGCAATAAAGCGATTTAGAGGTCGGGAAATATTTTTTACATAATATTCGAAACGGTGGTTTGAATTTCACGTCTGTTGAACCTGTCCTGGGTCATTATCTTGCCACTCTTGTCACCCATACGTATGTAATCGCTGGCTCGCGACGCCACCTTCATACGTGCATGCCCAGGAAAATGGAAGTAATTTACATTTCACGGGAGGCTATTATTTTTCATCGAGACATGCAATTTCGCTGACGATTTCCGGGATGGCAGTGAAAGGGATGAGAGTGATTTTAGTGCTTCAAATGTTTGGCTCTTGAACAGTGGAAGTTATTTTTCGCGTTGTTGGGCCACCTCGTGGTGCGAGTTGTAGTACAAAGAGTGTAAATTTCACAGCAACATATAAATCCGCGTGAATAGCATTGAAGTCGAATTGAATGTGAATGCCACCTTGCTTTATATCGGCACAATGTGATAATGGCCTACCTGTTTAACTTTATTATTCATGTCTTTACAGAGTAAAAGCGGAGTCTAGATCAAGTGCACAATCCACGGACAATACCGCCAACATTATCCGTACTATAATGAAATGTTGGGGTCCCATTATTGCTCCTATAAAGAATGTATACAGTGATTTTACACTGGCGCTGTCCTATTGAATAGACGGGGCATTTTAAATAGTGCATCGAACAGGTAAGGTAAGGAAGCCACGAAAATATCTTTCTTGCCAGGGAGACGTCGTATAGGGGAGCGCTTTCGAGCTCATTATGCGAAAGTGCACATACATCTATCATAGGCCCGAGCAACAAGTTGCGACGATGCTATTGTCGACAATGGCGAAGAGACGCTCCTTTGCTCGGCGAAAATTACTCAAATTTGATTCGGAACGCTGATGCCAAGGTGCAGACTCTTTTGAATCGACGAAAAACTGATAATTCAACGCAGCAACCAGGGAAATAATGGCAAGATTTCCACGAAATCGGCCTTTTATTTTCATTTTCGCACTGATTTTTAAACACAAAATTGGAAAAAAAACATATGAATATACTACAAGAAGGTTGTAAATAATTTTCCACTAAATGGACTTTAGCCCACTTGATGAACATTTTGTACATTTCGGCGGGATATTTCTATTTTTGAGATAAAATATCTGAAACTGAATCTTACTGGAGCCAAAAAGCTCCACAATTTTATTTATAAAAATGGCAAAAAGAGTTTCCAATTATGATTAGGTATAATTTAAAAAAATAAAAAATTTGGTAACACTGCAGAAATGAAAAAAATAATAGCAACTTTCGAATTTGTCAGGTGTATGCGGTAATACAGTGGAACGTCGATAAGGCGAATGCCTATATCTCGAAGTTTCGATAAGCTTTCGAGCATTTATATGTTTATTTACATATTTTACACCAAAACAAGTTATTTTTTGATACATTTTATAATTAGTTATGTACCTATAACCAATATTTCATATCTAGAAACGTTCATAACTTGAATAATTTTCTTGGCAGTCTTATTAAGAAGGTTTCACTGTAGTTCTAGTCAGCAGATATAGGTAAAATTATTGTTGGTGAAGAGAAGGGCCTTAATCCAACTAAATTAATAAATTTTTACAAATTTATTACATCTTCAAAGTCCTTTTTTACAAATTGGTCAAAATAACAATATCATCGGTGCATAACAATTGTTATATAGATAATAGACAAAAAATCAAAAGTTTACATCGAGTAAATTTGGCTTTTATAGATAATGTAATAAAAGTTGTAACATTCTACAGGGTTAGTCAATAGTGGGTTACTGCTGACATATCCTAATATGCAACCAAAAACTGTAATTGCACTTACCACTTGGACACCTTCTATTTCGTTTGATTTTTAAAAACATTAAATTAACACTGGTTTTTTATCTTTTAAATAATAACAATCCATCATGAAAGTTTAGATAAACTGTCGAGTCAAACTTGACACTATTGACACTACCCAGAACTATGTAATCGTAGATTAATTTTAATTTTTTGAACGATAACCGATCTGGTCAGCTGGAATTTGTATTATTATAGTATTTTAAATAGCATATTTTAAAAAAATTGAGAAGTAACCCACTATTGACTCACCCTGTATAATGATATACAGAAAATCAAAGTTGAGTGCCTTGGAAAAGACGATAACAGATTTATATTTCCTGTAAAAAAGTGACTGAAGAATGTCCTATTTAAAAACGTCTAGTTCTTTTGGTTATCGCTTAAAAAATAAAAACGAAAATAACATTTTTTTCTCAATTATTCAAAATGATAAAAATGATACGTCAAATTTTCTTTCAGATAATTGTTTATAATAACTGAGATTCCATGGTAAATTAAAGTTCATTTCTTTAATGTTGGGAATATTTACAAAAATTTAGTGAATAACACAGTTGATCTATCATTTCTTCATGTTAAAAAAAACTATAGAGAGTGTAGAAATAAGAAACACTTCACTAACGAAGGATACTTTATTTACCACACTACAATTTAGGAATAATAAGTTCTATAACTTCACAATACGAATAGAAATTCTATGGTCGTAAGTAGAAAGCTGCAGTACCATCTTATGGAGAATTGAAGAACCGCCACTACACATATTTCTTTAAAGACAATTCAAAAGTTTGGTACACAATGAGCAAATTTTAGATGTACTAGTTTTTTATCTCCACCGTTTATATAAAAAATAGTAAACATTTTCACATTACAGTTGCACAATTAAAATATTGTGTCAATTTTTTGTATCGATTTAGGTCTTTTTAAGGTTGTTAAACTGGCGACTGCTGCATAGTATGTAAATAAATCTTTTGGATGCTGTGTAAGGTGTGTGGGATAATTGTATTTTAATTACGCCCCGCCAGTCCCGCATTTGATTTTTTGTGTGCCACACGGCACATTTCCGAGTCCATCATCCATAACTGCCATCCGCTTGACCACGTATGAATAAGCGTCCGCGCCCCGGGTGATTGATTAAGGATCCCAATGATATATGATCGCTGTAAATTCACAAACTGTTCGTTTTATTAGCCACCGAATTGCCCTTAAAAACTGCGAGGGGTCTCCGTCCGAAAAAAAGGTAAACAAAAATTTGTCGTCATCTTCGGCAATTAAAAATCGCATCTCGCGCGCACAAAACCGTAATCGATCAGTTCCACACATCGTATAATGGAGGCAATTCCCGTACATAGAGCGCACTTCATTGCGTTTATTCCCATATGCTCCTAAAAAGCTGCTTAAAGTCAAATCGGAAGCCACCATAAAATTACCTTCCAGCGGGGTAAGCGATTAATGTCGATTTTTTTCGCTGCGCGCTTGGAAAAATCCGTGTTTCGCTCGAGTCATGCTTCGTGCTGATGGTAAAGAAGTGTTTAATAGGCATTTACACCCTTTTATACAAAGCATCTCTATCAAAGTCGAGCTGAGTCATGGCGTATGTCAACCGGGAATGCAGCCCAATCAACGTCGGCTTCGATGGAATGCGCGAAAAAAAACACCATCACCATCAGGGTAAAACCTCGAACTCGTTAGCTGGTGAAAATAAATAAGCGCGGACAAGATGGCCGACGGGACGTAATTACGTTAAGGAAATTATAACTAGGCGCACCGATGGATCAAAATGGGAAACTAATTAAATTCAAAATGCCACAAGCTAGCCACCACATGAGATTCTTTTTTCTCTAATTACCTGCTATATACCTACTCCCTGGAACTTCTCTTCACGTCCAAACTCGCAAAAACACATATGCAGACCAATAAAAGACCAGTCTAAAAATACAGTGTACCTGGGTTACAACGAACACCCAATAAACCTCAGAATTTGTTATCCTTATCGAACAATTTTCAAGTTGGTTTTTAAGTTTGAGTAAATAAAGGAAATATAAATTATAAATTTATAAATATAAATATAAATATAAATACAGCGTGCTCAAAAACTGGCGCACCAACTCAATGGTGTGTGGTAGAGAAATGGTTACATATAATGGTAAAAATAGTAAAAAAATTTTTTGTATTAAAGTTATTGATAAATAACTAATTTTAGGTAAATGATATGTGGCAACGTTGTCTAACAGTCATGATCGCAATAGAATTTGAGCAACAATAAAAATAAATGATTTTGGAAACGGTTTCCTAGGAAATAATTCCCAGTGTTGGCACATCTACACATTGTGATTTTTTGGGTGAATTTTAATTTTTTTAAATTAACAAAACTGCTAAAATCTGATAGTAAATTTTAAAATAATTATTTATCGTTTTATTACGGAACGACTACCTGGTATGAAACATAAAAATTTAAAAAAATAATGAAAACTAAAGAAGTTAACACAATAAGTTTGTAGCTCCAGATTTTTTAAAATATAACTTTAGGAATTTTTTCAACATTTTTCCTGTAATCTGCACTTGCTTCTCAATAACGTACCACTGAGTTGGTGCGCCAGTTTTTGAGCACCCTGTATAAATATAAATATAAATATAAATATAAATATAAATATAAATATAAATATAAATATAAATATAAATATAAATATAAATATAAATATAAATATAAATATAAATATAAATATAAATATAAATATAAATATAAATATAAATATAAATATAAATATAAATATAAATATAAATATAAATAATCTTTAAAATGAGACTTTTTTGTTCGTTATTTGAAAATTTAAACGAATTCGACTGTATTAAAATTAAGATGGTATTTCATTTTAAAAACGTGAGTACCTACCACTGTACTCTATGCTCTATGCTCTATGCTTCAAGGTTCGTATCAATAAATTATTTTAACTTAATTTTGCGCCAAATAGTCCCGACAGTAATAGTAATAGTAATAGTAATAGTAATAGTAATAGTAATAGTAATAGTAATAGTAATAGTAATAGTAATAGTAATAGTAATAGTAATAGTAATAGTAATAGTAATAGCAATAGTAATAGTAATAGTAATAGTGATAGTAATAGTAATAGTAATAGTAATAGTTATAAAAATAATAATTTTTGTAAAAAAATATTTGTTTAAATATTGAGTTGGCGAAAAAATTCCAAGGCTCTGTAGGTATCACTTGGAAAAACGATCACATATCTGAAAAATTTTCATATACAAAACAGTGATTTCTGCATTTTTGAATAGAAAACATCAGTCATCTATGTGAAAGCGCTCGTCTCCAATTGGCATTACAAATGTCCCTGTCGCGGCATCAAACTCTGTCAATTTTTCGCCATAAACGCGAAATTGAATTTGTGACTCTCCCTCTGTTTGTCGCATTCCGTAAAAGTTCCTCACCGAATCGTAAATACACGAAAAAGGAGTAGATCCGTCTCTGCTGTAAATTACATCTGCGATTTGTGTTTTTGACAGTCGCGTTTTTCTCCCCTCGATGTGTTATTGACTGGAGGATATGTCGTAAATATTGTTTGGATGCGCGGTTTATGAGAGGTATTAATTATTGACTCCTGAATCGTTAAACTGAAATATTGCCGTCGTATAAGCCCTGCGTTACTGTTGTGGTCATGGGGTTGTCGGCGGTCACATTTACAGCGAAAAACTTTCAGCGTGAATAATTAAACTGCAAGTGCATTGAATGACAGAATGCGAATTTGCAATATAAACATCGGCCATACATCATCCCTTGACAGCCTGATCTAGTCTTGGTCCGTCTCTCGCGTCGCCTAATCCCAACATCCATCATCACGTTGGGCGCGTCCGCCCCTCAGATGCCCACCACAGCACCCACAGCTTTTTTAAATCGGGACATTTTTATTCATATCCGAACACGGTTTATTAGAAACGGATGATCAATTTCAATTTATTTGTTATTGCGTGCAGGCACACGGCTTTACAGTTTTCTGCATCCGAGCGCGCGGCACAATGAAAAACGCAACGGTGCGTCCCGGAATAACCACACATTTCAAGTGCAGGTAGCTTAAAACAGAACTTGCACAATTCAAAGCCGGGGAATTTTTTTGAAGTTGCGTTTAACTTTAAAATTAAGTTGGCAACAGTTACCACATGACTGTTGCCCACCTTGAATATCGAACTCCGCCTGAACCCACCTAATTTTGCAGAAATGCTCGAAATAGACAAAAATAACATAACTTTTGAGCAAAGTTTCGACGAATTTTGGCGGAATTGTGGCGTTTCTATTTATTCAATTTTTGAGCTGGTGTCACAAAAATTTCGACTAAGTACCTACTTCCTTTAAAATGGAGCGGTAGATGGCAGTTGTGCCGGAAATGGACTCCATGATCCTTCGATTTTTTCTTTTGAGACCACAATACTCAAAGGCCAATTCACAAATTTTCACAGCTAAATTCTCTTTTGTCATTAATTTTTAATTATCTTGATGAAACGACGGGCAAAACGAAGAAAAGGAAGAATGTGGAAAAATTCGAAAAAATTAGAAAGTAGAAAAAAACATAAAAGACCTTTGATGTTTTAATAGTCTTAACAGTCGATGTTTGTAGACCAGATTCTCGAGTCGATTCTTATAATTTTTTAAAAAAGAAAAATTTTCAGAACACGCTTCTTAAAGTGAACATAAATCCAAAAACCGCATATCATGATGACTTAATTTTTGAAAACCATGTCCACTACTACAAAATTAGGGCGAGAAACTGGGTAATGTGGGATTATAAACAACCAAAACACAACATAAAACAAAATGTTAAATGAAGCGAAAAACAGAATTAACCCCAAATCAGTACCGAAATTAACTACCCAAACGAAACTTCTATCAAACGATGTTATTGATTTTGCTTTGAAATAAGCGAAAACTAAAAACTATGATAGTGAAGGATAACGAGGTTTACTAGCAAAGAAGAAGAAAGAAAAAAGTAGAACATGTCCCAAACCTACCTAGTAAATGTGTCAAAAGCTGTAAAAACGAAAAAAACATATAAAAAAGTAAAGAAAAAAACAGTGAAAAAACAGTTGTAAAGGTAACAGTGAGTTTGCACAAAACTTTTTTTATTTTTATACCGCATGTTAGAACCTTTTTCAATTAGCAAAGGGTTACTTTAGCCAATACGAAATCGAGTAAGAAGCTTATACAATGTGTTCAAAAATGGTTGTTCATCAAGTCACCTGTGAAATTTGAACGTAATGTATCGCTTAGTTTAAATTATAAATGCTGTCAAAATAATATAAAAAGGATTCGAATCTAAAAACAAAAGAATACACAACAACAAAAATCACGGAAATATAAAACACAACACAACTCAAAACAAGCCCTACATTTAAAACAACTTTGCCTAAAAATGCAAAAATAATGAGTAAAAAGTTAATTCAATGATTTGACAGAGATGGCAGTACTAAAATTACAATAGTCATTTGAACAAAGCGGCACATTAAATTTAAATTTCATAGTCGACTTGATAAACAACCATTTTTGAACACATTGTATGAGGTAACGAAGTTTGTGATGTATAAATCCACTAACAGCTTGAAAACCCTGATAATTATAACAGTCCGTCCAATATAATCAGTGAAACCGCAAGTTCGACTACAGGGTTATTCAATTGTGATTCCGCGTATGATCACACTTTACAAAACATATATTTTAATTTTATATTAAAAAAATCAAATCACAAATCCAAGTGACATCTAAAAAAAACTAGTCGAAATAACTACAAATTTAAAAATTTTCCAACAAAGAAAAAGCAACAGTTATGATATTAGTTTTGTTGGAGAATGCCAAAAAATGGCACAACTTCGCCAAAGTATCAAATTAAAAACCAAATATAGACCTTCGTTTTTATTAATGATGACATGGCACCTAGACTGAAGTTAGCTTTATAAAGTGTATTGTGTGATTCACTTTTTACCTGATCAGACTAGGTGCCTTAAATGAATAACCCTGTATTAATTGAGGGAAAGTATGCAGTAGAATGTAATAGGTAGGTACCCACAAGAAATCACCCTCATGAATAGTCCTAATTTTTTTTATGAATAGAATAAGTCGATCTCACATCAATAATAATCAACAATTCTGTTTTTACTCATATTAAATAACCTTCACTTTGAGAAAAGGTTGCTTCCATCGAATCTAAATTTTTCCTATCTATGGGTTAGTTACTTACAAAAAGTTCAAAAGTACACAGAAGTTTTCTACACCTGCGAAAAATTCCTCAATGAGGAAATATAATTTCCAAACCGTGACACTTGATGGTTTATCAAAATTTTGTGAAAGGAATTTAAGTGCTCGAAAAATAAAAAAAAGTTATATTTTTGATTTTTTCCTACTCAATTAAAAGTAAAAAAACTGAAAATTATTTCTAAGCAGAAACCTCCTCCATGTCCGCCCCCGAGTATTGCAAATTTAGTAAAAATTAAAAAAAGCTCATTTCATCAGCTCAAATTCCCATCGGGCCTAAAGTCTGAAACATTTAACTTTTCTTCACCATTTTACTGAGGAATGCGGCCCAACATGGCGAATCTCGGTGCACGCATTTTTTGCCGTGTGTGAAATCCAAACCGAGCTAATAATCCGTGCACTAAGGGCACTCTTGATCTTCCCACAGGGGTAGAGGGCGGCGATCTCACCTGAAGGGCGGTTTCCGGTGGCCGGTTCACACGGGTCTTGCTCTCTCAGTACCCCCCAAAAAAACACATCCCGGCATTTGCACCACGGTTACACCACCAACCTTATTCCACCTTCGATCATTTTGTCTCAAAAATCGTAAAAATGCCTATTTTTCCCCCCGACACTCACTTTATGATAGCGAAACTATCGTCACGTGCTTTTTGATTTAATCGCTGTTTTAACTGTGTCGTGGTGGAAATGACGGGTGGTGGGTACAGAGGGTTGTAAGACTTGTTTACGGCAACTATGATTATCGTTCGACGAGGGTCGCAGGTAAGAAAGCAAGGTATGGAAGCGCAAGAGGAGTATGAAAATGTGGCGGTGGCTCGAGGGCAGTAGAGAAGCTGCACATACCTGGTGGTGCATAGGGGGTGTGTGAAAAATCTTGAAACGTGTAGTACATGTGTAAACAAGTTCGGTTAAATTTCGAAATAATTCGATTATTGCGAAAACAGTCGCCGTCCCCGGCGAGTTTTTGTGAGGCAGTCTTTCCCCGGTGCAAAAACGTGTTCGATGCGCCGACCTCATTAAACCTCCGATGCATCATCAGAATGTATTCTTAGGCCCACAATGGCCAGCAATGAGCGCGGGAATTCAATTATGCCGCCGCCGCGCCGCCACACGGCTACATTCGTCATCGTTCTTCAGCGATAGCGTCATTGTCTCACCCTTGCGTCATTTACCGCATCAAAGTGTCGTTTGTTACCGTCATTGCGTTATTTATTTCGCGAATGTTATCGCAACGGATGGATTTTTTGCCTCCGGGAGCGCGATTTCCGGTCACCGCCATCGCATCTTACGACCAAGAAACGCTAATTGTCTAATTAATTAACAAACCGCCGAAAGCACCGGTTTATATGCAAACGCGGGACGTGAATATTTAATTATTTCCTCACTTAACGTAATTGCTCGTGGCTGAAATTAATTATATCAGCTTATCACGTATTCATAAGGGCGTTTTTATGGGAATGATGAGATGGGACGGGGGCATTTTATGCCCCTTTATTGGGTGCTAAACGGCATGAAGGTGGGCTTGACCATCAGGGAATCATGTAGGTTTTAAAAGCTTTTGTCGATTAAAAGACCAAAGAGAAATTTTTGAAAACACCACTTTTGGCAACTGGCCACTGACCATTAAGGCAAGAAAATGATTTGTTCTTAACTTGACTTGACTTGACTACTTCTCAAACATCAATTTTTGTATTTATGTCAAGAATTTTGATAAATATTGATCTTGATGAAATCCGAAAACTGCAAATTTCTGGTACTTCTTGCTTTATCACATGTAAAACATGAATAAAAAAATTGTGATCGACAAGGTAAAAAATCCAACTGTGTCGCGTTAATTGTCGGCATAAATTGTAACAAATTGTATAAACCAAGTGAGGAAAAACTACGAAGAATATGGCAATTAGTAAATTTGTAGAAATTTATGAAAACCTTTATTATTAGATAAGAAATGTGGAAATAGAAGATTTACCTCAAGATTTAAAAAAAAACAATTTCAGTCTCAATGCTTTATTTATACGAAAAATAAACTGATGATTAGAATATTTGGAGAAAACAAATTTACGAGTAGATGTTATGAGTAAATATTTCGTCGACACATTTACTCATAACATCTACTCGTGAATCTACTGGTAATATCAGTTCAAATTAATAAACCAAAAGCTAAATTTTATTCGCAAAATAAAAATTAATTGCAATTAAAAAGCTTTTTTAATAGCGATAAAGTCACAAATTGTAAAAAGGGTCGAAATTTCTTAACAAGAAAACTTGATTTTTGATCATTCTTTCATATCTTGACTTGAAATTATTAATTCAGCTCAACCAAGACAAGAACAAAACCATTTCTTTATTTTCGTGAAACACTAGTTTTGTTGATATAATTTATAATAATAGGAATTTTTCTAAACTTAGGTTCACTGGGCTAATTAAAAAAAAATTAAAAAAAGACCTTTAGTCTGACATCTTGAGAAAGATCTAGCTCCCCCTGGAAGTATTTTCGTTCATAGGTTCATATTATGAGCATTTCTTTCTTATTTTGACCTAAAGAACCACCCCTCAAAATTTTTCAAAGTTTCAAAATGGTACTTACCAATACCAAAAACTAATAATCACACAGAAATCAGCTTTGAATTAGTTGATTAATTCGTAGCCCCTCATAAAAGGCATTTCTGTTTTCCTTTAATTTTTATGTTTTCACGAAGTAGGTCTAGAGGAGAGTGGAGTAAAATGATCGCTCAAAAAGAAAACACCTCGTAGAGAGGGCATTGTAATGTGTTAAATTTTTAGGCCTTTTGGTAAAAAAAATGTCAATGCTTTTATAAACATTTTTAAATGGTCGGGAAAGATAAATACTAAAGGTCTTTAATAGCGAAGGACAAAATGCGCACAAGGCTAAAAAATCAATTTACCCCGTAGCTAAAAGTACAATAGTCCCTTAAAATAATACTACTATTATGTAATTGATTTTTATGACAAAAGCATACTTGAGCCCTTAAAGTAGAATTTTGTATGAATACAAAAAAAATGGAATTTATTTCTTGTATTGTAGCAACGTTTTCTTTGTACACCATTAAATTTTTATTATGATTTCCTCAAACCGCAAGAACCCTTCAAGTTAATCACTCAGGCAAATTTATTCTGTGATTTATTTCAGCCAGGCTGTAGTCTTTTAGTCGAACCTATTGTTATCGTAAATATTTTCGGGTCAGCCTTGTCAAAACATCTTATGTGATTGCTTACCTTAAACATACTTATCTGGTGTAAAACTTTATGGTGTACAAAGAAAATGTTACTACAATATAACACGCACCAAAATTCTTTAGGAACTCAAAAATTTAGTACAAATAAAAAAATGTAACAAATAGAGCAAACGTGTGCTTTAGCACTCCAACAATTCACTCTAAATACACATCCAGATCATTTGCAATTATTTTCATCATCTTTTTTAGAATTTTATCAAAATCTGTCAAGTAGTTTTTAATTGTTGTCTTATAAAAAGTTCTTAGTTCAAAAAACTTAAATTACTACTTCAATAACAAGCAGAATCAAATAAATAAAAATTTAGATCATAATCATCAGTGTTACAAGTTATGTCCAAGTAAGATGTTTCATTAAAAAATCATAATTAAGTTATATTGTAGCTCGTTTCTAGAACAGTCTGTTTATTTGATAATTTTTTTTTGGGTGATGTAGGGGGTTAGTAAATACGATTTCTGTAAAAAAAATATTATTTTTATTCCATCGTTAATAATAAAATCGAATTTTATCCACTCTTTACTTCATGATAAAACGGGATTTTATCGTCTAGACAAACAAATTTCACAACTATTGTTGTTTTTCTGTTTTTCACATTTTTATTGTTAAATCTTCTTAGCTGGCACTGGCTGGTATGTTTTCATAATTTAGTTTCAAATTTAAAAATCACTAGAATTGCTTTTTTGTGACTTTATTAATGAATTTGGAGTGTGTTGTACGAAATCCTGTGTGGCCTGCGGCTGCTCCGGCACCGTGCAAATCCCCTTTCTGGTTTCAGTTTTCTGCTGTCAACATCGACATTTGTCTTAGTGCCTATTAACAGTTGACAGGTTCTCTTGTTTGTTTGGGGTAAATATCGGCAAATAGTTATGGTGTCATATTTCTGTCGGTCAATAATATACTACCGCAACGAAGGGAGAAAAATCAAGTGTAGCGATTAGAATTTGAAATGTAGTAAGTGAGGAGAGTGGTCAACAGAGGAATGCCTTATTCATCGTCCATCCATCGTTTCGGTCAGGGTCATTGGCTGTGAAATCCGCGCGAGTCTAATGGGTTTCTGATTGCCAAGCAGCGGGGTGCACTTCTTAATGTTTCTATAACACCAGTAAATGCCCGGGACGTTAACATCCAGAAGCCGCAGCTCATCATCGACCGTTGCTTGCATCATTATTCTTCGCTTGATTACGATTTCCCACTTTTTACATAATTTTGCTAAACAAAGTGCCAGGAAAGGAGAAATGATTTAAATGCTGAGTGTACTGGCTATAAGAACCTTTCACGTGGATATGCTATTTTAAGTCTTTCAGAAAGATATATTTTTTAATTTTTTAGATATTATATGTTATATAACAGGTAATAGTAAAAACCACATAATTTTCTAGGTTAAAATATATCAGTCCATATTCACCATTCCTCACTCTGTTTTTTTATAATAACAATAAATAATTAGCAAATTTTAGCATTTTTCGCGAAATGACATTTGCTGGTCGTTGACCCTGTTGCCAACCTTGTTGAAGAAAGACACTAAACACCTCTCGACTGTATATGAAAGGGGTTCGCCGATGATCCCCAGTTCCACATATTCGACGTGTGGGAACAAAGACAGCGGAAATAGAAGACGTCTTCGTCGACGTCGTGATCGGAGTTAGACTAACCCTATCAGGTTCCTTCCTCTGGAATCGCGTCTCAATCACGGCCCCTATTGTTCTAGGGCTGTCACGGCCACGCATGACACATGACGTAATCAGGGGGGCGGGTCCGGTAATCAACTGTCTGATTTAATATTCACCTCGGCCGACACCAGGCGTTCCCGGCTGCTGTTGACAAGCTCTTGTTCAACACGCCGCTAGAGGTTATAGATGTGTTAACTGCTCGGCCCACAATAACTATATTATGGGATCAGACACTGCCTGACATACGATTTTTATGCACCAGAATAGATGGGGTTGCAGGACACTACTGTCTCCACGAAAAAATTTTCAACATTTTCTAATTTACTAAATTTAAAAAATGGACAATACTAGAGTTTAATAGATTTTACAAAAAATGAAAGGACATTTTTTTAAACATTTTATTTTTATAAACGTGCCACCTTAGATATCTCATAAAATAACAAAAAATCCCCAGACAGGTTCAATTTTTTTTGACAAAGGAACACTTTTTTGGTGGACTATTAAAATTTGTAACACTTGCACACTTTGTAGTACAAACAAAAACTTCAAAATATACATTTTTTGTATATATTTTTTAAGTTTCTATTAAAATAACGCATAGTTCTATCACAACAAGTTCTCCAAAAATGCAATTATAGTTCTAAAAAGAAACCACAAAATAAAAAACCTAAAAAGCCATCAAACATATATATGCTTATTTTGGCGCATTTGGTTGCAAAAAAATTTCCTTTTTGGGTTTTATTTTTTAAGGAAGATTGTGTCAATAGACTTTTTCTCAAAAACACGATTCAAATTTAAACAGTTAAAGCATGTGTTTGCGAGAAAAAGATGTAAACTTGTAAACTATTGCTGAGAGTATAAAAAAAGATAAAAAAATTGTTATTTTAATAAACTTCAGAAAAAAAAAACTTACAATAGTTTTAAGTCAAAAAAAAAATACAAACAAATTGTAGGCAGAGCTCGAATGAGTTTTTTAAATGTACTATTAATTATTTAATTATGATCTATCGTAGTATTGTAAAACGTTTAAACCTGTTAAAGCATCAATAAATTTTTTTAACTGAGACTTAAATTTATCTCTCCGTTAAATACAGGGTGCTCAAAAACTGGCGCACCAACTCAGTGGTACGTTATTGAGAAGCAAGTGCAGATTACGGGAAAAATATTGAAAAAATTCCTAAAGTCATATTTTATAAAATCTGGAGCTACAAGCTTATTGTGTTAACTTCTTTAGTTATATTATTTTTTTATGTTTTTATGTTACATACCAAGTAATTGTTCCGTAACAAAACGATGAATAATTATTTTTAAATTTACTATCAGATTTTAGCAGTTTTTTTAATTTAAAAAAATTAAAATTTATCAAAAAAATCACAATGTGTAGATGTGCCAACACTGAGAAGTATTTCCTAGGAAACCGTTTCAAAAATAATTTATTTTTATTGTTGATCAAATTCTATTACGATCACCACTGTTAGACAACGTTGCCACATATCATTTATCTAAAATCCGTTATTAATCAATAACTTTAATGCAAAGAATTTTTTTACTATTTTTACCTTTATATGTAACCACATACCACATACCACACACCATTGAGTTGGTGCGCCAGTTTTTGAGCACGCTGTATATTTCCAGAAACTGGACCTAATTCGGACATAAGCGTCGATAATAAAAGTAATTTCTTGCACAGTAAAACATTTTACATGCTTTTTAGCAAAACTTATAAACGTAATTAATTTTACAATTGACAGTTTTGATATTTATTGACAGCGGATTCAAATGAGCAAAGCGGCAATTTCAAAATTAACTAGATGAAAATCATTTTAACACACCTTGAATTATTGCGTTTGTGCTACATACAGATAAGCACATAAACAACAAATACTCGTACTAAATATGTAGTTAAAATTCTAAAAAAATGTCAGTCTAATTTTAATTAAAAATAAAAATTTAAATTAAAAATTTCAGAGACTATAAACCAACTTTGTTAACTGAGGTAAAAACAAAAAAGCTGAACTAGATTTTTTTTGTAATGTTTTCTGAGTCACAAATTTAGAGTTGAAAATAACTAATCATTATGCAGATCAATCTAGTGGTCAGCAAAAGTAAAATGCTTTGGACTTAAAAAGTACACTATCTCCAACTGATTTCAAAACTTTTCACTTTTTGGTTTTTGACGTCACTGGTATAATTTTTAATTAAAAACGTTAGTTTTTTTAGCCATTTCAATACATTTTTTTATTGACGAAGTAAAAATACAATGTTGATACGTAAATTTTGTTACTAACAAAAAAAAACATACGACTTTGTTATTTTGCCAAAAAACCCTGGTAGTAATTTTCAAATAAAATCCTATTAACTATTGTAACTAAACAATTGAATATTTGTTGGATAAAAAAAGAATATAAACCACAAAATTTAGACAATTTTAAAAATATTAGTCCAGAAGTTCTTCCTAATGCACGTTCTTAATAAACTGTAAACTGTGTTTCAGATTCAGTGACTGACAGATAACACTTCAAAAATTTTATTTTTAAATAATGAATTTTTTCATTCATGTTTTTCACTTTTCGAATATTTTTTTTTATAACTTATGTAGCATTTTTAATGTTTGTATATTATCATTTCAGTAATAATCAGAATAAAATAAAAGGGGTTTACATTAAAAAAAAATTGTCCAAATACTCGTAGGTAGGTAAAAACATTTTAAATCAAGTCGAAAATAAGTGTTTATTAAAAATGTATTTATTTATTTATTTATTGTTTATTAAAAAATGACCGGTTTAAGCATTTTTGATAAAATAAAATATGTATTTTGTATCTTAAAAAGATTATCCCATAATTCTACCGCTTACGGCATACAAAATGTTTCATAATGATGTTGCCAAATTTTAGGTGACTATAGCAATTATTGCGTTAGACAATTTTTGCATACACAAGAGTTTATATGTAAAAATTGTCTACCGCGGAAACTCCAATAACTACCCGAAGTTTGGCATCACCTTAGTGACACAACCTGTATGATAAAATTATTTGGCTTGGAAAAATACGCAAAGGCAAAAAAGCAATATACATATTATGATCGTCGAAGAATGAGTTAGACATAGGTAGCGGTGTCTCTGTATCGATTCCTTGTGGTGGCGGTGTACTAGCGCGGCCCGGCACTGGTTGTCCAGTAGGTAGATTGGCTCATGGGTAATTTATCATCCTGGTTCTTTTCACTTCAGCAGGAGCAGTGCAGAGCGCTCGCAACGGCCAGCTCGCTCTATCATTTGTCTTCCCTCACCTGTCAGCCCGACCAGCGCTTTGTATCGGTTACACTTCTGATGGTTTTCGAAAGTAACGCTTATATGATTTATTATAATTTTTTAACCCTTCAGCTATTTTGTTAGGGATAAAATGGATGCTTGCAGATCCGGGACTGCGTCATTAATTTGGCTGCGCTGCGGCGGTGGCCTCGACCCCCAACTTTTACTATAAAGTGCACCTCGAAATAATCGCAAATTGATCGCAGACGACGGCGGCGACGACGCCTGCACCGCTCCAGATCAACGGCCATATGCTATTTAATATAATTCAATTCACGATGATGCGTGGGGTGGCAAATTCGATAACGGGATTAGTGTCAAATCAAATCGCATTAACCGAATGCAATCTGGATGCAATTCGGAAACTCACGCAATGCTACTCTAATCTGCGTTAGCTGCGACGAGCCCCATAAACCTACATTAAATCCCTATTTTTCCAAAAATTCATTTTTTCAATTTACCCAAAAAAAAAAAAATTAAATCATGTAGTAGGGAGGCTTGAAAAAAACCTCACCTTAGCCACAATTTTTTATTACAAGCGCTTAAAATAGCTCAGTAAGCGGGAGACAAATATTTACGTATGAAGTGAAAAATATACCTCTACAGGGATGGGCAAAAGTTGGAAGCAAACGTTTTTGGCATTTTACGAAAAAAGTAATTTGACGGACATGTTGTGACAGACTAAAATATTCACAATGAAAATAGTTTCATAGTCTGAAAGTCAGTTTACAGAAAGCAATTCACAATTTAATTCACTATTTTAAAGAACATTGGGAACTCTTTAAGTCAAACGGATTGGCTGGCCCCGAGAGTTTACTAATAGAAATCGATATAATTTTACCCGGATATCCAGAACAGATTTAAGGTTTTTTTTATTCAAAATTGTTTTCTGATAAAATTTGTTGAAAACTTAGTATAGTAAATGGAAAAAAGTGCAAGAAGATCTTTTTTTTTACCTAATTTGCCGACTTTTGAACTGATTTGTGCAAAATAATTACCTAAAGTTTGTAATATTGATTTAATTTAAAAAAAATGTGTTAAAATATCTGTAAAAGACATCACCAGCAAGATCCTGACGACCCAGTGGTAAAAGCGCCACTTTTAAAGCGAGAAATCGGGGTTCAGGTCTGACAATGTTTTTTATAAAAAAAGTATAAAGAAGTAAAATATGACGTACACCCAAACAAAGGATTATAGAAACACGTGAATGTAATACCGGCAGAAATAAGACAATAATGCAGCAAAAGGTAAGCTAAAACGTAAGACCACAACTTAATATAATCGTAAGTATAAATACCGTTCAAAAAGGATGTAAACGTATGTAAGTGCGTAACATAATTTAAAACGTAAACGTCAACCACAAAAACTTTTTGAATTAAAAAATATTTGAGGACAAATGACTTAACTGTTTTATTCCGAGAAAGAACGGATTTAAACTGAAAAATTTTTTTTAGAGAGTTTTAGAGTTTTACAAAACTTTCAAGATAAAATAGTAACTTAAACATGAAGTATTCAACAAATTTATACAAGGTGTAAGGAAATGGGTTAGCAATATTATAACCACTGTGTGGCTTATGGTAGTTATTAGTAGTTAATAATTTTCTTAAAAGCATTGGTAACTTATTTTACCTATTTTTTTGTTTAAATAAGGGTAATAATCGCTTCGAAAGAAAGAAATCGTGACGTCACACCCGCCTCACATCACAGAATCCTCTTATCAATATCAATATCAATATCAATATCAACACTCTCAGTCTTCGAAAACCTGACAGATATTGTAACATTTTCCACAAATTTTCCACAAAATAAAAAATGTGCTACTTTCTCGCCTTTTTTCTGTTCTAAGTTTTGTCTTGAACTTCGCGAAAAAATCGGAGTAATTTTGTTAAGTTTTGACAAACTCTGCGAGTGTCATTTAAAAGTCAAAAACTATTTGATGTTAAATTTTGACCTAGTTTTCGACAGGCAGTTATGACGTCATAATTCTAAATTTGAATCGAAATAACTCGAGTAACAGAGCAGATACAAAGAAGTGGTTTTTACTTCTGTAATAGGTGTTTTCATACTACTAATAATTTAAGACAAATTTGTTTTTTAAGTTGTCAATGCCTTGAAACAAAATGAGCATAGTAGGTAGCGCAGGAACGTTTTTCAAATCGTGCTGCTCGTGTTCATTTGAGAGAATTTTGGGGATAATTTCTTTGTTTTTTTGAGTTTAGTTTATTTTTTCTTTAGTTTAAAATTAGCCCAATTCAGCGGTTCTCAAAATTTGAGACCATATGTTCAAAACGTTTATTTAGGAAAACAATGCGTTTTAGATAGGTATGCCTAAACAAATTTTACTTGATCGATTTGTTTTGCCGTTTTTTATCTAAATTAAAATTTTTGCTAAATCAAAAATGAAGTACAAAAAACAAATATTTTAGATATATCTCGAAACCCCGATATGTCGAATTTTTTTATGGCAACAGGTACTTCGACTAATAGCAGCTGTGGTTCTACGTTCTACTGTAATTCGAATTAAGTTGCTTTGCCTTGCAAAACAGGGTTAATTTAATCAAAAAACACTGGTTTAAAAGCAATATTTGGATAGAAAAGTAAAATTTTGCATTTAATTTTTGAAAAAAATTTTTTTTTCAAAATGATTACATGATTAACGGTCTTGATAATGTGCTAATTATCTTTTTGGTAAAGTAAATCATTGTAAGCTGTAGGTATATAACACAATTTTGGAGATTGAAACTACATTTCTTAATTAGTCGACTGACATCGGTTTTTGTAAAAAAATAAGTTGTTTAGTTGGTACATAATCTGGTGCCATTCTCCTTTTGGTGCTATCGATCTGTCCAATTTCCTTATCGTCAAATGCAGATCATCAGCGAATCGTCTATATTACAATACATCATGTCGAATCGGTGTCGGCGAGTCCGCAGTGGAGAGAAGCCGCCCCAGGGGGCACCAAACACAGTAGTAGGCATCGCGAGGGTAACGTTTAATTACAATGCCGTCCAGGAATTCCAATATCACAAGTCTCGCTTTTCGATCGGAAAACACGTCGACCCATCAATTTTCTCATCGAAATAATCAAAATAATAATAATAAGAAAAAAATTTCGGTGTCGCCTTGGGGTAGTTTCCTCCACGTACACAACGTCATGCTGACGAAACAACTTAGCTGAGTAATTAATTATTAGGTTTCAATCCGCCGCCATGACTGGACAGTTTGGCCGTTGCCGTGGTTACCGTGACAGCGGCTACACCTACCGTGTTACCTGTCGTACCATGCGGGTTCGACACCTACACCGACGGTTATTAATGTGTCGCATTCTTACAGTGCCGTACGTCAAACGTGACGAATGACTCGACGGATTGGAGGGAGCGTGGGCTCGCACTAAGAAAAGCGAAAAAACGCGCCAGAAATGACACAATCGCCGGCTACAGGGTGACTCGCGCAACACCGCGCCCCTAAATGCAACCCAAAATACGCAAAAATTATTTAATCAAAGCTTTGCACAAATGACTATCATTGATTTATGGATAACACGTTCAGTCCAATGTTCGACAAGCTTGCAGTATTACACGAATCAACCTCTATACGCTTTTTCATTCAAGAATTATCCTCACTGACGTTGTAATATCAAAAAATAAAAGTAGAAAAAATAAAGAAAATTAGGAATTAAAATACTGTTTATGTGTAGTTACAAAAAAATGCCTATACCTATAATAGGTAATATTCATAAAAATTAGTATCATAAGCATTTACTTAGAGTATCAGTGCAACCTAAAAGTAAATACTTGAATTCATATTCACAAAAAGACGATGCTTATTTTTATGAGCACGTACTTACATTACATCACATAAGTACCTACAATTTTGTTTGCTTGGTTATCGCCAGTTTTGTCAAATATTGACAATTTTGACGTTCAAAATGTTAAGTAGCATGCGTATTCTTATCTAGATTTTTGGAGTGCCAAGCTGGAGACAGAAACATTACCGTTTCATGATGTAAGCTTTTCCGGAGAATTTTTTTAAAATCATAATTCGGCTTTTTCTGAACCCGAAGTCACTCAAAATGCACCGAAATCGACAAAAGTCATCTGCAAATTTTGAATCTAAACCAAACTCTGTTACTTACTTTCGACAGTTCTGCATCTATTAACGTAATACGAAAATTGCCCTTTCGATGAAATTTCTGATAAAACGATAAATCGGACTATTATCATCTTCTAAGCAAATAGTTAAAAAATTAGAAGTCCCTATACGCACGTTCTACTTTTTATGAATATCACCCAATATAAACTGGGGCACTTAGAACTGATTTGAACTGAAAAAATTTTTTTGGGGAGTTTTAGAAAGTTTTAGAGTTTTACAAAACTTTTAAGATAAAATACTAACTTAAACATGGAGTATTGAACAAATTTATACAAGGTGTAAGGAAATGGGTTAGCAATATTATAACCCTTATATCATTTTTTCAAAAAGTGTTACTTTCATAAAAAAAATATTTACCTATTTGTTGAGAGCCACTGTGTGGCTTATGGTAGTTTATTAGTAGTTAATAAATTTCTTAAAGGCATTGGTAACTTGTTTTATCTATTTTTATGTTTATATAAGAGAAATAATCGCTTCGAAAGGAAGAAATCGTGACGTCACACCCGCCTCACATCACAGAATCCTCTTATCAATATCAATGTCAATATCAACACCACAGTCTTCAAAAACCTGACAGATATTGTAACATTTTCCACAAATCTACAAAATAAAAACATTCCTACTTTCTCGCCTTTTTTCTGTTCTAAATTTTTTTTGAACTTCGTGAAAAAATCGGAGAGATTTTGCCAAGTTTTGACAAACTCGGCCCGTATCATTTAAAAGTCAAAAACTATTTGATTTTAAATTTCGACCTAGTTCTCGAGAGGCAGTTATGATGTCATAACTCTAAATTTGAATCAAAATAATTCGAGTTACAGAGCAGATACAAAGAAGTGGTTTTCACTTCTGTAATAGGTGTTTTCATACTACTAATAATTTAAGACAAATTTTGTTTTTAAGCTTTTTCGAAGAATTTTTAAAAAATCATAATTCGGCTTTTTCTGAACCCGAAGTCACTCAAAATGAACCGAAATCGACAAAAGTCATCTAGAAATTTTGAATCAAATTCTGTTATTTACTTCGGATAGTTCTGCGTCTATTAACGTAATACGAAAATTGCCCTTTCGATGAAATTTCTGATAATACGATAAATCGGACTATTATCATCTTCTAAGCAAATAGTTAAAAAATTAGAAGTCCCTATACGCACGTCCTACTTTTTTTGAATATCACCCAATATAACCTGGAGCACTTGGGGTTCGGATGGAAGTGTGGTCTGATTAAAGATGTTGAGCTGCGTCTTCACACGGGACCGTCTCCTTGCCTTGCTCCATCCCGATCGTCTCTTCAAGTGTTTCCTGTCGCAGCTGTCCGTTCCCATGCAGACAAAAGACGCTCGACCCCAAATCAAATTATCTAATTCAGTATATTGGCCGGCGAGGCCTCGGGATTTGTTTAATCGAGTCTAGCGGTCACAGATGAAGCCGCCAGCCGTCATCATCAGATCGACAAAATCATCGGCGTGTGGTGATGCCCCAACAAGAAACTCGTTATCTTGGAACCAAAATTGTAAAAAAGCGAAACAGGCGCTCATCTGGAATTTTATTAGATGCGAGACAAATCGGAGAGGCTTTTTGTCTCGCTACGCCACTGAATGCGATGAAAAATTTTTATTGGTTTATTATGTGCGATTCGGACGAATTTTATTACCGAAGGTGGTATTATTATAATTCTGTGAAAAGTGTTTTTATGGACGACGCGTGGTCCCACGATTTACCACGAATGACGGATTCTATTTTACATTTTAAAACGTGGCTTCGATGAATTCGCGTTCTTACGCCGTGCCGTGTCACTCGCACATTGTTGGAAGCTGACCTGAATCTATACCGAATTTTCTTCAAACGATTCCGTGAAAGAACTACAACGCTGATTGTTTCTTCCAAGCATTAAACCCTCACACTCAGCGGCATATTTACATACGGGCTAAATGAGCTAACTGGCACAAATATTAATTTTTAAATTTTTGAAACTCGAATGAAATTTATGACGAAAGGAAGCCGAAAAAGTGGCTAATTTTTGATTCTGTGGAAGATTTCTGGAAAATGTTCAAATATTTGTCACTGAGAGGGTTCTGTGATGAGAGGCGGTTGTGTTTTCCTTTCGAAGGGATTATCTCGCTTATTTTTCATCGGACAAAATTTTGAAAAAGACATAAAACGACCCCTTATTTAAATTTCCGTTCAAACATAAAAGAGGTAAAAAAAGTTGCCAAGTCTTTTAAGAAAATTAAAATTTGAAAGAAGGCAAACGAGGAAGACATTTATTTCAACTTGAAAGAGCAACCAAGAAAACAGTTTTATTTGCAACACAAAATTTTCAATAATAATCAATAATTTTCAATTTCATTTAGCGAAAGATTTAGCAGAATATGTAGTAAGTATTGTCGGTCCTCTTATGCCACAATAAGTTCGCTCTTCGGCAATGAACTTACGCACTAAGTTAAGTTGGCATTTGTCAATATCCAACAAACTATGTAATCTTTAGGTTTTAAATGCATTCAATTTTTTTGGCTCAAAAAGTCATCGTCATCTAATACTACCTGTTAGTAGTAACATTTTCATTACAAACCACACAATTTTGAGAGCAATCGCAGAACTAACACTGGCTTTAAATCAAGCCCAAAGTTTTAACGAATTTGAAGGAGTTAAATGATTTTCGGAATAAATAATTTTAAATTTTTTTAATAGCTTTAATTAAGTGAAATTACCTTTTTATGAAAAAGTTTTATAGAAAATTAAATTTTCCTGGAATTATTAAATGCAGTGATTTACTAACCATAGTTCCACTGAATGCTCTTTGAGAATGTTTAATTTTTCTTCATAACAATTTTCTTTGATAAAAAGTTTTCTTTTTAAAGTTTCAGACATCACTTCACTTTACTTTTTTATTGCTTATTGCATTTTTGGGGTGTTTTGTTTGGAGAAAACTTTTAGGTTTCAGTAGATTTATCATCAATTTCTTCCCTTATTTTTTATTTCCGTCTTCATTTTCAAAATAAAATGTTGCACCGGACTTAGAAGACAAAATCATGGCAAAATTAACTTAGACCGTGCGAAAATAATCCGTATACGAAACTTGCTTTTCGACGGCAGATTTTGAGAATCTTTTTAATTTAATTTTCAGAACTATTTTGCAATTTTAGAGAACTTTTGCTAGAACTGGGTTTGCTTTTTCATTCAAATAAATTCAAAAAAAAAATTAAAGATATTACTGAATGATAAACTGATAAAAAGAATAAAGTTAACAGCAGACACATGATTAATGATTCTTTTAAATCAGATTCCAATGATCTACAATTATTAGAATTTAGCTAATGTTAGAACAATTAGACTGCTTTAACTATTGTGGAGCAATATGTCTTAAAACACCAACTTTTTTTCTTTAACTTTTTGGAGCAGTTTATACAGTTTAACAGGTGTTACAAGAGAGGTAGCATCATTTAAAATTTTGAAGGGTAATTTGTACGTAAAGGAGTTAAGTGCTACAAATTTCCAAAGTACGACAAAAATGTCCCACTGTCAATAAAAATAGTCCATTGTTCTTAATTTTTCCTTAATTTCTGAATAAACATTTTTTTTGAAGAAATAATGTCATAAGCAGAGACAGGTTCGTAAATTTTTCCTTTCTTTTCTGAATTAACCAATATGTATTTTTTTGAAGAAATAATGTTATCATAGGCAGGGGCACCTAAACTAAGTGACCTGGAGCGGCAATGGACTTACATACGCCACTGTATACACTACAAACTGCTTCATGTGACACTACGACCTTTACGAACTTTAGGTTAAGTTGTCAACATTAGTTTGGTTTAGTTCGGAAATTTAGTTGAACGCTAATATTGAAAATAAATTGTTTCAAAGTATTTAGTAATTTAGTTTATTGTTTACAACCTATAATAGGAAAACAACTTGTGGATTATTTTACAATTAAATACTACTATTTTATTAAGTGAATAAAAATAAAATAGAGTTTTTGAAAAATCGTTGGGGTTGTTGGTGCGCCTCCCTCGCTCCCGTCCCGAGCCAATTCCCGTCTGCACGCGTTATCCCGCTTCGTAATCTGGAACACGCGCGCGTCGCGTTCCTGGTTTTGCACTTATCTGAAGTATGGCAATATCAATATCCGTTGACATGGTAGCTTTCGATGGGAAGAATCGGCGCCGACGAAGATTCCAGTCTCTAGGGAGATGTGCAGAGATAACGGCGTGCGATGAGGACGCACCAACACCCTCGCTAATCTCGCATTGATTACGCGTGTTATATTAGATAACACTCTGCACCTTCACCCACCTACGGCGCGGCCCGTCATGGTTTTAATGTCCGATATAAATTGCGGACTCCTGTGGGAATGCCACTGTAATGGACTGCCTAGAACAGGCCCTTATCGCCGAAGACTAACGCGCCATGGGCGTGTAATTAAGACAAGAAATCGGGCACTAAACGGAGAATGCAAGAGTTTGCCCTGATTACGATGGGGTTTATGGGAGAGATAGCGCAGATGGGCCGCGAGAGAAACTGAAAGCAAAAATTAACGCCTAATGCGAATGAAACAAATCAACAAATTTAAATAAAAATTTTGGTGGTAAACACGAAAATTTGTAAATTTTCTCGAAAAAATAAATTTTGAAGAATTTTTTACATAAAATTAAAAAAATTTTTGATTGAACAAAACAGCTAAATTGAAGACTTTGCAGATGAGCTCGAATTATCTCAACCTTGTAAAGACTAGAAACTCATTCAGCATTAAAAATAGTTTACCAAAAAACGATTCAAATAAAATTATTTTTATATATTTATTTGTATGCCTATAGGAGCTAGTACTAGTAGAGCTCAAGATTCTGCAGTCTTGGAAATTTTCCTGTTGCTTTTTTTGAGTTAAAAAATATGCTCGACCCGCCTGAAAAATTATTCCAATAAATTAAAACCGAAAATTCGCCCCCGATCTGAATAAAGTGTATCTCACATCAGCCATCACGCGAGCGGCTTTGATCCGATTGCGATTAATATGAGAGAAAACATATGATGCTCGTTTGGATGATGAGAACCGGTGCTTTATCATCGTCGAATCCGATTCATTATATCCAGGTAATTTATATGGGGGGTGACTCCCGATCGAAATTTACTTAAAGCGCTTCGAGTGCGTAAATCTGTCTCCATAACGTCCATCACCCCACTTTTAATAACGGTGTGTGTTCGGTGCGCCGCTGATATTTAATAAACAACCCTTATGGTGGTACGATCGACACCTTATAGCACGTCAGAATTTAATTGCATCCCCTATCCCGCCGCGCTGCCTATTCATATTCACTAATATTGGATCTTCCCGGTGCTCATCGATAGCTTCCGATTTTTCATGAATTTAATCGCCCCCACAGACACCGACCGGCTCGTACCTGTTACTTCACGACCGAAAGGGGGCCAAGGCATTTATTATTCATCAAACGCTCTTTGAAAAAAAATCACATTCTTCGACGGTCGTATATTGGATGGATATAAGTACAGGGTGAAGCATGAGTGGAGTGCGTTTTCGCCTACTATTAAAACAGCAAAATAAAGTTTCTAGTTTTATCCAGAAGGAGAAAAGAAAAAAAAGTAAAAACAGGAAAAACTCGCTGAGAAAAAACAATCCCTTCAATTCTATATTATTCTATATTAGAGTAATCAAAAGTTTAACCGTGCAAAAATTGTTAAAAAAAAATGGGTAAAGATTAAACTTAGACTTACTAATCTCTCCACATTTGCCATTCCTTTTGACTGATTTTTTAAACTGTTATCCTGATGTTCTTCACACAATTAAATCATGTAAGTATTTTCATAAAAGTGACAAATCTAAATCGTCGTTCTATATTAAAACTGTACTAATTCTGCTCAAAAAAGATATGCATTAGAAAATTGTGATCACCTGAGGGTGAAAGCGCCTCAGGAGCGGTTAATGACAAAACATTTAAAAACATCATACCGTAAATATAGCAATCGACTCACTTGAAACGCATTTGTTTTATTTCAAAAAATCTAATAGTTTTTGAAAAAATTGCTATAAAATTCGAATTGATTCACCCAAATATATAGAGTGTTCCGTCGAAACCCCACATTAGAAAGATATATGTTTTTTGTGTTTTTGGATTACTAGAGTTATTTTAGCTATACCTAAATTCAGCCGTTCACGAAATATTTAGGATTTTTTTTTTGAATTTGCACTTTCGAGTTTAAAAATCGATAACTCTATCATTTTTTAAAATTTGAATATATTTTTAGCGCATTTGAAGAAAGAAGCCTAGATCTTTCTTTAAGTGTTATCAGATTTCCAAAAAAAAGAATAACAAATCCCATGTTTAGAGTTAAGTTTTCAGAACTATACTTATATAGGTGCTTACACCCATAACAAATGCCACAAATTTAATTCATTAAATCATACAGAATTTAATTCTTTTTTCGAACTGTATTAACTTTCCCTATATTTATGTTTAATAGTTTGCAAATTGTTATTATAATTATTATTATATATCATTTTATTATATAATTAATTATTATATAATTAAAGTTTTTTAAACCAACATTCGATGAATTTATTTTATTTTCACAGGACGGATAACACAATTTTAAACAGAGTTTGTCGTTTGTTTAATCAGAAATGTTTTTATGACAAACTATGCCATAGCTATGGTTAGTAAAAAAAATTCTGCAATGTCAAAAAAACCAACATAACTTAAAAATTATGACAGATAGGTATAGGAAATGCTAATACAGATCGAATGCAAAAAAAATTCTCCTCCATCTAGCAAAATAAAAATTTAAACATCCCGTTTAAAAAAAGTAAGTTAATTTGAAGTTGTCTAAACTTAACCTTAAATTTTTGGGTTAATTAACTTTTGAACTCCAATTTTGAACTCCAATTTTGAACACACTGGAGAACAGATACAGGCTGTCTCATTTAATTCTCCAAATATAATTTCAAAATCTTTATAACTAAAAAAGTTACCCATTTTTTAAATCCAAAAATTTTCAAAAAATCCTAAATATCTCGAAAACGGCTAAACTTAGGTATAGAAACAGCTGATAAAAACTTCCTTAGAGTAACTCAACTAATCCAAAAACGCAGTGAAAAACATAGCTTTTCATTTAAAATAAAAAAGTATAACCGAAAGTGCCACCATCTTAAAAATATTTTCATTGAGCAGAACTTAACGAATTATAGCCGGGGACCTATTTTCAGATAAATATCTTTATTAAAACTTTCAGTACTGCTAATGTGCGGTTTAGACGGAACACCCTGTAGAGATGCACTGTTTATACGAAAGTGGAACTAAACTATAAACTCTAAGAAAAATGGGTGTTTCCAGACCTACTACTCGTGTCTTAGACATTGGTGAATATAGAAAAAGACCTGGATCAAGCAGATAACACAATACAAGTCTAGGCGATGATCGCTTTATAGTGACAACAATATCGCATGACTGGCATATGACTATGTTTCAAATTAGAAATAGAAAGAACAATAAGAAGACGACTAAGAGAAGCAAATTTAGCTGTCAAAAGACCTGCAAACAGTCCAGAGCTTCTCAGAAACCACAGCATAGCCAAACTTAATGAGAGAATACCTTCATTGGTATCTAAAAATAGAGCAACGTATGATTGTTATAAACCCAGCTTTACTTTGAAGTCTCTTGATAGACTTTAAAATAGTGTGAAGAAGACACGGAGAAAGATAAGCTTTTTGAAAAAAGGTTCGCACAGAAGTTGTGTTCATAGAAAGAGTTACTTAACGACTAGAAAGTATGTAGAGCAAGTGTAAGAGAACATGTGGTAATTTTTGCAAAATTAATTGAGAACAGTTTTTTCTTTTTCTTTTTTCTTATAGCCTTAAGTAGATGACCCAGTTTTTCTGTCGATCGAAAGTCCACGTAACTTTTAGAGTAAAAGTAAGATTTTCTTTTTTTTTATTGATGCAAAATAATTATCAATTTTTGGAGTACTTCTTAAGCAAGAAAAATAATTGCAATGAACGCTATTATAACTCCCAGCATTAATGCCAACCGTAACTTCTTTAAAAAGATGCCGTAAAATGAAATTACAGAAAATACTATCTTTAAAGTAGAGGAGGAGAAAAAACAGTTTATTAATGAATAGGAACTAGAGGGGAAACGAATCCATTTATAGCGGGCTTCTATCTGTAGGAGATTTTTTGGTGATAGAAAATTTTTCCTTGTGAGCTTTTTCCGGTGCGCATTTTTGGCGCGAGCTTTATTCTGGTCACCCTTTAGCACATATGGCAATGTCGCCAACTTAATTTCAAAACAGCTCTTTGATTTTTGTTGTTTGGTTCCATCCCGTTGGTAGCCTCCCTTTGAGCCAGGACTGAGCATTCCGCTGAAATCTTTGTCGCTCGTTGATAGGGTAGTTGGTCGCCAGTTGACTGCGGATGCATTAGACGGACTTCCGGCTGTAGTGCGGGAGTCCGATCGACTGTAACGTTGGCAATACAGCACTCATGCATATACATACGCTGACTTCCGGACGTGATGTCATGTGTGATAGGGACGTTCATCCGAGTGGAAGAGGGAATTGTGCATGGGGACCTCGGTCGAATCGTCGATATGCCAGCCACCACACGCCGATGACTTACAACCAATCTGCGCAAATTCGCGTTTTTTGCCTGCAAACCGCCGGTAATTGAAGGGGTGGGCTATCCGACCATCTGTAATTAAACTCAAAACTCCTGAAGAAAGTGACATGTGCACAATGATCTCGCATTATTATGTGGATGCATATGGGGTGATATGCGGCGATAAAATACATGAGGGTGATCCCCCGCAGATTACACAGTTTGCAGTTTGGATTTACAACCTATATCGCCCGATTCTTATGGATTTGTCAGCTTTCGGTGTGTGTTTTTTGCATTATTTTCGCGATAAGGGCACAAGACGAACGCGCTGCCACGGCGAAATAATCTTTCAATTAGGTGCGCGACTGACTCGAAACGCGCTCAAGTGGATTTACATCAGGCGCTGTTATCGATCAAGCAATTAAATTAAAATAAATGAATAATAATATTCGCTCAATTGAGGTAACTAGATTCACCTCAGTTCAGTTAATTTATTCGAATTTCATTACCTGTGCGATAATTGAAACTAGACAAAAGAACGCTTGTGCACACGAAATTAATAAATCAGTGTCCCCTCAAGACTTATTAAAAATCCGGTGCATTTTTCTCCATTGTCCGGTGATATCTCAATTCGCTGTCATTTCCTCAGACAATGCTGACCGCAACCGCTACGTAAAAGTATCGCCTCATTGTGCAAGATCTGCAGGCGCCGAATGAATCTCCGGCCGTTGCTACCGACCTAAACAATGCCTCTTCTCAAATCATCAAACACGGCACGTGCTTGTAAACAGCGCCTAATCACCTGTCTCAAAGATGCTAATCAGAAGCACCGCATGTGCGTCGCATTGTTGCCGTTAATCAGGAGAAATGATAATTTGTGACGATCGCAGGAAAGAATGCGTGTGCATCACGCACGCCCGAGTTGCGTGTCTTCGTTGATTGATGACGAGATTATTGAATTACTTTGCTCAGGAGCGGAAGTGGCCGCCTTTGTCTTGGGAGTGTCGGTTAGAAAGGCTCTCATTCGTCGAAGCTCCATCTGGACCCAAACCGCTGCTTGCAAGATGATGGCTGATAAATGCACCTACGTGCAAGAGAATGGAGGATTCGAGGATTGATATGGTTTTTGTGGAGGCGGTGGCGACCTCGAAGCGTCACTTTTTAACACTGATTGATGGTTCGGATCAAACGATGACCACCGGAGTCGACGGTGGGCAGGTGGCGTAGGAATTTCAATATCACACTAATGATACCTAATTATGAGATTTTTTCAAAAATCAAAGTGGTGGTCATCCATAATTAAACGCCGTACTTAAAATTTTTAGAAATATAATCATAAATAAGTTTATTCGAGTTTATTCGAGTCCTCTTTTAATGTCATTAAGAAGCGACTGCAGAAGTCCTAGCTGGAACATTCTGTTACAAAAGCAAACTAACAAGAACAATTTTTATCGTCTGACTGTTCTAATCAAAAAATAGCAATGTAACAAATGTGCTATTCATATCATAACTAAAGTTCGAAAGTTATGGCGCAAACAAATTATAAAAAACTAATGATTAGGTTCCAAAAATTATAATAGAAGCTAGAGACTGAAATAATTTAATACATTTTTATTTTTATAAACTGAATTCCAGTTTTTTAACATGTTTATAAAAGCATCATTAGGGGTGTCCGAAAATTTTTTTTCATTAATATATATTCGACAAAAAGAAAATATTCTTAACCATACATAATATATGAAATGATCTAAGAAAGGAATTAATTGGTGTCGAGAAAACCGCATTGTCCTTAATAAGTAGGTACTACATAGTTTTTAAGTTACAAACATACATATTTTTTGTGCCTATTTTTAAATTTTCCCAATAACTTTTAGTTGTAAGATAATGTTTTTTTTTTGTTTTAAACAACTTTTCATCGTGACAAATACATTTGAGTTAAAGCCCATAATACCAGAGTTATCATCGGTCGATACGTAAGTGCACCAGGTGCTACAAATCGACCAACATCTAAGCAAAAAAACTGTGAAAAAAATAAGATGGCACTAATTAACGTTTTTCTCAATTTAAATATCATTATTTGAACTTGTAAGGATCCTAGAGACTTAGAAAAGTGTGTAAAACTTTCCTAGATCTAATTAAAAAAAACATTTTTTTAAGCTTTCAACAAGGTAATAAGTACTAAATAGTTGACTAAAATTTGGGCAAACATCGATGTAATGTAAAATGGAGTTTAAAAATAGTTATTTATTAGGTATAGAAGATCGTAGATAAACAATATTTATCGTCGCGTATAATACAACATTTTTTTCTATGGCAGGACTTCAAGTTTAAGAAAAAAATTATTGGTAACCCTATAATTTTTTTTGTTTTAGAATTTGTAAATTTAATTGAATAAAATAAATTTAAAACATTTTTTTGGTAACATTTTAAGCTTTCTTATTAATATCTGAACCCTAGCAACCTAGTTTCCGATAGCAACGTGTTTTCACTATTTTAAAACACGCTTCCCATAGCAACGTGTTTTAAATTAAAACGTTCCAACAAAAAAAAATGAATAACACTCATACGAAAACGCTTAAAGTTCTCGGGTGTCTAGGTATGTAACCCGCGTACGCCCGTTGCATAACGACAGCCTTCGAACTTTAAGCTTGTGTTTTCGCACTCGTATTATTATTAACTATTATCAACCTTTGCGGTTAAAGTGCTATGTTATCCACTCAAAAGAGTTGAGTCGATAAAGAAATAGTTTAACATCTGCTATAGAAAAAAATCGTCTTTTTTAGTTTTCAAAGGTAGTAGGTACTAATCCACCAATTTTAACATTGTACTTGTATTTAGTTAATGCTTCATTTAATAAAAATGATTTTTACTGTATCATGCACCTAATGCACAGTTTCTTAACAGCGTCTGCATAAAGAGAACCTAAGAGAACCTACCTACTTGCACAGTTATATTCAGTTTTGCATTTTTTGCAATGTAAAAAAACGTGAGTTGTTTATCCTATTTTAAGCATTAAAAAATAATTTAGGGCGCACCCTGTTTTTAAAATAATAGCTATAAACTTGTATTTAATCATTTTAGGTCAAAATAAAAAAGGGTGTTAAATGTGTTGAATTTTTATGCAAAATAAAATACATTTTGAAAAATGGTTTCCCTTAGAGAAATATGAAAAGGTAAAAATCTGGCATACTGACACTAATCATAACTAACTGGGTGTAACAGGTGGATAATAAATTTCTTTTATCTTGTTGGCTGTATTTATTATGAATGAATTAATTCAAACAAAATGTTATAACTCAAACATGTAAATTTAATTTTGGATAGTTAATTAGTAATTGATTTTGTAATAAATAATTTATTTTAATAGTTTCCGCAAAATCCGTTGCAATTTGCGCCTGTATTAAAGTAGATTTAGTCGCAGTTTTATTATGACTTAAAAAAAATTTTTTTTAACTATATCGAACAGTTCTTAAAGGTGGTGAATACAAATTTGAGGCACTTTGACGGGAACATCATTCCTTGTCAGAATTTGTTGCTGTGGGGCCGCTGCGAGAGCTGCGTTTGATCAAAGTCGGCAAATTCGCTGTTTGCAGTCTCTAAAATCTGTGTATTTTTAAAAACGAGGTCGTAATATGTCTCATCTCTTTGATATTCAGCATCAGCGTCAGATGAAGGAGCGCGTCTGCGAGGGCGTCGAATCCGGTCCCGGAATCGTAGTAATGACAGCTCCGGCTCTCACAAAGGCTTTAATTAAGACAGTGCCAGATAAGGCACGCGCATAAAAAATACACGGGGAGGCAATCATACATATGCCCTTCTGGCGGAGGGTTAGGATGACTCTCGAGTAGGCCGGAGTGATTTCCTCTGATTTCCCTCCCATCATACGATGCATTTCGGTGAATTGCTATCATTATCTTCGGTTTCTGCTTAATGAATACGACGGGATCAATCAGAAAATTGCTTTTTGACCGTTTGACGGTCGCTGGAAATTAATCAACGGCTGATTAATAAAACGTTTGGCGCTCTCTGGACGTAATAAATGAACTCGATCCGACAGCTATGATGTATGTCCGCATGTTATGATCCATGAATATATCGAGCAAGCTGTGAACCACCATAACAAACTGACAGTCGCCCCTCGCACCGCCGCCGCGTTTATACTTTCATTAGTTGGACAAACACCGGCGAGATATCCACCAAAATAACATTTATTTTTCTTAGTCTCTCTCTTTATACATGCGAGACGGTAAAAAAGATATAGGCGGCTGAGAGTGGCAGGCGTCGTTGTCATGACGACAGAAGGGACGCTTCGGACTTGTTCGAAGACGTCGAACGGATGTCATTATGCAAGTATTTATTACGAACAACAGGGAAATTTTAGAGCGTTTTTCGGGACGTAATTGGCGCGGAAAACGGAGATTCGAGAGAGAATTCGGTGTTTTTGTTTAGGTGCAAAATGATGATGATGATGATGGAGGATAATCACGCGGATTCGGAGGAAGAGTTATAGCGAAGAGGCACGCCACTGGGGCACGCCATCGACGATCTTCCAATCACGTCACGAATCATTAAACATAATTTTAGGTTTTTACGCGAGTGCTATTCAAGCTATTTGCGAAATAAAATAATACAAAGGAATTGTTCCAAAACAGAAATCAGAAGTTTGATGGAATTATATATTACAAAGTTATAAAATCATTCTAGCCAGTTCCAGCTAAGAAGTTTTCAATTACTACTATGTGCACCAATATGCTCAAAAAAAAATGTTATTCCGGGTGTAACCTTTTTATTTTTATCAGAAAGTATAACAGACCATATATTCCTAATGGGATTAAAATTTATTGAATCATCAATTTTATTTAGGATGACATTTTTCAAAAAAGTACCCCATATATTTTTTGCACCATTTGATATATAATTTACTTCTAATTTTGAAGATGAAATAACACTTAATAATAATTAAAATGTTAGTAAGAAACAATTAAAAATATAGGGTACAGGTGGGTAAGTGTGGCCAGGCGGTAATGTCGGCCACCTGGATAAGAATAATACTTCAGAAAATAAAGAGTCTGACGAAGACAAAGTGATGGAAGACGACATACTAGGTATGTATCATATGCGATGATAAGAATAAACATAGGAACAACTACTTGCGTTGCATTTTTGCTCAATGATGAGCAATGTAAAAACATTGAAAAAAACTAGTTTGTGATTTTTGTAATTAAGTGATGTTCTGTTATTAGTATCGCGCGCTTGTTGGTCAATCGTGTATACTGCAGCATTTTGGAAATATATATTTTCAATTACGATATAACAAAGTTATTTTTGCAATTATTATTTATATCAATTACACAAAATTTATGTTGCACAATAAAACTGATATTAATAATAGACTTATACTTACAAGTAATTTAATTTATATTCTTACTTTAGAATTTGGAATTTCTGTCAGAAACGTCAAAATTTTTCATATAATTTTTGGAATTTTGTCCATAATTGCAAAAAATGGTGTACGTTGTTCGTTGCAAAACCAGTGTTTTTTCGTCGGATCATAAAGTTTGTTTAACAAAGCTTGCCTTTTTTTGCAAGTTATTACGTAAACTATTATTTTGAATAAACACTCTACCAAGTGTTTCTTAAACTTATGTTTTAAGTTCAGTCCCCCACTTAAAAAACTTAAGGTTGCAGTTCCAAATAAATGGCCGCTATTACCCACCTTTACCCTATTTTTTGTGTCTATATTACGTATTAAGTGTTTTCATGCGAATTTAAAGAAAATTATATACCTACAAATCGCTCATTATAAAATAAAGCATCAACAAAATGATAAAACTTTTTTATATGTAACTGTCAATAATTTTTTTTATTTCCTTTTTTTTATTGCTAATAGATGACACATTTTTTCTCATTTACAAACTGTGATTTTTTTTGATAAATTTTAATTTTTTTCAATTCAAAAAATTGCTAAAGTCTCATAAGAAAGTAAAATTAAAAATTAAAATTTAAAATTACTTAGTGTGAAACATAAAATAATGAAAACTGAAAAAGTTAACAAAATAAGTTTGTACCTTCAGATTTTTTAAAATAAGACTAGAATTTTTTTGATATTTCCCGGAATCTTCACATGCATCTCAGCAACTTATAACCGAGTGCGATGGTTTTTGAGCAGACTGTATAAAGGAGTGTATTATCAAAAACAGTAAACAAAAATATCCATAGTAATTAAAAAAAAAATAAAAACGACCTTATACTCAGTGACGTTCGAAATGTTGCTATGAAATGACGATTCTAAACAAAAATAAAATAATTTTTGTGCGCTTTTTTTGGTTTTAGTTCAGTCAATATATGGTAAATTTTTTTATAAAAATAAAAATACAAGGTGGCCACACTGAAATACTTTGAAAATAAATGAGCAACATTGGATAATCTAGCTAGGATTTGTCAATATTTGAACGTTTTAAAGTCGCAGGCTGCTAATTGTCCTGGCGTCCACCGCCCATAAGACGTGGTCCACCCCGGCCCCATTAAACTTTGTTTTGGCATTTCGCTGGGTAAAACCAATATCGGGTGTGCGGCGGCGGCAGTGAAAGGTCACATGTAAACGCGTGTTCCCTTAATTAGTCATTACGGGGGCGGTGGGGCGGCCAAGGGGCGACGGTGATTGATGATGAAGCCTTCGCGGCGAGCTTTTTACAACGCGGGAACTTGGGTCTGGCGATGAGACGCGGAATTAACATCGCTCTGCCTCTGTCCTCTGCATGACATGCTCCATTCGACGTGGGATATGGCGGATGCGTATTATACCGTGAACGAACGGCGGTACCAAACATTTTTTAGCCTTTTAGCTCTGCTTCGTTCGCCACACTCGTTAACTTAATTTATTGATATTGGAGACGCAACGATAAAAATCCGATCGGTAGCTTTTAATCGGCTTATTTAGGAGTAAAAAAGGTGCCAAAGTGAACAGGCAAAGTTTACTAAAGAAAATGCGTTTTGTCTGGATTTCATGGTTTCATGAGCTCTTCAACTCCTGCACGGCCAACCCTTCCAGCGCGTCAATCTCAGCAAACCCTCTCGAAACTTTCTGCTATCTCCGTGCGGTGCGTGCGCCCCTTTGTGGCAACATCCTCCGTAGACAAAGCCAAACTTGAGCGAAACAGAATCGAAATTCATCACATGGTGATAGCAGGAGTTAAAAATTCTTGTACAAAATAACGCTCCTGCTGAGAAGGTGCGAGCAGCAGGAACAAGCAGTCCTGCGTTGACTTGCAAGTCACACACACATCCGCAGTGAAATGTTGTCAGGGCAACGGCGGAGGCGCCCGTTGCCTGGCGACCGAAACAGCACCAGAGACTAGAGTAATAATCCTGCGAAAGCTGCGAGTTTGAGAGAAATTAGTTGATGACTCGCTCTGAAAGAAAGGAACCGAGTTGCAAATGAGTTGCCGCTGATTCATTACGGCCCGCCTGTCCTCAAAACATCAACGAAACATGACAACCCAATTTCCAACCAGCAGAGACGAAGACGACGATCGATTCAAGCGAGAACCCTAAAAATAATCCACCTACGAAAACTACCTCGAGTGATGAAAATGGCCGAAGCGAAGACTTTGATGGAAGCGGAAGATCCAATCGGAATTACGACGTCATCCTCTCCGACAAAAAACTAATTTTCTCTAATCGCATTCTTTCATCTATACTACTTTACTTCAGACGCTGCTGTCTGCTACGTTCTACTACATTTTTCTTAATTAATGTACACACAAGCTAACGGTTTGCCTAAAACATTTTTCCACATTATATCTAAATTTCATAGTTAGCACCCGTAAAGCACATAATAGACCATTTTAACAAGTTTAATCGTTTTCGCTGAATACTTTCACGTCTGGAAAACCTTATCTCAAAAATTCGATTTTTGAAACTGCGAGCAAAAATGTATTCCGATTTTCCAAAAGTGTTTCTTTTGCTTTTTCCCTTATTGTTTAATAGACAAACAATTCATTTTGAGATACTCTATGTCGCGTTTACACCTTTAGTTTTAAAAATTAAATAAAAATAGAAACTATGTTTTTTTGATGACATGATTACCTACGTGTTATGCAAGATCTAAGAGACTTATTAATTAGGTTTGGTTGATAAGAATTATTACAGGCTGTTTACGATTTACTTCCAAACTTTTTAAATTTAGAGCCTTTTATTTTACTTGCCATTAAACAAAACAAAAGATTCTAAAATTTTAAAGTTTGGAAGTAAATACCCTGTAGTAATTCAGAGTAATCAAACTTAATTAATAAATCTCTTAAACCTTGTTCCACACTTACCTTTTGTTATCAAAAAAGCATTGTTTCTATTTTTTATTTATTTTTAAAACTTTACACTTATGCACAACAGTTTATACATTAATTAGTAAGCGTTAATATTCAACAAAAAGTTGTCAAATGTTAATGTAATGAAAAGTTTATAAAATTGGAGAAAAAATATGAATTTTTAGTTTTGGAGAATTACGAATTTTTCCGGCGCATCCACCAAAACACAACTGTTGAAAAAGTCAAAAGTTAAAAACTGCAAGTAGCTTTATTGAACAAATGTTAAAAAAATGCCCCTCAAAAATAATGATCCCATTTTAACAAGATCCAGTGCTTCAAATTGTCCTCGATTCTGTGATCATTCTAAAATAATTTTCGTTTCACGAAAAATTGAAAAAACAACAAAACATCGAAATGTACTAATAAGACATAAGTATAGGTTACAAGCAATGTTAATGTAATGAAAAGTTTATAAAACTGGAGAAGAAAAATATATATTTTTAGTTTTGGAAAATTTGTTAAATTTTTCCGGCGCATCCACCAAAACACAACTGTTGGAAAAATCAAAAGGTAAAAACTGTAAGTAGCTTTATTGAACAAATGTTAAAAAATGCCGCTTAAAAATAATGATCCCCTTTTAACAAGGTTAAGTGCTTCTAAATTGTCTTAGATTTTGTGATCATTCTAAAATAATTTTCGTTTCACGAAAATTCACGTTTCAAGCATCTTAAAATGAATGAAATGAAACAACAAAATATGTCTAGAGTAGGTCAACGTAGGTCTAACTTAGACCTAGGTCTAAGACGTTTGTTATATACCTTTAGAAAATATGATAGTTTTACGATTGCTTGATTACAATGGTGTCGGCCCTTTTGGTTTTAACCTAATCTGAGTTTGAATGTTTTACGACTCGTATTGCCCTAACATTTTGTACAGAGCGTGCGAAAAACTGGCGCACCAACTCATAAGTACGTTGTTGAGAATCATGTAAAGATTACAGGAAAAATTTGAAAAAAGTCCTAAAGTCATATTTAAAAAAAATCTGAAGCTCCAAACTTATTTTGTTAACTTCTTCAGTTTTCATTATTTTTTAATGTTTTTAAGTAATCGGTAGTCCCTCACATAATGATGAATAATTATTCTTAAATTTACTATCAGCCTTTAGCACTACTTTAAATTAAAAAAAATAAAATTTATCAAAATATCTAAATTTTTATATATCCCAAGACCGTATATTATTTCCCAGAAAACCGTTTCAAAAATAATTCATTTTTATTGTTAATCAAATTCTCTTGCGATCACGATTATTTGACAACGTTGCCACATATTTTTTATTTAAAACCTAGTACATTTTTTCGCCGATTACGTTGGAACTTGAAATTTTCAGATTCCAAACGTCCATTATTTTCTATTAAATAACGATAACACGTAATCGTCTTATGTGCTATAGTAAAAAATTCGTACTTCGAAAACTATTATTTTTCATAGTATATTATTAAAGATTTTTGCACAAACAAATTGTTCAATTAATTTTACATGTTGTGACTGTTTTTTTAGAATATTTAATTGTTTCTAACAACAAATCTAAATAAATATCTGAGCGTCCAAGTCCTTAGTAATATTTTTTTTCCCAAACTATTGGTGGTAGCATATTATGTGTAACCTGACTGACCTGGCTTAACAGGACCTGACTGACCTACTATTTTACAAAAGAAAGGACATTATTCTACGTCGCGTAGCTATCGAGAGAAAAGCCCTAATAAATCCAGGCACTACCTTTATTTGTCAATAATAATAATTTAATAAACATTTTTTAATGAAAGCGATTAATAGTCTACACGATTAGTTAACTTACTTACGTTAAGGGTCGGTTTACAGAAAGCGAAATTAAAATTTAATTCTTAATTAAACTAATTCGAATTAAGTTGTCATTTAAATTGCATTGACAATCGTCAAGTTAAACCCGAGTTAAAAGTTACTCGCGATTAAAACTTTCTGTAAACCGGTCCTATGTGGTAAAAGAACGAACAAGCAATAGCGAGTTCATAGTTGAAATTATTAATCTCCCATTTCTAGCAAAAAATTTTCGTAGATCGTAAACTCTCGTATTCTAGTGAAAAAAAAAATAAATTAATTGAAAAAAATTGATACAGCTAATTAACAATTAATACAGCTGTCACTTATTGTGAACTAAATGCAAGAAAAATTGTGAAATTTCGAAAATAAAATTTGTGTCGCATTCAAAATGATAAAATGAGACGTAGTTTTTAACCCGGTGGTGTATCCTGTAAATTGTGACCAAAAACGGGTCGCTAGCAGCCACGGTAATTGTACCTCAACGCATCGTTTCGTGCAATTTATGTAGACTTGAAATTAAAAACGAAAAAAATTACTAAACAACCCGATATTTTCGAGCAAACGTCGATTTTTCGGAAGAAGATTTAATATCGTTCTTTTCTTTGATGTTCTTAACATTTTGTCAACGTATTCCCTTGGTTCATTACGAATTAATTAGTCCTCATGTCCCGTCACAAGTGGCCTGTCCGATGCATTACGTTAACAAGATAACCACCCTTTCGCCAATCCAATCATCCAGCGCATAAACATAATAAAATAGGTACGTGACGGAATGTTATAGTGTACCAATCAGGCCGAGAGCTTCTACCCGGAACCCGGAGTCAAGGTATGTACACACGGCCCATTAGTTGATGACGACCACCTACTTCCGGTGACCTTCCAACGGAGCGGAACTACGATGTTGGCAAAATCGAGACAATTACCAGGACCGTACCGATCGATTTTCCGCTCGTAACGAATGGGGAACGGTTCGGAGAAAAAGCTCACGTATCAGATAGTGGCCTTCGGTGGAGACATTGTAGCATTAGCGTATGCAAGCGAGCATTTGTACTTAATGCCAGAGCGCTTATCTTGGATCTCGTTTCGAAATTAAAGTCGCTCGTCGATAATAACGCGAGCTTTGATGTTTTGTTTCGAGAGAGCTGGACGCAGGATGCGTCACTCAGATTGCAGCAATTACTTTCCCATTTCTCGCAAAAAGCAAATTTTTGCGGAATCGCGTGCAATTTGTCGTAATAAATCGCGGTTTATCAGTTTGATTTAGTGCGGTCCCGGAAGAGTCCTAATAACCGCTTCCTTCTCGTATATTGTGGCGTTATCAGATGGCTCCGTTCCTTCATTAACGCGCTAATCCTCCGGGGAATTAATTTGGATTTTTTCGTCGCGTACCCTCTAAAATAAGAGCGAGCACATACAAGTCTGAGCCGAGACATTCGGCCCTCCCCTAATCCCTCGTAAAGCTTTGAATATAGGCGCTTGATGATCTAAATTATGCAATTTTCAATATTGGCCACCCACTCGGGCACGTGTCCGCCCCAGCACGTGTGTTTGACTCATTGCGGACCACAAATTCACTCAGAATCCCGATCTCTGATGATGAGGGTTTCAGCCCCGAGATGTGCTTTCGTCCTTATTAATTTACGCCACTCGAAGAGCTTCTCGGGGGATGTTTTCGGCCCCAGTTGGTCCAACAACTTTCGGGTAAACGCTGGCCCAATTAAGATTTTATCAACGGACAACTTGTTAAACTTACACAAAAGGCACACCAAGACATTGCGAGATATTTATGACAAGACTACGCACTCTCAGCGGAAATACACAAGAAACCCAAAAATTTTGGGTATTCGAATATTTGTAAAACAAAGAACATTTTCATTGATTTTTTGAAATTGGTTAGAAATTTTAGGGTTACAGTCACGTAAGGTTCTCTGAAATTTATTTGCATAAATTGTATTTTTTGAGATTTAAACGAATAAAAAACACACAAAACCAGCGATTTTTCTAAAGAGTTTCCAATAAAACTTTTCAGAAGACATTTAATTTCGTGAGAATCGAAGAAATAATAGGTCAGGAATTTCATAACAAGTCGTTTTCATTTAGGTACAGATGGTCAAATCAAAAAAGTTCAGAATGACTATCTAGGATTTTAAAGATTCCTTGGGATTTTCTAAAATTTTAAGGAGAACGCTAAAACGCAACCAAATTAAAAAAAAACAGCTTTTTTTCAAAAATCATTTGGCATTTGAAAAGAAATGCCTACCTATAAGATTTTTGAAAAATCCAAAATTACTTATACATAATATGTTTACAGCTATTTCCAAGAATCTTCAGACAATTTTCAGTTTTAAAACAAAACTTTTCTTTTTATGTTAATGCCCTAAAAATTTTTCCAAGATTTTGAAATGTTCGAAGATTTAGAGTTTAGAGATTAGAGTTTAGAGTTTAAAGTTTAGAGATTTTGGTAAATTGAATAGGTAGGTATTATTATAAAAATTAAAATGGGTTAATTGCAATTTTCTACAATTTTGAGAAAATTATTTGTTGCTTCAAAAGTTCTCGAGAATTTTTTCGGATTTACAAGTCTTTTCAGGATAAGTTTTCTGAGAAGCGAAAAAGTGTTACAAAAGCAGAATGTTTTTAACTGTATACCACTCAAGTTTGGTCAAGAGAAAGAAATTGGTTAAGGAAGATTTTTCTGGTTTTAAGAATTTCTTAGCGTTTTTTGAGATTTGAAGAAAAACGCTGAACATCAAATATTTTTCCTAAAAAATTTTTTTCAAAATTTTTGAGAAAGATTCGGAAAATCTGGGCGATTTTTTAATACACTAAACCTCATTGAAACTAATTTGTACTCGAGTTATTTAGCTTCTTTGTTACTTGTTTAAAGACGCGACGGAAATTCTGTTAATGTACCCTGAGATCAAAAATGTAAGTAAAATGTAACCTTAGCCACATTTTTTTCCAAACATTGTGTAGCAAAAGATGTAGAAGAAAGTAGAGAAGTGTCCAGAAATATTGTTTCTATGTTGGCTAATAAACGTTTAAAAAAATATTAGAGAAATTTCTCCTGAAGCATTCGAAAATATTGAAAAATATTTTCACTCCATATTTATTTTTTCACCTGTTTGAAAATAGCACTCTACAATGTAGACTTTTCTGAGTGAAACATCATTTCGAATAATTTTAATGAAAAGAGGAATCAATTTAAAAAAAATTGTCAATTTTTGACATGTGGCTAAAATTCCACAGCCACAGCCTGCTCCAATTCAGTTCATTTTCAATCTTATGTTATTTTTTGTTCATTTTTGTGGTTTATGTATTTAACCACAAACCGCATTTGCCTCGACTTTTATTATTTTGACACTTGGGTAAATAAGAAAAAAGTACAGACATACCTATTATTAATGTTATTCATTCATTTAGAATTAAATAAACGCATAATTCTAAAAAATAAATGAAAGAATTAATTAGAAAAAAGTAAAGAGTAATGATTTGAGATATAATCCATACGCAAATGGTAGTAAATAAATTAAATAATTAGTTAGTAGGTAACATCGAAGTGAGAATAATTCTTATTTACACGGAGACCAAAAATAGCGACTTCTAATTAAATAAAATTTAAGCGAACCTTGCATTTAATTTTTTTTTGATAATTTTTCGCTTGTAAATACAACCAAAAAAAATTTCGACCAAAAATTCAAATTCTGATTTTTACACTGATTCACAACAATAATAATTAGGTATTGCTTACATTAATTATCGAAAAAAAATTGTTGATAGGTAATTAGATTTAGACTCAATTTTTCCATAAATCAAGCGTCTATTTTGCGTTACATTAAAAAGCAATTTTTTAGTCAAGCAGTGTATAATGCGCTCTTGACCTACAAATTCATCTCTAGGGTAAAACAATCCTTACGGATAAACTTCTAAATAAAAATGATTTGTCTGAGAAGAAATTAAAGTCTTAATCTTAAGTGTAGAAAAAAATTGAAACATGGAAATAAAATGTAGAATTTGTCCCTTTCATGTCTCACCAGAGAGATTCCTAAAACCATATTTTATCGCGCAATTCTTTTAACAGCCGCCACATATGGAATAAAATTCTCGCAAAATCTCTTTTACAACCCGAATTACAGGCCGTGAAATTTAACGTCCGAACTCGTAGCGGCTTCGATTTGTGTCCCTGAAAACAAATTTCCACCATTAAACTCCATTAATATTCGTCGGTGGAAGTTGTCGAAGTATAAACGAAATTAGAATCGCTAAGTGAGCGAGGGAATTAAAGTTTTGGAAGGATGTAGTCTCGTTGGAGATAAGTTTTCCTCTGGTGGGAGATCGACGAACCGTTGGCAACGCCACGATCCCCAGCTCGACCAACCCCACGACCTGAACTTGTCGACCAATCACTGCCTAGAACAAAAGAATACACTCAACGACAAAAGCAGCTCGTTTGTACACAGCGCACGCCGATACACACAACAACATCGACGGGACCTGAAGCGGACGAAACGTCGCAGGATGGGCCCGCAGGGGAAGTAATCACATAAAATTTGGCGAAAATGATCGGCAAATTGTTGTTAGGAAGACAGCCATTACCGTATTGGTTTTGGGGAAGCCGGCCCTGTCTCGGTCGGCGTCCACCCTTTGGTGCAGTAACGCATTAGGAAAATTATCTGTGATGCCGGGACGAATCGATTAAAAAAGGAGTCGAGGGACGATTATTTTGCGACCATGACTACGATGAGGGATTAATTAACCCCTTCGGACACCCTCGGATGATGGTTATTAAAGTTACACGCAAACGAATATGATTCATTTGAAGCGTACGCGCGAGGGTAACCCCGGATTAAAATTCCAAATTTAACAAATCAATTAGAGAACGATGAAACTCTCAAAGAGGCGCTCAGGTATTTACCCTTTGACTTGCCCGGGAGACAATAGCGGCGAGTATCAATGGCGTGGAAAGGCTTTGAAGACTTTTCTCAAATAATTTATTTTTTGTTTCAGTCGCTTCCGGTGTCGGTTTCTGAGGGTAAGTGCCCGTCGTGGACCAATAAAATCCAATAAAAGTCCTTGTTAGTGGCTTTATTTATAGTATATTTTCCATAATTAGGCTGTCGCGGGATCACAAAGGCGATTAACTCGACAATAGGATTAGAGTAGGTATATGATATGCCCTTTTGACGAATGCACAATTGGATGTTTGATATTTGTAACGCTAAGGCCTTTGAATCGTTAAGTGGTCGACAATGCGCGACCATTCATTTCATTCACGACCCCGAGACTTGGAAGCCATCAGATTTTATACTGACCGACGCTTCCAAACTTTTACTTCGTGCCATTCATCCACTTTCTATACGTGATGCGATGACGCCAGCCGAGGGAAATTGCAGATATCGGAGATCATCGCGTGATGATGGACCCGAATTAAGAAAATTAATCCGGGATACGGCCGGCTTTAGCCGAAATTAATTGCAACAGGTTTTTTTCCTCAGCGGTCCACCAAACTTTTGCAGTAGTGTAAAAAATTCCAAAAACATATTTTTTTACATTTGATTTTCTAATACAGTGGTTATTTGTCACCAGTTTGTTGAAGTCAATATTTATAAAACCATCATAATGTATTTAATAAACGTCTTAATATCTAACGAAATTCCAACGTTTTTTTTTTGCATTTGTAAAGACGAGGCCATGAAAAAGGTAGTATTAATATCTGACACTCACTTCATTCGTGCCATTTAGAGATTTTCTCAAAAATTCACTTTGATTATTTGTCTTTCTCATTCGAGGACGTGCTAAAAAGTCAAGATTTTTTTTTGACCTAACCTAACCTGACCTGACTTGACTTGACCTGACCTAAATTCACTGACTTTTCTTTACCAAGAAATCTAAGTTATTACCCCCAAATGCGTGTTTTTTAAGTTCTTAAAAAAATCTATTCCAACGAAATTTTGTATATTTTTTAAAAAAATTTAATAATTTAATTAATTAATAATTAATAATAATTTGTAGTGCATATCGCTCTAAACAAAAAACCGACATAAAACTAATAATATTTTCGACATATTTAGGCAACTTTTCGGTCTATTTTTATAGAAATTTTGAAAAAAAAAATGTGCTTTCGGATAAAAAAAAACTTTCACAATATAAACTTAAAAACATGTTTTTGAAATAATATCTTAAATAAATAATAATTAAATAATTGCATTTTGAATAAAAAACATGCTAATATGATGCAAAATTTTCGATCCAATAATTAATTAATTTTTCAGGACAGTTCAGGGAAATTTTGCAAAAATTTGCTTCATTTTTTGAATAATTTTAACAATTTTATTTAACAATTTTATTTTTGCGTTTTCGATTAAAAATGGGCCAAAATAAATCTAAAATTAATACAGTTCACTTTCCGATCCAATTTAGGTAGTGATTTTTTTGTCTAGTTTTTGAGAAATTTTGCGAAATAATTTGCAATTCTGTAAAACGAGATAAAACTCTTGACATAGCGTGACGTTTTAAAAACATTGTTGAAGAATTTTGTAACTTTTCAATATTTATTTGAGAATGAAAAAATAATAAATTAACAAGAAAGAAATGTGATGTTTTCTAGTGAGTGAAAACAGATTTTACGCGTACGAAAACTCACTTTTCTTACGCGTTAAACACGCACTTTTTTCGTATATTCTTTTCACAAAAATAAAAAGTACAAGAAAAAACAATTTTTTTAACTGAATTAGAAAAAGCTAAACTTTTTCCACACTTAAATTAATTATTTATATTGAACATTTGAAATTTCTCACCAAATTTTACAAAATCTTGTTTTGAACTCATTGGAAAACAGATTTTTAGTATTCAGGACGTGCTTTTTGTCACGTTAAAAAACTCTATTCCTATTTCGCACCAAAATCTAGTGCTAGGCTTATTTTAAACGAAGTTTCTCAAAATAGTCGTGTTTCTTATTAAAACAACGGTTAAAAAAAGCACCTCATAGATTAGCTACTTCGTTCTGTTTTAACAAGATCTAGCTTAAGCGGTCCAAGAAAGCAAAAATTTGCCACAGAACTCTGCGACTTTTCGGCGTATTTGTCAGTAAATTTGGCAAAATAATTGCGTTTCTGATTATTTCTAGCTGAACAACAGACAGCTAAGACAGTAGAAAACAAAAAGAAATAATATACTTTTTAGCCAATTTTGTGCCTTTCCGTTCTGTTCTAACAAAATTTCGCCCAAAAAAAGAGATTTTAAAGTGTTTCATTGCTCGAAAATGCACAAATAACACCGCTTTTAACTAAACCCAACGATTTTTAAACAATTTTGGCGCAAATTACAAAAAGTAGCTCTAGTACAGTTATTATAAATTAGTACTTTAGGTTTCAAAAGAGTGTCAAAAGAACCTGGAGTTTCTCAAGCAAAGAAAAAATAAAATAACAATGAAAACAGCTTTGAAATTAGGATTTAATACCCCAAAAACAAAGTATACCCTCTTTCAGATAAAAGCATGAGAAAAAGTAAACATTCGTTAATCAGTGTGGCTATTTACGAAAAATAGTTTGTAGAAATTTTTTTTAACTAATAAAATAAATAATAATATTTTCTGAATATCTGAGTTCATTCTCATGTTTGTCGAAACCGATTGTGTACATATTTACGTAAAAATTTCCATTCGTGGAGTATGATCCAATTTTTTATTATGTCGGTGTCAAAAAAGATGTACGAGCTATTTATTAAGTAAATATCGGTGTCAGTATGTCACTCTGCGTGCACCCCCTCGTGAAATTCTCCCCGAATTATAAAAACACGGTTGTAATTGTCTCCGCTCGCCTCATAATAACTTAATAGCCAATCGATCGAAACCATACATTAGTTATGATGAGCATATAGCATTTCCATTAGGCGCGACAATGGCACGCGAACCTCCGTTACTAATTGACAGCAAGTTTGTTTGTTTTAAGGGTAGCAGAAGCGCATTTTCAATCAACTCGAGTGTGTTTACATGTGCGAGTGTCGTCCGTCTTGGCCGATAACCGCAATTCTTTTTCCCATAATACCATAAAGCGATCATTCAATTATCGTCGAATTAAATCAGGCTCATTACGACCGCCTGGCAATTTCAGCATGATTAGGCGAAAACTTTGTTTCAGATGTTGCAGCGGACCAACAATTACACACCACTTAACGTGCCATCGATAAGTAATTTCACGTTGCAAATTTGATTAATTATGTTTTGATTGGTATGACCGTGTGTGATTTTGTTATCCTTGATGGTGGCTTTTGTGCCACTGGACCATATTTGGACCACAATGCCAAGGCAAACTCCACGATTTTTACTAATTGACGGATGCAAGGCGTGTTGTCTTTTCTAAACACCTACATTACCACAATTTTGAGAATTAAATTGATTAAAAGCCGGGCACTGAAAGGGAGAGTTGTGAAATTTTTTCCAACATAATGGAACTAACTGTAGTTTGTTTTGTTCGATAGAAAAACACTTCACTCCCTCGATTTTAAAACTGATTTGGAGGCAGTGACCAGAGATAAAATTAAGTGCTATTGTTGTCTGAGTTTTTTACCCTAGCGTCACTCAAATAAATTATTTTGTACAATATAGACAGAGTTTCTAAATCTACATTCAAAATTGGATAAACTGTGATACTAATGCTTTTTTTGTTCACTATTCTGAATTTTTAAAAGCTGTCTGTTTCATATTTTGGAGGTTCCCGTTAACCCAATGAATTGAAATTTTGCATACTTACGTAATCTGCGTGACAATGCAATCCTATGTGGTTAAATACCTCCTAACGGGGTTAAATAGAATTTTAAAGTTCTAGATTATGTTTACAAATGGGTTTTCGATGTGTATATACCGTAACCTACATTAACATTACCATTAACATTATTACATTAACATTAACATTAACATTAACATTAACATTAACATTAACATTAACATTAACATTAACATTAACATTAACATTAACATTAACATTAACATTAACATTAACATTAACATTAACATTAACATTAACATTAACATTGACATTGACATTGACATTAACATTAACATTAACATTAACATTAACATTAACATTAACATTAACATTAACATTAACATTAACATTAACATTAACATTAACATTAACATTAACATTAACATTAACATTAATATTAATATTAATATTAACATTAACATTAACATTAACATTAACATTAACATTAACATTAACATTAACATTAACATTAACATTAACATTAACATTAACATTAACATTAACATTAACATTAACATTAACATTAACATTAACATTAACATTAACATTAACATTAACATTAACATTAACATTAATCATTTTCACTACGTTTCGTTACAACAAATGTCGCTATTTCTTTAAATTCATTTATCTTGAACGCTAGAGTATAGACAAAAAACAAAGGTTAGTAAATATGTGCTTTCAATGCTAACAGCTGTTTTCTATCACATACCACTAAACAAATAATGGTGTTACAATATTACGGCAAAACAAAATCTCAGAAAAAAGACATTTAGAATAAGTAAAGACTAAAAAGCAATAAATAAAAAAAATAAAACAGAAATGTTTTTTTTAGAAATAAGTTTTTATATAAAAGATGCGCTAAAAAGTAAAAAATAATGTTTTTCTATTAAAATTAGAATTTTAAAATTTATAAAAGCTTTGGGAACGGTCATAAGTCATAACAACACAGCTTAACAGAATTACTTTCTTAAATTGAGCACTGTTCCCAAAGCTTTAATGAATTTTAAAATCCTAATTTGTAAGCAAAAATATTCTCCTCTGATAGAAAAACGTTATTTTTTACTTTTTAGTGCATCTTTTAAATGAAAGCTTTTTTCTAAAAAAACATTTTTGTTTTAATTTTTTAAAACAAAAATTGACAATGTAGATTTTTTGCAATTTTATAGTTTTATTTTTTTTCTAAGATTGTGGTCAAAGTTTCGTTGTCATTTTCGCCTTCGCATCACATCACATTATAATAGCTATCATAATATACCCTCCCGCCGTGGGCTGCATATTTCCAGCGATATTAGTAGCATTTATTCCTCCGGTAAAAGAGCCGGAGATTCCGGTGTCTCCATTGAGGCCGTCACACACATGTCCGAGGCATCTTCAGCTGGAAATTTCGCCTAATCACACTTCGTGCTTTGACTTGCTCATCATGTCGCCTATTACAGGTAATTAGTTTTGTGATGTTGGCAAGAAAACGCTACACACATGTGATAAGTCTCATTGTCCACGGGAAAAAATCCCCCACAATCCTTATTACAGTTATCCGATTGTTTGAAAAGTCAAACGCTGAGTGTGATGGCCCTTTGTCGCGATAATTCGATTAGAATTTCGTCAAGGAGTCGTTTCCTTTTTACGATTGATTGTCAGTTAATTGTGGCTGATCGCGGCGATAAGACCACTGTTTGGGGATTAATTGTGCCCTCGTAAATCGCACCGATCCCGCATTATACATTTTTTTCTCACAAAAACGCATCCGGGCGCTCATTTTGCTATTATTTGAGATTTTTCTAGGGTGAAATCGGCACAAAGTCACCACCATTAGGAACAACAGAGAATGATTTTTTGATTGATCAGTGTGTAGACAATTGTGTTGCTCAGGCTAATTTCATATCGAAAAGAGCTTACTTTTAGGCAATAAAATTATCCTTAACACATACATTGTCTTTTTAGCTATAGAATTCCTGTTTTAAAAATTTCTGCAACTCTTTTATTCCATTATTAAGAAAATCTTGATATTCTCTTTTAAAAATTTGGAGCAGATTCTGAAAATACTAAAACTGCAAAGTAATACTAATACCACAATATTTTTTTTATTTTAGAATCCTTAATAAAGTCACTGTCTTCAATAATATTCAAAAGCTTCAACTTTCAGCAAATAAAAGTCGATTTCTTCTTTTTATATTTCTTATCTTTTTTGTCATCGAATCAGAAGAAACTTCATAAAGATGTTATGAAAAACATATAAGGTTCTGAAAATGACTTTTTCCGGAGAAGTTTAAATCCACTTTTCTTTTTCTTTTTTTCCTAATCTTTTTTGCCACTTGGAGGAAGATTACAGCATCTAATTAACATTTTTAAGTATCAGGAGACCAAATCTTTCTTGCAAAGTAAAAATTCAAAATTCAAACAAGTATTTTGAAAATAACTTTGTTGAATTAAGAATGATTGACTTTGGTCTAATTATAGACCAATTTCTCAAATACCAATTATTGCTAAAATATTTGAAACTTTGTAGAAAAAACAACTAAGTGATTATTTTGAAAAATATCAATTAATGAGCACTAGTTAATTTGGTTTTCGTAACAACCTCTACAACCTTCGCTATCAAAAATTATTATGATAATGTCTTTTTGAGACCAAAAAACCTGCTGTTGCCTCTTCCTTTGACTTTTCTAAAGCTTTCTATTGCGTATCTATGACATCTTGTTGCGCAAACTCGCTGCCTATTCCGATAACAGTATTCAAATGATAAAATCTTATCTTAGCGAGAGACAGCAATTTATCAGTGACTTAGATCAAAAGAGATCTTCAGATTTGTTTACTTGAACTTTTCGGAATCCCTCAAGGATCTATATTTGGCTTTGTTCTCTTAGTGATCTACCTATATTAAGTATCTTCCACAATCAATAAATCTGGAAGAACAAATCTTATTTTCTGACGACATCCTACTCCCAAGTAGCATTTATTGCAATTTTTACTAATCATGGCAAAAGTACCTACCTATACAACTTAAAAGGACCGATATTTACTTGTCTGTTCAAAAAATTTCAAACGACTAACCGTTTTCTGATAAAAAAAATATTGAAACACATAAAACTAACGCACCACAAAAAACTAAAGTTTTAATGAAAAATATTTATAAATATTTATCAATTATATCCACAGTCAGTTTATTTTTAGACCATTAGGAGACGACTTATGATATCGAGAAAACTTATAGGCCTTATGGAAACACCAAAGACCCGTAACAAAATTAAACTGCATTTTCTACATTTACCATTATATTAAAAGAAAAAATATTATCCGCGTTTTCTATATTCGATGTGGATGTCAGATTTACCGTAAAAAAAGCCGGAACTAATGCAGTATTTAGGAATAGTTTTAAATAATAAAATTTAAATAGTAAAAAAAGAAATAAAATTTTAAAAATTAATTTGACAAACGTCACATCAAAACGTCAGGCGAAAATTTTGAAAAATAATTTGAAAACATCGATTTAGTAACGAATCTAGTCTATATTCTCTGGCTTGGGATTGTCTGGATGAATATACCTTCAGCATTGCTTTATCTGTCAATATGTCTAAATTGTTTATCTTATTTCCGTAATGGACATCGCGTTATTGTAACTGTCATGGATAACTAGATGAAAATTTTAGAAAATCGCACGATATATTGGTTTATTTACCTCCACATTACTATTAATTATTTCACTAAAGTTTATAATAATCCAAACTTAAGCAACATTAAATTTTTAGGCGTAATATTAGATTAAAAAGTAACGTGGAAATTTCACGTCAGTCATATAGAACTCATATTGGTTCTAGATAGATTCAGAAGACAGAGCTTCACAAAATTTTATTTTTATGTATTTGATTTTAACTCTTTCTTCTTTGTTCAATATTCATTGATCCTGTTTTGTATACTATGTATCATGTACTATGACGTGCCTATGTTCTCTGTTCAAAAGTTTCAAACACTAATAAACTTATTACTTATGTTATTTTATACTATCTGTACGAAATTTCAAAACCGCAGCTACAATAAATTGAAAGTTTTCCAATATAAGTCGAAAAAATCTCCCTGCATACTTAGGTTCTGAAAAAACAGAACACAATACGGAATTTTTCATCGTAAATATTATCAGTTTATTTAAAAAAAATGAAAATCTTGCCATGTTGGTACAAGCCAAATTAGTTATTTGATAATATAGGCCGACATATGAAAATTTTGCGAGAGGTGTTTTAATTTTGAGAGGTGTTTTTGTATACTTTTGAGTCCACATCTAGTTTTTCTACACAAATAAAGACAGGTTTATTATAAATTTTTAAAATAATTGTTATTTTCGAGACAATTATTAATTTTAAATTTCCCTGAGGCACTTCTTGTGTTTTTTCAAAAAATTACGTCTGAGAGTAATTTCAATTTCACCTGCCACAGGGTTCGGCATGGATGTTATACTGTTCTAACTATGACAAGAGGTGGTAACAAAACTCACAGAAAAAGCGCAAGAACAGAATGATTTAATTTATTTTTTTGAAATAGGTGAAAATTACTGTTACGTAGATTTTTTCGAAAACCTGATCTGGCAGATTTGTAATCAGCATCTCTTCTTAGTAAAAAATGACAACAATGTTGTATACACCAAAATCATGTGTGCCTGTGATAATTATTAGATTGGCAACGTAAAATTAATAAATATAAATTTATTCCCATTTTCATTTTTAACCGAATAATGATTGACTTCCATGTCATTGCGATCGCTAAGAATCTTTATCTTCAAGAATAATTTTTTTAAACCTGCTGCAACTTTTCTGAGACTTAACAAAACCAAAAACTTGATTTCGTCGATATAAGTGTTCCGAATCTAAAGGTTTCACTGTGGTCTAGGCGGTCTTTGGGAGAATATTGACACTGATAACTATTTTAAAAAATAAATGGAAATAGGCACGTATTTGTTAACAGAATAAGTAGTATAGGTATTTTTTGTGATGTGTTCTAATTGTCCGCCTGCTCGTAATGGTGGCATGTCGTAGCCGGTGTCAGCGCGAGATAGGAGTCCGCGGCGGCGGATTTCGCTGAAAGCTGGGGGACCATTTCAAAAGACTCAAAATTACTTTCGGGATAAGAGGGATTAGGCCGGGGCGGTCGCTTGTTTCTGGCGCGCTCCGAGGGCATTAGACAGGCCTGGGTTCACGCGGCCAATGGCATTACTCGCGAATTGCAGATTTCGCTGATTGATTTCCAGAGGTTTTTTACGGCATCCAGAATTAATTGCTTCGAGGGGAATTGATGATGCACACCAGGATGTGACGAAATGTCAACTAAAACTGTACTTACAAAATTTCGAAAGTGAGAGCAACTATCCGAGTTTTAATTGCTTTCAACTTTTAAGCTTCTTACGGCGCCCGAGCTGGAAAAGTGGAAAGCACAAGCAGATTAAGGTGCGTTCAAGGAAACTCAAAAAAATACATACAGGGTAGGTAGGCAACTACTGCATGCGGTCTGTAAGTGCCGCCGGTGCGTAATTCGTGTATGAAAGAAAGGGAAATGAAAAAGCACGTGAGAAACCCGACCGCGATCCCAATCATTTTATTTATTTGTGTGTAAGCAGCGCATCGAGATTTTCTTTAATTCTGAAGTGCACTAAGCGCTTTCAGAATTATTCGACTGAAATCGAGGGGTTCGTTTTGTAATGAATCTTGAACATTCTTTGCAACTTGGAGATCATAAGTCTCGATAGGAAAATAGTTTTGCCGATTTACTCGGATTATATGAGAGAACTTGCGCAGCGATGATTGTTTGTTTGGAGCTGCTTGATTAATACTCCCATCACCAATTGTCTAAAAAATGATAATTTATCTGATATGTTTGCGGCTGAAAGTGTTTCGATAAAAATCCGGAGGAACAATGCTGCGAAAATCAACGTTTGGTGGCGATTGAATCTGCAATAAGCGTGAAAGAAAAAGTGAAACCGAATGTAAACTTTCATTAGGTTGGGTGTATGTTTCCGCTGATTCAGAAATGAATTCAAAGACAATACACTCCGAAAATGTGCAAAAAACATCAGCTCGCCTCGATACAATACATAAAACGAAGGAAGCCGTCGCCGCCGCATACCGACTCCAGGCGCAAAAGTAATAATTCAAACAAAAGCCGGGAATTCAACTGGTTGCAGATACACACGTTGACAAAAGCCCCGCATAAATCAATACCGAAATAAACTAAATTCGGAATAAGTGGCCAATTTGGAATCGGTGCATAATTTTATCGCGCGAGAGGGCGCTATCTTTATGCAAAACAGTTTCCGATAATGAGAGTCGCGTCGCGACTCTTTTATTTACGCGGCTAAACGCTTATTTTACGATTCATTTGCTTTGCCGGAATTGATAAGTTGCTGTTGATTTCTCCTTATCGAGAAAAATTGACGAGAGAGGGAAATTGCAGGGATTAGGAGACGCCGCGACGCCGACGCTTATGCACACACAGGTGCGAAGTCATCCGACGAACCCTTATCACGCGTTTCGTCAATCGTGAAATTTGCCTTTATTTAGATAATACACGGATTCGTGATTTACGATGATGGAGGATTCGCACCAGCCGCCGGTTTACGATTTTCAAAACTTCAACAACCCCACTTATGCACTCAGAGAAAAAAATTGTAACTAATACTTGAAATAGCATATTATTAGACGAGTTTTATAAGACGAATAGTTTTGGAGCACGACGAAGGAGTCCCATAAAACGAGTGTAATTTTCTATTTTTGTTGTTTGTTTTTGTTTAGTTTAACTTATCAAAATCTGTTCAAACTATTTCCTCTTAATTTTGTTAATTGTTCGGGCTTTATCAATAAAAGACTTGACGCTGTTAACAGATCACATACTAAATTACAGTGAGGACTGGTGACACCCAGCTCAGAACTGCCAATACAACTCCTACTCGTAAAAATTTACTAAAAGAAGTTGCACAAAAATTCTTTTTGTGAAACTACTTTCAGTTCCAAAATGAACAATTTGTGAAACCAAAATAGAAAAATGAGATTACATTACTACTGTAGTAACGAAATAGACCTCAGTTGTACCTATTGTGGAGTTATTTTTCCACTACTAATTTTTTTTCTGTTATTTTTACATTGCGTGCCTACTTATAAGTATAGTTCATTTTACTACTGCAGAAGTAGTACAATTTAACGTTATACGATGTATTAAAGCAACATTTTTTTTATATAAATATCACTGTAGTAGATGTTTTTGTGAGGATGATTGGCAGACATTGTCTTGCTTTGTACTTGTTAAAAAATATCTAAAATACGGTCTTATGTATTTTATGATTCTTATTGTCGATGGGAAAAAAAAATCTAAGAGTACTAGATTTTTCAGTTTTCAAAATTATTTTTTGAATTAAATAAAGCATTGATAGCACTTTAATACACTGTCTCCCCTACAGCGTCCGAGTAGAAAGAAGAAAGAAACGATGCGGAAAATGACTATTAATATTTGATAAAAAATAATTTTTATTCGGTAAGCAGATGGGTTCAAGACAATCCTAATTCGAATCTTAGATTATATTTACTTGCTACGTAAAATTTTACACAAGAAAAAAGAGTTTAACTTACTATTTGCAATAGGTAGTAAATTACCTATACATTAGTGGTAACATTAACTACCTTATTGTGTCCTTATACATCGTGTTAGGGAATGGTTTAGCAAAAATTTAAAGGTAGATAGAGAATGACAAGACAAATCGATTAAGCAAAATTTTTGTAAATCACAAATGCATAGTTTTTCCAAAAAATCATTTACAAATTAAAGTCCCAAATTTTGAGAACTAGAATTATGAAATTTAGTGTAAATTTTAATATTATTGACAAAACTGCAGAGATAAATTAACTTCTTGGTCCACTACGTTATTCTTCTATTTCAATTTCTGTTTTTTTATTAAATAGGAAAAATTTTTTTTTGCCAGGACCGGGATTCGAATCTCCCTCACAAATAAATGAACATGGTAGCCATAATTTTGAAAAATTCTCAAAACGCCCACGCGCCATCATCTCCGTTTTGTTTAATGAAAAAATAATCTGCTAATAAACTACCATTAGCCACACAGTGGCTCTCAACAAATGGGTTGATAAAAATTTCTGAAGAAAGTACGCACTTTTTGGAAAAATAATATAAGGGTTTTTAACTGGTCTGATCTTAACAAATTCACATGGGAAATATTTTTAGACCATTCCCTAACATCCTGTATAGTATATTAAAAAACAAGTTTTATAATTTTATTATTTTATTATTTTTATATTTTGCACCTACTTTTTCTTATTTTATTAATTTTTTTGTCGTCTAGAGAATTTTGTCCAAAGAATCTTGTGTCAGTTGGTAACGGTAATAAATAATAAATAATAAATAAAAAAGAAATGATGATTAAATCGTACGTGTATTCCACGCATTATCGATAAAACTCTTGAAAACAAAATATCCCTAAATTCGACTCGTACTAATAGACGTTAATTATTATAAACGCAAAGTTTAAAATCATATTCAAAACTTGGATATACCGTACTTTTTTTACTAACACAAATATAGTAATAGCAAACCCATGATTTTTGTGAGTGTGTCAGAATTTGTGTGAATGCCTAAAAATAGAGTACCGCGAGTAATTTTTCGTGGCCTGTTTTAGCAGATTCCGCTTGATTATTTTGGGGTGGTCTGGCATTGTCCCTTCCATTTATTTCCACAGCGGCATTAATCCCGTCCCTGATATCTTATATAGAATTGCAATGTCTGAGTGGTTTAGGTATGCGGGCAATGTCTGCGCGGAATGCGGTTTTCATTTTTCGCCCTATAAATCAGCCCCAAACGTTTTAATAAAACAGCTCCACCTTAGAGTCGCGGAGATTTGTCGACGGAACACCAGCCATTTCCATCCGCAAATATTTTTATGCTGCACTTTGTCTAAAGGGATGTGTTGATATTTTTCATTAGGATGGAAGAATTCGACGAGGGTTTTACAACTCGCCGGACGAAATCAGAGCATGACTTCGTGATGAAATTCGACAGCGGTGACCTCAAATCCCTGTTAAGAGGGTCGAGAAGGGTGGGCGGGGGCGCTGGGGCGCCCTCCCGGGGGAGCCAGGGGATGGAGCGCGACGCTGTTTACAATCGCATTGAATATTTATAACTCGCCAGTTGATGAGCGGAGCAATATGCTCGATATTTAGCCGAGGGACCGAATATTGATATTCATTCAATTTAAACTAATATTTGCGGGGGTAATCTGGCGGGTGATTCCAACGCAAATTTGATCAACGCGTCGCGACGGCCACCCCGAACATCAAGACGCGTGGTCAGAAATTTTTACTCCTTTTTAACGCGCTAATTTCGGGCCACCGTCGGCGTAACGTCGTTAGACAGCAATCCGGTCATAAACCGAATCCCGTATTCCGCATAGCGAACTAATAACCAGGACATCTGTCTCCGAAAAAAATCTCATAAAACCCCAAACACACTAAGACGTAGAAAACATGACGCGGGTTGGATATTGGTGCGGAAACGTGAGTGCGTTTCCAATCCGCTTCTTTCACGTCCGCAGCCACTTCTGTTTCCAGCTTACGGCGCTGAAATATTAAGCTCGATCTCCTGAAAAAATTCAGAGACAAAACGGCGTATCACTCGCTTGGTAATTATCACGTCGTTTTTTTCTTTTTATTTTCGAAATGAAAATATTTTTCTTGTTCTATTTCTCTCATTTCTGATTGACGGGGGGTTTAATAAGAGACTTGTGCCGAGTCACGCTGCCACAAAGCACGTGTTCTACCACGAACTAATCACCGGCTTATGTAATTATCTCGACATAATTAATAACGAATTTTTGTGTTTCTTTAAATCGAGCGCCGGGACCGGAGAGCGGGAATTCTAGAATTGAACACTCACCAATCGGGGCTTAAATGAGAGCAAAATATACAGCGTCATCAAAAGAAATGGCAAATTTTTCTGTAATATCCGTCAAAGAATACCTATAACCGATTTCAAATCCCCATTTAATATTTTTCAGTATACAGAGTGTCTCACCTAATACTGTCGAGCCTGATAGAGGTTGTTTCATATTTGGTGGCGAACTGAGAGTGACATAAAAGACTATTGAAATGCATGCACTTAGTTAAGATAATCAAATACATGAGCGTGCATTTTTTTTCTCTAAAATTTACTTAGTTGACACTTTAACATTAATAAATTTTGAAAATAAAGATTCATAGAAATATTATTATTATTATTAATTTGTTTAATATTTTTCATCTTACATATCTCATTATAATTTTTTAAAAATTAACAATAGACTTAAAAGACATTTTATTACGACGCCTATAAGCAATTTTTTTTCAATAGTAAACATATTTTTAATGCCAAAATTCAGTCATTTTTGACAATGTCAGTTCGCCACCAGATTTGGAATAAGCTCTATCTCAGATATTTGTCAACGGATTTCTATAAAATTTAAAATGCAGATATTTTAGAAGACAAAAATTAAATTTTACTTAATGCAACAACTCAGGACTTAAAAACGTAATTTCTACATGCCCTTATGTGTGGATAAGGTATATATTTCTATTATTTTTTATTAAAATTTTTGTTAGTAACTTATGAAGACGTTTATGTCGAAAATAATTTCAAGATTATTATTTATGTCAAATGCATAAAATGACATAATTTAACGTCAAATTTAACCAGGGACGTAGAAAACGTAGAAATTTTGGAATAACTATTTAAAAAAAAATAATTGACAACAAATATTAATGTTCACATTTCTGATATTTTTTATTTTAGTATTAAATGCATAACTTAAAACATACTTCAATGCTAAAAATGCTTTTCTTTCAGTCACAATTTTTAGTTAAACATCTCGTCCCAAAAATTGGTCAGGCCAGGTCAGGTCAGGTCAGGTCAGGTCAGGACAGGTCAAGAACCCTTTACATTTCCCGTCGTTTTCTTGAATTTCCCAAAAAATTATATTGAAAGTCTTCTCGTGTGGAAAACGTAACAAAATCGTAAATTCCAATAATTTTATAATTTGAAACAATCTAAAGTCCACATAGATGCTAAAGGCGGCCAAGCAGCGACATGTTCAACTTTCTTAAAGATTAGATCTAATTTCTGGTTCAAGTACCTTCGTATTTTGTAAATGCATAGACAAATTTTCAAAATTTCATAGATTTTGTACATAACATTATTTAGACAATCCACTTTTCTAAATGCTTGTTAATAATAAACGTAAAATTTGGCAGAAAATTTTTTCTTCGATAATGCAAGTGCTCAAACGCCTTTGATTCGATTCCTTCAAAATTGCGGTCGTCTATAGTCACTAATTGTGTGTTCGCTTATTTAAGAATAGATTTTCCGAACTACCTGTGCCGTGTTTGCTTTTCCAATTTCGCTAATAACAACTCCACGAGTGACAAATCTCGGAGACTGTAATTTTTTTAAACGCTTTTTCCGAATCTCTGTCGTTTTTTCTCTCGCCACTAATGACAGTTATTAGAGCAAAAAAGTAAACAGGTAGATCCAAGCCGGCGATCTAACGAGCTAATGCAAGGGATGACACACCACCCGTCACATACCATGTCATTACCAAAGTCCGTCGTTAGTCGTAACGATCAATCATCATACCCAGCACCTAACATTTAATTTCAGTGTGAAGTTGTATATTTTCAAGCCTGGTCCAGTAGCGTCTTGAAGGCCCAATCTGGGCGAGCTCCCGACTATTCCTTTGGTCCTCTGCAGATATAATTGTACGGTTGAGACCGAGCTAAGTCGTTATAATGATTGTGATGATCATTTGATGACTTGCGTTTGTGGCCAGCTTTCGGCGGATATGGCAATAAGAGAAATTCAGATTCTTCGGATTCTAACGCCTCGCCAGCGCCGTAAAATACCTCAGAGAGAAGTCGCAGCGTTGTTTGTCCTCGAAGGCCGCATTAATAAAATACGTGGCTTCCTGTAATCCGGTCCGTTTCCGGTGGGTCCGGAGTTATGGAGTCCGGGCTTTGGTGTGTTGATGCATGTCCGGAAGCGATTAGGGCGAATGGCATCGTACTGACCCATCGGTATCTTCGATCGACCATAAAAATATTAGCGGTCGGGATTCCGGGGCGTTTATGGCCGTTGTTAGTGTCGTCGGGGGGATGTTTAGTGCAGATTGATTATATCGATGAGGAGACGACTAAGTAAATAATAACTAGCCCGCTGAGACGGAAATCAAATCCACGATTTGTCTCGGCTCCACTAATGGAGTTTATTAGCGAGGCATAAGGGGATAAATCAGCGCCCCGAGATATTTTCGCAAAAGATGCGCAAAGTTTACAAATCGATCACCATTTTTTTTAACTAAAATTTCATTTGTTTTTATCCTTTTGCATTTTTTATTGTAACTAAAGTTTATTATAACTGAAAAATGCTACAAATGTTATTGCTAAAAAATTGTCCTATGTAGGATACAAAGTTTAGAACTTCGATTCTAAGAACAAAAACCGAAATTTTTTTTTCTGTGCACTATTTAAACTTCCACGAATTTAAACTTACACAAATTAACTATATTTGCACCTTAAAGTAAATTATGCTCTTGTAGGTGTGTCAAAAAACTTATAAAACAATAATTACTAAAATATTACCTTCTAAAAGTATAGTTTTTTCACTGAGTAAGTAAATAGTCAAAAACAGGTCAAAAAAGATAGTACCTAACCAATTTTTAGTTTTTTTTTTAACTGTTTTATTTTATGAGTAGGAAATATGGATGTATCAAATAAGACCCACGTTTTTCATGATGTTAAAACGATTTTATTGCATAGCTAAAGGTTTCGAAGCTCGCAGGCTTATCATCCTCAGGGCTACATTGAATTTGCTATACATTAGATTAGTTGCGAAAAATTTGAAGAAACAAATTAAAACAGTAAATTTTCACTGGGTGTGAAAATGGATGTTACACAAATTATAAAGTTAAAAAAAAATGTTAAAGTTTTGAACAGTAAAATTGTTTAGTTCTAAAACGCTATTATTAAACAACAAAAATATTTGCATATCGGTACTAAAGAAGAATTGTGAAAATTCCTTTTTTTGTTGATGATATTTTAAACCTTATTTTTATTATCTGAATCTTAGATTATAAACACCATTTTGAAACACGTATTTTAAATTCCAACCAAAAAAAATTGAATAACACTTATGTGAAAACGCTTAAAGGTTTCGGGTGTCTATGCAACTCGCATACGCTCGTTGCATAACGACAGCCCTTGAACTTTAAGCTTGTGTTTTCGTGCTCGTATTATTAATAACTATAAAATGTTGACATCTTGAAACAACCAAAAACTAATAAATATTTTATTAATCCACAAACTAAAAACTATTATCAACACTTATTAAACAGCGTTAATTTAAAATAATTCAAAGTCTTTACCTAACACAATACGTTTTAAATTCACATTTTACAGGACAACAAAACAAGAAAAGTGCAAAATTGGCGGATTACTAACAAGTGCCAATTTAATAAAAGGTACACACTAAATAGTCCTCTAATAGGTATACAGGGTGCTTCACCTGTAAAATGCAATCAACAATACCTACATATTCCAATACGAACTCGATTACAAATTTTTAAAATTGGATAATCTCCTGTTTGTTTACATCTTCCAAAAATTACGATTTTAGTTAGTGATTAAGGTAGATAGACTAGAATCATTTAATACCCGTATCTTGTTAAAACACATGATCATTATTTCTAAAAAAAGCAATTTCTGACTATTAATGAAACAGTCAATAGTATCATGATCGGTTTCCAAAAGTTAAATAATTAAATGTGCGTTTTGAATGCCTCTTAAATTTATATGAAACACCCTGTATTTTAGTCGTTTTAATGTTCTGAGTTCTTAAAAAAGTCCTATTCAAGTTATTCAAAAAAAAATTTCAAAGTTTAGCTTTTGGTGTTTTTTATCCTAAACTTTGTACAGGGTGAGTCTATAGTGGGTTACTTCTGACCGCTTCTGACATATCCTAAGATGCAACCAAAAATACTAATTGCACTTACCACCTGAATACTTCGTTCGATTTTCAAAAACATTAATTCAATCAACACTGATTTTTTGTACTTTAAATAATAATAATCCATAATGAAATTTTAGCTAAACTGTCAAGACAAACTTGACACCACCCACAACAATGTAATCAGTGTAAGAATAAATTATTTTTTTTAAGGATTACCGATCAGTATTACTTTAGTATTATTGGATACATATTTATACACAATCGGAAATAACCCACTATTGAATCACCCTGTATTTTCAAGTAGGTACCCACCTGCACGTTTTTGAGATAAAAAAACTAATTGTTTGCAAAATTAGCTGAAATATCACAAAATTTGACCAAAAATAATATGTTGCACGTTCTTGACCTAAAAATTCAGTTAGTTCTTGAAGATGTTCAAAATCAGACTGGAAAATAATTTAAACACGAACGTTTTTCATCAAGACACGCATGATATATTTTTGAATATTTCGTCAAAAATAAGCCGAAAAACAACTAACCTATGTATGAAAATTGATTTTACTTTTGCGTATTTTGAGATTTAAAACACGTTTTCAACAAGCCACGCAATTATTTATACTTAATACAGTAGAGAATTTAGCCACGTTTAAAATAAGCTCCCGTAGTATCCATTTTGATGTCTTTCAACTTTGTTCTGATTGTGTAACAATGCTAATGAGCAACGAATTTTTTTGAGTTTGTCTAACTTAAAAAAAGCTCATGAATGCATGTAGGTGTGGGTGCCAATTGCTCAGGGTTTCAAGCACATGTACTGAAACATTTTAATCCAGTCTTGTACTTCAAAGCGAATAAATTTTGTTTGTCGAAAGTTGGAGTGGATGCAAATGTTTCGGCGTGAGATGGATATGTTTAAATTGTGTGTGAAAGATGCAACAGGAAGAATTAGAGTTCATTCGCAATTTGCCACATTAAAAATCCATCGGCACAATGAGAAGTCGCGTAAACAATGCCGAAACGAGCGCAGGTCGTCGGAAACAAAAAGCTGCATCCGACACATTTGCCGGCATCTTTTGTGTCGGTGTCGACATTTGTTATCAAATAATTTTGTTGTCCGTGAAACGTTCTCGATTCAAAACCAACAGGTTGTACTATTGTCGACAATACTTAATAGAATTACCATAATAATATTGTCATTCTTGTACGTATTTACCATAACAGAAAAAAAGCTCTAAAGCCCCATTCGTAAGGGTTAGATTGGTGGCATCGTATCGGCAATTCACGTCAATTCGATCCGAACTATACAAAGGCCCATTCCGAATTCCGGACGATAATTGCCGAAAGATTGATCTGTTGACGCCTCCGGCGCTAATAAGCGCTCTTCTTTCCGATCGCAGATTTATATGCAAATGCAAATCGACTTACGAGACGAGTCTCTAGTACCTACAATCGACACGAAGCGCTACTGTTGCGAGGCGGCGACTGCGAAAACAACGCCTTTTCAAGGAGGTGTGGCCACCGGAGCCCCACTCTGGACCGCACCGCGAACAGCTTCTTCCAGTCGCAAGGCGACACCGGAGCCGGCTGCCCGGAGCCCAACACAATTTCAAGTTACAGCTTTAAGGCAAATCCTTCCTCGAGTTATATGTTATGATACCTAACAATTTAACAAAACTGATATAAGAAACACTAAAGGAAGTTATAAGCTATCTTAAAATATATTAACAAATTGCTATTTCAATAAAAATTTTATTTAAAAAGCAGATAAAGTAAAATATTTATAATAAGTATACTTTAGTATTAGTTTTTTTGCTGTTTTTCTTTTTCATTTTGTGTTATTATTTTTATTATTATGTGTTAACTTTTTACGTTTCTTCATATTCATATTCTTCATAAACTTTCATATTACATTTTCTGCTTATTTCGGTTATGTGTTCCTCTTAGCATTTATTTTAGTTTTACTTTTTTTGGTCTATTTACTAAATAATTTGTTTTTTTTTTGTTTTTGAGAGAGGTTAACTAGATAATAATAATAATAACCCTTAACCTCCTTAACAACTAAGAAGTGAATATACAAAAAAACAGAAAATTGCAAAAATTGCACTTTATTCAAACTAAAACAACCTGAAGAAAAATAATGGAAAATAAAGCAAGAACAAAATAACAAAGAGCAAAAAAGATCCTGGAAAAAACTAAAGATTAGAAAAATATGCTTTTTTTGTAAACAAATGACAGAAATTGTATAACTTTAGGGAATAGCGTTCCTTGCCCAAAACCTCCCTTAACTCTTTAAACTCATTTACTTGCGTCACAACTGCGCAATTTCGAATAATCTCGAACATTATTAACATTCGAAGCCCTTTGAAAGCGCCCGGCAATTACCCAATAATTAACAAAAGTCATCGCCCCCCGACTCCCATCATCTTAATTGCTTTTCGATCCAAAAATTCTCCCGAAAGTAGAAAAATCTTATCACACATATACGCGCGCCTAGATCCGTACGGGGACTTCCGGTGCTAACAATGGACGCTGCCAACAATAGCGCTCTCACATCGATTACCGATAGTGGCAGCAGAACTTCAAGCCGAACACTCGGTATGAAGTCGCCGCCGTCGCCGCCACCAGGTCAACTCCTTGGCCGAAAAATTCGAACGAACTCAACCATAAATCTACCTCCGATGGAAATTTGATGGCATTGAGAACGCACGTGAACCACTGCAGGCTCCCTTCATGAACAATGGAATTCCGATTGCAGTCGGCCAGGTGGAGGGTGGCGGTGATGGGGTGGCGATGTGCTCGAACTGGGTTTGGCGGGATGGAGAACAGATTTTCGCACACCTGGGCGAGACGGGGTACACTTAGAAAGTGGTTGCACATAACGCGTACAGCACTGGACATAATACGAGTTGCTGAGGGGTAGACGGGATTCGGTCGCTAACTTATACCTAATAAAACATACATTACAATTATTTGGATTTTTTGGATAATTTGGATTTTTCTAAGAAAAGTCATATGAAAATTTGTATACAACTATAATACGTTAGGTCCTCATCAATAAATATTTTCAAGATGGCAACATTTCCGGTTATACCAACGGTCGTTATCAACTTTCTTATATTTTAAATAAAAAGCTATGTTTTTACAGCATTTTTGAACTATGCTCAAGTAAATTTATTCGCTTTCAAAATAGGTATTTAGGGTTTTTTGGAAATGTTTGGATTTGTATCGATAATTCTGCCGTCTTTAATAATTTTGAAATAATTTTTGGCTTATTTGAAAGATATGGTTTAGATCTTTCCTGTGGTGTTTACAATAAATTAACGAACCCCAAATTTTTAGAATTTAATTTGCAGAACTTCAAACACCCATAACACACAATTTTTAATTGGAATGCCACAATTTTTATTTACCTACTTGGTAGAGAATTTAATTCTGCATAGACTTGTATTAATATTCCCTTTACTTATGTTTAGCGGTTTTTAAGTTATACGAACTTTTTGTTGGCATTGAGAAATTCAATAGCTAAAGCTAGTTATATCTCCTTTCGCATAGGACGCCATGGAAACGTGAGTCAAATATAAGAAATCAAAGTTTTTTCAAATCTAGAGGCCGGTTTATAGAAAGCTTTGTTAAAATTTAAAATAAACTTAACAACGCGAATGGATCAATCACATTTGTTCAATTTGGTCATGTGATCAGTTAATCACACATTTAATTGCAAATTAAATTAATGACGCTTATAGAAGTTGGTTTATAGAAAGTTCTGTTAAAATTTAATTTGTTTTTAAAAGCTAACAATGCGAATAAACTAATCAAATTACTTCAATTTGGTCACGTGATCGCTAATCACGCATTTAACTGCGAATTAAATTAATGACGCTTTTATAAACCGGTCCTAAATTCAATTAATTTGTTTTGTTTTAACGAAAAGAGAAATAAAATTTTGAACAGAACTTACCGTTTATTCAATGAGAAATGTTTGTCAAACGGTGCAAAAATAGGTATGGCTATAGTAAGGAATTTCCGTCATTGTCAAAAAAAGAACAACATAAGTTGAAAATTATCATAGATAGGTATAGGAAATTTTAATACAGATCGTTGCGAAATTAAATTTTCTTTTACTTAGTAGAATAAAACTTGAGGCCTTCCATTTGAACAAAAATACTGATTGCCAAAAATAACGTTAAGATTTTAAAGTTAATACACTTTTTTTCTAATTTTAAACATACTGAAGACAAGACATAGACTTTCTTATTTGTTTGTCCAAATAGGATTTCTAAAACTCTAAAAGTGACAAAACTACCGATTTTTGAAGTAAAAGGTGCAAATCCAAAAATTTTCAAAAAAGCTTGAATATTTCGAAAACAGTTAATTGAAGTATAAGAAAATCTGATAAAAGTTCCATTGAAATAACCCGAGTTATCTAAAAACGCAGTAAAAAACATAGCTTGCCATTTAAAATAAGACAATTGATAGCGATTTCCGGCATAACCAAAAGTGCCGCCATGTTGAAAATATTTTTATTCAACAGAATCTAACAGGTTTAGGCTGTAGGTACACCAATTTTCAGATAAATATCATCAGAACTTTCAATATACTTTTAGAGCGGGTTTATCGAAAGTTTCATCAAATTTTAAATCGTTGTTAAAATTTAACAACGCGAAGAGACCAATCAAATTGGCTCTATTTGATCACCTGATCAGTTAATCACGCATTTAATTACAAATTAAATTAATGACGCTTTCTATAAACCGATCCCTAATGTGGGGTTTAGACGGAACAGCTTGTAAACTTGGTAAACTGTAAACTAGCTAGTTATAAATTTCATAACTTCACAGGTTTCATGCGATTAAGTGTTTTTGCTAAATTATGTGTTTCTTGTCCAATTTTTAATTTTGATTGAACCTTTTATTAAAGAAAGTCCAACAGTTTCTATTTTATCAGAGCTATCAATAATAATAATAATATAATAATAATAATAATATAATAATAATAATAATAATAATAAATTTTAAATTAAAATAATTAAACACAACAAAAGATATTTAGGATACAACAAATAAATTTAAGAATTCAAGAAAAAAAGTTAAAAAACTTTATTTGTATTATATTTATCGGGTGCTTATTTTTTGTTTCTTTTGGTCTTAATAATGATTAGAAAAAATATATCTCATTTCTTCCTGAAAGTTCGTCAATAAATGTGATATTCCCCCAACAAAACCGCCAAAAATCGAAGATCGAAGATTAAATTGACCATTTTAACCGGTAAATAAAAAAAAATAAAAATCAACATTCACTAAGTTATTTTTATGCATATAGTAATTCGTTACAGAAGACAATTTTAATTGGGTTTTAATTTTTTATTGTTGGTTATTGTGTTGGTATACTATTTTTTTGAAAAGACTTGAAAAAGTACAGTATCATAAATAAGTCATATACAAAACTCCTAAAGGGCCAAAACATTAGGTTTTTTTCATTTATTTTTACCGACAGAATTTTTGTTTGTTTGTCGGAACAGCTTCGGTTCAGTTACAACCAAAATAAAAACACAAAAATAAAATACGCCCTCGTGTGTTGGTGTTAAAAGCCATTGGGCCCACCTATCGGGCGTCCAAATAAGAATTCAATTAGGCCACTTTTTGTGCAATGTTGATCCAAGGTGCGTCTTCCTCTCGTCCGTCTCAACCCTTCGCTCGATATTGTTTATTCGTATTGTTTTGTCGTCGAGGTGCCCCGCTGACAGCTAACTAAGTGCGTGTCTGTCAAAAGCAGGCCCGGCCCAGCAGCTATCATCGCAGTTCCGGACCATTACACTCACACCATTGTCTTTGCTGATGGACATGTCTCCGACATTCGCGATAAGATATTGATATGGCCAGTGCAGTGCCTCCCTCCTCGCAGCATTTCGGCGATTTTATGTCCAAACAATCGCCAGACATGTTTATTAATATTTAAACGGGCGTTAATCCCCGTATGGGAATGCAAGCGGACGCACATTCGGTTACGAGAAAACCGGCACCGGATAATGCGACAAGGATGTGGACGGACACGAACGACTCTTCTTCGAAGAGGACTTAACTCGCGGTGAGGCTGTGCGGGCATGTCCACAGCACATCCGTCATTGCGACGAATGGTAATCACGAATAAAAAAACGACGTAATGTGAGGGTGGTTAGGCGGGCGGAGAACAAAGATAAACAACATTCAAAAGGGACTCCGGTTTCGGGTTCTTTTTCAAGCAATTATCCTGGATAATAGACAGGAACTTGAGTACGGATTAAATAAAAATCACCAATTACGAAATCTACAAATAACGTATTTGTACCTACTATATTGAATTGGAAACATTTTCTATAATATATAATCATGTAAAGAGAAATCAGCGTTTGCTTTTAAATAGTACTTACCTACTTTATATTTTTTCCCATTTTATCTATTTGTATGTAAATTTTCTCTACAATTTTTCTACAATTCTTTACAATCACAGCCAATTAATTAATTTATTAGTATTAAGCCGCAGCAAAAAAACTTCCTATGTCATCAGGGTGGGTTATTGAATTATTTTTAGGCAAAGGTTCGCACTTTTCGTCAAAATCCAAAAAAATAAAAATGGCGAATTGTTAGTTAGTCAAACATTTTCTAAATTAGGTACTTTTTCTTTTTTTAACCATTTCACGATGTTGTTGAGCCAGAAATCATAAACGCAAAATTTCGCTAAATTTTTGAAATCAAAAGTAGATACGCACCCAAAAATCGCAGATTGTATCAAAATGGTATCTTTTATTTTTACTTTATTATTTAAGCAAAAATTTGTTAATAAAAGTACAAAAGTAAAAGTATAAAAGTTACTAAACTGAGTGAAAAATTTTTCAATATTTTTACGTTTTCGAGCGTTTAAGCTAAAAACCACAAACACATTTAATTAAAAAAAAACACAAAGTAAAATCATATTAAAGATAGGTTTACCGAACGTTTTAATCGCAATTAAATTTTAATTCGGAATTAATTTGATGTTTGTTAATGCAGAATAAATGTCTACTTAATTCGACCTAGTTTAAGCCTAACTTAAATTCTAATTTCACTTTCTGTAAACCGACTTTTAGTTTTGTTAATGCATAGGATGATTAATTTGTCTCTTACAAGGGTTGTATCTCGTTGGTAAAAATTTTTTCAAAAATCAGCTAAAAATTCACTAAACTGGATTGAAAAGAAAGTACAGCTACATACATTATTTTTTCTATAAACTATAAAACTAAAAAAAACTATAAAAATAAATTATTTTTGAAACGGTTCCCTAGGAAATAATTGAAAATGTAGGCACAACTACAAATTCGGATTTTTCGATGAATTTTATTGTTTTTAAGTTTATAAAAATGCTAAAGACTGATAGTAAATAAAAAAATTGTTATTCATCACTATTTTAACAAATGGTTATTTACAAAAAAATTGGTTTGTAGCTCAATAGCTCTAGATTTTTTAAAATATGACAAATTTTTTCTAGATTTTAAAATTTTTCTGAGTTGGTGTACCAGTTTTTGAGCACTCTGTATATTCAGTTAAGAACGTTGTTTAGTAAAATTTCGCCAAAAAATAACCAAAAAATCTCAAAACTTTCATTTATGTTTAATTTAATTAATTGCTGTCCAATCCAGTTTGTTTTTTTTTTAATTTAATCGATACCAACGTTTCGCCACCTTTTTTAGGCTTCTTCAAGGGAATAAGTAATTGATCTCAAAATTTGTTCAAAAACAGAAAAGTATATGGAATTTTATAATCGATTAAGCATATTATTAAAAGACAAAAGCGCAGTTTTGCGAAATTCTACTAAAGCAGCCTCAAAAGTAAATGAGTTGAATCGAATATGACATGGGTTTACGAATTTTGCTGTTATTTTACGTCAAAAATTACCCAAAAAATTACTAAATCGGTGTTTTTTTTTCTTTTTTGATCACTTAAACATAATTTTTGAGCTAAACACTCGAGAAAAACTTTTGAGAAAGGTTGTAAAATCACAAAACTGGATAAAAAAATTCGTCATTACAGGTAGATATTTGGAAAGTTTTTCGTCCAAAAGCACACAGTAGGTACTATCGCAAAATTTGGATTTAAAAAAAAATCGCCGAATTTCGAGCATTTAGATAAACATTTGAAATAAAAACTCAGTTTTATCGCTAAATCTTGTTAAATCGTAAAGAGAAATCATGAAATTAGCACAAAAACGACTTTTCCTTCTTAGCATTTTAGAACATTGTCAATCTAGAAAAATAATTATTTTCAAAATAAATTGCATTGAATTTCTTTCTTTTTGTTAATTATTATTTTTAATAAACTTAGAACTTTTTTTTTATTGATCACTTTCGCTATTCTTTCTATGTATCTCACTGTCTGTAGCGCCGGCTCTCTTATGAGTATATATTGTAGTACTATGTGTTCATAATAATAAACAACAGCTTCCTTATGCTCGGTTTAAATAATTAGTATTTATTAACATAATTTTCTGTACAATTTTTATGCTGCCTCTAGTATGTATACAGCGGGTGCAACAATTGGTTTTTTAATAATTATACAAAAATAATTCCTTAAAATGAAAAAACAAAAATAGAAGTACAGTAAACCGTACCTAAACATTCAACTTTTAACACACATAATTTCTTTTGTCTTTTTGATTATAATGAGTTAAAAAAGTATTGTGGGCTTAATTGTACTTTCAATAACTAACTATAAGTAGTTAAAATTTTATTTTTGCATCTTTTTCGGTTTTGATGGACTAAGCTTTAAAAATTTAAATTATTTTATTCTTCGACATTGTCAAAATCTACAGTTTTTCTCCTGTGCCTTGTTGAGTCTAATTCGAAGAATAAAATGTTGTATTCAAATCGTTTTCGTGTAAATCAGTCCATTTATTTCACCTCCTAGTTGATAAATCTCTCGTTATCACTCGACGTTTAAAAATCCCGGTTTACACTCAAACTCGTCGAATAAATAACTATTACAAACAAAGTAAAATCTACTAATAAAAGTTTAGCGTAAAGCTACCGCATTGAAAAACTATCCATCCAAAAATGCAATAGGCTCAATAGTGGTCTTTACCAACTCCCTGTATGTAAAATCGCGTCTGTCCTTATCATCTCGAAAATCGATGCCTCCCATCCGTGGGAAGCCGCTACAGCCACCTCATATCAAATAACCAGCAACAGTCCATCACGCAATTACTCTATTCCGTTTCGTCGAAAATCGTCGGAAAAAAATTTTACCTGGCCCGTAATCCGACACCCTTCACCGAAAATAATTTCGCAAATCCTCTGTCAGGGCTTCTGAAAATCTCTGCAGATTAAAACAGTGGGTCCGGCTGTTTTGAAAGGCCCCCCGTGGCCAGAACACCGATGCTTGGACAAGATAGTGATCTGACGGCGTTTGATGTGCCGACGAAGGGACCATTCATTGTTCCAAAGGCCGATGCTCAACAAAATCGGAAGCGAATTTTTTTAAGAAAATGGTAATGACTGGACGAATTTTTTGGGTCATCGCTGATAGAGCTGTTCCCACAATCGGGGCATGTGAGCGAGTTTCTAATCCGTTTCGAGGAACTATCACGTTTTTGTCGGCGTAGTATTGTTGGCTTATTGGCAATTCGTGCGGAAGAGGTGTTGAAAGAGTGGCCTGATTAGCGTAATTTGGACTGAACTAATTAGCAACAATGGTGGGTGTGTGCCCGAAAATTCAACTGAAGTAATTAAGAGGCCTCACCTCCTAAAGAAAATTTTGAGGTTTTTTGGCCTCGTAGTTGATTCAGTTTTGAAGTGGTTGGGCCTGGATGAGTCATGACCGTCTCCAGCGTCGCGGCGCAAATTCTCGCATCGCAAAGAGTCTCCGCTTTGGCGTCATTAGCACGCACGCGCTCGCTTCCGGTTCCGGTTCCGTTCGTCGCGCCCCACGCTCGTCTTAACTTAACCCCGTGTGTTCCTCCTAATGCAGTTTGAATTTTTAACTTGATTTATGTCGCCCTTTGCAACTTAATTGAATATTCTTGTTTGTTTTAAAATAAAATTTGTCATGGTGGAATTAATTTCGGCTAAATTGCCCGATTTTAATCGACTCAGACACGCTCCGTAGATTATGAAAATTTAGAGTTGAGAGAGAAACTTGGCTCCGGTATATTGTCCTAACGATTTTCAGACGGATGCTGGAAAGTTGCGCCCGCCGTTTCGACGGCTGAACGACTCCAGGTGCTACACAACCATTCTCATGCAAATAACCACCCAGGTGTGCGATGCCGAGGGGGGTGGCCCCAGCTCGGGAGCATCGGACACTGATTTGACACCGGCGAGGACCAGTCCCGACACAGGGGGCGCACTAAATCAACAAACCGCAAAAACAACAAGCCAATTAAAAAGAACATCCCCACTCAACGCTGAGCTGTAAAAGTTCCAAATAAGGAACAATTTTAGAAACAATACATAAATCCAAAAGTATTTCCGCCCTTTCCGTTGAGGAAAAATTACTATCTATTACTATTGTTATCATTATCACTATTACCTGTATGCACATACAAAAAACCTGAAATCTGGTCTAATCAGATACAATGTTATTGACATTTCCAATAAATATTCCTAAACAAGCAAATAACTAAACAACAAATCGTGCATTATGATAAGAAACTTTAATTATACGAACATCGCAAGAAGATAAGAGTAATATTAACTACATAATCACACCGACCTGTGATTTGTTCAAAAATAGTGTCCCTAGACAGTAGGACAGTTCACTGCCTCATGAACACATTAATTTGTGAGCATAACTGACTAATTAATTAAACATATGTCGAGAAAAATGACAATATAAGTAAGGGCCAATCCCGCATTGATAACATTTTTGATAATACTGGTTCAGCACCATCTAAGTGAATGCACAAACTTAGTCATTTTGGTGTAATGCGATATGGCTGTTACAATTCTGAAACAGATTGTTTTGTTACTTTTACTACATGATGTTTGTGGCAAAGATGAGGTACGTTAATTTGCTTACATTCCTTCCAAAGTATTTTTTTAATTACAGTAAAATTTCTGGTAACATTTTTCAAATTTGTATGAGTTGAGTTTGTTTCTTAATTTTTACATATTTTTTTTAGAATCCGGACATCGATAAAATTGTCGAAAACAATATATATGCAACAATCTTTCAAGGTATGATTTTTGTTTAATTTGCGGTTACTCAAAATATTAGAAATATCATGGCATGGCTTAATTTCTTTTAATGAAAAACTGAAAGTACAATTTTTTTCCTTTTAATTTTTTGACTGCTTACGTTATCAACTTTTTTACAAAACCGTGTGTTATAATCAGCAAATTACTGTGGCAATTTAAGAGAAACATGTTGATCACTAATTATTTCTGAGTACCCACGAGTACACCTTTTTCAACAATTTCAACTGTAGGTATTTTAGAAATTTATTGTAGCACAGATTTAAGAAAATATCACGTGTGCAGAAGTAAAATCAAAGCGCCTGTTTACCTTTATATACCTATTTTTCAATTTACCATAAGACCAGGCAAAGAAACCTAGTAATAAATCGAGAATATAACTTTGATTCTATGTGGTATTTTATAATTTTATGTTTTAAACAACTGACCATATCATCAACAGATTCAACATCAAAAACGAGTTCAACAACTTCATCAACAGATCCGACATCAACAACTAGCTCAACAGCATCATCAATGGAATCTACAACTTCATCAACAGATCCGACACCAACAATAAGTTCAACAACTTCATCAATAGAATCAACAACATCATCAACAGAATCAACACCATCATCAACAGAATCAACACCATCATCAACAGAATCAACGCCATCATCAACAGAATCAACACCATCATCAACAGAATCAACACCATCATCAACGGAATCTACAACTTCATCAACAGATCCGACATCAACAATGCGTTTAACAACATCATCAACAGATTCTACGACGTCATCAACAACGAGTTCAACAACATCATCAAAAGAACCGAGAACAACAACTACCCCAACACCATCATCCACAGATAACACAACTCCATCAACAGTTCCGACATCAACAAGCAGTTCAACAACTTCATCAACAGAATCAACACCATCATCTACAAAATCAACACCATCATCAACAGAATCAACACCATCATCAACAGAATCAACACCATCACCAACAGAATCAACACCATCACCAACAGAATCAACACTATCATCAACAGAATTAACACCACCATCAACAGAATCAACACCATCATCAACGAAATCTACAACTTCATCAACAGATCCGACATCAACAATGAGTTCAACAACATCATCAACAGATTCTACGACGTCATCAACAACGAGTTCAACAACATCATCAACAAATTCTATGACGTCATCACCAGAGCCATCAACAACGAGCTCAACAACATCATCAACAGATTCCACAACGTCATCAACAGAATCAACACCATCATCAACAGAATCAACATCATCAACAGAATCAATACCATCATCTACAAAATCAACACCATCATCAACAGAATCAACACCATCAACAACAGAATCAACACCATCACCAACAGAATCAACACCATCATCAACAAAATCAACACAACCATCAACAGAATCAACACCATCATCAACAAAATCAACACCATCATCAACGGAATCTACAACTTCATCAACAAAATCAACACCATCATCAACAGAATCAACATCATCAACAAAATCAACACCATCATCAACAGAATCAACACCATCACCAACAGAATCAACACCATCACCAACAGAATCAACACTATCATCAACAGAATCAACACCACCATCAACAGAATCAACACCATCATCAACAAAATCTACAACTTCATCAACAGATTCTACGACGTCATCAACAACGAGTTCAACAACATCATCAACAGATTCCACAACGTCATCAACAACGAGTTCAACAGCATCATCAACAGATTTCACGACGTCGTCAACCATTTCACCAAAACCACCACCACAACAACTGATGTGTAAACGCGAAAACGATAGCACGTTAGGGCTTTGGCCACCAACTCCAGCTGGAGCTTGGGCAACGCCTGTTAGCAAAATTTGCCTTCATTCAAACTACACTCCTGTCAGAAGACATTGCTCAGAAAACGCAACTTGGGAGAAACCCGATGCCACGAGCTGTGATCAAGTTAAACTTACTAATGTAACCAAAAGTTTGGATGATTTATTTCTTAATAATACAGATTCACCAAAAGCGATCAACACTCTTGTCAATTTAACCGCAAAAGATCAAGAAACTTTCATACCATTTGATGTATATCTCCTTTCCGAAATCTTAAACAAGGCTAGTGAAAATGAAGACATCGCAAACAATCCCAGCAATTTCACGAAAGTTGTCAGTAATATAATGAACCTTGAAAAACAAACAATGACTCGCTCGCAACAACTTCTAAACACTACTGATGCCATTTTGGATAGTTTGGACAAACTCCTCTTGAAAACAAAAAGCTTCAACGTCACGGAACCTAAACTGTTGATTCGCACAATCAACGTGACAAACAACGTTCTTGGAGCAATGATCAGGAGCACCAACGCCAGTTTCAATTATTTTGAAATTATAGAACTGACTGACGATACACCGCTACAAAACGAAAATTTCGAAGTAGCCTTTTTGGTACCGCCAAGTTTTGCGAAAGATCACTACTATATTACGTTGTTTTACAACGACTATCTATTTAATCAAAACGAATCCGCCACTGTCGGAAGCTGGATTCTGAGTATTTTAATGCCAGAATCGACACATGACGACAATTCGACGATCCAGATTTATTTTAAAGAATTCGGCAAACACGCCCAGCAATTGTGCCACCATTGGAAATACGGCAAAGATGAAAACCTCGTAGCTATTTCGGGAAAATGGCAATATGACAGCGTGGGCAAAAAACTCAAAGAGGGGTTTTACATTTGCGAAGTCAATCACACCACTCATTTCGGAATGTTGGTATCGGACACAGTGCCTGATAATTTTATTTTAGACCTGATTACAATATTTGGGTCAATTATGTCGATAGTGGGGATTATTGTAGTTATATTAACGGCCGCGTTTTTCAAGAAGTGGCGAAACGAGATTAGCAGAAAAATCATAATTAATGTTTCCGTATGTTTGTTATTGTTGATAATACTGTTTTTTATATCAGACGGAGTTAATAACGGCCCGATTTGTATAGTAGTCGGAATTTTGTTGCATTACATGGTAATTGCCCAGTTTTGTTGGAGCTCGGTGGTGTCTTACACTAGCTACCGCAGGTATTACATGGTGTTCAATAACGTTAGGCACATTTTGAAATATTGCATTTTCTCTTGGGGGGCTCCTCTAATTGTGGTAACGATTACTGCAGCAATTAATTTTGAAACTTATGATAAATCACAGGACAAAAATTCCTCCCAAATCTGTTACCCCAAAAAAGTTTTTCTAAAGTTAGGAGTGTGTCTACCGATGGGAATCATACTAACGATAAACCTAATTATTTATATACTTATAATTAAAAATTTGACTGTAACAAAACTTAATATTAGGAAACATGTCACTAAAAAATCCTACACTAAACACAAAATCTTAATTTTGTTGTTTTTCATGATGGGCATGTCTTGGGTTTTCGGCTTTCTTGTGGCTTTCACTGACAATATAGTGATTCTTTACATATTTTGTACCACGGCTACTTTCCACGGTTTTGTCATTTTTATTTTCTACATTGTGGATTCAACCCAAGTTTTAGAGCAATGGAAACGCATGTTTCATAAAATCGTGCCAAAAAGATCGACACTTAAGTCGAGTTCTAAAAGTTCTACTACTGCCATCGTTTCGGACTCTGCATGTGAATAGCCTATGTACCTTTTCATTTTCAGCACTTCGTTATTTTTGTTATTTTAAACGTAATTATAAATTATAATACTATAAATTGAATGTCGTTTAGTGCTTACTTTATGTAAACGTTAGTAATATAATGCCTTAGTAGGTAAATATTTCTGCATTGTAAATAAACTATCATCGAAATAAATATAGAATTTTTTATACACAAATGTGTAAATTTAATTGTCGCCAATTGTCGCCAAGAGGCCAACAACATAGTTTTAACAGTTTTAAAAAAACGTGAAACAAACTGTTTTTTTTTTACAAAATAACACAACATACAAATAAACATACTTACAATATTTGCTTTTTGATTAGTAGATTACGAATCCTATATCAGTTTAGTTATCACGCAGTCGAAAATTTATTTTTTCCTCATTAAAGTAGCGTCATTGGCGCCCACAAATTTATAAAAAATATAATTATTTGTTTTTTAATACATTGGTTTAGCTCTGTACAATTAAAACGAGTGCATGCAGCAATCAGTAGTTTTATCATTTATCAAGATACTTTTTATTACACACACTGCACACAAGTTTAGCATTTTTTTTAAACAAATAAGAGGTATTTACTTAATACACTGCACAAAAGTTTATATTTTTCCTACTACACGATAAGTAGCATAAATGATAAATCATTTAGTGCTGCTTAGAGAGCGGATTTATGAAGACGTATCGTGTATGCACTCTATTATGGTTGCTATAATTGTGAGACTTTTAGCAATTACTTTACTACAGAATTTTTGTGGTGCACAGAAGGTACGTTGTTGATCACTTTCTTCACATCTACATTTACTGTTTAAAGAAACGAAAACCAGTATCATAAATCTTCTACGTAGAATTATGGATTTATTTATAGGTGCTGATGATGCAGAAAAGGATAAACTTCTTGGAAATAAAGTTGAAATAACAAGCTTACATAAAGCTATGTGTGTCATTTCTTATTTCTAATCGTAAATGTTTTTATACTCGAGTGAACGCTTCCTGCAAACTCTTCCTCAAAATATAAGATTAATTAGTTGTTTCTTTAGCTCTTTGACACTGATGGAGATGATGAAGATTATGACGACATTAGTAGAAGTGGCGAAACGAAAATTCCAGGTAACCATAATAATATTTACCTAGTTAGTATTCTATCTATTGCTCCTGTTGAAAGTTTATTTCTTTGAGTTTTTGTATTTTTTACTTTTAGATATTCAATTGGAAGTACCAAACCGTACTTTAAACCCTTTACAACCGACGTGTCTTTTTGAACAAAACTCCTTAGGAATTTGGTTACCAACCTCAGCTGGGGCTTGGGCAACGCCCTATTTATACAAGACTTGCCTTCGCTCAGACTACACTCCAGTCAGAAGGTACTGTTCAAAAAACGCAACTTGGGAGGAACCAGATACCGCGACCTGTGCTCCAGTGAAGCTTGACAACATAACTAAAAACTTAGATGATTTAGTTTATACAGATTCACCAAAAGCGGTCAACACTCTTGTCAATTTGACTGCAACGAATCAAAAGTCCTTCAAATCTTTTGATATATATCTCATTTCATTAATTCTGGACAGGGCTAGTAAAAATGATGAGGTCGCACAAAATCCCAGCAATTTTGCAAGAGCAGTTAGCAATATCATGAGCTTTGAAAGGGAACCATTAACTGGTTCGCAACAACTTTTGAACACTACCGATGCCATCTTGGATAGTTTAGACGAACTCATCTTGAAAACTAAAAATATCAACGTCACGGAACCTAAATTGTTTATTCGCACTATAAACGTAACTGACAATGTTCTTGGAGCCATGATCACGAGCACCAAAACGACTAGTTTCAATTATTTCGAAATTACAGAACTGACAAGCGCTGAACCACTTGAAAACAAGAATTTTGAAATAGCTTTTTTGGTACCACCAACTTTTGCCCGCAGTCACTACTACATCACATTGTTTTACAACGACTATCTCTTCAACCAAAATGAATCCGCCACTGTCGGAAGCTGGATTCTCAATATTTTAATCCCAGAATCCACGAATGATGCTAATTCAACGATCCAAATTTATTTTAAAGAATTTGATAAGTACACACAACAATTGTGCCAATACTGGAAATACGGTAACGACGAAAATAACATAGCCATTTCGGGAAGATGGCATTTTGATAGCGTAGGTAAAAAATTCAAAGAAGGATTCTACATTTGCGAAGTGAATCATACCACTCACTTCGGAATGTTGGTGTCTGATACAGTCCCTGACAATTTTATTTTAGACCTGGTTACGATCTTCAACTCGATTTTGTCAGTAATAGGGGTTAGCGTAATTGTACTAACGGCCGTATTCTTCAAAAAGTGGAGAAACGAAACTAGCAAAAAAATCGTAATTAACGTTTCCATGTGTTTATTGTTCTTGATGGTGCTGCTATTTATTTCTGATCACGCTAATAACGGCCCGATTTGTATCTTAGTTGGAATTTTGTTGCACTACATGGTTATTGCTCAGTTTTGTTGGAGCTTGGCGGTGTCTTATTGCAGTTATCGCAAGTATTACAGGATATTCAATAACATAACACGTATTCTAGAATTCTGTATTTTTTCCTGGGGAGTTCCCTTAATTGTCGTAAGCATTACCTCAGCAATCAATGTTGAAACTTACAATAAACTATTACCGGATCAAATCTGTTATCCTAAAGGAATTTATCTCAAGTTAGGAGTGTGCTTACCGATGGGGATCATATTAACTGTAAACTTAATTGTTTATGTAGCTATAATAAAAAATTTGACTGCAACATCATACAGCATCCAGAAACATGTCACTAAAAAATCCTTCGCCAAACAGAAATTCTTGATTCTGTTGTTTTTCATGATGGGGATGACTTGGATTTTTGGCTTCCTTGTAGTATTCACAGACAATGTGGTTTTGCTTTATATCTTTTGTACCACAGCCCCTCTACACGGTTTTGTCATTTTTATTTTCTACATTGTGGATTCAACCGAAGTTTCTACAAAATGGAAACACCTGTTTTATACACTTATTCCAAGAAGAGAGACACAACAGCTGACTTCTAGGAGTCAAAGTACTGATCTTACAGAATCTAAAATCTGAAAAACATATGTCCCGTCTTCACTTTATTCCACGGACCGTTTAGTTATTTCATTATTTTATTTCTAGGAAATTTCCGAAAAGTACCAATTTTTATCTACTTAGGCAACCAGTAAAACCATGTTTTTCATATACTAACATTGTTTGCGGCAAACTTTTAATACCTACTGCGATCCTATTCATTTATAGACAGACTGAATAATTTAAAAAAAAGCGGTGAACAGTCTTAACATATTCCTACTTTAGTGCTTAACATAAGTAATAATAATAAATGTACATCTTAAATAAATAAATAAAAAATAAGTTACGTTATATTGTGTTTGTGTCACTTTTTAACAAACCTTCCATTCATAGTTGTGAGTTTCTTCCACTTTCAAATTAATCAATTTTCAAATATTTATGCAGCAATTATCCTAATCTGTCGTTTATCAAACACTATTTATTTTTGGAACGTTTGTGTTTGCTACAAGCGCTGGCGTAGATTTAAAAATTTCATTCCCAACACAGCCCCTCACCCTTAAACTTCCCTTAAAATAAAACCAGTTAGACCGAGATTGGCTATGTCGTCTCTTATACAAAAAGCCTCGTCATTTTCTTCCCCGCTTCGCGAAAGAAACAAGAAAGTAAAAAGTAGAAACAGACGTTTAGATAAACATAAAAACTGCAAATGGCTCGAGATTACTCCCATTTCATAACATCTCGAGTCCCCTTTATACCGCCTGTTAAAAATATCTTAATGTAAGTTTAAATTCTATCTGAAGTTAAGTGCCGGGCAAATAAACCGCTGAATATTTCGTGGCGACTTGGGAGGCAAACCACCCGCGCAACAATTTGTCCAGGTGTCTAATTCACCGAGAATTGAGATTTCGACCTCTGACCCTTTTTCACAGGTCAGACGGGGCGCTTGAATAATGCATAGGTTTGACTTTCTGTATTGATTTTATCAAAACTATCAAGTCCAGACAATCGTGTTTTTCCAACTAGTCCATCGATATAAATTAGTTATTTGGTGTGTGATTTCGTGGATTGGTTTAAGAAAATAGTCGTCTGTAATCTGCGGTCCGGAGTCCGGGCCCTGCGGCCGTATTGAATCCGGGTTTGAGCAGCTTAGACCGGATCACAGAGACCGTACATAATCGGATCGCAGTTATCACTCTCTCCGGCTGTAATCAGCACACGCTAACCCAAACACGGCATATGTGCCCCTTCCGAATTAACGAATCCGATAATGAAGCGAAAACATTAATTAACTCGGTGTTATTTGAAAAGAGCGACTGTTTCGACGAATGGACGACGGACAGCATCCATAATTCACGCGGCAATTGATTGAATTCCACAAGTTGGAGCGAGCTTATTAATTTGAATTATGGCCGATAATTAGCCGGAGGTCGCTGCAAACGGAGCGGAGCGGAGGGTTCGTTACTCCACAAAAAACTCGATTAATAACGCACAACTGCCTTTCGTGTTACATTTTTTCGCAAAATTGAATTCCCGTGGCGTTTGTTAAACACTGGCCGACCCTCCCTCGGCCCGTGTTGCGAATTTATCATACTTCTCATTCCACTACATGGAGCAGGGGCTGTTGACCAAAAATGCGAATTTGGAGCCCATTTTTGTTAATTAAAACGGTTTTGAAGTTGAGCAGTTTTTGTGAAGAAGCGTCGATGCTGGAGGGAAGGATTGTGGCAAGGGTGCGTATCGTAATTCAGAATAAGGTCCGTGCACTCTAAAATCCTACTTTAATAGCTATAATCGTGCGTGAGTACCCTGGCGGTCGTGCAGTGAGTGTTACCAGGGTGACCGCCCCTCGCAGCCCGGTCGTATTTGCCAACACGCGGATTGTCACCCCCGTCCGTCAGTCACCCCCCAGTTCAGTCACATCGTTCGAATTCAATCTCGGGGGGAAAGTCACTCGCTACGACGACTAAATTGATGTTTGATATTTCGTTCGACGCCAGTTCACCGATGTGGATTTTTTGTTTAAAACGGTTACAATTATTAGACGGTTTGCAGAGCAAGACCCCAACAAACGCCCTTCTGTCAGACACAATTTTATTTGTCTCATACGTAAAAATTAACGTACAAATCTGGTTGAATTTTTTTGCTCCCTTTCGTTACAAAGGAGCGAGAATATAAAACTTTCACCACTGGTATTGCATACTGAATTCTCGAAGATTTTTTACGAACTTTTAAGGAAAGCAGGTGATTCGGCCAAAGAGTTCAGCAAATCCTACTGACTGCGCCAATTAAATTTATAAAAAAGTGAAACTGGTTTTGTAAAAAAAAATTAGCTGACTACAAGGTGTAAACAGAATTAGACCAAGTTTTTTATTCTGATCTTGGGGAAAACGTCACTCGCTACGACGGACGACTAAATTGATGTTTGATATTTCGTTCGACACCAAGAACTTTAAAGGAAAGCCGGTAATTCGGCCAAATAGTTCAGCAAATCCTACTGACTGCGCCAATTAAATTTATAAAAAAGTGAAACTGGTTTTGTAAAAAAAAAAATTAGCTGACTACAAGGTGTAAACAGAATTAGACCAAGTTTTTTATTCTGATCTCGGGGGGAAAGTCACTCGCTACCACGGACGACAAAATTGATGTTTGATATTTCGGTAGACGCCAGTTCACCGATGTTGATTTTTTGTTTAAAATTGGTTGAATTTTTTTGCTCCCTTTCGTTAAAAAGGAGCGAGAATATAAAACTTTCACCACTGTTATTGCATACCTACTAAAGTCTCGAAGATTTTTTTACGAACTTTGAAGGAAAGCAGGTGATTCGGCCAAATAGTTCGGTAAGTCCTACTGACTGCGTCAATTGACTTTGTAAAAAACTGAGCTTCGTTTTGTAACAAAAATTAGCTGACTACAAGGTTTGAACAGAATTAGACTTAGTTTTTGTTCGCATTTTCTATTGCGTTTTCTGTTTGCTTTGATTCTGTGATAAACGAAGCTACTGCAGAGTTTCTACTGGCAATAGCAGCGGCTTTTTCACCGTGAAAAAAAAACAAAGATTACAAAATTTGAGTGAACATCACATATTGGCGTTAATTTAATGGCATAAAAGTGTTGATAAGAAATAAATCGTGACGCGTACACAATATTTCCTCAAGATTTTTTTTGGTTTTCTCTTGATTTTCCTTTAATTCCTCGAATTTCCTCAGACTTACACAAAATTCTCCCCAATTTTTTAACTAATTTCCACAAAATTTGCTTTTTTTTCGCCAATTTACAGTATAATATTTTTTCTATTTTCAATTCTCTATTCCAATCCCCTCTATCATTTTTTCTCTTCTTTCTTGTTAATTTTTTTGTTTACAGTTCTTAGTTTGCGTATCGCATTATTATTTCATTTTCAGTCTCATGTTTTTTTCTGCTTTGCTTCTCCTTGTCTTTCACTTCGTATTTTTTTTTAATTCCTAATTTTGTTTTCTCTCCAGCCTTCTCTATTTACTATCTTCTTTCTCCTTTATGCGCTCTTTCATCGCTTATCTGTTCCTTTCTTTATTATCTCTCTCATTTCTGGTTTTCTTTCGATACACTATCTTCAACCAGTATATCCTTTACCCTCTATTTTTATCTTTGTTTCCTCTGTCCTCTGACATTTAAACTCTATTTTTTATTCACCATCAGAATATGAATATTGGGTTTTGTTCTGTATACTTTCTGTCTCTATCTTTGTTTATTTATCTCTACCAATATATCTTCTTTGATTTGTCTTTTTTATCCATTACCTATATCCTGTTTTTTACGTCTTTCTTTTATATTCGGTTTTCTTATTTTCCCTTTTTTTATCCTTTTTTAGTTCCTACTTTTATCCTCTCATTCCGCTCTAGTCGTCCCATTTACCGACCCATTTTTGTTTTCTTGTTTTGTTTCTTGTCTCTATGTTCTGCTCTTCACTTTTCCCTTAACTTTTTTAGAGATTACCTGCTTCACAACAAAGCTAAAAGCTTTGTTTTTTTAAATTACGACTCAAAAACGTTTCATGTTTGTGTTCAGTTTCCAGGTTTTAATTTATTTACGAGTATTACAAAGGTAGTAATCAAGGACTTCTCTCCAAAATATCTTTGTTAATAAAAATACAAATTGTAGCAAGATTTAGCTGAACAGTTATAGCCACTATAGGTCTATAGGGTTAAAGTATAGACTCCAAACAAGAAGAGTTCGGTTTGTCGAAATAAAAGTGTTCAATTGTCACGAAACTTTGCAACTTCTTGATCGACTGCCGTCATTATACTTTCTTTTTTTTTCTTCACCTTTGCAGTTTATTTTTTTTGCTAAATTTTTGACGAAAAATTGCGCTCCTGGTTGAATAAAATTTCGACTCAATTTAGTGATTTTTCGAGCGGTTTAGCAAAATCTTATGAAAACTGAGTTCCAAGCGTGAGAGATTAAGAAATTTTTCGGTTTATTTTCCAAAAGCTTTGTGAAATATATGCGTTCTCACCTGAAAAACGTGTTAAAACGGCCAAAAAAAACCTACAGTGTTACATCCAATTTAATAATTTATAGTATGGATTTCGCGAAATCACCAACCAGTTGTAGGTGATTACGTTTTTTGCGTTATGTCGCTAGTGTTTTTGTGTAAACTGTGTCCAAGAATAGCCACGAAAATTTTACCTCAATGGACCGTTTTGGGTCCATTTCTCCTTGCTGACTTGAAAAAGGTAAGTGAAATTGTAACCCGTGGTTTAAGACTCGGAAGCCCCACAAAGAAGGAATTAAAAATATGTTGGCATTGCGCCAATTGCGTTTAGATCTGGCTCTAAACGTATCTAAAAAGATTTGTTGAATCTGAACAAGCTCCCTTGTCCGTGATTTGAAAATGAAATTAAATCGGTCCGCCCCTCATTTGAGTTGCAATCTGTTGGCCCAACATGGTTTATGGTCTGGGCGTCGTCGTCGGCACGCGGCGACTGCCGTCTCCCATCATCGGATGAGAATCACGCGTGATAATCGAACTAACACGATATGGAGCTTCGGTCTTGTGCTCTAGGGCCCCACCGGATTAGAACAGCTTACTAGCGTACCGTTCGTCACTCCACGCGTCATTACGTATTAGAGTTTCCGCTGGGGATTCACTCCAAGATTATCGTTAATTGTGGATATCGGCGGCGGTTCAATGCTTCGTTAGGCTACGTTTCCGACGCATCTGTCACTCTTTCTGACGGATTACAGAATCGCGATGACAGCCCATTGCTGCCCGTGGGACTGCTCCCATCCTTGATGAGCTATCATAACACCGAATCTGATGCTCCATTCAAAGGGTTCGGGCGCTCCCCTGCCAACGGCGATAATTTGCGGTGCGCCCGACCACCAAAATTAACAAGCAAATTCTATTTTTTATAAAGACTTGAACGGAAAAAACTGAACTGTATTTAATTAATTACGTACGATGTTGTTTCTAAAAATTCGACAGTAGGGGTGTATTTAATTGTCGGTGGCGGGGCCCATGGGCGACCCCATGGGTCACGGTAACAATTTGCGCGTGTAGTATCGAGGACGTGTAATTTATCAATAGGCCGCATGTGTATTCATTGCACCCTATAAAATCAAACACGGCTCCATGAAGTGCCATTCGACCCCAGTTGTCACAGTATTCACATCCATCACAGGCGTCTTAAATGTGGGAAACACGGGTAAAAATCGCCCAAGTGGGTGTAGATACCTAGTGGGCCACGTGGCCAGCACGAGGCCCTCCAGATAATTTTTAAAGACGCGCTCATCCCTTGGGAACATTTCCGGTCAAGGTCTTAATCAGTTTTACCGGAATCGGCGAATATGAGTGCGGATTGTTCCGGAGCAGGTCTATCACATGGAGCTAACAAGGCCTGACAATTATTCCGGGTAATTAAGTCTAGGAAACTTTTCCCGGAGTCGCTTTCAGCGGTGGTAATTAAGAGAGTTAGTTCGGGTGGGCACGTCTCAGGATGTGCCCGGAATGTGCGCCGATTTGATTAGCTCCCTTTGTCTCGTCCCGATCCGGGATTTTTTAATTTCTTGTATGTGACGAGGGCGCAAACACGTTATTCTTCACACGTTGAAAATATCGTGTAACTGGGGAGATAATTCATCCCGAGTAATCCATCACCAACTCCTTTCCGGGATGAATAATATTCCTTATCGGATAAAAACACGACGGGAAAAGCTCTCCTCGAATATTCAAGCAATTACATTCGAATTTAAGCTTGTAAAAAGCGGGTTTTTGATATTTTGAAAGCACTCACGGGTGCATTCGGCCGGTACACACACCTCAATACCTGCACAAGTCTGTTTTTCTCAGGCAGCGCCTTTGATGAATTCACTTTGCAGCTTTTTTATTATTTGCTATTTCTCTTTCTGCGAGCGCGAAATCGTTACCTTTTGCGTTACGGTAATGGACCGGATTCACGATGCGCTTTCACAAAAACACACGCACGCATACCGAACATCAAACGGAATTAAAACCTAATTGTCGGCCTATCTGCGCTACTTTCAACCCACATTAAACTGCAAATAAAGCCACCGCCAGAGAATTACTCTAAAGTTTACGAGGAATAAAAATCCAACAAACTGCCGCGATTTTGCACAAAAACACATTTGTTACAACAAATTGAAGTTAAATAAGAACAAACGTAGGATAATTTTAAAACCAACAACATTGAATTAGTCGATAAAAACAATAAAGTGATCAGTGAACCGTTGGATGTCTGTAACTTCTTTAAAGATTATTTTGCTGATGGTGTCCAATATACCCAAAGAAGTGAGTCAGTTTTATCACAAAATTACTCCAAATCTACTTCAACTGTTGTAAAAAGTTTCTATTTGGCACCTTCATCACCGGAGGAAGTGATTTCAATCATAAATAAAACATGTAACAAAAAAACACCTGGAATTGATGAAATACCTGGGACCTTACTAATTGCTGTCAGAGATCTAATATCTTCCCCATTATCCCATTTAATCAATGAGTCCTTTTCAAAAGGTGTTTTTCCTGAAGCTTTAAAAACTTCAAAAGTTGTCCCAATATACAAAAATAAAGGTTCCAAAAGTGAAGTCTCATGCTATAGACCAATTGCAGTCCAAAATCAATTTCATAAAATCTTTGAGAGAATATTCTCTGATCGCTTGGTAAGATTTTTTGAATGTACAAATTTGATCTCTTCTAGTCAGCATGGTTTTAGAAAAGGTAAATCTACAATAACTGCTATAAATGAAACAGTTTCTGCGTTATATGATTCATTAAATAATAAGCAACAAACAGTTGGGCTTTTTTATGATCTGACGAAAGCTTTTGACTCTGTGAATCACGGTATTTTGTTAGAAAAGCTGCACCATTGTGGTATTCGTGGAATTTCAAATAATTGGATTAAAACTTATTTACATAAAAGAAGACAAGTTGTTGTTCTCAATGATCATATGTCCGAACCAGCGTATGTTGAATTGGGTGTGCCGCAGGGATCGGTTTTGGGTCCCATTCTTTTTTTAATTTTTAATAATGATTTACCACCTTTGTTAGTTACAAATCCAAAATCTAATTAATTAATTATTTATGCAGATGACACAAATGCAATATTAACTAACAAGAATCATGAAGACTTGGTTGAATGTGGAAATTACGTGTCTACAACTATAAATAACTGGTGTTTGAAAATGGGCTGGTATTAAATCTGAAGAAAACCTATTTGGTTAAATTTTTGCCTAAAAATGTGACGCCTGATTACAGTGTTCTAATTAAACTATGTGGAATGTCAATAAAAAATTTAAATAAAATTAATTTTCTTGGGATAACGTTGGACTCTCAATTAACATGGGAAAGTCATATAAATAAGTTGTGTAATAAGTTAAGTGGGATTTGTTTTTTAATAAGAAATTTAAAGCCCACTGTGTCTGGTGACACTCTTAAAATGTTATATTTTGGGCTTGTCCAATCTGTACTTACTTATGGAATTATTTTTTGGGGGTCCAGCAGCTTTTTGAATAATCTATTTGTAGTACAAAAACGTATTCTAAGATGTATGGATAGTTCGGAGGCAGTAGCTCACTGTCGTTCTATCTTTCGAAAACTTGGTATTATGACCCTCCCATCTTTATATATATTTCACTTACTTTTGTTTATTCGACAACATGTAAGCACTCTTAATAAACGAAGCGATATTCACGCGTACGATACAAGGACAAGAAACCACATTGAGCTGCCACATTCTAGGTTGGCTATTGGTCAACATGATCCTACATATGCCGGAATCAAATTGTACAATAACTTGGAACAAAAAATTAAGGAATCTAAGTCTTTTAATATATTTCGCAGTCGCCTGTCATTCTTCCTACAAGACAAAGCTTTTTATAGTATTGAGGAATACCTCAATTATTCCAAATTCCCTACAAATTTGTAGAATTTCATATATTGACGAGTCCGATAAGACGGTGCATGGCATGCTCCATGACTGACGACTTGAGCGACAATTACATATTATTATTATTATTAATATTATTATTATATAGCATTTAAGTGGCATTTCTTCGCACCCCCGTTTCGATGTCTGTTTGCCAAATCTGCGTTCGTCATGTTTTTCTCTTGGGGTCGCCGTCAGCAGGCTTCAACCTCATTAAAATCCGCCCCAAAGTCAACGTATATTTAATATAGTCGATTAACAATTTGATTGAATTTAAGTTGGAGGGGTGAGCCGCCTCAATTGGAATACTAAATGAAGTGGTGTGTCCTCTACCTTGGTTTTGACAGTCGGCAACGGGCGGGTCAATCGACTTATCACGACCCTTTACCCTGTAATCACGTCAAATACGGTTTGCCTGATTTTATATTGTCCACTTTATTATATTTCGTGGTCCGGACGTGGCCGACGCTTGTTTGCAGCAATCAAAGCGTAATTACGTTTGCAGAGGATGCTCCTTTCCTCGAAGCCAAAAATATTTTTTTGGAGGTAAATTAAAAGTAAGTAATTAAAATTCGGCCGCTGATTTCTGTTCCCGTGAAGAAGGGTTTATGCTTCGCTCGCGTCTTTGCAATTAGTTAAACGAAGTTCCTCAGATGTCACGTGGAATACAGATGGAATTTGCGCCGTTGCACATCACCCAAATTACTCCTATTCATTAGCGGAACATTGCAGGTGGAGGGAACGAGGTTTCGGTCTATTTTTTAACGTTCAACCCTCCAACAAAACGGCAAGCAAATAATATTTCCACGGGACGTAGCTAAGAAGTTTCACTTTCACATTGATTCAAAAAAATTGCTCAAAACTATCACTCAATTTTAACGAAAAATTTATATACAAGATGATTCTTTCAAAACAAGCCACCTTGCATGTTTTCATAATGTATTTGTCTCCAAGTCATCCATGTGTTTGTTTATCACCGCGCTTGTATATTTACTATTTTCTATGTGTACACTACGGATATCTAAAGGTTAGGATATAAAACGACGTACAAATAAAACGTTCCCGTCCTCGATAATTCCGTTATGGTCGCCAGAGAGCGCAGTTGAGAATGAATGTGCAAAAATGGTTATATTTAAACACATGGCAAACAAAAAAACACAGGCATATAGAGCATTAAATTCTCAATAGTCAGAGATAAAAATAATGCAAAAACTTTATCGTAAATTATGTTTAAAAAAATTTCACACTTTTACCAATTTGCGCTCTGCCCCATATTTTTCAAAACGCTGCGAATACGGTTAGAGATGCAAGAAAAATGTAACAAAAAATGTCATAGAGAATTAAATTTCCTACAAGAAAATCCACGAATTCATATTTCTATCTTCAACCCTTTTAGTCCGGAAGCAGGCATCTCAAAAGTCGCTTATTTAAGAAGTTGGTCCGGACTCGATTGCACACGATTGAAGATAGAATTTCCTGCTGAATTCAAATCTGTAGGTCCCTTTTTGATTTGGAATTGCCTTCATTATGAAAAAAACGTTATTCTGAAAATTTTTGAAAAACTAAAATTGCACAAATTTTGTGTTTACATCGTCATATTTTCCTTCTGAAGAAAGCTTAAAAATTCATTTTTTTGCACTAGATTCTCAGTATATGTAGATTCTAACGTATATAAACAAGCTTTAGATTTTACAAAAGAAAGGTAAGAAAATTAAAATTTTCTTGTAACGTGTCATATTTGTGTAGTGGAATTTTCGAGATGGGAGGAATTTTTTTATTTTAAAAAATAGACCCTTACATAAGCGAGATAAAATGATGCCAATAGTTCAGATAAGTTTTTGGTGCAAGAATCATTTCGATATCTGTAATACTCACCAAGTTATTGCAATTCAAAGTTACAGCCAAATGCGCGCGAGGTGGAGTTCGCAGCATATCTTCCTTTGTAGTGACTACCGGACCACTGGACCAAGCTCGCTAGGTCAAATGTCGCGCTGTGTCGTTCGTCTTCTCTTAGTTTTTAGTCTTCTTTTTTCAATTATAATCATTTCAAAGGTCAAAAACGGTAAATAATAAAATAATTAATAATTTTCAGATCAAAGAACAGTTTATTTATTAACTAAATCCCTTGAAATTTGTTGAAATTACACATTTTAGTCACTGCTATTTTTACCTTTTAAGACTAGTAGCTGACGAATTTAAAGATGTTGTGCCTATTAAACGAAGTTCTGCAATTGCTTTCTTTTTCTGATTAATAAATCAAACATCGCATGATGGTAAATTTAAAATTCTTTAATAATAATCTTTCTATCATAATTCACGTATTCACAAAAGTGATCTGACGAAGAATCTGTAGTACTCATTGTTTAAAAAGCACTTACGTGATTTCAAGCATTTTTGAGTAATTTAATTCATTCTTGAGTTATAGTCACATATTAAAAAAACGACGAAAAAAGTTAAGAAAGTAATGAATAAGGAATAAAATGCGTGATTTTAACCAATTGCAAGGGATTTAGTTAGTAAAAAAATGTTTTGACGTGAAAAATTATTGATGATTTTATTATTTACCATATTTTTGGGCCTTGAAATGTTTGTAATTGAAAAAAATATAAAATAAAAACTAAGAGGAGTCTGACGACACAGCGCGGCATTTGACCTAGCGAGCTTGGTCCAGTGGTCCTGTAGTCACTACATAGGGAGATATGCCGCGATCTCCACCACGCGCGCATTTTGCAGTAACTTTGGATTGCAATAACTTGGTGAGTATTACAGATATCGAAATGATTCTTGCACCAAAAACTTATCTGAACTATTGGCATCATTTTATCTCGCTTATGTAAGAGTTTATCTTTTAAAATAAAAAAAATTCTCGCATCTTGAAAATTCCACTACACAAATATGACACATTACAAGAAAATTGTAATTTTCTTACTTTTCTTTTGTAAAATCTAAAGCTTGTTTATATACGTTAGAATCCACATATACTAGAGAATCTGATGCGAAAAAAATTAATTTCCAAGCTTTATTCAGAAAGAAAATATGACGATGTAAACACAAAATTTGCGCGATTTTGATATTCAGAAAAAAGTTTTTTTCATAATGAAGGCAATTTCAAATCAAAAAGCCACCTACAGATTCGTATTCAGTAAGAAAGTTTGTTCCTTGGACTTGTTTTGTATCTTCAACCGTATTCACAGCGTTCGCAAAAATATAAGTTGGAACGCAAATTGATAACCGCATTCGCAACGCCTTTAAAAAAACGGGACGTATCGCAAATTTTAAATTTTCAAAAATTTTTTCTCATATTTCTCATGAAAAGTTTTAGTTGTCAGTTCTCTCAGTCTATTAAGAGTGCAAAGCTTAACATTTATTCATTTTTTTCCCAGTAATTAGTAAATTGGTTTGATTTAAATTAATTTAAAACAATTTGGCGACCAGATGATATAACGTTCGAAGCGCCCTCATTTCTACTCTGCCGTAATATTTTTTTGGGTTCAGAAAATCCTGCGATTTTGTTTCTCGTTTCGTCTCCTAAGTTATAGTTCTCCGTAGTGTATACTTATTTCATGTTTGATGTATTTATTTTCTACATGAAATAAAGTAAAAAGGTGTAATTTTTTTTCAATTAGCCCACGGTGTTGGTGTAAAAATGTGTCTGGGAGTGCCCTTGCGGCAGCTTGGCCCAGAATTGGCGTTGGCACCTTTAGAGGAATGATATATTGGATGGCACAATGCGCCATATTTATAAATAAGTCATTGTAACCAATTGCAAGGGATTTAGTTAGTAAAAAAACTGTTTTGACGTGAAAAATTATTGATGATTTTATTATTTACCATTTTTTTGGCCCTTGAAATGTTTGTAATTGAAAAAAATATAAAATAAAATCTAAGAGGAGTCTAACGACACAGCGCGGCATTTGACCTAGCGAGCTTGGTCCAGTGGTCCTGTAGTCACTACATAGGGAGATATGCCGCGATCTCCACCACGCGCGCATTTTGCAGTAACTTTGAACTGCAATAACTTGGTGAGTATTACAGATATCGAAATGATTCTTGCACCAAAAACTTATCTGAACTATTGGCATCATTTTATCTTGCTTATGTAAGAGTCTATCTTTTAAAATAAAAAAAATTCTCGCATCTCGAAAATTCCACTATACAAATATGACACATTACAAGAAAATTGTAATTATCTTACTTTTTTTTGTAAAATCTAAAGCTTGTTTATATACGTTAGAATCCACATATACTGAGGAATCTGATGCAAAAAAAATAAATTTTCAAGCTTTATTCAGAAGGAAAATATGACAATGTAAACACAAAATTTGCGCAAATTTGGTGTTTTCAGAAAAACGTCTTTTTCATAATGAAGACAATTCCAAATCAAAAAGCGACCTACAGATTCGAATTCAGCAAGAAACTTTGTTCCTTAGACTTGTTTTGTATCTTCAACCGCATTCGCAACGCCTTTAAAAAAAACGGGACGAATCCCAAATTTTTTATTTTCAATAATTTTTTTCTCATATTTCTTATGAAAATTTTAGTTGTCAGTTTCTCTCAGTCTGTTAAGAGTGCAAAGCTTAACATTTATTCATTTTTTTTTTCAAGTAATTAGTGAATTGGTTCGATTTAAATTAATTTAAAACTATTTGGCGACCAGATGATATAACGTTCGAAGCGCCCTCATTTCTACTCTGCCGTAATATTTTTTTGGGTTCAGAAAATCCTGCGATTTTGTTTCTCGTTTCGTCTCCTAAGTTATAGTTCTCCGTAGTGTATACTTATTTCATGTTTGATGTATTTATTTTCTACATGAAATAAAGTAAAAAGGTGTAATTTTTTTCCAATCAGCCCACGGTGTTGGTGTAAAAATGTGTCTGGGAGTGCCCTTGCGGCAGCTTGGCCCAGAATTGGCGTTGGCACCATTAGAGGAATGACATATTGGATGGCACAATGCGCCATATTTATAAATAAGTGGGCACCTTTGATAATTGTTAAGCTCCCTAAGCACGCGTGTCTAAAGAGCGACCGCTCCGAGATTGAAATGCGGGACACATGAATGGATTTAGATTGCAAATTATGCCCAAAGATTGTAACGCGCCAGAAAGAGACACCAACACAACTTTTAATTCAGCACGCTACCATTGTCATCCTTCATCTCTATTGGGTATTATTACGTGTTTATACTTACTGTGCATTTAAAACTTCACAGTGTAGCGCCATTCAACTCGACGCAATTGTGAAAAGGTCGTTTAAGTCACATTATGGGATTAAGCGCTTGTTATTTACACGGAATTATCAAGCGTTAAATAAATTTCAATAAGACGCAAAAACACCCAAAGGAGAATATTTTTCACATTGTTATTCTAAGCGAGTTCACGGGCAAAGTCGCTCCTGGTCGTGACACTTCATGAATATTGTTGACATGCACACCGCTGATAACACGTGCCGAAACGCCCCAACGTTCACCACTATTTAACCCACAATTTTCGTCTTATTAAAACCGCAAATATTTGGCGAGTGTGTGAACGGACGAGTGCAACAAACACGGCACTTTAAACTTTTCCCAAAACAAACAGAGTCAAATTTCAGCCCTTGCAAGACAAGAGCTACTTTACATCATTTATTTCAGTCGCAAGTGTTTGGATTTAACGAGTGCCGGTGAAAAAATTGTTAATTTCAAGTCCCGCCAAGAAAGGCAAATGATCAATGGCTCACGTCGTTAAAATAGTGAAATAAGCAGTATGTGAAAAAAGCAAAAAGCGGCTGAAGCGGCTTCAGCGTAGGAGCAACTCTTCATTCGGAGGTGTCTGGCATAGGTCGCGGCGCTAATTGGACCCTCGAGCCATCTCGTCTCGCAACTGGAAGGCGACAAATTAAATTAAATCTTCCTGCTGGTGGCACACCTCCGACAACGATGCATACGGGAGTGCCTCAGACTGATGGCAATTTGCATCCACACACACAGAGACAGAAAACAGAATCATCTCGTGATGAGGAGGACACGCCGCGCTATTCATCAAAAATCCAGCCATCAATGCATAAAGATGAGGCGCTAAAGCGCGCAACTGCGCCCATAAATATCGCCAAGCGAAGGCAAATCCCGCACTTTCCTAATACAAACATATCGCTGCCTCTTTAGTGCCAGCAAATCTAGTTCGGAAGGCATTTGTAGTAAGGAGCTGGGAGAGAGGAAGCATCTTCTGTCGGGAGATGAATTGGCAAAGTTCCTCGCAGGAAGCGGCGGGAGCGCTAAGACAAAGTGGAAAGCCACCCCAACTTTATATGGGATGCATTTCTACGGCGTCATCTCTGGAACGAATGAATGTTTGCGCGATAAATCGACGACGCTTCGCCGGAAAACTTCTTATTTTCGAATTTATTGCCAAAAGAACGACTGACCGCACAAACGTGAGACGCGCGGAAACGCGGAAATTGAGACATTTTCACAAATTTTACTCAGACACTTTTTACTGTTGAGCCACTTAAACGAATTCACTGGTGGAGACCTGTCTTTATTTTGAAATTATAAGTTCGTTTCTTTTGATTTATCTCCATTTTCTGTCCACGAAATTTTAGAATAGAAAATATAAGCTACAAACTATGAAAAGCCGGACGGTCCTTGACCGTGTTAGTGGTGGTGGCGAAACTACAAAACAAAATATGGCACAAATATCCACCAAAAACTTATTTGAATACTAGGGACGTTTAAATAAATAGGAATGTCTTTATAACTATTTACTCAAATAAAATTTTAACAAAACTCCTAAAACAACTTTTCCACGCAATCTTTCTCTACCTCTGTGTATATTTTTCGTCCTGTTGGTAGTTTCATAATATCTTCTTCGTCAAAGTTTTTTGTCCAAATGCGTAAGCTAGTTACGTACAAAATTTTCGAACTTAACGTCATTATGGAATCTGGCGTTCCCCAGTGATTCAAAAAAAAATTAAAATCACAAGATATCTTTGCGTTCAAATGAGTTATGTGTTTTCGAGAGTTTTCCTGCAACAAAATCACACATCCTGCTAAAAGATTCCGTCTTCTTAATATAAATAAAGCTTAATTTCTCAGATATTAATTGAAAATAATAAGGTGCATTTATTTGGATACTTCTTTTCTAGTCAGATTTTTGAATTCTGGAGTAACATGACGGAATTACTATAGGTAATACTACCTAAATAAATTTGATTTTCCTTTAGAGTTTAAATCAATTGAGAAGCTCGGTAGAACTTCCTGTATTTCACTGGCTACGCGTTAAGCCAAAAAAGTTCTATAAAAAATAGTTTAACGAGTTATGTCAAAAAAATTAGTTTTAGTCAAAAGTTATAAAAAGATATCGGTTTATACTCGTATTTGTATTCACTAGGAGCACAAGTTTCAGAAAGGATTCACGAGCAGATAATGCCAACTTTTCTTTAAGTGTATAATACAAAGTTTTCTCTTATATGTAAGTACACAGAGAAATTCTTTTTGACTTTTTATTTTTTTTATTTTCTTTATAATAAAAAAATCGCCAAATGGCCACTCTATTCTATGGAGTAAAATAAAAAAAAATCACTAAATCAAATAAGGTATGTATTAACCCCGTTTCATTTTGATTATGCAGAGTTGCGTCTTTAAGAATAAAAAATCTCACATTTTGAAAATTTCACTAAGTATTACAAACAAGCCACGTTAGAAGAAAATTGCAATTTTATCAGTTTTCTTGCATCAGAAGTAAAGCTTTTGATATACGTTATTAGAATTTACATTCATTGAAAATCTTTTTCAAGTAAAATAGAATTTTTCACTTTATCCAGAAGGAAGATATGACATATGAGAATATAAACACAAAATTTTGGCAAATTTTATTCAATAATTTTATAAACTTTAAAAACAACTGAACACATTATCCTTTTACTTCTAACCACCCTAACTGTTACTTTTAATAATATCAAAAAAATCCAGAAGAACATGTTTATTTAGAACTATTTTTTTTTTGATTCAACCTTTTTTTAAATACTTCAAACCTCAGAGTAATTTTTAAACTTCGAGTACAAGTATCTAAATTCTCCAAAATTTTGACTTGAAGGCATATTTGACTGAACTATTAGAATTTGTGTATTCGAAGCTGACAAAAATTTTAAAAAAAGTTAAAAGTCCTAAAAGACAGCATGTGCTTCCTAATTCATCGAATGTTAGTTGTCTTTAAAAGTGGGGCAAACCCCCTTCAGGGATCCCACTTACGACGCCTATAGCACTTAGGCAACTATCAGCACAGGTATGAAGAGATGAAGGGTACAGGAAAAAACGACTTCAGTCTACTTGTCTAAGAAAATGAAATGGACTTATAATATTGTGGTTTTGAGAGTAGGTACTGTGATGATCGCGGTATTTAAAATTTTTTTTTATTAACCAGCGCAAAATATTCGGAGTCAGTTTAAACGTTTAGTTCTTTGACAATATTAATTCAACTTCAATTCAAAAGTTGCAACAAATTTTAATTTAACTTATTTATTCCTTTGTTAGCATTAAAATGTTTAGAAAATTATCGTTCCCACGAAACTTTCCAAGAACTGTTAAAAACGTTATAAATCGCCAAATTGGGTGGTCGAAAGGCCATGTGTTTTAACAAGTGGATATGCAAAGATATGGGGGTTGGCGACGGCCTGGCTCTGCACCACAGTCGCCCAGCTAATCCAATGATTTTCTCACAAAAGCATAATTAATTTACTTTCGTTTAAAATAGCCAAAATTTATTGATAAACCTAAAATTAAATCCAAAATTTTGTTTAGAAATTAACTAGTCACGTTTCAAAAAGAAAGGAATTTATGAGCCAATTTAAGGCACGTTGATGATCAGTAAACAACTCGAGAAAGAATCAAAATTTCATCTTATTCAAAAATTCCCGTAACGTTTCGTACCAAAAAGTTGAGTCTTTATGCAGTGTACTCCAGTCATCAAATAAAATTGAATAATTTATTTTATTCGGCGTAATTGTTAACAAATTGTTGCAAAACTTCAAGAACGAATTGGTCGATTGAAATTCATGTCTGTTAACTAGATTAGTATAGCCAAAACGACGTTGGGCAAGTGCCGCTTGAATAGGGGGTGTTGACAAATTCGTTACAGAACAGAGCTTTTTAAAAGAATATCAAATTACAAGCACACATGTGCATTCCTTATAAGAAATTGCAGCGAAATTAACGTTTTCTTTGTTAAATCAACATCAGATCACGAAACCAGTAGTTTAGAAAAACACGCGAAATTTTTCTGAACATTTTGATGTAAAATTTAACCCTAATATTTAAGGCGCAGCCGTCGAAATTCGGATGTATAAATCATTCTATTTAATTAAATTATTGTAAGCAAAAAAATTGCATGACACGATTGCTGCCCGTTACTAACATAATCCTAAGAGGAAAGTAGACAGGAAAATCCCTAAGGAAATTGGAGAAAAACGCGGAAATGTTAAAATAGTACCGGTGTAGTACTGGGGGCGACATCTAACAAGGGGTAGTACGACCAAAATTACAGTTTCCTCACGGGGTTCTTCCTTATATTTTCTGTGTTATTTAAACAAACAAAATTTGTTGTTACACAAAATTCATTTCATTGTGTTCCCAAAAACAACTTCAGACCTGACAACAACCAATTTTGGAGTTTAATTTCTCTTTCAGGATATTTGGGGAAATTCCATAGCGTTCTTGTATTGTATTCAGTTCAGATCGACGATTACCAAATTTAATGTTTAATTATAATGAAATTGTTAATCGGAAAACACCCCAGCTGTTAATTAATAATAATATTTAGAAAGTTAAACAAGGTTTGATCAAATGCCAAGACAGTAGATAACGAATGGGGGGACAACACAACACAACCTTGACCTTGAGTTTGACCCCGCCCATTTTCCCTCTCTTTCTTTCAAGGCCACTCGTTCTCTCTCTTACTTTTTCAAGGCCAATCCCTCCCACTTCCCCCACCACTTCAAGGCCAAGGCAATATTGGACCTTGATGTTTTCAAGGCCAAGGTCCCCACTTTTGCAAGGCCAACAACTTCCCTCTTTATTTATCATTCAAGGTCACTGCAGCTAATATATATAGAATTCAATACAAATTCAAAAACAGTATCTAATAAGTATTTCTCAATATTAAAGTAGTAAAAAAATGTGGTATCGTTTTACTTGTGAAGGTGTCATAATAGTGGAAGAAACGTGTTTCCACAACCAGTTAGGACACATATCTTTGGAAGGTGGTTGGGAACGTTTCTTTAATAGAGTGGTTGTGTGTGAACAGTGTAGTACTAAGGACATTTCTATTATTAATCCAGATGGGTGGAATAATTCTTTAAGTATTGACATTACTTGTAATGAAGAAGAATTTAAAGAGTTACTTAGAAAATATGGTTTCCTTTGTCATAAGTGTAAAACTCCGTGCTACACAGCTAGCCAAGTGGATCCGGAAAATGCCCAAAAAATTATAGCTATATACCACTAACTTAAATCAGCATAATGGAAGTTGACAATGGTATGTAATATGAAATTGTATGTACTTGTAGAAATTAAGTTTTAAATGTTTTCAGATCCTTACTGCTACATGCTCTTTTGCCTGTCTCCAAAGGACTGTAGTAACAGAAAATTCTTTTGTTTGAAATGTGTGAAGATTATGGCAGTGAGATTTCACATTTGTCATCTACATGTGACTTCAGTGTTAAACTACAAGTGTTTTTGGTGTAATACAGTAATAGGACAGAATTCTCAGTTGTGTGGAAATAATTTAATAAACAAAATGACTGTTAAAATATGGTATTTTAGTAGAGAGCGACAAATGATGTTTTATGATTCTGATGACTATGATTCTGACGACTCATCAAGTAGCTGTGATAGTGGTATAGAATGTTAGTTAGTTAATAAGAGTAGAAATTAGATATAAACAACTTGTAACCTTAGATTAAATTAGTATCTAGATTGTTCTTTTGGTGTATGGATAAAAGTAAATAAATGAAGTTATATAATAAACAGACTTGTGATTCTCAACATAGTATTGATTCAACTCTGACAAAGAGAGGTTGGGGTCTAATAAATAAATTAATAAATAAATTACCCATTGAATTACATATACCGGGTTATCAGTTTTGTGGCCCTGGAACCAAATTACAAGAACGAATTGCACTTGGACATAGTGGTAGAAATAAATTAGATCAGGCTTGTAAAGAACACGATATATCGTACGCCAACGAAACTAATTTGCAAAAACGACACGAAGCAGATAAGTTATTATTAAGTAAAGCAGTTGAACGTTTAAAAGCAAAAGACGCATCGTTTGGGGAAAAAGCAGCTGCATTAGCAATTGCTGGTATAATGAAAGGCAAAGTAAAATTCGGAATGGGAGCTAAAAGTAAAAAGGGTAAAAAAAAGAAGACAAAAAAACAACGAATTCTAGTTGCTCCTAAATATGGTGGTTTTTTACCATTCCTATTACCACTATTAGGTGCTCTAGGCGCTTTAGGAGGAGGAGCTGCAGGGATAGCGACTGCTGTAAATAAAGCTTCGGTAGATAAAAAAATGTTGGAGGAAACTATGCGACATAATAAAGCAATGGAAATGAGTAGCGGTAAAGGTGTAGGAAAAACTAAAGGGAAAGGTCTTTACATTGGTCCATATAAATGGTATCAGAAAAAAAACTCCCAGTAAAATTACCACGTCACGCCCTCACTAATATTGAAATAATAAAGTTTGCTCGACTATTACAAATTCCAAATTTTAGAGGTGTATATATGCGTAATAAATTACCGAAACTTATACATAAAAATGAAACAGGAATTATAAATTTAGATGAAGAAAAAAATAGTGGAACTCATTGGACAGCATATGTAAAAAATAAAAATAATATATTATACTTTGATAGTATGGGCAATTTAAAACCTCCAACAGAGATTATCAATTATTTCAAAAGTGATAATGATGGTAATAACATTACATACAATTATGATGGATATCAGAAAATGGGTTCATATAATTGTGGACAATTATGTTTAAAGTTTTTATATAGACACACATGCAAATTATAAGTTTAGTCGAATCAAAGATGCTGTTTGTATTAACAGGAAAATCAGCGATACTAAGTGCTGACTTTAATCCACCGATTGATGTTAGTGATGGTGTCTATGAACTGGGTGTTACAAATTTTGAAGTCTACAACAGTATACCGAATATTGATGAAGAAAATAATAAATTCTTTTTCGGGGATGTCGAATTTAAAATACCGACCGGTTGTTATCAATTAACCGATATAAACAACTATTTACAACATGTAATTGAAAAACAATTCAGTAATGACCTCTTATATATTACTGCAAACAATAATACATTACATACACATATCAAAGCAACAAAAGATGTTGACTTTACCAAACCAAATACTATCGGACCAGTGTTGGGATTTAATAGTCAAATAGTTCCGAAAAATGTTGGAAAAGATTCGGACAATATTGCAGACATAATGAAACTTAATTCGATTATGATTGAATGTAATATTACAATTGGAAGTTTTAAAAATGGAGAACCTGTACACATAATTTATCAATTTTTTCCAAACGTTCCACCTGGATTTAAAATAGTACAGTCACCAGATCATGTGATTTACCTACCCATTAGTGTTAAAACTATCAGAAATATTACACTTAAAATAATAGATCAAGATGAAAAGTTGGTCAATTTTCAACAAGAGACTGTAACAGTTGGATTACATTTGCAGAAGAAAGAAGAAAATGGGTATTAGTTTTAGAACTGACTCATATAAAAAGCAACAAAAGTGTAGAAAAACAGTTAGTACGAAACGAACCGTGCAACAATTAAGTAATAAAAATAAACTGTTTCTAAAATCATTAGGATTTGAATTATACACATAAAAAATGTTCGATATTGAGAAGGGTATTGAGTGGGATGAAGGTGTGGTAGGTTACAAATTTCAAAGTCATGAGGCATATACAGCCAGATATGAAAACACGGATGAAATTCGAATTCCTTTACAAGAAGATTTGTGTACACTACCATGTGATAGTTTAATTTTAATTGAGGGACAATTGGTTAAAACCGACGCGACAACCAATAAAACTGTACCAGCAACAGAAACCAAGTTTGTAAATAATGGTGTCGCTTTTTTGTTTAGTGAAATACGGTATGAAGTAAGTGGAGTAACTGTAGATACAAACACAAAGCCAGGTATTACAACAACTATGAAAAATCTGGCATCATTAAATCAAAGTGAAAGTCTGAAATTAACAATGTCTGGTTGGGATCTAAATGAAGAAGCCACTAAACCTATAGATGGATATTTTCAAGCATGTATCCCATTAAATCGACTATTAGGATTTGCAGAAGATTATAAAAATATAATGCTAAACATACCGCAAGAGTTAATATTAATTCGTAGTAATAGTGATGTCAATGCATTAATTTGTACAACAAATGAGAAAGCACGAGTTGTAATTGATAAAATTGCATGGCTAGTTCCACATATTGTGCCCGGTTTAAAGGAAGAGGTTAAATTGACAAAAACCATTGAAAAAGATAAAGAAATTGCAGTACCATACAGAAGCTGGGAACTTCATTCGCTGCCACTCTTTACAAATACTACAAAGTGTAGTTGGCCTGTGAAAATCTCTACAAAATTTGAAACACCTCGTTATATTATCTTTGGCCTTCAAAGCAATAGAGAAGGACAACTTGATAAAAATATGAGTAAATTTGATAGAGGCGATATAACCAATATGAGAGTATTTCTAAATAATGAACGATATCCGTATGAAAATTTAAATATTTCATATAAAAAACACCATTTCGGTATATTATATGAAATGTTTACAAACTTTAGATCCCGATACTATTATACAGATAAAAAAGAAACACACATTACACCTACACAGTTTTTCGACAGTTATCCACTAATCATAATTGATTGTTCGATGCAAAAAACTGGTTTACAAACACAGTCTATTGCACTGAGAATTGAATTTGATACAGACACCGGTATAAGTGAGGGAACCACCGCATATGCATTAGTCATTAGTGATCGAGCCTTTACATATACACCGTTGACAAAATCTGTAAAACAAGTCTAAATTAATATTAATAGTGATGGAGAACGAAGTGATTATAGACGTTCAAGGTTACAAAATTGGAAAAAAGTTTATAGTTAAAGAACTGGCTGCTTTAAGAGGAGACAAACTCGCACACTATGTTTTTCAACCCCCTTTCCCTTCACAACTCTTGAATCCTCAAGATGAAAAACAAGTAAAATGGTTAATGAAGAATTATCATTGTATTGACTGGAATATGGGACATATTCCATATTGGAAACACGTACAAGTTATAAACAATGTGTTGAAGGATGTTGACAAAATTTACGTAAAAGGAAAAGAAAAAGCCGAATTTTTGAAAAAATATACACATAAACAAGTTATTGAATTTCCACAACAACCAACATTACACGCCGATAAAGTTAAATGCATGTACCATCTGAACGATAACGCATATTGCAGTCTACATAATGTATTTTTTTTAAAACAAACATTTCGTTAAAAGTGTACAAAACATTGTGTAAATAATCTCAACTCATCAGTCTATTAGTAATCATGGATCAAGAGAGTTGGATAACGTGTCGTAATAATCCAGGACATCGCCTGAAAGTAAAACATCTTCGACGACATTTACGAAGATGTCTTCCACATCGTGAATATTCTTGGAGGAGTTTTGATTGCGGAAATGGGAATTATTTTGATTCAACTTTATCCCATAATACTAATAATGATTATCAACAATCATCGAGAAGCAATTTTGAAAATACAAACTCTTCAAAAAATATTTTTTGTAATGATATGGAATATTAATTGAATTAATTAATTGTAGTATTTATAAATAAATGTTATAGATTTATAAACATTTGTATTTTTTTCATAATATTTACCACTCCCTTACACTTTCAATAATCCTTATACACCACCCAAAAAAATTCATTTTATTTATAAAAAAAGAGTTGATTATTGCAGTGGATATGAGTGATTTTTCTCATTTTTTCAATAAATTAAACAGGTTAACGATGTCCTTGAAACAGGCGGTTACACTCCATCCTGTCTACATAGGTCTTCTTTTTACATTTTTTTGTGTCTATATGTTAACCTTGATGGAATACACCAATGTAGTTGCAGTAAGTGCATACAAAGAAGTTGACCTTGACGGGAGCTTTTAACAATTTATAAATGTGCAGAGAGTGAATGCAGAAATTCATTCTGTGTTGTACAGGTAGTCTGTGTACGAAATAATGTGTTCAAATTATTTTGCTAATTTTAAACCGTGCACTCATGGTGACGAGTGTTGTCAGTGTCCCGGTCCCTCAACTAGGACAACTGTAAGTAACCAGTCATCAAAGTTATTATTTAAAGTATTGAAGGGAAAAGTTGCAAATCCCTATCAAAACCGTAGTGGTTTTAATAGGGATAAACCTAGAATCAATATCGTTTCTGATGTAATTATTAGACCTACTTATTCAAAATTAATCAAAAATGATGAGACACAATTTGAACAATTTGCCAAGTCGTCTTTAAGTCAATCTTTGAGGGAAGATTGTTTTGAAGAGGATGAGATTGAATGTAGTCAGTTAAGTGTGAAAGAGAAGCAATTAGCTAATCACGCTGTTGCTAATATTGTTCAAATCGTTGATGAGGATGATGATGATTCTATGGTTATTCCTTTATCACAACCTGATAGTGAATTATCGTTTTCTTTACCATTCACGCAATACCTGGCTCAACATGGTATTGAAAATGATTATTCGGACGACATCTCGTTGACCTTAATAGACCAGTTTATTAACGAAGACGAGGCGGTGTCCAATCCGGTTGTGGATGAAGGAACTTGTCCCATCAATAATTCGATTACCGATGAGTTAAATGTATTTGATAATGATATGGTCGTGGTGGAAGAACCCCCAATCTCTCCCAGTCCACCACTACCACCACAAAGCCCCTTCGTTGAGCCAGTGTTTACCCGCCCCGTTACACCAATATCTCCTGAAGCGGCACCCGCGGTATTAACTCAACCCCCTATGATAATATCGCAGGACATCATTGACGCCTTATCGGAGCCTTGGGTTGAGGTGGAAAACATTATCAATGGTAACGTTGAACATCCCCCTCAACCCAATTCACCGATTATTGAGGAAAATGATGTTCTGCCAGAGAGATTGGTGGTGGTAGAGACCGAAAATAACATCATTCGGTCACCACAACCTTCACCACCACCGTCACCCATAATATTATCACAGGGCGTCAATGACATGCAACAACCATCTGTCATTGACGCACTGGCAGAGCCGTGGGTTGAAGAGAGGAGGCAGGGTGAAGAGATGGATGTTGAAAATGACATCATTCAACCCTCTCAATTGTCACCCATTCTAGGGCAAACAAATAATAGGATTGAGAATAGGGTGGAGGGTGGAGACGATGACGACGACGATGACATCATTCCACCCACTCCCCCTCACTCACGATCAAGGAGGCGTCGGCGCCCTAGAAAGCCTCGTAGACGTTCGCGAAAGTCGCCATTAATATTAATTATTAATAATTATAATATTAATATTAATATTAATGATGTTAATATTAATAATTAATATTAATAAATCCTATTTCCATCCCACAATCATATCAAGTACATTTAATTCGAACGCGATTTTCCAAATTTTAACATCATACTACCTACAACACGATGGCAAGCATGCTGCTCCTCCTCGAGGTCTTGCTGGATACCTATCTCTGAACACAAAAAAATATATATTTATATAGTATAAATAAAAGTCATTCAAAGATAGTAACAGAAGGCAGCAAATTTATAATTAAACTTTGTTAGTAACCTGTTTAATTTATTGATTTATATTTTCATAAGAAAATGCATCACTGTGAAAACTGTAATAAACAATTTACAACCCGTCAATCACGACTACGCCACGAAAAGCTCTATTGTCAAGTGGTCAAAAAACAGGAAAATGGAGGACCGGCCGCCAAAAAACAGAAAATATGTCATTCAACTGGTAAGTTTTAACTAATAGGTACTCTATTTTTCAATAATTTTTCTTTTCTAGCTAGCAACAATTATATGTGCGTTACATGTAATCAAGAAATTGCTCCAAAGCTTATTACGGCCCATGAGAGAAGTAGACAGCATAGAAATAATTGTCAAAGTACTCCCTTGGAGGATGGGGTGTTTGCACTCAGCAGTGCATTTAAATCACGCATCGCTTCATATAGGATTTGTGATGAGGGCCATTATATCGATTTAAATGAATTTATGGATAAAATTCACAATAAATTACTTAGACTTATTGTTTCACAAATTGAAAAATTTAGTACAATCAAAATAAATTTGGAATTATTTGGATTGTATACCATTGAGTCAAAAAATATATTTGATGTAAAATCTTTCAATACTACTAACAGAATTGTCACTTTAGGCACGAATATTAGGAATATGTTGCATGACTTTCAAGAAGTTATTAGTCAAAAAATGATGGATTTTTTGGAACGAGATTCAGGTAGTTATATATTGTAAAAATCTTTATAATACAATTATTTTTTTGCTTCTTTGTTTTAGGCTGGACACTTGTGAAAATCTTACATTTAGAATTAAATGTAAACTATTACAATCCATTGAAAGCTTCATCGTATATCCCACTACCGCCAAGCGTGAAAATGAAGAGGGCAATAGTTAATGTTCAAAATCAGGATATTCATTGTTTTGGTTGGAGTGTCGTAGCAGCAGTGTGTCTACCTATGGGACCAGAACATTTACCCAGTTCATATCCACATTGGTCGACACTTTTTAATTTCCAAGGTATTGAATTTCCTGTAAAACTGGATAGTATTGCAAAATTTGAAAGTCAAAATAATGTCTCTATTAATGTTTACGGACTTGAATTACTTTATGTAAACAATAAGGTAAAATTTGAAATTGTGGGACCATTATATTTTACAAACTTTAAGAAACCGGTACACATAAATTTATTATTGTTGAGTGATAACGATGGTAATCAACATTACTGTACAATAACTAATTTGCCACGTTTAGTATCTTCCCAACTCTCAAAACATCATCATTCAAAATTTTTCTGTGATGGATGTCTACAATATTTCACAACCCAAGCTTTATTAGATAGACATTCTTCGACTGATTGTGGAAAACTTTATGCTAGAATCCCAAATAATGAATTAATAACAAATAGATTTGGTTATAATGTTCCCGCTAATGTATTAGAATTTCAAAATTATCATCATAAAATGACTATCCCATTTATTGTTTATGCTGATTTCGAATGTTTATTGAAACCTATGAGTACAGTTGCACCAAATCCAAATCAATCATTTTCGATAAAAACTTTTCTCCATCAACCATATTCATGTGCATATTACATTAAATGTTCATATAACGATCAATTATCTAAATTCCAAAGTTTTCGAGGACAGTCATCTGTGGTTGACTTTATTACAGCATTAGAAATAGATTTGATAGAGATTTATAAAAAGTATTTAAGTATTGTACAACCAATGCTTCCATTAACTATTCAAGAAGAGTTTGATTATCTTACAGCAACGGAATGTCATATTTGTCAAAAACCTTTTCAACAGAATGATATTAAAGTAAAAGATCACTGTCATTTAACGGGTCGTTATAGGTCCGCTGCGCACAGTAATTGTAACTTGAATTTTCAAATTCCAAATTTTATTCCGATAGTATTTCATAATTTAACAAATTATGATAGTCACTTATTCATTAAAGAGTTGGCCCTTGAAGAAAGTGAAATTAATATTCTTGGTAAAACTAAAGAGAAATATATTACATTTTCGAAAAAAATTTGTGTAGGCGAATATCTAAATTCAAACAATCGAATAGTCAAGGAGCACTTACACTTGCGTTTTATAGATAGTTTTCAGTTTTTGACATGTTCATTAGAAAAACTGGCAGCAGCCTTGGATGATGCTCAATGTATGGAAGTAAAACGATACTTTCCCGTTGACAGAGAATTTCAGTTAATTAGACAGAAAGGGGTTTTTCCATATTCATTTATCGATGATTTTTCTAAATTAGATCTCACGGAATTACCACAAAAAATTGATTTTTACGATAAACTTCGCGATGAGCATATTTCTGAAGATGATTATCAACGAGCTAATACCGTATGGAATACATTCCATTGTCAGACTCTAGGCGAATATTCTGATCTCTATTTAAAAAGTGATATTTTGCTATTAGCTGATGTCTTTGAGAATTTTCGAAACATGTGCCTTAAGCATTATGAACTTGATCCAGCACATTACGTGACTGCACCATCTCTTAGTTGGAATGTTATGCTTAAATTTACCCATGTAAAATTAGAATTATTGACTGATATAGATATGTTGCATTTTTTCAAAAAAGGGATTCGTGGGGGAGTTAGTACATGTGTTAAACGAGCGGCTCAAGCAAATAATAAATTTCTTCCAAATTATGACCCTTCGAAACCGACATCATACATTTTATACCTCGATGCAACAAATCTCTATGGTTGGGCTATGAGTGAAGTACTCCCTTTAGGTGGATTTACTTGGCTAACGCAAGACGAAATTAATTCACTTAGTATTATGGATTTGACTGATACCACACCTGAAGGTTATGTCCTTGAAGTAGATATCTCTTATCCTCATCATTTACACAACTCTCATAATGATATGCCATTTCTACCTGAAAATTTAATTCCACCAAACGGAAAATGTGCTAAACTCATTCCAAATCTATGTGCTAAAACAAACTACATAATACACTATCGAAATTTAAAACAAGCTCTACAAAATGGACTAGAATTGACAAAAATTCATAGAGTACTAAAATTCAATCAATCGTCATGGCTCAAACCATATATTGATTTAAATACGAAATTACGAAATCAGACTAAAAATAAGTTTGAAAAAGATTTATTTAAACTCATGAATAATAGTGTGTATGGAAAAACCATGGAAAATGTCGATAATCGGGTAGATATTAAACTGGCTACACATTGGAAAAAAAACGGTCACAAGTATGGAGCAGAGACATGGATAGCCAAACCACAATTTAAAAATTGTTCTATTTTTACTGAAAATTTAGTTGCAATAGAAATGAATAAAGTTCAAGTAACGTATGATAAACCTATTTATGTAGGATTCAGTATATTGGAAATTTCAAAAACTTTAATGTATGACTTTTTTTATAATTTCCTTAAAGTTAAGTATGGAAATAATGTACAGCTTTTGTATACGGATACGGATTCATTAATTTTAGAAATTTATACGGAAAACGTATATAATGATATTAAACAGAATATCGATCGGTTTGATACTTCAAATTATCCCGAGAATAATATTCATGATATTCCTAAAACTGTGTCTGTTATCGGTAAAATGAAAGATGAGTATGCTGGTGTACCAATTGTACTACTTTATGGCACCGGTGCCAAAGCATATTGTGTGCAAACAGTGAATGATTTAATTAAAAAGGCTAAAGGTGTAAGTAAACATGTAATTGATAAATCTCTAACACTGTTACAATATCGGGCAATTGCAACAAATCCTTCATCTTCATCAGTTTTCTGTGTTATGAACGTTTTCAAATCTTATTTACATAATATGTATACCGAATTAAGGAATAAAATAGCACTGTCTAATTTCGATGATAAACGATACATTTTAGGTAATTCAATTGATACATTAGCCTGGGGACATTACGATATTGATAGAGATCGAAATTTAGATTCTCTAATTAGAGAATTGCAAAAATATGTGGAACCCACTGATTGAATTTTACCTTATTGTAGATATGTAACGATATGTAACCATTTATTTATACTACATAGTTATTATTATTATGTATTTATAATTGATGTAATGTGTAAAGTATTTTTATTTGTATTTTGTAAGTCAACAATGAAACTTGTGCAACAAAAAGATTTATTAAAAATTTCTAATCACGACTATTCAGTTTGTGTACCCTATCAACAGTTTCCTAAACATAATACTTTATTCAATAATAGTGTAAAAAGAGGACTAGTGGTTGGACGTTCTGGATGTGGAAAAACAAATGTGATATTAAGTCTCTTGCTGCATCCAAATGGATTACGCTTCACAGACATTTACTTATTTTCAAAAACGCTACAACAACCAAAATATCAATTTTTAAAATCGGTTCTGGCACCTCTCGATAAAGTCGGTTACTATGAATATGAAGATGGTGCCGAAATTCCCCCTCCTAAAGAAATCAAACCCTATTCCATAATAATATTTGATGATGTAGTCACTTGTAACCAAAATATAATACGTGATTATTTTTGCTTTGGTAGGCATTATAATATCGATTGTATATTTATAAGCCAAACGTATTCTTCCATTCAGAAACAATTAATTCGTGATAATGCTAATTTTATAATTATCTTTCCTCAGGATGTATTAAATTTAAAACATATTTTTAATGATCACGTTGGTACAGATATGTCATTTGAAACCTTTCAGAAAATGTGTTCACAGTGTTGGCAAAAACCGTATGGATTTGTTACTATTGATAAGGATGCTGAACAAGACAATGGGCGTTATCGTAACGGTTTTGATCAGTTCATTAAAATATAAATGTAAATGTTTGTCAAAGATTTATTTATTAGTCGACGATCGACATGGATAAACGTTTAGCTTTAGAGCTGGATAAGGCAAGACGACACGTTAAACAAAAAGTACGATCATTATCTTCACACATTGCAAGTTCGCAAAGACGTTTCGCAACCCACATTCAACCTCTAACCGATCCAATAAAAAGTTTAATTTCTGAAATTAAACATGAACGCGAAGTTGTCCCAAAACAGGAAAAAATATCAATTCATCATGAGATCAAACAACCGGAGGCGAAGCGACTTTTTGAGTCAACGACTACAAGCCGTAGTACTACATCGCTCGATCCACGATTCAGTTTAATGCGACAACATGCGACTGCTAGCACACCCAGAGAGGAGGGAGAGTCACTCAGGAACGTGACCATTGGAAAGTTGCAAGAAACATTAATAAATTTGTCAAAAACCGATGCATTTCGCCATTTTCTTAAACAATGGACCGGTTTACCTCGACAGTACATTGAAGATATGATTATTAACACAGAAAACAAATTTGATCATCAATATGGTGTGAGACATGGAACCGAGGCAAATAAATTTTTTATTGGCAATTCTGAAATTGATTTCAAAGACGATCATGTAATCGTTCAAAATGTAGCTTATCCTGATACACCTGGATTGTATGAATTATTATTTAAAAAAAATCCAACTAATTATACTCAATCAGATTTAGAAACTTATCGAAATATTGTCATTCGAACCAATGCAGACAGAAAAAACTATAAACCAAATGCACAAATTCTGGGTAATGTAGGGAACAAATATAAAACAATTATTCGACATTTCTCGAGACAGCCACTTCAGGAACACCGTGCATCTCAGTCGCCGCCATTTTACAGTGATACTGAAGAAAGCCTTGATGCCGATCAAGGTCAATCGACTCCTGTCCAGCAACGAAGCCGCAGTAGTAGTCTTTCAATTCTCGTACCACCAGCACGTAAACAGTATCCGCGACTTCGCAACATACCTGCAATACAACGATTGCAGGCTCAAGGTCATGAACAATCAACTCCGACAAGTAGTATCCAACCAATATCAAAAAGAGTTAAGGGTGGTGGTATTCTTCGCACATTGGCTTTAACAGATAAAAATTTAGAATTTGTTCCCTACAAAAATCCCAACACACTCGTAAATAGACTACGTCTTTTATTATCATCGACAGTAGCTGGTAATAATAATCATATGAATGAAATCAATCGCATCATAACAGAATTGCGTGAATCGAAAATAATTCGTTAATAATTTAGAGACGACTTGTATATATTGCAAACACATTATATTTTATAGTTAGTATTTCTACATACTTTATTCATTCAATAGACAAGAATATGACATTAGATAAATTTGGTGAACACATTAGTGAACACAGAATTCGGACAACTTTACAACGTGTCAAATCTTTCTCATATACCACAATCTCACTCTTTGGGACACTGGATCCAGCTAAAAAACTTTTTGTATTATTTAATATTGGTACGAATTATATTTTCCCATTAAAAGAAGCAACGATTACGTCTGTACATGGTAGTCCATCGAGCGGGTGGATTGCATTAATTAATTCGAAACAAACTACGAATTTAATTGGTCAAATTTTACGTGAAGGTGACAAACTATCATTTAAATATGGACCCAAAACATCAGAAGCTAAACCGATATATATAGAAATAGTTTTAAAAGTACCAATCCACCATGAAGCGTAGTGATTTAAATATTAAGCGTCAAGTTGTTAATGAACTACATGCACCGGCGAGAGTGAACTTTAAAAGACGACGTGTGATAGTGAAAGGTTTAAATGATTTATTGCAACTCGATCTGGTTGAAATGATACCATATTCACGCGTCAATAAAGGCTTTAAGTATATCTTAATGGTTATCAATGTTTTTTCTAAATTTGTATGGGCTGTTCCATTAAAGAATAAGTCGGCTTTAAGTGTTGTAAATGCAATGAGTGAAATTTTAAAAACTCGACGTAACGTTCCTAAAAACATTCAAACAGATCTGGGAAAGGAGTTTTACAATAAACATTTTCAACAATTAATGAATAAATACAAAATTAATCACTACAGTTCTTATTCGAATTTAAAAAGTAGTGTCGTCGAGCGCGTGAATCGAACAATCAAGGGAATGATGTATAAAGAATTTTCGGTGCAAGGTCACTACAACTGGATAAACATTTTACCTGACATAATAAAAAAATACAATAATACCAGACATAAGACTACTGGTTTAAAACCGATTTCAATAAATAAGAAAAACGAACGCAAAGTTTTGGATCAAGTTTATAGTCATCTTAAAACAATGGACATTTATAAACCCAAATTTAAAGTTGGTGATTTTGTTCGAATTAGTAAACATCGACATCTTTTTAAGAAAGGGTACACCCCAAATTGGAGTAATGAAGTATTTACAGTTTCGAAGGTTCAAAATACTAATCCTAGAACTTATTTGCTACAAGATGTTTCTGGAGAAACAATACGAGGAGGTTTCTACACTGAAGAATTACAAAAAGTTAAATATCCGAATGTATATCTCGTTGAGAAAGTTTTACGAAAGAAAGGTAACCGTTTATTCGTCAAGTGGAGTGGAATGGATAAAACTCATAACTCTTGGATTAATTCATCGGATATTACATAGATAATTATTATTATTATGAATTGTTTTTTTAATAAAATAAACTATAAGGAATCGATTAAAACACTTTATTTCATCAATATTATAGGTAGTACATTAAATATCCTTAAATCTATTATAAATCCTCCATATTATTCTACCACTTATTTAATTATAAACTAATTAAATCAAGACGCCTCTTGATTTTTACCTCGCCTTTGGCGCGCGCCCGACACTGATCAAGGTTAACAAGTCTGCATACCTATGCATAAGAAGACGCACATAAATAATACATGAATACAAATATAAAAAAAAATAAAACTACAACAATGCTATTTTTAGTAACTAATTTGAATTTTTGAATTGTAGTTTTGTCTGTGGAAAGCAATTTCACATATCCACATTTTGGAGAATGTTTTTTATGCTCCATAAACGCATCATCACTTTTTTCCCATCGTGAAATTATTACTCCACAAACAAAACACTGGGTACAATCAGATATTTGAATATAAAACAATCCCGCTTTTGCTAAACTCCATGGAGATGGGTATGAATGTACCCAGTTCTTATATGATAACAGTCTTTTATCAAAACACTCGTATAAACTTTTTTCATATTGTCCATCGTCTAGACACATGATTTTTTATTTATTTATTTATTTTAAGAAACTATCACTAGCACAAAACGCACACTACTTCACACACATAAGTCTTTTTCCGATAATTTCATCCTACTCTTCGGCACCCTCGTTAACTGTAAATGAAATATACATTTCTTTAATTTCTTTTCATCCTCCATTTTACATTATGTTCACTCACCTAATATTTCATCATCCACACGTTGAAACTCAAAACAATGTGCAGATGTCGGGTTTCTAGCATCTTCTTTTCCCAAATATATTAAATATAGTGGACGTGGATCTCGTAATAACTCATCAATTTTCTCCTCAGTCAAATAATCACTTATTCTTCTCGGCAGAAACACTGCATAATTGTCCAACTCAACAAGCACTGAATTTCCGAACAGAGACTTTGTGCGTCTAATATTATGTATGCGGAATCTTGTGTTCAACTCTAGCTCACCAGCTTTTAAAATGGGCTTCTGTCCGCATCGAGCGATTCGATTCAATACATCCATGACCCAGCAGCGAATACTCTTAGACATTAACACAGATATATGCACTTTTTTATATTCTTATTTCTCGGAGGATTAAATCAGTACTGACTGCTATCAAACTTGTACTAAATTCTATATATTAACTATACCCCCACTTTTTAACCTTGAATGAAAATGCACCAATATTGTGGCCTTGAAAAAGTGAAATAATGAGAAAAAGTGAGATGAAAACATCAAAGATAAAGAGGGAATGAGTGGTCTTGAAACAGGGAGCGACTCTGCTTGCTGGTCACACTTACTTGTATCAGTAGGTTGAAATAGGTGTACATAAAAACATGTAGCTTTTTTTTACAACTTTTATTTTTTTTATACAATAATATTTACATTTTACTACAACTACTACTACTACTTAGCTAAACTTATTCTACACTATTTTAACGAAAGAACCCCGGCCCTAAAAAATTCACAATAAATTACTGTTGAAAAAGATTCAATAAAACTTACTTCTTTAATTTAAGGCATTATGATTCTTTTTACTCCTCAGGAAGTCGAGGTAGCTGGGCTCATTAAAATGATCCCAGTTCTCCTCTTCTTCTTGCACCATCACTTTACTTGAGGCCCTTTGTTTTATGACATGTTTCCTTTTACTCCTCAGGAAGTCGAGGTAGCTGGGCTCATTAAAATGATCCCAGTTCTCCTCTTCTTCTTCTTGCACCATCACTTTACTTGAGGCCCTTTGCTTTTCTTTATCGGCCCGATGGCACTTCCAAATGTGCCTTTCGAGCCGAAACCAAAGAAGAACGTGGTTTTTGTCGTATGGACAAATAATAATATCCTCTGAAAAAAAATTATTTCCAACTAAACTACTAAAAAAATATTAAACTTACCAGGAGTATTAAAAATAGAACTTTTTCTGATGGGTTCCATTTTTTAAGAATTTCTTGTTATACACTGATATACACAAGAACTGTGTTACACAACACAACACATTACCTTTTATACAGTTTGGGGTGGAAAATGAGTAAGGACAATTGCGCGATTCATCTTGAATGAGTGAGGAGTTGTTGGCCTTGCAAAAGTGGGGACCTTGACCTTGAAAACATCAAGGTCCAATAATGCCTTGGCCTTGAAGTGGTGGGGGAAGTAGAGGGGTTGGCCTTGAAAAAGTAAGAGAGAGAACGAGTGGCCTTGAAAGAAAGAGAGGGAAAATGGGCGGGGTCAAACTCAAGGTCAAGGTTGTGTTGTGTTGTCCCCCCATTCGTTATCTACTCAAGACATCATAAGAGTCAAATTTGCAAAATTTCGCATATGTGGAAACTACTTAACAAGGGTAGTGGGGTAAGCGAGTTAGTGTAGCTTACGCAAGATGAGCCCTTGACTTTAGGAGGGATTCGATTTTTGACGGTCTTTCGAGGTAGTCGATTGTCGTGTTGCCCTTTTAAATTTTTATAAATTTAAAAAACATCTTCGTTTACCTTTTAGTGCGTCTAAATTGTACTAAGTGCATTTAAGCGTAATTTTAAATTAAATTAATTTAAATTCTTGAATTAAGTGATAGCGTTAGTGATTAGTGAGTAAGTTAAAAACGAGACAAGTTTAGTGTTCGTTCGATTAGGTAGTGCTGCGAACTACAACACCTGGGAAGCAGCTAACCCCCTGCGTTAGGAGGATTAAAATTTCTAGGTAGGCCCTCAAAAGGATTAATTAATTTTTTATTCATTTAATATTATAATATTAAATCATTTAAGTCATTTCGAAATAGTGATCATTATCATTCATTTCATAAATTCTCTCGTAACCACCAAGTTATTAAGCATCGGAAATGCCGAAAAGACCAGTAATTATTTAAATTCTTGTGCTTCGTCTTACGTCAGCTATATAAATTTTAAATAAATCATTTTCAACTTAAAATAACTCGCAACAAACAATTTCATATTTTTCAATTCAACCATCCCACCTTTAAATTACAATATTAAAAGTTCTTTATATTCTTTGCTTCTAACTTCTAAATCTGTTACGACAAATTTGAGTGAAACGGCATCAAACAAATATTCAACTACAACAAAAGTCTAAATCCAAAACCCACGGTGCTATTCAAACTGTTGTACACAGATAATTTAAGGTTGCATACACCAAAATATTACGAAATAGAAGGATTTGTTGCTAGTTAAGGATAGGTTTAGAGTAGAACGATTTCTCTTCCGCAACGCGTTAGGCGATAAAGCAAAAGAGTGTTTCTCTTTTGCGTCCAGATCAGAAATTACAGGCTCGTGAGTTGGCCATCTTCATGGGAAGAGTCGTAGTCCCCGGGGACGCTCTTCCCCAACTTTAACAAGGTCTAAGACGCGGTGGCAGGTCGTAGTTTCCGCCCGTTGTACTTAGAATGGACGTTGTAATTCCCGTCCCAACGGCAAGTACTTCCACGTACTTGCAGGCTACTACGGACGATCGAGCAGACATAATCATCCGTGATTATCTGTAATAAACTGATATCGCGACATGGCAAAGTTCTGCACAAGTCTTTGTCAAAGCTCGTGGACGGAAAACTTTAGAGAGAAATTACTTCTACATTTATTCAGATTGATTTGTAAAAGCTTGTATGTCCGGGTTTTATTCGTAATTCATTCTAGGTGTTGATCACCTGACTTTTACCGGAGACGGAATTTCGGCACTAGGGCGCAAAATTCAATGCGATGCACGTATCAAAGATTCCGCGAGCATGTTATAATCCGCCTTTGGTACAAGTAATTTAGAAACGCGTTGTCAATTGCCTGGATCCTATGAGTTCGAGCAATATCATCTGAAACGTAGGTTAATTTATTTGGACATTATCGAATTAAATTAATTCATGTTAAATATTAACGTCATATCATATCAATAAAACTTTTTCGTATCACTCAGCAACTTCGAAACTATTTACTTGGAATTTCAAACGAATTGTGGTTACGACTCTGAGATATGTTTTGACGACATTACTATACAAAAACAAATAACAATTGGCCAAATTTGATCAAACTTTCATAACCATTGATTATTGTAATCCATCCAACGGAATATTCATTATTCTTGTAATAAATAACTTTGGAGGAAACTTGTGGTTTAAATTTCTTCTCCCATGCGTTTTGACACTACTTTGAATCCGGACTTGCGTTACGGATAAATCCGGAACCCTTTCTGATAAGAATTAAGATCAAATTACGATATCATTATAAGAGTGACTTCGTACATCAAAACAACACAACGTAGGTAAGTGAAATGATCATGTAGCGTATCAATTAACTAGACGAGCCAAACCATTTCAAAAAAAGAAAACAAAAGTAAAATTCAAGATTAATTAAATAAATCAATTAAAATAAGTTGTAAATCATTTAAACATCGATCAACCATCATCAATCACAGTCTCACTACATATATATTTTTATTGGTGCCGTGACCAGGATTCAAAGTCATAAAGTGTCATTTCCGAGGGGAAAATTGCCGTAAATAAGATACTGCTGTGTTATTAAAATTTCTAGGACTCCAATTTATTTGATCGTTCGATACCCGAGATTGAAGGTTGTCGACATGGAAAACAACAGGAACACCGGAAACGCCGGAGCCCCACCGCAAGAAATGCCGACGTGGTTCGTTCGTTGGTTAAACTCCCAACAACCAAGGAATGTGCCAAACTTCGCGGCGCCATCGACGTCGACAGCGGTTCAAAGACCGCAAGCCATCCTTCAGGTACGTCCAAGTACCAGCGCCGCCGCTGATGTCGATGGTTGGCAAGTCACTCCACTACCTAGCGACGGGACGACTTCGCCAGAACCCGACCCGGAAATTCCGGTAGCTCCGGAACCAGCCCCTCTTGCGAGCCCTCTTGTGCAAGAGCCGGGAAGTTCGACCACATCAGCGACTTCGGGAGCAGTGATGGCCTCACCACCTATGCCAATCACAACAGACAATGTGGCCGCAATTTCCGGAGTACTCCGGAGCTTGCTGGATCGCCCACTTCCAGCTCCTGAACGACCATCTTTCGAAGGCCTGAAAAGGCAAAATCCGGTGAAATTCTTACGAGCCATTGAAGAATATGGACGTTTTTTCGGGCTCGACTCGCAGCGTCTTTTGGGAGTCGCCATGGATTGCTTGAAAGGCAATGCCAAACATTGGACGGGAATATTCCAGAAGAAGTGGCGTGGTTACGAGGACTTTCGACGGGACTTTCTCCGGACCTACTGGTCGGCCAAGCGTCAACGGGACATCAGATTTCAAATCGCTACAGGCCGCTATGACGAAACCAGGGGCACGATGCTGTCGCATTTTGCTTATTACGTCGACATGGCGAACATGTTAACAACACCTTTATCGGAGGAAGTGTTGCTGGATGAATTACTGCGTCACTTCCCCGAAAGAATACAGTCGTGGTGGGTATTAGAGAAAATCTGTACCACCACGGATGCCGCCGAATTCCTGGCAGCTCAAGAAATTCCGGGACAAAATCCGGGAGAGAAAACCAACATCGCTCCCAGGGAACGACCCCGCGCAACAGACCACCAGCGGCGTAACGAGCCAAAGCGCCCGCGGCCAAACATTGACCACCACGAAGTAACTCGTCCTGCGGCTCCTGCAAATCGTGGAAATGGTTTCCCAAAACGCTCAAGTGACGAACAACAATGGCGCAACAACCAACCCAGCACCAGCAACAACCGTTGGCACAATAACAACGGAAACAACAGCAACAATCACTGGCGCAAAAACAACCCCAACGACAACCGCAACAACACAAGTTCGAGAGCGCAGGGTGAAACATCACGAAACTCCAAGAATTCGGGAAACGGGGGCGGAGTACAGGACGGGGCCTAAAGTACTCCGGCCAGCAGCACGGCCCACAAAGCGACAGCAGGAACCAACAATTGAGGACGGGAGAGAAACGTAAACGTTCAACTTCGTCACAGTCAACAGAAGGGGAAAACGATGCTCGACCGCGAGCATCCCAGGTTAAGTTAAATGTTTTTTCTATAATTAAATCCGCTGCCGCAGGTAACAACAACATACAAAGGGTCGTGCCGGAGATTAAGATCCAAATCTCTCAACAACAATCAGTCACCGCGCTTTTGGACACCGGAAGTGAAGTCAGCTGTATTTCCGAAGAAGTTTGGTCCAAGTTGATCGAGACCGGAAACAAACCGCCCACATTACCGGTTACCTCAATCCATCTTCGTGGAGCCATCGGCCAGCGAAGTTGCCAGGTTGTTATTCAGTGTTACCTGGAAATCAAAATCGACGAACATCTCTACCCCGTCGTGGCGCTTGTCGTTAAAAATTTAATCAAGCCAACCATTTTGGGAGCAGACTGGCTAAATGAACAACGCGCGGTCATCGATTTCGATAACAACGAAATCCTTTTGAGAAACGGGGAGAAGCACCACAGTTTTCCGTTTAGAAAAACCACGGAGATACCACCGGAACCGGAGGATTATGTGGAAGATCTTGTTGGTCACATCGAAGTCAATCATTCGGCGCCGATCACGACTTGTAACAAAAAGCAACACTTAGAGTCACCCAGTGCCCTACAAGCCAAGGTGGACCCATTAAAAATTCCTGAGGCCGAGAAACGGAAATTAATACACCTGCTGCAAGAGTACAGATGTATCTTTAGTTCGCGTCCAGGGCTAACACACAAATACACTCACGAAATAAAACTACACGACAAGACTCCCTTCTTGAAACGACCGTACCCAGTACCTTTTGCTCTACGTCCTGCCGTCGACGCCACAATTCAGGAAATGTTAGACTTGGGGGTAATAAAACGTGAGGCGTCACCTTACGCAAGTCCCATGACGGTAGTGAAAAAGAAAGATGGAACGGTGAGAATTTGCCTCGACGCCCGAATGATCAATTCCAAAATGATCGCCGATTGTGAGTCACCACCCGCTGCTGACGAATTATTACGTCGATTTCACGGAATTCGCTACATGTCCACCATTGATTTGAGATCGTCGTACTGGCAAATCCCACTTTCGCCAGAAAGCAGACAGTACACCGCCTTTCTGTACAACGGTCGCAGTTACACATACCAAGTCCTACCTTTCGGGTTAAAAACTGCTGTGGGTTCATTCAGTCGTGCAATGGACGTAGTGTTAGGAACAGAAGTTCGCGAATTCGTCGTGAATTATATCGACGATTTGTTAGTGGCTTCCGAAACGCTAAACGAACATTTAGAACATCTCCGACAAGTTTTCGAAAAATTGAAGCAAGCTAGAATGACGATAAATCTCGAAAAATCCAATTTCATACAAAAGGAAGTGAAATTTCTGGGGCACATTCTCACAATCAACGGTATCAAAGCCGACCCGGAAAAAATCAGCGCCATCCGAAATTTTCCGGTTCCCCAGAAAACTAAACACGTTCGAGCCTTCCTGGGACTTTGTAATTTTTATCGAAAATTTTGTGCTCGATACAGTGCAGCCACACAAGACTTAAACAAACTACTTCGAAAGGGTGAAAAATGGAGATGGGGACGAAATGAACAAGAAGCTTTCGATCGTGTGAAAGATCTGTTCCTCGAAGCTGTGTTGTTACGTTACCCCGACCTGAATAAAATATTCTACGTCCAAACTGACAGTTCTGGTTACGGATTGGGGGCGGAATTGTATCAAATTCAGGAAGACGGTTCGCGAGGTGTGATCGCTTTTGCAAGTCGCTCTTTGAAAGGACCCGAACTCAACTACACGACTACAGAAAAGGAATTACTCGGCGTCATTTTTGCCTTACACAAATTTCGAATCTACATCCAAGTCACAAAAATCATCATCCGAACCGACCACCAAGCTTTGAAATTTCTGAGCCGTTGTCGTTTGCTCAGTGAACGCCTAACTCGATGGACTTTGATACTAGGACAGTACGACTACGAAATCGAGTTGGTAAAAGGAAAGGATAATGTAATTGCCGACATCCTGTCACGATACCCGTCCGACGGTGAAGCCAGTTATGAATATCCACGTGAACAACCAATAGTTGCAATGTTTGAAGTCAACAACACACCTGAAATTCTCCAACTGATGTCCGATCTCAAACAACACCAATCAGATGATCCTGTTTTGAGTCAAATAATTGCCAACAAACAATCCGGTGCAGCTGCTCCAGATGCGAGAACTCAACGGGTTTGGTCCCAATATAATTTCACAAATAATGTGTTAGTTCACAGATCTCAAAATTCAAACGACGTTTGCCTGGCCATACCTGAGAGTTTGGTAATTAAGCTCGTGGATTACCATCACCAACTCCTGGGCCATTTCGGGGCAACCAAAGTGTACAATTCCATGAAGCGCGAGTACTACTGGCCGAACATGTATCGTACAATTAAGAAACGTCTACGAAGTTGTGACCTTTGTCAGAAGACAAAAAGTTCCAACCGTCCACATCAGGGTCCATTAACGCCAATCCTTTACGACCACATTGGAGACCTAGTTTGCGCCGATTTCTATGGGCCTTTACCAACAGGACGATTGGGGGCGTCCTATGTATTTGTGGTCATTGACGTCTTCAGCAAGTTTCTCAAACTTTACCCACTGAGAAAAGCCACCGCCAAAATCGCTGCCAAACGTCTCATAGAGGATTTCTCTGGGTACATCAAACCCAAATGTGTGTTAAGCGACCACGGGACACAATTTATTTCGAACACTTGGCAGAATAGTTTGAGAGCTGCCGACATTCAACCAACGCTCTCGTCGATTCGTCACCCAGAATCGAACCCTAGCGAGCGCGTAATGCGGGAGCTGGGGAGAATTTTCCGAGCGTATTGTAAAGAAAACCACACCAGTTGGGTCAACCATTTGAGCAACATCGAAGATTGTTTGAACTACGTGCCACACATCAGTACCGGATTTTCTCCATATGAAATCCTGTACGGCAGAACACCACCAAACCCACTAGATGCAGTCACATCGGGTTTACTGCCTGTACGTCCGCCACTCACGAGAGAAGAAATTCATGAAAAGGCTCGCGAATACTTGAGACATCATGCGAACTTACGGCAGAAAAACCAAAAGGGTGAAGTTACCGTACTGGAAATTGAAGATTGGGTCCTACTGAAGAACAAAGTGACTTCCGATACCAGAACCCACCAATTCGCCAAGTTCATGCCTTTGTACAGTGGTCCGTACAAAATAATCGCCAAGCCTCATCCAAACACATACCAAATCGCCGACCCAGTGACGAACGAAATTAAAGGTGTATACAACATGACAAATTTGAAATTCTACCACCGACGAGACGACTAAAATAAAACCGCAAGAAGTTCATGAGGGCCAATCTCGAGGCGTATCTACCAATTCGAGCGTTTCTGACATTATGGGCGCATCCACCATCTGGTGATTCCACCATTCCGACCACCAACCAGAGGACAGCAAACCTACACGCGGTGTCTTACGCTGCATCTACGAAGCAACGCAAGACAGGGGGCGAATGTGATGATCGCGGTATTTAAAATTTTTTTTTATTAACCAGCGCAAAATATTCGGAGTCAGTTTAAACGTTTAGTTCTTTGACAATATTAATTCAACTTCAATTCAAAAGTTGCAACAAATTTTAATTTAACTTATTTATTCCTTTGTTAGCATTAAAATGTTTAGAAAATTATCGTTCCCACGAAACTTTCCAAGAACTGTTAAAAACGTTATAAATCGCCAAATTGGGTGGTCGAAAGGCCATGTGTTTTAACAAGTGGATATGCAAAGATATGGGGGTTGGCGACGGCCTGGCTCTGCACCACAGTCGCCCAGCTAATCCAATGATTTTCTCACAAAAGCATAATTAATTTACTTTCGTTTAAAATAGCCAAAATTTATTGATAAACCTAAAATTAAATCCAAAATTTTGTTTAGAAATTAACTAGTCACGTTTCAAAAAGAAAGGAATTTATGAGCCAATTTAAGGCACGTTGATGATCAGTAAACAACTCGAGAAAGAATCAAAATTTCATCTTATTCAAAAATTCCCGTAACGTTTCGTACCAAAAAGTTGAGTCTTTATGCAGTGTACTCCAGTCATCAAATAAAATTGAATAATTTATTTTATTCGGCGTAATTGTTAACAAATTGTTGCAAAACTTCAAGAACGAATTGGTCGATTGAAATTCATGTCTGTTAACTAGATTAGTATAGCCAAAACGACGTTGGGCAAGTGCCGCTTGAATAGGGGGTGTTGACAAATTCGTTACAGAACAGAGCTTTTTAAAAGAATATCAAATTACAAGCACACATGTGCATTCCTTATAAGAAATTGCAGCGAAATTAACGTTTTCTTTGTTAAATCAACATCAGATCACGAAACCAGTAGTTTAGAAAAACACGCGAAATTTTTCTGAACATTTTGATGTAAAATTTAACCCTAATATTTAAGGCGCAGCCGTCGAAATTCGGATGTATAAATCATTCTATTTAATTAAATTATTGTAAGCAAAAAAATTGCATGACACGATTGCTGCCCGTTACTAACATAATCCTAAGAGGAAAGTAGACAGGAAAATCCCTAAGGAAATTGGAGAAAAACGCGGAAATGTTAAAATAGTACCGGTGTAGTACTGGGGGCGACATCTAACAAGGGGTAGTACGACCAAAATTACAGTTTCCTCACGGGGTTCTTCCTTATATTTTCTGTGTTATTTAAACAAACAAAATTTGTTGTTACACAAAATTCATTTCATTGTGTTCCCAAAAACAACTTCAGACCTGACAACAACCAATTTTGGAGTTTAATTTCTCTTTCAGGATATTTGGGGAAATTCCATAGCGTTCTTGTATTGTATTCAGTTCAGATCGACGATTACCAAATTTAATGTTTAATTATAATGAAATTGTTAATCGGAAAACACCCCAGCTGTTAATTAATAATAATATTTAGAAAGTTAAACAAGGTTTGATCAAATGCCAAGACATCATAAGAGTCAAATTTGCAAAATTTCGCATATGTGGAAACTACTTAACAAGGGTAGTGGGGTAAGCGAGTTAGTGTAGCTTACGCAAGATGAGCCCTTGACTTTAGGAGGGATTCGATTTTTGACGGTCTTTCGAGGTAGTCGATTGTCGTGTTGCCCTTTTAAATTTTTATAAATTTAAAAAACATCTTCGTTTACCTTTTAGTGCGTCTAAATTGTACTAAGTGCATTTAAGCGTAATTTTAAATTAAATTAATTTAAATTCTTGAATTAAGTGATAGCGTTAGTGATTAGTGAGTAAGTTAAAAACGAGACAAGTTTAGTGTTCGTTCGATTAGGTAGTGCTGCGAACTACAACACCTGGGAAGCAGCTAACCCCCTGCGTTAGGAGGATTAAAATTTCTAGGTAGGCCCTCAAAAGGATTAATTAATTTTTTATTCATTTAATATTATAATATTAAATCATTTAAGTCATTTCGAAATAGTGATCATTATCATTCATTTCATAAATTCTCTCGTAACCACCAAGTTATTAAGCATCGGAAATGCCGAAAAGACCAGTAATTATTTAAATTCTTGTGCTTCGTCTTACGTCAGCTATATAAATTTTAAATAAATCATTTTCAACTTAAAATAACTCGCAACAAACAATTTCATATTTTTCAATTCAACCATCCCACCTTTAAATTACAATATTAAAAGTTCTTTATATTCTTTGCTTCTAACTTCTAAATCTGTTACGACAAATTTGAGTGAAACGGCATCAAACAAATATTCAACTACAACAAAAGTCTAAATCCAAAACCCACGGTGCTATTCAAACTGTTGTACACAGATAATTTAAGGTTGCATACACCAAAATATTACGAAATAGAAGGATTTGTTGCTAGTTAAGGATAGGTTTAGAGTAGAACGATTTCTCTTCCGCAACGCGTTAGGCGATAAAGCAAAAGAGTGTTTCTCTTTTGCGTCCAGATCAGAAATTACAGGCTCGTGAGTTGGCCATCTTCATGGGAAGAGTCGTAGTCCCCGGGGACGCTCTTCCCCAACTTTAACAAGGTCTAAGACGCGGTGGCAGGTCGTAGTTTCCGCCCGTTGTACTTAGAATGGACGTTGTAATTCCCGTCCCAACGGCAAGTACTTCCACGTACTTGCAGGCTACTACGGACGATCGAGCAGACATAATCATCCGTGATTATCTGTAATAAACTGATATCGCGACATGGCAAAGTTCTGCACAAGTCTTTGTCAAAGCTCGTGGACGGAAAACTTTAGAGAGAAATTACTTCTACATTTATTCAGATTGATTTGTAAAAGCTTGTATGTCCGGGTTTTATTCGTAATTCATTCTAGGTGTTGATCACCTGACTTTTACCGGAGACGGAATTTCGGCACTAGGGCGCAAAATTCAATGCGATGCACGTATCAAAGATTCCGCGAGCATGTTATAATCCGCCTTTGGTACAAGTAATTTAGAAACGCGTTGTCAATTGCCTGGATCCTATGAGTTCGAGCAATATCATCTGAAACGTAGGTTAATTTATTTGGACATTATCGAATTAAATTAATTCATGTTAAATATTAACGTCATATCATATCAATAAAACTTTTTCGTATCACTCAGCAACTTCGAAACTATTTACTTGGAATTTCAAACGAATTGTGGTTACGACTCTGAGATATGTTTTGACGACATTACTATACAAAAACAAATAACAATTGGCCAAATTTGATCAAACTTTCATAACCATTGATTATTGTAATCCATCCAACGGAATATTCATTATTCTTGTAATAAATAACTTTGGAGGAAACTTGTGGTTTAAATTTCTTCTCCCATGCGTTTTGACACTACTTTGAATCCGGACTTGCGTTACGGATAAATCCGGAACCCTTTCTGATAAGAATTAAGATCAAATTACGATATCATTATAAGAGTGACTTCGTACATCAAAACAACACAACGTAGGTAAGTGAAATGATCATGTAGCGTATCAATTAACTAGACGAGCCAAACCATTTCAAAAAAAGAAAACAAAAGTAAAATTCAAGATTAATTAAATAAATCAATTAAAATAAGTTGTAAATCATTTAAACATCGATCAACCATCATCAATCACAGTCTCACTACAGTACCATCAAATAACTGAAGCGGGAAATACCAAATACGACTTTAGTAAAGATCAAAATGTGTTACAAGATATTCTATACTGAAGAAAAAAGTGATGGGTCCATGTTACAAAACTTTGAATTTGATTGTTCGTGATTTTAGTTGAGATGGACTAAAGTTGTTGTACCCTTCAGATATCGATACCCACAAAAAGCAAGAACAAACTTGAAATTTGAGTAACATCTGACCTACCTTACATTAAAAAAGGTGACGCAATTCTGGAAATTCGGCATTTGACCACATTTTTGCACCAAGCACTCGCACTAAGTTACACGCCAGGATAAATTTTACGGTAACAACGCTCGCATTATTTTTATCTGGTAGATATGCAGTTCTTGTTGTCTACCGTAACACAGCAGATAGAAACGTCCGCGAATTAGGGAAACACCGATTAAAATATCGAGTCCACGGGTGCTCGAGCATGGAGGTGTTAACAGCATTTGAAAAATTGAACTATTTCTACGACACAAAGCACGGTACCAAGTTCATACACAACCCCGCAAAGACACTGACGCACTGACCTTATCTATTAGTAAACGACGATAAAAAAACAGATATTCAATAGCAAATCGAGTTTTTTGCATTTTTTTGTCGAGTGCCAGCTTGTTTACTTCTACAATTTTATCCCAGTGGCGTGCCGTAGAATTTTGACCAAATTTCAAACACGTTTAAATTTTTTTTTCTAAAACAGCTTTATGGTCCTTCAATTCCAAGAAGTTACGCCTTGTAATATGTGAAGTGAATTCAATTTCACCCTGTACATTGCATTTTTCCCGCTCAACCTTGAGATGATATGACTAAAAGTGTGAATGACACAGACCCAAAAATTATATCAGATAGCTGATTTCCTTGCGAAGCTAAATTATCCCGAATTGGTTATTAGGATGATAAAGTTCGCACTTTTGTCGTTAAACTTTGAAGTAGATTCCTCGTGTTTAATTGAAGTTTTGCTGGCAAACGTAATTATGAGTCAGAGTGGAAGGTCCCTAAAGTGCCTTAAGTGAGATTAGCGTTAGTTCAGAATCTAATAAAGTCGATTTTTATTCAGCTCAGTCCCGGTCGCCTCTCTAAATTCTAAAATGCAGCGCACCTCCATCTTCATTCTTCGTCCGTTCCTTCCCCTAAACCCTCTTATCTGAAACTGCACTACCCCAGTTAAAATTCCTATCGGCGTACCATAATTGAATCGAAAAACACATTGAGCGTGTGTCTCGGGGTGCATGGCAGGCTTTAATCCAATTGTCCGGACCGCCAACACAATTCATTAGCACCTAATCAAGTTCCACAACATTGCCTCGGTCGCATCTGTTCGCAGGCTGAAAAATCGGCCAAGATGGACGCAATTATCGCCCCTGTACACCTCGTAAATCAGGATAAATGCATGCATGAGATAGTGTGGGCAGAGATGTCCGATAATTTTAACTTATGTAAAGCATTATGTGGTCGGCCCGAGCCAAACGAGAAAATATCGGCCGCGCCGACGAACACAACACCCTGATAAGGACGCCTTTATCTAAACCGCTTTTTACAGCCGCTTCCTGCACCACGACGGAGAAACCGTCCAGATAAAGCCGAACGAACACACCTGAATTTCGCGATCTTCCTACCGACTGCGCCAATTTTTTGCGCGCGTTATGAAAAAATGGACAAGTAAGAAGCAGTTCCGTTAAGTCGCTTGTGCAGTAATTAATGGGCGAAGTTGGCAACCGTAGAGCGAACTCAGGCCTGCCAACAAAACTTAAGAGCTTTACAAGTTCAGCAGCCACTACACCCACTTGAATAATTACAAGCGACAGCTTTGAACGCCGTCTAAAGTAGTTTACAAAGAAAATAGATTATTTTTCATCCCCCGCTTCCACCGAATAAATTAATGCACTGAGTATGACTCGTTAACAACCCTCGCATCATTCGCAAAAAATCAACATTTTTTCAAGGCTCGACGACTTATTTATATTAACAAAGACTCGCACGTCCATCTCAAGTCGCTTAATCCGACCATTGTCCAAGCTTCTTCCGCTTCCCTGAACTAAAATACTCATCTATTGTGGGCCCCGTTCACAATGACCAAATCCCATCTTTCAATTACAGCCGACTTAAATGCGTTTTAATGAAGTCGGGATCACGTGACTTACCTCAAAATGGACCGCGCGGGCACATCTGCAAACAGAAATCGCTCATTAGCAAAAACTCAAAATAAAACACTTCAGAAATCGCCCCGTAAACTGGCGACTGAGCTGACGAGGAAATACATCTTCATATTCACACTTTGGCACCCGTCAAATAGATATATGAACGCATTGTATGCGCTGCAATTTATCTTTGTAGAAATAACTTATTTTGTTTTTCCGTTTCAAAACCCTCTGAATTACATACACATTTAGTAACTCCCAAATAAAAAAATAAATGTGCTAAAGTGCTCAAAAATGGCAATTAATGATTTTACGTTCCTTTTTAAGAAAATCGCCCACAAAACCAAACTCTGTGATCCTTTTGGGTAATTTTAGACACAAATATATGCTCAAATGTTCTAAAAATGCAAAATAAAATCATTTCGACTCAATTCGAAGATTTGTCAGAATTTTTAGATTGATTTACCAACATTTCAAAAAAGTTATCTACATTTTAATAAAAAAAACGTGCTTCAAACATTGTTCTATTTTTATTATCATTTTTTGATTTATTTCTGTAGAAATAACACTGATTATCTACTATTACATCTACTTAAAAGCTCGAAGAATCTAAAATAGGTGTGCAAAAATCATTTTCCATTCAATAATGCATTAAAGATTCCTATTTATTTGCTTTAATGTATTCTTCCAATACATAATTATAGTGTTTGTAAATTTCTATTGCGAAAGATGCAATGCTTAAAAACAACATTAAACAAATGTTATACCTAACTTAAGTTCTTACAGAATTGGTCATCAGAAACCAATTTTGACGGCGTTTATGAGAAATACCAAAGTTAAAGTGTTGTAGCGCTGGCATCAAGAACACCTTGGAAAATAGTATGACAGATTTAGATTCCTTGTAAAAAAGTGCCTAATTTAAAATAAAAACAAATAACAAAATTACATATTTCCGTGCATTTTCCAATATAATTCAAAAACTAAATCACATCAAATGTTCGTTCGGATAAATGTTCAGCATAAAAATGCCCAATTTTGTCCTAATTTAACCGACCTCGTATCTCTTATAATAACTGAGATCTTCGTCATAAAACTTGTATAAGTATAAGTATAAGTATGAGCATAAGTATAAGTATAAGTATAAGTATAAGTATAAGTATAAGTATAAGTATAAGTATAAGTATAAGTATAAGTATAAGTATAAGTATAAGTATAAGTATAAGTACAAGTAAATATTAATATTAATATTTTCCGTTAATTAATTCTAATTATAAAAAATTGCAGAAAAATGCTGAAATTTTTTTATGTACATAGAGAAAATATAAAGCATTCAATAGCAAAAACGCTGTTTTCTATGTGATCATTAGCTTTTGAGAACTTCAATACTTTTCAGTGCAGTTTATCCTTGAAACAATACCTATCTTGAATTTCCGTTTCGAAAATAAAAAATAAATAAATCTGCGTAATGTTTAAAAAATAACTTTGGGGGTTATTATCGATAGAGAATTGCATTGTCGCAAAAATTACGTAAGTATGCAAAATTTCAATACATTTGGACAACATAAAACTTTTTAAATTTAACTCTGATAATATGAAACAGACAGACAGACAACGAAGCAGGTTAAATAAAAGCATTTCATGACGTAATTTCCGACTCATTTTGATGATTTGTAGGTTGATATTTAACAAACCTTCGTCATTCAAGCAAAATAATTTCTTCTTCAGCACATTTTAGTAAATTTTTAACATAAATAACCAAAATTTTGAAAAACTGCGTTTTTATCACAAGCACATGCTTGGAGAATTATTGGTCCTTTTTGTAATGTTGTAATGTATTTTAACAAAATGCCACTCAGTCTGAATAATCAACTAAAACGCTCCGAACATGTAAAATATATAATGTTACTTTCGATCTAATTTAGTATATTCTGCATTTTTTTTTATAAATTCCTTAGCTGCCAGTATTTTCAGACACGTGGTAGACCATCCCTTCCAAAAAAATTGCCCCTCTTATACTAGTACATAAAATTTTAGAAAAAAAACTGTCTACATTCTGGAAGAAAAGACTTTGCTCATATCATTTTTACGTTTTTCTAGTACACAGGGCGTTACGTGTTAACTGGACGTCGTCAAGCTATCAGCATTATTTAAAAGGTTATTAGAGTTGAGAAGTAATCAACTCGGTCTAATGTCCACTTATCCATTAATCAGAACAGGTGCTCCTCTGCGTTCCTCCAAGGATTCAAATTCCCCCGCCCCCCATAAATCATCAGCAAACTAAACCTAAAATCAACACACAATAGCAAACCATAAAACAAATGACGCTTAAAAATGAGCGTCGTAGTCGTTCAAAAGCGAGAAATGTGTAGCGATATTTCACGGCGGTTGTGAATTCGTGGAAGTCGTCGCATTCTCCAGGTGTCAGCGTGACTGATGGCCCCCCGCGTCACTTCCTCTCTCAAAGCCGACCTGACACTTGCATGGCGAAAAAATAAAAATAAAATATCGACATGTCAATGGGCGAAAAAGGCCCATTCATGGGCGCACCTGAAGAATGCCCATCGCTAGATGGCGCCCTCACTAATTACAAAATGGCCTCACCAGGTGCAAAACTATTACCTGGACAAGCACAATGACAGCCCGTGCTGCACCATTCCCCGAATTTACACCAAATTGAACACAAAAAACATAACTTATAGGTTTTGGTCGTAAAATTCAACTTACTGGTTTTTCAAAAAATTGCTATACGTGTTATATCTATGCAGTATCTATTAGCTGTTTCAAAACTATAAAAACGCAAACGTCGCATTTTTTTTCAAAATTAGCTGTTTCAATGACACATCTAATCATTAATAACTATTTTACAACTTTATCAATCTTATTTAAAAAAAGAATTCGGTAAAATGCGACGTTGGTGTTTTTATAGCTTTGAAATAGCTTATAAGTAGGTATCTTCTTAAAAAAAAATAAAAAACCAGAGTTCAAGTTCTATTTTAATCTGATTTACTATAGCTCTAATTTATTTGCTTTACAATGCGTTATGATATACACTTGTTGGTATGACCTATTCAAAACTGAATGGTGGCTACTGTGTAAAGAATGTTTCCCTCTGTGTGCAACAATCAAGCTGATGCTTTTCAGGTATTTGAACCTGTAAAGAGACAACTTATTGTTGAAGTACTTGAAAACTTATCGGTTGCGAACTTTTCTGTAATTTGTCAAATCGATTTGAAGAACTTTCATTTCTGTACCAAAAATACCGATTTGGAAAAAAGTGTATTTCAAGTTTCAGTAGATAGTAGTAAATTCCATTCCCACCTATGCGTCATAGAACCCGTCCACTTTCTGCATGTCATCCATGGAAATATTTACAATTTCCGACCGAGTTTATAGATCGTCGTCTGCAACACAATAGATTCCACCAGCTGGTCGGCTTTTCAGTGAAGGCATGTGGCAAAATCAATATGAGCTCAGTGGCGCGGACTTGCGGCGATGCCCGGAACCGTTATTGTTAACATCTCGCCGATATTACATCACCATATTACATTTTAATATCGAGGGTCCACAACCCTGGAGAGAGTCGCGACCCTTTAATTGCTTTTTATCGACTTCTTAGTTTCGGCGGCCTGCCGCAACGCACTCTCTCAGGTCCCTTCCTATCTACTTTGATTTTTGTTTTTTTTGTAATGATTGCAATTTTACATCAATTAAAGTATTTTCCACTTAATCCCAAAACTAATAATTACACAGAAACAGCATTTGCTGCTAGATATTTTGTTTTTTTTCCGTATGAGTATAAATTAAAAAAAAACGTCTCACACAATTATTACACTTCATCACTTTTGAATCACCTATCACGACTGATTAATACGAAAACGAAAAAATTTTCTAATTGACTTATTTGTTAATGAACGATTAATAATCTCAACTATTAAAGGCACCCACTCGCTATTGCTCATTCGTGCTTTAAACAGTATTCACTAAAAAGATAGAAAATACAAAACAAAATGTAGTAAAACAAATAAAAACGAGATAGTTTTATTTATTATTAAGAAAGTCACAATAAAACTGATTGCAGTAGTTTTTGAGTATTAAATTACAAAAGGTAACTAAAACATGTAAAAAAATGAAATAGGACCGTTTCACTTCTAAACAGTGTTGGCGAATTAATCTTAAAATCAAAAGCAGCCTAATCAATTACGGCAAAAAATTAAATGAGAAAAGCGGAAAAAAACAGAAAATAAGTGGAGAAAAGAGAAAAAAAAAAGCAAGAAAATACAGAAAACAATAAAACATGAGAAAAGCAAAGAATAAAACGCAAGAATAAAGACAATCATGTATAGTAGAAAAAATGTAAAAAAAGAATAAAAGAGAAAATGTAGAAAAAAATAAAAAAGTACTCGTAGAAAGAGAAGAAAAGAGAAAGAAATGAAAAAAAAATCGAGTAAGAGGAAGTAAAGATAAAAAGAAAATGAAAATAAAAAAATAAAGACAAAGAAAGAATGTTGAAGGTACAGGTGACAAAAAATAAAAATGGAACTAAAAAATAGAATATAGTTAGTAGATATGCATTAATAAATAAACGCCTTCATTAAAAAATTGATTTACCAAACGCTAAATTCTGTAAAATTATGTTAATTTTGCAATTAAAAATTCGTTAAATTAGTTTTGGAATCGAAGACAATCATGTATGGTAGAAAAAATAGAAAAAAAAAGAATAAAAGAAAGAATCTCAAATAAACAAAAAAAGTACTCGTAAAATGAGAAGAGAAGAGAGAAAAAAAAACAAGAAAATCTAGTGAGAGAAAATAAAAGTAAAAGGAAGAAGAAAATAAAAAATAAAGACAAAAAAAAGTAGAAGGTACAGATGCCAAAAGATAAAAACGGAACTAACAATAGAATATAGTTTGTAGATATGGATAAACGCCTTCATTAAAGATTGATTTACCAAACGCTAAATTCTGTTAAATTATGTTAATTTTGCAGACACAGTACTTTTAGCAGGCAGATTCACCGTGTATAACATACAGAGCAAAGAAAAATATCCTTTTTAAAAATATGAAACAAAGTATGCAACAAAGCTCAGTCAGAGATCAACTCTAAAAAAGAAAGCTACAAAAATAACAGTTATTGAAATAATTAGTATTATACTATGACTAACAATTAAAAATTAATGTTAAACAGTAGCTAAAAACTCGCCATGACAAAATGTATCTTTTCATAAACTGTTGCTTGTCTGTTTGATAATACCGATTGTGAAGTAAGTGCCAGGAAATCATAACAATTTATTTTTATTAGATCGATACGAAAATGGCCTTCGTGCTATTCTTAAAAGATTTTATTTATTTATTATTAGTCGTATTTTACTATGGATACAATCTGTAGTCTCTGTTGTATATTTGGAGCAGTAGCCACCCTTCTGTTGCAGATTCAATTTTTCGCACTTTTTTTTGGGAAAAGAAATCTTTTGCATATTTTGCGTTTTTTTTAATAATATACGAAATGATAGTTTCGTGATGGAACTCAGCATCATCAAGACATAAAAAAATGTTTCTATTTTTGTAAAATCTCTCAACAACGAACACCGATGTGGGATTAATTAATTAATTGTTCGTTGTAGAAAGATGTCCACTGATGGGAGGTGGAAATATTACTATAGGTTTTGTTAGGTTCCTACAAAAATGTCCGTTGTGAGGAGGTGTCCGTTATTCGGAGGTGTCCTTTAAGGGAGGTTTCACTGTACTCGTACATTTCACAAAGCTGATCTTAATTGATTTCCTAAGTCGTTAGCCATACTTTCTTTGCTTTAAAACTAGAAGAATTCTGCTTTATTGTAATACTAATTTTCTGTAATAAATGGTTCCCCTACGTTCTACGTTTACATATTTACCTAGGATTTCAACCATAAATGATAAAAATGACTATTTTAAACAGTTTTTAAACGAAGTCACAAAATCTAAGTTTCTCCTCTGCGCAACTTCGAGATAACTACAATAAATACGCTTTACCATGAAGGAAATACTGGAGATAGTATAGTTACTGTCTTCTGCATATCATAAATAAAGCAAAGTTTGAAGTTTCTAATAGCTTTTACAACTTACTTTAGCCAACTCCTGATTCTACTTCAAAAATATTGTGGAGTAAATGCTATGTTAATGAGTATTTATCTACTTGAAGTAACAACTGCGATGTTGAAGACTTACTTGAAGTAAAAGCATATATTTTCTTAATCATACCCGTACCACTTAACTTTGTGTTTTAATATGTTTTATTTTATAAGATACTTGTGAAATTTTTACGAATAATTCTGTAATTGAAGCAACATGGTACATGTTGGTTGGAACAATTAGTTCAACCAGAAAAACAAATCACTTCCAACCCTTATCCAAAAACATTGCGAATGAAAGATACTTAAAAAAACCGTAAATTTTTAGTCGAATTGAACACCAAGAGAACAAATAAAATTGGGTGAATCCCTGGGATAATGTCCCTGATATCCCTTCACAGTGTATCGAAAAACACAGTCTGGAACGCAACAGCACTCATTAGCCGTGCGTCCGCATAGCATCGTTACCAGTTGCCGCCGCCGCCGCCACCGCCGCCGCCGCGGCCATTAAACCTCCCCGATTGGAGGACATCGCGCCGGCGGCGTGCCACACCGACGGCGGCGCACGCAACCGCCACCGCTGCCGCCGCCGTTTCGATGTTTCGCCTTCATGTATGCAAATATGTTTACGATGGCATGACGTAACGACTATTGTTAACATATCATTGATTGTTAAGTTCATGACCTACACCACCGGCGAGGGAAAGCGGTCGCGAGGCGAAAGAATGCGGACACTAGACAGAACAGACGGAAATGAATCGAGAGGAAATGCGCCACTTACACCCACCCCCACGCCGCCTCCTACAAATATCGATTCTTATTACACCCAAACGGAACGGTGTTAATCACGCGACCTAACGCCACTAAACAATAAACACTTTCGCATTTTGACCGTTTTTCTTGGGGTTGTGGGGATACCGAGACCTTAATCCCACTCTCATTTACACAAATATAAATAATAAACAATTTTTTTATGTCCTTAATAATATTTTACTAATTTGCAGCACTGTACTAGTTTGCAACATAATATTTTCACTGATACGTTGTACCCCTTGATTGTTTCTCCAATGACAGAATTGTTCAAAAGTTTATCATATTTATCTTTTGACTAGACAGAAGCAGATTTAATTGCGGCTCCCAAACCACCCTCATTTTCTTTAAAAATACTTTCATAGTTTTGATATTTTGTTTTGTTCAACTTGATATCATGCATTGCTACGGTGTACTTTTAATTGGCAAATATGTTGAAGATTTTAGAAAAACAATTTTTATTAAAATATCCTTAGGTTTTTCACGTTTCCACAAAAAATAGCTTCTGACAGAAAGCACAATCAATAGCAGGTAACATTACATGCGGTGTTCCACAAGGCTCAATTTTGAGACCACTTCTATTTTTAATTTACAGCGCAGAAAAATTAGAATCCGTAAATTATGTAAATATCCATCCCTTTGCACATAATACGCAGTTATTTATCATTTTATGAATGAATTTATGAATTTTATGAATTTTATGCAATTTTATGAATCAAGATTTAAATACAATTTCCTTATTTTTTTAAAGTATTGGCTTGAATTTAAATGCGTGCAAATGTTCGTCAATTTGTACTTACAAAGAAACACAAAAATAAACTCGAAAATTAATATAATATAACAATTAGGTGTCACCAATAACGTCAAAAATCTTGGAATTATACTGGATTCGAAATTACAATTTAGAGAATATGTTAACTTGACTGTAAAAAAATCTTACATTGCCTTAAAAATATTATATTCTAACTATAAATTTAAAAAAATTAATACTCACTGTCTTTTTAAATTAAAATGAAAAAAACTTCTATTGTTGACCTTGTTATTTTTTTATTGAAAACTCTAGCTAATTTTTTTATGAATTTTTGAGGGATAATAGATTACATATTTATGTTGCTGTATTTTCTCACGTAATTTGAACGTCAAGTTTGTTCATAAAAAAAATAAAGCTATTGAATTTTCCAATTCGTTACTTAAATTGAAATAATAACTAATCAATGCAGTAATGACTAATGATTTAAAAAACCATTATGTTTATTGTTTTTTTGGTGTAAATTGCTAGACTTTATTATTATTATTATTATTATTATTATTATTATTATTATTATTATTATTATTATTATTATTATTATTATTATTATTATTATTATTTAGTTTTTATTTTTTTTAATTATTATTTTTATTGTTATTATTATTATTAGTATTATTACTATGTTCAGCTCGTAAGAAAATTGCTTGACAATCTTGTGAAAACTTAATTCAATCACTCTGTTTTCATAGAAAAGTAAATCACCACTTTTCTTTAGGTTTTTAGCTTGTTAGGTACACAATTTACTATTTTTTTGAAGTGTTTAACAACAGATCTTTAAATCTAAATTGTCGTTACAATGACACAAGTCCTTGTCACAATGGGCTTATGGCTTTTTATTTAATTTTTAAAGTTTCTGTGTGCGTACTGCGTATACTTATTAACTCTTCGAAAAAATGTGTTTGTAGTTACTTTTTTGTTAACTAAGAAAGCCGAGGCCTGCAGTTTTCAAACCGCAGCACAAAAATTAGTTTAACGGACTCTTGATGAAACAAGCTGTAGTCTTGATTTTTCCGTGTAAATAATAAGTCAGCTTGAATGCGTACCGCAACAACAATGCACGTATTCATCTGCATTTTTTCTAATTGTGATAAATGTGTCAATAACCATCGAATGCATCAACCATGTGTGTCTCTTATCCACTTTTAAAACACAAACACACATGAGAAAATAAAAAAGATTTCGATGCGCTCTCGAGCTATAAAAAATTATAATCAGATGCGATGATCTGCCATCTGTTATATCGCGTACAGTTATGAATTAAACATTGCCCCAGCGCATTAAAGGGATGATCGCTTGACGTGTACAACTAAACATATCAAATCCGAAGCGCGGCCGCAAAAATTGTGTTGTCGGATCTGTGGGGAGGAATTAAAATAGACGTGGCATGTCAAATCGCGATTAGTAACGCGAGAAGAATGGTTCCGAGGGTGCCGTCATCGCCAAATAAATAATCGAATAAACACACTCCACTGAATTAATTTGGAAAGACACGCGATACACCACCCAAATTCGCTCATTATTTACACATTGTTGTACAACCAAGAATGATTCATTTCAACTCTCCGGTTTTTGATGAAGGATGCAGGCAACTTATTATCCACACGCGTATATTGGTTGCCTACACTAGCATTTTTTACTATAATAATATCAATAATGTTGGTGGAGCATAAAGTCTTATTATTAATATCACTATTAATTAATGAGCAAAAAAAACGGGATTCCAATCAAAAATTAACGTTGACTAGCTATATTACAGTATAGTACTACAGTTGTTATCCTCGCCCTCTAGGAGCTAAAAGCCGAAGTTGGTTAGCGCGCAAACCTTTCTGCTTATTACAGAACGCTACTCCAATGTTATCATTTAACAGCTTGCTACAAGTGTTGTTGTTTGTAAATAATTAATAATAGTATAAAACATAATAAGTAACTCGTTATCACCTGACAATAATGTAATTGTAATTTAAAAAATAACAATTACAATAACCGTATTCTGTTTAGACACCTCTGCCCTCTAGAAGTCGGAGTCTGAAGTTTGGCCCAGACGCAAACCTATCGCGTTCAGGTCGCTGTTTAGCTGCCGCCAAGAAACTCAAATTGGTTCCCTTATCAGGTTTTTTCACAAGTGGTGCGATAACTCATTTGGGTAAAAAATGCACCAAAGTTATTCGGTTTTTGACATTGAAGACGATCGCAGTTATGTGTGAGTGCGTGTGAGTGTGTTTATTTTCCTGTTTTTTGTTTAGGTAAATATTTTTTCCCTCTCATGAATTTGCTAGAGCAATGCTAAAATTAATTATTACGGTAATGGTTGAAGGTAAAGTTTGATAACTCGGATAACTATCAATGTTTGCGTTAGATGATAACAAGTGCAAGACAATAAATTGATGTTTTGTGCAGAATAATAGGTAAATTGTGTATGTGATGATGTCGTGTCCGGTCGAAAAAAGTGACAATCAGGGGAATTGTTTAAAAGGTTTTATTATTATTATTTATTTCGTTATCACGATGCGATCAAAGTGCATGTGTACATAACATGATGATAACTTGTTTAAATTTTATAATGAATGACATTTATGGCCGAATTAAGATTGTTATTACGCCGTGAACAAGTTGAAGCTGATTTTGTTGCAAATTTAGAAATAACGATAAGGTTTATGTAAACAACTAAACATCATTTTTCCGATATTTTCAAACCGCACATGTATAATAAATAATTCATGCGCTGTTATCTCACGATGATTTTTCCAATTATTAAAACATATTATTATGACCTTGAACGTTCAGAAATATAACGAAAACGATAGTGAAATTTCAACAGTGGCACCCGGTAGTAACACTAGATTAAAAATCCTAACATTTTAGCAAAGGTGAGAAGAAACTAGTAAAATCGATAATTGCACAATGAATCAGTGGCTGTTTATTTACTTATTTGTACGGTATTCGTTTTCACCTGTTTATTTTCTAAATATTTTTATTTAAGTAGCAAATATGAGTAATACTCGCAATAATATACAACATTTTATTCCAAAAATAGACAAGGGAATATAAAAAACACGAAGATCAAACCATTTTTAAAAAAATAAACAAATTTGTGATTGATATTTTGTAATAATAATTATTATCACAATTATTATAATAATTTATGAGACGAAACGAGATACAAAAACGTAGGATTTTCCGAACCCAAGAAAACAATACGGCATAGAAAAAAATGAGGGTTCTTACAACTTTTTGTATCTTCAACCGTATTCCCATCGTTTTGATTAATATGCGACTGCGCAAAAAATCATCGCTTAGAATTATTAATTTGCGTAAAAAGTGAACAAAGTTGTATAAAATTAAAATCTCTACACAAAAAAGTCCTGAACACTATATTTCTATCTCCAAGGGTTTAGGTATAAATTAACCCTCCAATACTTGACAAACCGGTAAAATTAAACAAATCCGTCCTTGAGCGTCTTTGAACGACTTTGGGGATTAAATAGTTGGAGATAGAGATATGGTCTCACTAAGTTTCTTGTAGGAAATTAAATTCTCTACAACTTTGTTCCTAACATTTTTCTTGAATTTGTAAAGGTATTCGCAGCTTTTTGAAAAATATTGAAAAATATAGGGCAGAGTGCAAATTGGTAAAAATTTATGCCCTACTATTAAAAATTTAATTCTCTATCTGCCTGTATTTTTTGTTTGCTATGTGTTAACAGTTATACAAATACGACCATTAAATAATACCCTGTGTTGGCACATATACAGGATCACTAAAAAGTATGGATACAGTTATATATTATAAAAACTATTCATCAAAACTTATTGAAATTTGGTATATGCTTAAGAAGTACATAAACTGTATCGTTTCAGATGTTTATTAAATTTCTATCTCCATTTGTTCTTCAAATACAAGGCTAACTTGATTTTTTTTAAATAGCAACAAGGGCCAAATTTAATATTTTTGAAAAGAACATTTTTTTCTGAGTTCTATGGTATAACATATGTATACCTTAATTTGATCAAAACTTAAAAAAAACGAAAATTTTGAAAAATGTAAAATTTTATTAGCCTTGGAAATGTTGTCTGTATCTATCCGTTAGCTCCTTAACCAAAAAATAAGTAAAAGTTAAAAATAATTGTTAAAATAACACTTTTAACTGAAAAAAACACGTTTTAATTAAGAAATTTTAAACACGGAATACTTGATTTTTATGCTACAAACGATGTTCAAACTAATTTCCACTAACTTCTTGGCTTTCTGTCTCCATGATAAACCAACATGAGACTTTTTTTCGCTCAGTTTTACTTAAATGTACTATTATTAAACTCATTATTGCACTCAAGTTTAATTTTTGGCTAATATACAAGTGACAGACATCGCTAATAAGAGTATTTTCAAAGCTAACTTTGTTTTACTATTCCAGAAAATTTTTGAATTTTTATTTTTCTACATATTAATAAAAGTAAAGGTGGGTGTCATGTTACATCATTGAATTCAGAAAAAAATGCTCTTTTAAAAATAATTAAATTTAACCCTTCGTGCCATTAAAAAAAATCAAGTTCACAATCAAGTGTATTTTCAAAATAAATGACGATAAAAATTTGAAGATGCTCTCAGATGATAGAATTTAAACATTTTTAACTGTAACCCAAATTTCAAGGTTTTCTGTTAAACCGTTCTGAAAATATTTAACTATACCCATGCCTTTTAGAGACTGTATAAATTTTGATTTTTTGATTAATTTATTTTTAATTCAAAGAAACGCTAAAGGCTGATTCTATTTTCAAAAAATTAATATTCGTCATTGTATTAGGAAACGAATATTTAGTGTGAAACAAGAAAACAAAAAATAATAAAAAATGAAGAAATTAACAAAATATAGAACTTCAGATTTTTTAAAATATGACTTTAAGAATATTTTCAAGATTTTTCTCGTAATGTACACAATTATTGAGTTGTTGCGCCTGTTTTTGAGCACCCTGTTTAACAAAGAAAAGGTAAGGTGCGTTTTGTCACTCGAGACCTAGCTACTGAAGAAAATATGTAATATTTTTCAAATTACAAGGTTCTAGGTAGAAGTTATAACAACAGAATCACAGAAAAATCGTGGCAAGAGTTGGAACTTGGACCTTTTATTTATTTACTCAATCGGAAATTTTTCCTCACATCAACAATTAATTTTTTGCGTACTACCATTGATTGTGCTACTGATTAGGAAAAATTATCATTACATTTCGCAACAGTAATACCAATTTTGCGCTCTGATGCGATAATGCGTCTAGTTATTCAATTAGATAATAAGATACCCACACAAATTACCTATCGAATCCATTATTTCATTAAAGATTAGGGAACGGTATCTAATCAAGGTAATTATTTTTAGCAACCACCCTAGTTCCAACACCTGAAATGGCCCTTCCTGCAGCAATTGCTCTGTCGGGTCTGAATAAAGAATACTTTTCCGACGGCCTAAACGACGTTTTTAACCACGGAGCCGTCCTGCTCAAAAGCCCAAGCTTGTCCTCTATCGCCTCCTCTGATGACGCTTACTCGCAAGAAAGCGGCATTTCCTCAATGTCCAGCGAGACTTCCATCGCTCGCAACCTGGCGCCCTACTTCAACATGCTCTTCAACACCTCGCATATCGAGTTAAAGGTAACGCAATTCTTGGAAGGGTTTAAGTGAAAGCTTGCTTGAAAGTGACCCTTTCGCGAAATTCCCTAATCCGATTAGTGAAAGTGGGAATAACCACACCCTGGGGTGACCTTGGTTGCAGAGCGCGGACGACCCGGAGCCGAAGGCGAAGCCCGAAGTCCGGGAAATAATGTACGAAAACCGCGATATTCTCAACCTGGCGTCGAACATCGCGTGGAAATGGGACTGCAAGAGCGCAGTTCTGCAAACGGGACCAAGCTACTTTTTTGAGAACAGATCTCAATATTCTCGAGTATTAGGTGCTCACATGCCGGAGCATGTTATCGTGACTTGCCCTGTGGAGGGATGCTCGTACAAAGAACTCCACTACTTTTGAATGACAATTTTTTGTTGGTAGTCTTACCCACGAGATATGTTAAGTTCAGCGAATAGTTCAGTATTTAAAACTTCACACTTTTTTACGTTTGTACTTAATCGACTAGATTTAATCTCATTTAGCGCCTACCGATCGAAAATTATTGAGAGACAAGTTTCTAGTGATATTATTTTGTTCAAAGGTTTACGAGACCGAGATCAAGAGATGGTTGTGAATAATTTTATATTGTAATTTTGTGATTTTGTTCGCTTTAGTTGGTAAGACTGAATATGTGATTTTTTGACAATATAACAAATAGCTATCGAGATGGTACTTGTTCCTACCCCCACCCCAAAATCAACACCCACTTTAACCCTCAACCCTTTCACGCCTCAGTTTGTTTTTGCAAAACCAACAACTATGACCTCCGTTCCCGAAATGTCGTCTGAAGGTTTGTTTCAATTATTTGAGTTGTACCTTTTTTTCATCACAATTTTAGAGCGTACAGAAACACCCACACCACCTGAAACCCCCAAAAAGGCCCAACAAACCACCGAGAAAAGCCCAACTTCAGTGGCTAAAAATCTAGCATCGGAGTTTGAAAGAATTTTTGAAAAATCCGCACCAAAGGTAAGCGCTTTTTTTTTTCGTTTACTTTTTCCGCAACTAATCTTGATTTGTGTAGGCCTGTGTTGAGGAAAACCTGCCCGAAATGGAAACCCTCACAATTGAGTATGATGGTCGCGATGTGTTGGATTTGGGGAAAAATGTTGGATGGAACTGGAACTATCGCCCTTCCAGGAATGTTGTCGCCGAACCAAATTTTTTCAAGTTTAGTGAAACGAATGGTCGGTACACCGTTGTGCGGAAAATGCGCGACAAAGACGGCCGGTATTATTATTTCTACCCAGAGGAAGATTTCTAATATTAATAACTGCCCATATTATGACGACTGCTGTTAGAATAACTGACTTGCGAATAATCAATCTTTTTTACCTACCTATTATTGTAAAACATTACTGCAATTTTTTATAAAAATATATTACTTTTAAATGTTGTACCGAGTTTTTTTAACCCTTCTTAAGTATACTACACAAAAGTTCATTTATTTTAATCCAAATTCTGTTTGTTATGTGTAATAAACGAAAAAAAAGAGTTTTAAAATCACAGAATCAATGTGTTGTACTTAGTTTACCTCCTTTGTCCTTTGTAAATTAACAAATAAAAGAAGAAAGAAAGTAAAAGTAATCGGTAGGACATTGAAAAAAAAATCTAAAACATAAGGCCATACTTTTCACTTTTGGGTCCACAAAAAACAAAATAACTACACATTTTTGTTAATGATAAACTAAAATCGAAAAAAAAACAAGTTAATTTTCTTAAAAGCGACTTTGACTTTCTATTATAGTAGGTATTTTTGATTGAAACAATCACAGATTTTACTACTTTTGGTTATATTTATCTGTGAAAGTGAAAAATTTATTCGTCATAAAAGCGCGGTGAACCACTTGTTGAATTTAAAAGAGAACAGCGCCATCGTTGGGATAACAGCTGAAATCCATTCCGCTGTGCTTTCAGAGCTTCAGAGAAAACCTGTGTTCAGTTTAGAGCTTTGTCGCGCAATGGCGCCACTTGTTACATCATTTACCTACTGAAACTTTTTATTAAAGTTCGAAAATAGAACGATATTATTAATCTATTGTCAGCCAAAAATTAGTAAACACCGGTAGACCAAAAATAACTATCTTTTCCGGCTGTTTGGAACACTGTCTCCGAAAAACTTGCATTACAAATTTTCTGTACATATCAGTATATTTTTCAATTAAAAACACGATCGTTTGTAAAATATCCTCAAAAATCAATCGAAACATTTCAAAAGTAAAACATACTTTGCATTTTTTAAGCGTTTAAGGACATATTTAGATTAAAAACACAAAAACAAGTTTTTTGCAAAAATGAGTTAATGTTTAACCATGAAGTTAAACAGGTTTTTTTAATCGAAAATTTGTCCATAAAAGGTCGCAACGGTTGAGTAACCCATGCAGGCATTTCCGGGACATCAGCAATGATCAGCGTAATGTCCTAACTGGGTCACTTGACCAGCCACAACTAAACAATAAATAATATTTTTAAAATTATAGATTAGTTTTTATTGTTTTCACATTTGTTCCAAATTAACTGTTTAAGTTTGTAACTAAATTTTGTATATATTCCAATTATTTTTCTAACAAAATCGATATTGAACTTAACCCCGAGTTCTTATTCAAACAGTAGGCAATAGTGTTATACATGTGTTTTTTAACTAAAACTTAGTTTCCAGTAAGATTATCTTAACCACGAAAAACTAAATTATACTACAAAATAATTCTGTATGTTTTACTGTATCTCAAAAACTGAAAATCACACAGAAATCAAATACTTTATATTTTTCTCAACACATGTAATTTTTTTTAAATATATTCTTAATTTTTTTTATTTTTGCTAGCATCATTCTAGAACAAGCGAAGTTTTAGGCAACAAATACGTTAAAAAAGTATCGTTGGCCCCAAAATTATTTACCTTTGTTCGCATTTTTAAATTTTCTTTAGCTAGTTATTTTTGGAAAAAAGCGACAATCTTTTTTACGATTCTTCGCACAAAAAAACATTTAAGCAACTTTGGACCCGAAAGTGCAAAAAAATATTATTTTTCGGCGCAGCGACTTTATACTAATTAATTAATTAACTAATTAATTTTTACTATAAGGTTAAGAAAAATGTAAACCATTAATTAATGATTATTTATTTTTAAGATACAGAAGGAGTATACTTTTAGCAGACTGATACTTTGAACCGTAGTCGATTTTTTTTATAATCAACTGTCTAAGAGCCGTCAGGTTGGCTTTACTATAAATAGTAATTTTTTTGAATTAAAGTTGGTGTAATTTTTAACCTGGAAAATCCAATTTAAAAATTTTTCAAGTTGTCTCCAGTTTAAAACACGTACAACAACACATTTAATTATTTTAGACCACCTTTAGACTAACGAATTAACGATTAACACCAACGTCCACTTTTCAAAAATGTCAAATCTGGTGTTCAAAATGTCAAATACAGAATACAGCCAGTTTCAAAGGTAGTTGGACATGAACTTTTAGGGTGATACAGTCTGGTCTTTAACAGAATTGTGACACTGACAGTTGATTATTTAAAAAATGAACTATATAGATATGATCACGATTTATCCATTTTTCAAGCGTTATTTTAACACCTTGGTGAAGCAAAAACACATTTATTTTAAAAAGTTTAATAAAAAATAAACCACGACATCATAAATTGTTTTTTTTAACGCTTCTGCCTCGTAACTCAAGTGGCTCTGTAAGATTACAGTTAGTACAATAATTATTTAGGAAATTATGACACCCGACTTCAAAATTGTTTGTACCTGGAAAGCGTTCTCGCCTTGTTACTGTTTATTAGTTGTATAATAAAACAGTATAAGAAAATCTTAAATAAAAGCACTTATTGTTGTTGTTATTTAAAATCTGCCGCCCCCTTCCTTCGCTAATCCGAACAATCAAAACAACAATAAATTCTGGAACGAGTTTTCGAATTTGGAACAGGGCGAGTTGATACAGATGGGTTTTCATTTGATTATGAACAATAGACGTTGAACAATGCCTTCGCCTGAGATGCATTGCAGTCGAAGATGACGAGATTGAATAGACTTTTCAGCACTGCTATTTGCATTTTATCTCCGGTCTCTAAGACGATAATAAAAGACCTGATCTTGCATTCTAATCATTTATTTATTTATATTTATATCTAGATTATTGCGCTCCGCATCTCATGCATTGTACTCTTCTTAACAATTCTTTCACTAAATAAAACACAAAAATAAAAAAGTAACAATTGATTTCCGCATGATGGGACCCCCTAAAAATCCGGACTAACTCCCCGCGCGAGGACGACGTGTCTTCAATAGCGCATTAAAGTCCTGTGTACAAAATGGATAAATGATGGTCGGTGTAATTATTGGGTCGATTTATCATGTCTTTTTTCTCGTTGCTGGATTTAAATATCCGCGAGCCAACAACAAAACAATATAATATTGGTCCGGTGCGCGAACAATGGAGATCCTCGAGCCCGGAGTATTCCGGGCATATGAATGGGGTCCAGACGGTCGGTCCGAACTGAAGACTGCGCTGCTTGCCTTGCTGGCTGGCTTATTGTGAACGTCTGACAATGAGCCTTTCACAAACTAACCGCTCCGCTCCCTGCCTATTCACTCCTGCATATTAGATAGAGCGTTAATCATTCCGACGCCAATTTATAAGATATTGGACGGCCAAAACGGCCAGGGAATCACGACGGCCATTATCGCACCACTTGCACTGCGGTGCAACGAGAGCAGTTTAGACGATTCAATTACAGAATTTTACAAACACTGGAAACCACGATAAAATACTTAATGATACGTAATGTTGCTTTTCCAACACTTTAATTCATACCAAGACCACAGTTTTAATAAAATAATTAATTTTTTAAAAATTGGTATGAGCCAATTTTGGTGGATGCGCCGGGCGAATTTTCGCCGCATGTTTTTGAACGTTGGAGCGTGTTTGAAATGTTTGAAGAAATGAATTTGGGTGCGATGTATTTATCGATGGTGACCTTAACCTGCGCCCGTGGCGCCTTGAAACAAAGCCCACTATCAGTTCGAATAAAGGAAAGAAACAAAAGGCGTCGGTCGGCAAGACAATGGCATAATATCAAGTAAAGGTCCCTTAAAATCTTAGAAAGAGAAGAGACAATAGCCTTCACATATACAAAGTATAATGGAAATGAACACAAAAAAGTCATCGCATCGGTGGTGGAGCGGAGGGAGGAGGATAGGAAGCTGGTAACAATACACAATGCTCGTGTGGTGGTTCACAATGGGGGCTAAAAGAATAGCCGAATGCACCGGCCGTGAATGCCGCATAAAAGAAGTCACTTTTATATAATTGTGTAAATAAAGGACACGCTTTTCAAACGCTGCTGGAGCGCGCCATGCAAAAGAGAACGATTTTTTACCGTACAACTTGAAACCTAACGCTCCATAGCGGCTCAGCGACACATTCGCGCTTTCCAATTTCGATTAACGGCGCATTTTTCTCTAATCATGGGCGACCTTTTTCGATACGACGTTACATTAGTTATTGTCAAAGGCTGGCAATTTCATTTTCAAATGGTTCAACTGAAGCAAGAATTGATAATAAACTAGTCAAGATAAAAGCTAACTCATTTAAGATTTTTTTTTAAATTTTGATCTCCTTTTATGTATGCTGTGATGTCCCAACAAGTTAAAACAGATTATTATTCACCATCAAAAGTTAATAAAATATTTAAATACATTTGTAAAAAAATATAAATAAAAAACCCTGGAAATAAGAAATAACCCTCACAAAAATTGAGCTCAAAAAGAAAGCTCATAAAAATCCTACAAAGCAAAAACCTATGAAAAGAAAAGCTCACATGAGAAGAAACGACAGAAAAAAAAAGCCTATTACAACAAGTATACAAAATAGGGCATAATCTTTTATGCTATAGCATAGATTCTAGCAAACTCTAAGAAAGTAATAATAAAAATTCCTCTCAATTATTCTTAGAACCATTAAGAAATAAGTGACTTTTTTTTAAATTTATTAAAATATTTTTAAGCGGAGATACAACCAAAGAGACCAATCAAAATTTAATTTTAAAAGCCGTGATTTTCATATGAAAAAAACCGAAACATATTGATCTGAAACCACAACCATTAAAATACAGTAGAGGTGAAAATATTGCCAATTTTAATAAAAAGTTCTATGAGTTTTCCACTGATAAATTAGGGAAAAAATTACGAAACATTTTTATACCATTTTTTAGAGATTTCCTGAAACGCCAGTGAAGTCTTCAAGATCCAAAAAAAAAATGCGTCATAATCATTGTAGGTCTCTCTTATCGAGAAGACTGACGTACAGCATTTAAGCAATGAAATATTTTTATAGTTCCGTGTTCATAACGAAAAGTAACGCACAAAATTCATTTTTATGAGTCACTTTTAGAAAAAAATCGTTGAACAGGTCGATTTTATTTTTTTAAATGTAACATCTAGACACCATCATTCGTTTTTTAGTAATGTCATAATATATTTTTTTAATAACACTGACATATTTTATTAGTGTTTTAGATAGTACCATATTTATATCTTTCTGGTAAATATAAAAAAAATAAAAAAAATAAAACAAAAATATCGAAATAAATAAGAAAAAGCTTTATCTTTTTGTTTTATTGTTTATTTTCTTGTGTTTAGATGTCATATTAAATGTTTTCATGCAAATTATACAAAAAGATATAAAAAACAATTGCCGCTTATAAAATACATGAAAAACAAGAAGATAATGCCTATTATGTTTCCATTGGCAATATTTTTCAATTTTAATCAATTAATTTTTTAATTTCAAATTTTACTTAATTCCAAAAAGATAGAGATGTGTAAATAGTAATAAAAAATGTCGGTTAAAAAAAATTAAAATGACGTCACAACTCAAAAACGAATAACATCATAAATCTTACTACCATGTCAAAATACAGCATTTAAAAAAAACTAAATCGACCTATTCGAGATTTTTTTTTGAAAAATAATAAATTTATTAATTTTCTGGGTTACTTTGGTGCAGTCTGTATATATTTTAATGCTTCTTATTTCTACACAAAAATATAAATTCTTATGAACGTTATGATCATACTTATGCCACCAGAAACTGTTACTTGCATAGGTCTAATTTCTTAAGGTTGTCTAAATCAAGAATAGCACATGATATTATTGTGTTAAATTCTATAATGCGCTACATTTATCTATTAAAAATCTAAGCTTTTCAATCATTTAAACGCCGAATTAAAATAATTCTTGCAGAAAATGCTTTCTATTCACACAGCATCTTTTTCCAATTCGCGTTTAAGAATTATTCAAAAAATAAACTATCAATACATACTTTGTAATAATTAAAAAAATACGAATGTTACTTCTAGCTTAAACTTTACATCATGTACTTTTAATAATGTGTGGTATAAAAAGAAATAATCTTGTTGGCAACATTTGTCAGCAACATTTTCTTTTTAATCTAGTTAGTTACCATTCACTTCCGTATAGAGATTGCAACAAATTCCGTTAAATCAAAAATAATGATCACTAGAACAATATGTGTCCCAGCTGGATTATACAGTTATTGTTCCGAAAACTATTGAATATTAATTAATCGCCCCGCGAAGTCTTCCCCAATTTCTAATATTAAATAGCACCTTATATTTTTTTGAAACATAATTAATAATAATTTTTTAAATCCGTCACATTTTTCTAATCATAATTTTCGAAATATCATAATAAATAGTGTAAAGAATAACAAAATAAAAAGCCAACAATTCCGTGTAAAAAATTTGTGAAACAAAGCTACTCAATATGTATTTGCTCGAAGCCGAAGCAATAAAAATTTTATTTTTAGTGAATATCTTCTATAGTTTCTGAGATACTATTTGGATGAATCAAATTTATTGTCATCTGATTGGTTATAAATCCATCTACGAAAGCAGGAGTTGTTTTTTCCCTGTAAATCAAATTTTTTGTAAACTTTTTTCTTGTGGGCTTTTTGACGAATGGGTTTTTTCATGTAATTTTTGGGAAAGGTTTCCTCTGTGTTTTGTTCTGTACCTTATAATTTTATTAAACTAAACATCTTTTGTTACAAGAAATAGGTTGTAACTTCTGTATTTATTTAATTAATTGTAAAAACACTTATTTTTTAAAAAAACTCAGTGGACCTTTTGTTTATAAGTCAGATAATAAAATTCTTATTAAAAGTGGTTAAAATTTTGCATCCGGTCAACAAATATTTTTTTACCAAAACATCTTTTGAATTAGTTGAAAGTGCGCCAAGATTTAGTTCTAAAAAAATCGCTTAGGTCCGGTGGTTGTTTGAGCACCGTCGATTTATGTTTAGATCTGCGATTCGAGTTTATCGCATAAAATCAGCGTTTGCGCTCGTTTTTATGAAAAGATACGTAAACTGAGTGACATTCAGCGATCGCAAATCCATGCAGCAGCGGATTTTCTATCCTCTATGTACACACGATAAAAATGTCACCGCATTTCCCATTGTTATGTCCTGAATGCCGCATCGAGCCATACATAAAGAGACTGCGATAATGGGAAGGACGACGCTATGTCCCGAACGGACGCCAGACAGGGATGAAATCCTTTCATCACCAAGGAGATATGATGGCATTGTTTAGCTAAACAATAGACAACTTTTGTTGTCAATGGTGACATGCAAAGAAGTCATTTTAGTCTCCTTTCAACACTGGACAATGTTTGACACAAGTTTCAATCAGAACTTTTTACCGAAACTTCGGTAATTCCCCCAGACGCGGGCGCCCACAAACAGAGAAAAAATTTAACACCAAGGCAACAATAGCATCGCGTGGCGCTCCTGATATTATTACGTTGGACACGTGCTCTCGTGATGGCTTTAATGGCACCAGACGATTGTTTTACACCGCAGATTTATGACGAGGGAGGGTGTTGTAATATATCTCATCACTCTATCTTTATAACATCAACAGCCATTAGCTATTCAATTTGATCCAGATAGGGAACGCACTGTCGACAGCTTGTTTGATTTACTTGTTACAAAACTTCCTTTTTAATTTCCTTTTTGACAGATTATGACTGAAAAAAACCTTTTCCCTAAACCACTCTTTCTTTTTTTGCTAAAGAATTCTCTTGTCATTAGGTATTGGTTCTATATAACATATTACAAGATGTTTCAAAATTGACGAATTTCGAGTTCAGAGCGTTCGCTGAAACAAAATGAAGATCCGGAACTTCCCCACAAGATACATTGGTTTAAAGAACAATCTTTGAACTGCTTTTTCTTCAAATGCAGGCGAAAAGCTTTAGTATTTATTCTTATTCACGATGAAGATGAATGTGAAGAATAAAACAAATTCTCAAAGAAAAAGCTTCATTTTGGAGTAAAAAATAATTAATTTTTGCAATCTGCCGTTTAATTTAATTTACAAAAATTACAAAAATATAAGATTTTTTTACGCCAAAATGAAGCTATTTTTTCGGGAAATTTTTCTACATCATTATTCTCAACATTCATCTTCACCATAAATAATACTGAAATTTTTCGCCTGCATTCGAATAAAACCCAATACAAAGTGCACCTGAAGTGCACCTTCAAACCAATGGATCTTTCTGGGAAACCTCCGATTTTTCATTTTGTTTCTACATTTAGACTACTGATTTTGAGACACGCTGTATAAAATCCTATTTTTTTTTAATTATTACTAAGATAGATTGGACAGTTCTGATTAATATTGATATGCACACTTTTTTTTATCATTTTATTCATTATCACAGAGGCTATATAACGTCAAATTTTGTATTCTGAAGATACTTAAAATAAATTTGTCGCTACGAAAATTATATCTTTATAAAAATCTATACAAAAACATAAAGCCCAATTTCTCCATACATAGTTGGTTTCTGAGCTAAGGGAACATTTTACATAAATATTACGTATAGTTCAAAATATTTCGATTCCGGTCAGTAGTTTCAGTAAGATACGTCCTACGTCAAAATTTGAGAGGTTTTGTTGCAATTTTATGTGATCGATACCAATTTATTCCCAAAGAAGGTTCTCTGTATTTGAAACTATCCTACATTACAATTACAACTCAAATCATAAAACCATAGTTTCGAAACCAAATTTACTTTAAAATCAAAATTTTTGTTATTAGGTTTAGATTTTAAAAATGTGAATCAGCAGCAATTTTTCACTGAACAATTATTGTCATTTTAAAATCGAAAGTGGTGACCTAGAAGCTTAAGACTCATTATTTTAAAGTTCTAATTTATTTATGAACCTAAATCTTTATTCGTAATTGAGTTCATTATAAAACATATTAAAACTATATTTATATTTACTTACATAAATTATCTGTATTACACAAAATTTACAATTCGGTCTGCCTTTGGTTGTTTATCGTTAATATCTGCACATTTTTTTACCATCTTAAAGTCCTTTAATCTCAAACATTTAAGAGACACGTTGGTATGAGGTCCAAAAAACAGAAAAAAAGCAGTACAAGCAGTTATCAAAACACCAATAACCAACAAAAAAAATTTCATTATAATAAAATGCAGTTTAAAAGTTTGATAATATTTTTAATAAAAGAGATAAAACACTATTTTAAAGTCCTTTGATCTCAAACATTCAAGAGACACATTGATATGAGGTCCAAAAACAGAAAAAAAGCAGTACAAGCTGTTATGAAAACACCAATGATCAGAAAAAAATCTTTATTCTAATAAAATGCAGTTTGAAAAATACATTTTTATTAAAAGAGATAAAACACTTTTTTTGAAAACTACTAAATTACCCAGAATTCTTCAATTTTCTAAATACCAGTTGACATTTTTACCCAAATATACTTCGTTCAAAACATTCCGTTTCCAAGCAGTTCCTGACCTGAAGTCAAAAACGATCCCAACGGTCAAAATTTGAAATTTGTCGCAATTTTAGACAAAAAAACAGGTTATAAGATCTTTTAAGAAATAATTTAAAAAAAAAAATACCTGCCTACTACTTGATGTTCTTTACTGGATATACCTACGAGTATTTCAAAAGATAATTTCAATGCAAATCTGCTTTAAAATTTAGGAATTAGCTTTAAAACATTTTTTTAACTTAAAGTTAAAAATTCCACCCACTTACTTAAATGGATTCATATCGAAATACTATTATCGTATACAGATAGATTATAAACAATTGTTTTCCTTATCCTCAAGTATTTGAAAAGTTACTTAAAATTTTAAATTCATAATTTGAACAATTTTTTTGCAGTTTGACACAGAAAACTTAAGTTATGACTTATAAAGTGTTTTAAAAAATGATTTCTCAAAAAAAAACACAACTTGACGATCTCTACTAAACATACCTATTTCAAATAAAAAAAATTATTTCGATACAAATCTGCTTTACAATCTATTAAAGTCTTGAACTCTAAAAACAGATTCTAAGAACTTTATTTCAAACTCAAAGTAGTGACTTTTACTTGATTAGTTGCATATCAAAACATTATTATCATATTTAAACAGATATTCAAATTGTTTTCACCATTTTAAAGATTTCTAAGTTCAAGACTTTGAAAAAATTGGGTTCCTCGGAGATTCAAAAAATGTCATTAGTTCGATTTTAAAATTCAAAAATAAAAAAATGTGTCAGAGATTCCGACCTTTAAATCAGCAGTAAACCTTTAGATTATCATTTCTTGATATTTAATCGTTGAAGAAAATTAAGATTTCCTAAATAACCCAGAACTGTACAGTGTTTCGATGATAATCGACCTTTGGGAACATTATCTTAACTAAATAAAAAAACCCGTATAAAACTCAGCATTTTTGACTAGGATAAGGCAATTTGGCTCCTTAGGGTCATTGGAAAACATTTTATTTCAAGAAAACTACTAAAAATCGTCGTTTTCGGGCGAAATAAAGCGACCTGGTTCTTTTTAAAGTGAAGAATCGTTGGAAAAATCATTGTTCTCAGGAAAAATAATGTATTTTGAACCATTCGAATGCTAGTTTTGAATAATTTGGTTGAAAACCACTGTAGTTCAACAAAAGCAATCCAAAAATTGTCGACTTCAGCCAAAAGAAAACAAGATTTTTTACTCCACAATTTAATTTGCAAAATAAAAGTGGTAAAAAAATATTTTAATGCAAAGTTTGAATGTATTTGGATATGGAATTGCTCTGCTAAGTAATGTGTCGGCACCCATTGTTGGTTCTTGTGTTTCATCACACGTCCATTGTTAAAAGTGTAATATCACGCATTGGTCGTGCGTGGCGGATGGCCGTATTTTCATCTGCCCTCTGTTTGCACAGCAATTATATTTTATGACTTAATTCATTCGGGTGCAACCGACCGAGCATTAATTTAATTAAAGACGCGATGCCACTCTATTTAGAAAGCTTGAGACTGGTTTATAATCATCACAAGTAGTGTTTAAGTTGAAAAAAAGAGATTTAATTCATTACCTAAGCAGAAAAAAAATAACTCAACCTGATTTTTCAGAATGTTTGTTACTTTGTGAGATTTGAAAGTCGGAAAATTCCCCAAGACTGAAATGAAAACCGCTTTGCCTGACGTAAATCTTGAACTTTGCTTGACCAGCTCCTTCGGCCTATAAATTAATTGTTCAAATTACTTTGCCGAAAGGTCATATTTGGCATCGAATCGCAATTAGTGGTTTTTCGGATTAGCTTGTCGAAATTTGATCCAAGTCCGAGGTCGTTAGTTTTTGATTATATTCCATGAAAAAAAAAATTGGAATAAAAAAATCATTATCGGCATTCATTTGTTGTGGTATGTATTGTTTACTGGGAGCTTCTATATGTCATCGCGTACTCAAATTAATACACAATGGCCGCGGCAAGAGCGCTTTGTTATTTGGCCGCATTGTGTCGCTGTCAATTAACCTGCATTGAACGACTATCCTGAAATATCCAAGACAATACCAGCACTGGCCTCACCCCACGTTCAACCCCTGTCGATTGTCTGCCGGCGGACATGGGCGCCTCCATAATACACCCAAGCTTTCTTCACGCGATTAATATCGCCGATCCGAAGTGAATTACTTTGTTATAAACAAAATTACAACTTTATAGCGGTTTGACAGAAAGATTAATAACTGCTCCATATTCACTACAACTTTGTTAGTAGTACCAATAACATACATATTGTTAAAACAAATTGCAAATGCCATTTTGTGTGGTTTTAATTTTTTGACCAAAAAAATTTGTACTCAATCTTGATCTTAAAACTAGATGTAATTATTATTATTAGTTGCAGCGCTAAAAACGCTTCACCGCTGTTTCCTATACAGTTCTATACAAAATCTGAGTGAAAGCAATGGAAGGTTCAAGAATAACTTCGTGCATTGATGCCTACAAAGTAAAATTAAAAAAAATAGCGAATTCATTTCGAAAAATAAAAAAGTCTATTTCACCAACAAACTGACTTTCTACTTCCCACTTTTCAGATTCAGTAGTGTAGAGTATTTCTGAGAAGTAAATACGGCGTGTTTACAAAATATCGATAAGCTCTCTGGTATGTAAGGAAACGTTACAGAAAACCTTTATAAAATGTAATAAAAAAAAATCCACCGTTATTTTTAACAAATTTATCGACACAAAACTATTTGGTAAAATTGCCAACATCATCAGTACTTGATGAGTTGTAACTATGGATTTTTATTAATATGTTGGCAGATCAATTTTTTAGTTTTCTGTTTTAACTGTTGGCGAATTTGGTCTCTTTATTGGTTATATCTCCAATTAATCTTCCTTTTTACTTATTAATCCTACTAAGATTAATTGAGCAAGAATTTTTTTTATAATTTCTTAGAGTTTGTTAAATGTATGCTACAGCGTACTGAAAAGCTTATGCCGCACCCTGTATCTTATATAAAAAAATAGTGGTAAAATACACACAAAGGAGACTTTTCTATCGCCCATCTGTATCAAATTATATATCGTTTAGTCAAAAAAAATCAGTGAAAAGAGTACCGTTATACATTTGTGAATAAAAAATAGAAAGTCTAAATACAAAGTTAGTCAGGTCAGGTCAGAGTACAGAGAACAGAGGTCAGACTACAGTTGTACATTTGTAAATAAAAATGTATCATTAAAAAATAGAAAGTCTAAATACAATGTTAGTCAGCTAATAGTTATTTATTATACAAGACGGTAAAGGTTAAGTTCATGAGCGACGTCAGTAGTGAACATATTTCGCGAGTAGATAAACAATCTTTATCATCTGTAAAAACTACTTTTTTTTTCTATTGCAAACTTCAAATTTAAGAGAACAAAGATATTTTTAACTCTTCATATTAACATGTTCAGATTTGTAAATTGAACTGTGTAAAATAAATTTTAATCATTACATTATCCCTTGCGCTTAAAGTGCTATTTTATCTATTCAAAGAAAGAAACAAATAGTTTAACACCTTCTATATATAAAAAGTATGTTAATACTGTATGTCACACTAATAATCACACAGAAATCAGTGTTTTAACGTTAAATACTTTTTTAAAATAATACTTTTTTTTTTCTATAATTTTTTAATATTCATAATAAACCAGCGAAGAAAAATCATGAAAAAATTCAAATATGTAGAGAAAAATATAAAGTATTTAATAGTAAACAATAATTTCTGTGTAATTGTTATTACACAGTAAAAATGAGTACTTTTAACAAACTCACATTTTATAGGTTAAACGTAATAACTAATAACTCTGGAAAAACTGAGAAAAGTACATGAATTCATTGTTTATACTTTTTTTGGTCTAAGAAAGTTTATAGAAAGCTTTGTTAAAATTTAATTCGTTGTTAAAAGTTAACAACGCGAATGGACCAATCACATTTGATCAATTTGGTCACGTGATCGCGAATTTAATTGCGAATTAAATTAATGACGCTTCTATAAACCGGTCCTTAATGTGTGAGCTTGTTCACTCATCATTTCAATGTAAAATTTCCTGATTCATTATCCTTACTATGCTTTATAAAATGTTTTAAAACTAAAAAAAGACATGGCAGATATTAAAAAAACTTTTCTTATGCCATCATTATTAGAAGATATTTTACGTTGCAAAAAAAAGAATAGAAAGTAGTGAAACTGAAAAAAATATCCAAAAATTTTGCAGTTTCCATTTTTTGATAAGTTTTCCAAAAATCACGAAAAGACCGTTAATCGAAAAGAAAATATTAATTCAATAACTCTAATTTGTTCTTTGCTTACGTAGCAATAAGATAAATTTGCAAAAGCAATTTGGGTATTGTAACAAAAAGAATAAAAAGGAAGATTTCGTGGTTGACAATAGACGTTAGAGTAAAATACAAATTTTGCCGACATACGAGTACGATGAGTGTACTTGTTGTAAGTACCTATTTATTATTTGGAATTATTCTGGCGACTGAAAATATTAAGTTAACGACCAAACTTTGTTTTGAAAATAGCGACCTTACGTCTAAAGTACATTGAAAAATAAATTCACGTAAACTAAAATAAAAAAAATCAGTCCATCCCAGTTCCTGTAGAGTAAAACGAAGAAAAATGATTTAGTTCAAGAGTTGATGTAGATCTTTTTTTTCTAAGTAAAGATTTTTTTAAATAATCTTGCTTTAGTATAAATGTAACATACCTACAGAAAATGCACTCATGCACTGCTCTCCTGTGTTAGATTTTTAATTTTTTGTTTTAATAAACTCTAGTAATTTCGTCAAGTAAGACATTATTTTCGAATTTTTTTATTAAATTAGATCAGAAATCAAAAATCCATTACAGAAAAAACCTAAGGGCATCTTTCTTTTTTAGAAATATTTTTGTTTGAACTCTCTAAGTTTAATAGTTTCCGAAAAATTGCGTTCGGGGCAAAGATTAACATCAACGTAAGAACATATGCACTCATATTAATAGTAGATAGCTCTCGCTAATCAATGTTGCGTTTTGATAGTGTTCTAAGTTCTAATTGGTGAACTAAAAAATATTATGGATTATGGTTCGAATGTCTAGTAAAGTTAATAAGACAAATGTAAATGACGAAAGAGAACATTATCAATTTTTAACCTTCGTTTATTAATTATAAATTGTTAGAAATTTAACGAAAACGACCTTAGACTTTTCTGCACCTGCCATTTAAAAGGTTTGTGCATAATATTTGATAGTCACGAAAGAAATATTTAGTACCTAATAATTTTTTATTTTGAATTTTTAAGCGTACCTAAGACGTAAGTATAGGTGAGTATATAATTCGATTAGTGTCGGTTTGGCGCGTTTCGGGGGCGGCCGCCCCTCGTTTCCGTTTCGGGCCGAACATATTTACAGCTTCCCGTTGAGAAGTCGCAATTAGCGCGTAGCGCCGGTGGCGGCGGCGGCGGCACATGTGGCATGAGAGCGTCTCCGCCGCCGCCACTGCCACCGCCACCGCCGCTGCTGCTGATAACACTGTGTTTGAAATGGCATTAAGCTTGCTTCTATAGTTCTATTATATGTATACAATACTGAATACAACACTATTGTATTGTATTCATTGTATGTTGTATTGTAGAATCTTTGTCCCTTTATAATATTCATCTGTGCACAAAAGCGCCACATCGCGAGTTATCTGGCGCGCTATTGATATTTTTAACAGGATGCTTGCTGCTCCAAGCTCCGGACGAATCGAATAAAATTATTACTTGCGTTCTTCTCTGAATCGCATCCACTTAACTTTGTTTGCTTTTATAATAGCGACTAATTATCGCGGATGGATTGCTTGCACAATACCGGAGAGACGGCTGCTTTGCCCATTATTTGAACTCGGTTCACCAACAATACGCCACCAATACGGATTAATTAATTCGCAAAAATTATCGACGGACGTGATACACAAACTGTAAATTCGCACGGGCTTAAAAATACAATTAAAAATAAATTACAATCTTGAGACGCTCTTTACGAAAAACTCAGACCTATTCTTTTATAATCTGAACGCAACAATAAAATATTTTTTACAAAATATTACCTTAAAACCTATACTTTGCCACTCATAGTGTTTTTACGCCGATTTCAATTGCCGAAAACTAAAACTGCTAGAGCAAACTTAGTGGTTCAGGCGAATTCTACGTTTACCTTTGCATGTTATAATTTATAATGCTTACCATTATTTCTATAATATTTAAAAATTCAATTTTTTGTCTAAAATAATAATTAATAAGCCTTTATTAAATAAAATCCAACCATAATACATAGGCGAAGTTTCCTTGAATAGCTTGAAGCTATTCAACTTCACCTCGAAAGACAATTAATAAAAATATCTATAATAATAATTTAAAAAATATATAAATAAATAAAACTAAATATTATTTACAAACTAAAAACAAACGCTTGCCAGTGTCTGAAAAAAAAGCAAGAAAGAATTTTTAAGAAGAAAAGAAGAAAATTAAACAATTTCCTTTGCATTTATCGATATCAGTTAGCTAACTCAGTTGAGCAAAAAAATCAGATTGATTAATCTACATGCTGCAGTTTTTTAACAACTTAGGCGAGATTTTTTCTAAAGCCATTTAACCGAGAATATTTTAACTTAAACTAACACTATACAGTGAACATCACATAACACACATAACACTATTAATCCTATGTTAAAATTTAAAAAATTAATATTAATGTATTACAGTAATGTTTGGATAATCCAAACACCAACTGTGTAAAATGGTATCCATAATTTGTTTCAATTATGAATTCCGTAATCCGAACTAGCACTTCATTCTTGATCATCTTGTAGAGAGAAGTTGAAACAGTAGCTGTTTGAAATGTAATTTCTAAGTTTTTTAGTACAAACGTATTATCGTCAAAAAAACAAATTATTTAAAACACTATGCAATCTCGACTCTCGACCAATAACAATTTAGCTTAAAAACATCAGTGTTACACCTACAAATGCAAAACATATTGAATATTCTATTTAAAAAATATAAGTTTCCCTAATTCAAGTACACTCTGTATGCTTGAGAAAAATTTATGTTAGTCAGACTATTGTTTCTTACATTTAAAAAGCAATAAATAAACTTTTTCAAATCGCTGAGACACCCTGTGGATGTATTTGCATGGTTAGTTGGTTACATAATGGTGCGTTTACATCTGTTACTAAAAAATGCCTGAAATATTTTACTGACACTTGGAATATTTGTGTCAGACATAAATTCGGTCTTCTTTACATCATAACATTCAACATCGGACATAACTATCGCATAGTAAGTGTCTAGATGTAACTGCTTCATTAGGTATTTGTAAACCAAACGCATTCGAATTATTAATATCATTTTTGATGAATTCCATAATCCGAACAACGTCTGCAAACTTTCTGTTCGGATTACCCAAACCTTACTGTACTTCAGCTTTTAGTTCTTCTATATTTTCTATAATACAGTTAATTTCGCTGAGCATCATATAACACATACATTTGAATTTTTATTTTACTAAACATCACATGAGACTTTTAGTCCTATGTTCAATTACAAAAAATTCATATCAATGTATGACAAGTAGTTAACTGATCTTTTATTCTGGTAGATACATATAAAAAAAGTTTTATACACAATTTTATGTCCCTAGACCTCTTAGAAGTTTAAAATAAAACGTCAATCAGACAAATATTGAGATAATCCAGATTTTTACCGAAATAAAAAAAATGCAAAAAGTAAAAACCTATCTGAGCCCTCTTACTTCTTAAATTTCATCAGTTTTATATTCGTTTTTCATTAAAATTACCATAGGTATATGAAAAAGTTTTGATTTAAAAATGATATCTTCAAAAATTTAAAAAAAATACTTTTCTAAACTCGCTTCAACAAGATTTTATTCACATTAAATGCCTTCAAAATATTTTTGAGTTCTTAAAAATGCAAAAAACCACAATAGTTCGATTACAAAATGTTAATTTTCGGATTTTTGTCGATTCTCGATAACCAGAATAGTTAGTTGTTTGCTAGGCCAATATATCCGTAACTATTAACTGTAACCCCTTTAAATTTAATATCGTTGAAAAGTTTTTTAATAATCCCTCCATTAGAACAAGATCATTCTCCTGCAATTAATATTTACCGAAAAAATTATCGAAAACAAAAATTACTTAAAAAAATTGTGGAAGTTTGCTACTTTTTCAATGCCAATCGAATCAGACGTTTACGTATGTATAATTAGTTTCATTTTTTGTTTTGCAATTTGCAATTTCCGCACTCGTTTCAGAAACTCATTGCTCACAGACAATGAACAACTTTTCTTTATTTGTATAATAAAATACTGTTGTTTTTTACTAAAATTAAAATATAATTCGGTTAAAATAAACTTTGAAATTAAATTTGCAACATTGGTAATGTAAAGGAAAGACAGAAAGACAAGTGATATTCGACATCGGTAATTATTTTCATTTACAATTATTTTTGAGATAGAATCAGAAAGGTCGTTGAAAAGTCTTATTAGAATATTACATGACCTACTACCAACCTTCAGTGTTGGCAACTGAAGCTCCTATTCACAGGCCACTGCGATCTGAAATGGCGCCTCCACCATTTCTGCACTGTTTCGTATCCGTGATGCGATTTATGAAATAGTTACATATGTAAACAGAAAGGATTACACATCGATCTCTTGTTGAAGACGAGTCGATGACGTCATTTATCAAACAAAAGACCTCTTGATTCTCATTGTATGTTTGTTCCAGCGGCTTTTATCATTCTCAAATACACAGCCAAAGCCAACTCTCCTCCTTTATGATTCCATGGCTTTACTCTTTTATTTTGCAAGGAGTTGAATAGTGACAATTGAAACCGCGCTCTTTGTTCAAATGTTTTTTGTTTCCGTTAGGTGGGAGTAGAATGGCCATTGTTTAAACGTCTTACAACGTCGATTGTTATGTAATGCAGGAAAATGTCAAATGCTCAAGGCGGCCTTGTTCCACGTTGTTGCCACTTTTTTACTCCATCCCCTTCCAGCCACGGGCAAAGGGCTAATTTTAAACGGAGCAAACCACCGACAAAACAATCTCACAAGGTGGTTCGCGCAGCACTACGAGCCTGGCAAACTTTAAACGCAACCCAACATACTCGTAATATGACAGGAATCACCTTGTAGATTCCATGTAGTTATTGTAACTAAATAATAAAAATTAAAAATATTTCTAGAATAAAAAATATTTCTAGTTTTTTTCCTTGTTGGTGCTACAAGAGTTAATTGGCAGAGTCCGGGGTTGAGTCCGGGTCAAGCGGCGTCCCGGAGCCGGCGAGAGCAGGTCCGGTGTGGTGTAGGTGTATCTTTGGTTCATTGTAAGGATGTTTTGTCTTGTGACAATAGCAATACAATACTGACCGCACAAACAGTAGCGCGCGGCCATCTTTGGTGCATTGTTGCCACTACAATGTGGCAGTGTCATGCGATTGTTTGTGCTCATCGCTGAACAGAAATGAATGAAGAACGGAAACAAGCGGTTCGCCTTCTATTATCAAGCAATACACCGGCGCTACATAGTTATATATACCTTTTGTTCGGCTAATTTCATATTCGAGCTAATTAGAAATTGGAGGAATATAGAGAAAGCAACCAGGATATTGAGGTCTTTGCAGCGAGGATTACTCGCCATTGTTCATAATAAATAGAATAAATTACAATTACCACATGAGTGCTGCTTTATAAAGCATTATACCTGCCTGCCCGCCTACCGCGCCGCCGTTTCTTTATTTCGTTACAATGCAGCTTTTGTTTCCGGAATAAACAATGCCGGCGTCTATTACTTCCAAACGGAAGAAAAATCATTCAAACTCTTTAGTGGTGGGACGAGCTGCCATATTACACCAACTCTCAAAACTACGAACCGAAATAAACATTTCAGCCCATGCAGGCACAAAAAAAAATATTTTTTTCTTCTCAAATTATGCAATTTTGGACTTGTTAAACGAAACATAAACATAAAACATAAACGAAATAAATATAATAAATAAAAATAAATAAGAATAAAACATAAACGAAACATAAATTATTGCAATGATAAGAAACTCAATGTTCTAAACCTTCGTCTAATTTTTTTGCCTAAAAAAGTCTACTAGATCAGCGGTGTTAAACTGATGACTGCTAGCGAAACAAATCTATGTTATTTCAAATTTCAATGTATTTTACTCGCCACTTTTATTACCAAAAACACGCACAAACTATGTTAAGAAAAAATAAATTCCCAAAAAGTATTAAATTGTTTTTAATCGTTTCTCTTATATTCTATAAGTTTAGAACACTGTAGAAGAAGGTAACGTTAACGCTAACATTTTTTTCGTATTTCTTCTTTACAGTATCTTATAACTTGGTTACAAATTTAAATCGAGATAAGAACTATATTTTGTGGGGTAACAAGTTACTTAGAATCAACATCCAGTTGAAATAAACATTTCAGTCCATGTAGTCACCAAAAAAAATATTTTTTTCTTCTCAAATTATCAATTTTAGGCTTAATAATTAACATTTCTACTCAGACAATATGCCAGATTGTCAGATCCAAAGTGGTTCTTGAGTATACATATTCGGGTGTTTGGATAACTTTTAGTTTTTTCTTTACAAACATCATAGATAATGTTATACGAAACATAAGTTATTGCAATTATAAGAAACTCAATGTTCTAAACCTTCGTCTATTTTTTTGCCTAAAAAAGTCTACTAGATCAGGGGTGTTAAACTGATGACTGCTAGCGAAACAAATCTATGTTATTTCAAATTTCAATGTATTTTACTCGCCACTTTTATTACCACAAACATGCACAAACTATTTTAAGAAAAAATAAATTCCCAAAAAGTATCAAATTGTTTTTAATCGTTTTTCTTATGTTCTATAAGTTTAGAATATTGTACACGTAGGTAACTGTTAACGCTAACATTTTTTTCGTATTTCTTCTTTAAAGTATCTGATAACTTGGTTACAAATTTAAATCGAGATAAGAACTATATTTTGTGGGGTAACAAGTTACTTAGAATCAACATCCAGTTGAAATAAACATTTCAGTCCATGTAGTCACCAAAAAAAATATTTTTTTCTGCTCAAATTATGCAATTTTAGGCTTAATAATTAACATTTCTAGTCAGACAATATGTCAGATTGTCAGATCCAAAGTGGTTCTTGAGTATACATATTCGGATGTTTAGATAACTTTTAGTTTTTTCTTTACAAACATCATAGGTAGTGTTAAACGAAACATAAATTATGCAGTTATAAGAAACTCAATGTTCTAAACCTTCGTCTAATTTTTTTGCCTAAAAAAGTCTACTAGAACAGCGGTGTTAAACTGATGACTGCTAGCGAAACAAATCTACGTTATTTAAAATTTTAATGTATTTTACTCGCCACTTTTATTACCAAAAACATGCAGAAACTATGTTAAGAAAAAATAAATTCCCAAAAAGTATCAAATTGTTTTTAATCGTTTCTCTTATGTTCTATAACTTTAGAACACTGTAGACGAAGGTAACGTTAACGCTAACATTTTTTTCGTATTTCTTCTTTACAGTATCTTATAACTTGATTACAAATTTAAATCGAAATATGAAGATATTTGTGAGGTAACAAATTACTTAGAAACAACATCCAGTTGTATTATTTTTTTTAAAAAGTGAGCTTAAAATTTGTACATTCGCACGACCGCGTAGACGGACGGTGTACCTTAAGGACGTTTTTACAATATTTATTGTCCGATAACTATATTCAGAGAATAAATTTTGAAAAATACATTTTAATCAATATTCATTCCAATTCAGTCCAACTTTGATAATAACTCGAATGACTACTTATTAAAACACATTCAATTAACTTACTATTTGCAACATAAATCTTTGCTAACTCGAATGATTTTGGTAACAACTGACTAATCAAGTTAGTTCAACTGTATTCGTGCTTTTAATTGATTAGAAAAAACTGTAGAAAAATTTTGAAAACATTTACATAGAGGATTTAATAGCAAACGCTGAGTTCTCTGTGATTCCATAACTTTTGGCCGTTTTTTTAATTTTTTTGGTACACGCTCCCTAAATTAGTTACTTTGGGAACTGCTTTTCCCAAAGACAATTCAGTCCAACTTTGATAATAACTCGAATGACTGCTTATTAAAATACATTCAATTAACTTACCATTTGCATTCAAATCTTAAGTTTCTTTATTTCAGGTATTTTGGGTAACATAAATCTTTGCTAACTCGAACGATTTTGCTAGCAACTGACTAATCGAGTTATTAAAGTTCAACTGTATTCGTGCTTTTAATTGTTTATAAAGAACTCTAAAAAAATTTTGAAAACATTTACATAGAGGATTTAATAGCAAACGCTGAGTTCTCTGTGATTCCATAACTTTTGGCCGTTTTTTTAATTTTTTTGGTACACGCTCCCTAAATTAGTTACTTTGGGAACTGCTTTTCCCAAAGACAATTCAGTCCAACTTTGATAATAACTCGAATGACTGCTTATTAAAATACATTCAATTAACTTACCATTTGCATTCAAATCTTAAGTTTCTTTATTTCAGGTATTTTGGGTAACATAAATCTTTGCTAACTCGAACGATTTTGCTAGCAACTGACTAATCGAGTTATCAAAGTTCAACTGTATTCGTGCTTTTAATTGTTTATAAAGAACTCTAAAAAAATTTTGAAAACATTTACATAGAGGATTTAATAGCAAACGCTGAGTTCTATGCGATTCCGTAACTTTTGACCGTTTTTTTTTACTTTTTTGATACACGCTCCCTACAATAGTTACTTTGGGAACTGCTTTGACTCCGCAAAATGTCATTCATTTTAAAGAACAAGTACTTAAAGTCGTCATAGCAACATTTGCGAAATCTAATTCATTTTGCGGACTCTAATTTATTTATTATTTCATTATTTGACAAAACAAAAATTATTGATTTAATAAATTAGTCGCTGCTACTGCTATGACTATCGGTCGACTGCTTGTGATGAGGGTGAATTGGAAATGTAAAGAATTTTACATATTTGTAGTTTTAGAGAGCTGGTACCAAAAAAGTTTGTATGCAACACTTCCGCAAAATAGTTTTAGTAGACTTTGTACTTATAATGGATGTTCGCAACGTTGAGGCGTTCCTTTTAACACGAGATACTATGCATTATTCCTAAGAGTTTTAACTTAAAATCGTCTTAATAAAATGTTTTTAATAACGGAGATAAATTTAAGGTTTTCTAAAATTTTGAGTCCTGTCATGTCTAACTGCTGTTTTAAGCGCTTCAAAATAATCTACCTCATTATCCTGGAAACCAGATTTTCAATAATGCTAGTTTTATTGTTAACAATCACACCCCAAGTACCCTCTGATTCTGATAGCACTGCCCATACAATTGCATAAAATCTGTGATTGTTATTATTGTAATAGTGAGCCTCTCCGACTAATTAGATAGATGACAATTGTAACAGTTTTTGTAGATTACGCCCATGGTCCTTTGATTTTTTTTTCTGAACAGGATCGTTTCCACAATTTCAAAAAAAAAGTTATTGTATCTTCATTTCAACGCTTCAACTTCGCGAACATCCTGTATGTCGTAGGCTAATTGTAAAATAGGGCGTATTACAAAACGCTTAGTCAAATTATTGTAAACAACTGGACTAATTGTAGATGAATGAATAAATGCAAGATTTTTACGATACGACTGAAAGAAAATTTTAGGCGTATTATATATAAAACACCTAACAAGTAATGTAAGTAGTATTTGTTTATTAAACCACTTATGTGATTTTATGTAATTCTGAGCGATTTAGCATACTTATTTGTGAAATTTGGTCGAAACAAATAAAAAAACGTCATCAAAACAAACACAAAAACATCATCAAATGTGCAAAATTTAACTTTTCTATAAACCAGGGCAAAGTCTTGTAAAGTGACAGATATAATGTGTTTTTTGGTACAATCCTCAATAATTTTTTTTAATCGTTCGATGACTTGGATGGGTCGAATTGCCCTTCGTGCATCGGGCTAATGAATTCGATATGTGTAAAGGTGATTTCCCTAGCCGTCCACACAATCCAAACATCACAATATACAATCAAAACCTGTTGAAGCATAAATTTGCATACGTCACCCTTTGCTCCTGGAGCGAGTGTAGGCTGAGTATGGCAGCGTCGCGCGCGAAAATACACTTTTTGATATTTCCCCTGCAGTCTATTCGAAATTAACGCTATATTCAAGAGGACTTTGAAAGACGCCATTGTGGCTACAATTTACTCTTATTCATAACATTTTCTAAAGAAGCCTGTTTGTCGGAAGAAGTCGAAATATTTTGAGTGAACATGCATAAGGGCATGTCGACGCTACATTCAAAAATTAATACTTGACTGAGTCATCAGAACCGTTCATTTTCCATTTTCGCCCCAATAATGGTTTTAAATTTCGCCGGCTTGGGGTGATCGCACCCCGGATTCCGGCGAACCATCTGTCCGTCAAGTGCTGTCTCTCCAGGTCGGCTAATTGGCGCACCCCCTCAAGTGCGAATAAACACATGTCCGATGACGTAAACGAGTCATTGAGTAAACAGTGACGAGCAACATTATTGTTTCATTTGACGAAGCATTGAATCAGCTGCTTTGTGGCGATGGTCAATGGATTCGACAGACGCAATCGCATTTATATGGGCGCAATTGGCGGTGAAATTCTGTTTATTGCTTGACGCATTAAAAGCGCAATTGTGTGTGGAGAAAATCGAAAATTTTCGGCTAAAACAAGATAGACGGCGATATTTTTCAGTGGTATTGCGGGATGAATGGTGGCATTACGCTGAAAGCATATCCTCATCTCATAACCGCAGGATCGCCCTAATGGAACAGACGTCTTTTTATTTCGCAGCTTTTATATTCAAAGTAAGACACTGAGATTTATAGGGCACATAACTCTCACAGTTCATGCCGATTGTACATTGTACGAGACCACTGGCTCGAAGACGTCGCGAATTTCGCAAACTTACGACGAACGACAGCTACGCAGACGGCTCTCTTAATCTTCATAACACTAGACGAGAATGAGCACCGCAAAAATATCTACTCCTCTTTAGACACTCAGCTCCCAACTTCACAATTTTCTGATGTGTAAAGAAAATTGAAGCATTTTTTATGTCAATTAAAGGTTTGTGACCAAGAAGAACTCTAAAATTCGACTGCACACGATTACTCCAAACTGATTCTTATGTAGAATTTCCTGCTGAATTCGAATCTGTAGGTCGCTTTTTGATTTGGAATTGCCTTCATTATGAAAAAGACGTTTTTCAGAAAATATTTGAAAAACTAAAATTGCGCAAATTTTGTGTTTACATCGTCATATTTTCCTTCTGAATAAAGCTTGAAAATTCATTTTTATGCGCCAGATTCCCCAGTATATGTGGATTATAACGTATATAAACAAGCATTAGAATTTACAAAAGAAAAGTAAGAAAATTACAATTTTCTTGTAACGTGTCATATTTGTGTAGTGGAATTTTCGAGATGCGAGAATTTTTTTTATTTTAAAAGATAGACCCTTACATAAGCGAGATAAAATGATGGCAATAGTTCAGATAAGTTTTTGGTGCAAGAATCATTTCGATATCTGTAATACTCACCAAGTTATAGCAGTTCAAAGTTACTGCAAAATGCGCGCGTGGTGGAGATCGCAGCATATCTCCCTATGTAGTGACTACAGGACCACTGGACCAAGCTCGCTAGGTCAAATGCCGCGCTGTGTCGTTAGACTCCTCTTAGATTTTATTTTATATTTTTTTCAATTACAAACATTTCAAGGGCCAAAAAAATGGTAAATAATAAAATCATCAATAATTTTTCACGTCAAAACAGTTTTTTACTAACTAAATCCCTTGCAATTGGTTACAATGACTTATTTATACACTGCTCAACAATTGAAGTGGATATTGAGAGAAATTCTAAATTTTGGTAATTCATTGTATATTAAATAACAAAAAACAGTCACAGTAAATAAATTAATACTCATTCACACACATAATAAAAAACTGAAAAAAATTGTACGTGAAAAACCAGAACTAGAAGTAAAACAAAAAATGAATAAAACCTAACGAAATTTAAAAGTTCTCAAAATCAAATTTTACACCGTCCCTACAAAAACCTAGTACCGTGTAGGTCCTCCCCTGGCTCTTAGCAGGGCTCTTGCTCAATTGAAGAGACTCATTATTAAATTATTAATAAAATCTTAAGGTATCGATCCCAAATTTCTTACAATCCATTAGCAAGTTCTTGTAACGTTTCAAGAGGCTGCTGAAGCTGGTTTAAACACCTAGACATTTCGGCCCAATCGTGTTCAATGCAGTTCATGTCAGGCGAACAGAGTGGCCACTCCATTCGTGTAATGCCATGATGTTCTATGCGCTTATTCAAAATTCTGGCGCGATGAGGGCGGGCATTATCATCAATAAACACGAATCTTTCGCTTATTGCACCAAAAAATGGTACAATTATCGGCTCTATTACTCTATCTCGATAACGCTCAGCAGTCATTGTTTCAGTAATCAAGACCAATAGGTCTGTGCGGCCATTAAAACATATGCCTCCCCACACGCACACTGATCCGCCACCAAAAAGAGTGGTTGGAGCCATCACATTTGCATTGTACCGTTGTCTTCTTTCCTTCCACACTTTTTAGCATTTTGGCTAAGAGAACAACGGTATAATGAAAATCCAACCACTCTTTTTGGTGGCGGGTCAGTTTGCGTATGGAGAGGCATATGTTTTAATAGCCGCACAGACCTATTGGTCTTAATTAATAAAACAATGACTGCTGTCCGCTATCGAGACAGAGTGATAGAGCCGATAATTGTGCCATTTTTTGGTGTAATAGGCAAACGATTCGTATTTATTGACGATAATGGCCGCCCTCGTCGCGCCAGATTTGTGAATGAGCGCATACGACAAAATGGTATTACACCAATGGAGTGGCCACCCTGTTCTCCTGACATAAACTGCATTAAACATGTTTGGGCCGAAATCTCCAGGCGTTTAAACCAGCTCCAACAGTCTCCTGACATTTTACAATAGCTGGCTAATGCATTGCAAGGAATTTGGGAAGTGATGCCTTAAGATTTTATGAACAATTTGATAATGAGTCTCTCCAATTGAGTAAGAGCCCTGCTAACAGTCAGGGGAGGTCCTACACGGTACAAGGTTTTTGTAGGGATGATGTAAAATTTAAATTTGAGAACTTTTAAGTTTCGTTACGTTTTATTCGATTTTGTGTTTTACTTCTAGTGCTGGTTTTTTACGGACAATTTTCTTCAGTTTTTAATTTTGAGTGTGAACGAGTATAAATTTATTTACTGTGATTGTTTTTTGTTATTTAATATACAATGAATTACCAAAATTTAGAATTTCTCTCAATATCCACTTCAATTGTTGAGCAGTGTAAATATGGCGCATTGTGCCATCCAATATGTCATTCCTCTAATGGTGCCAACGCCAATTCTGGGCCAAGCTGCCGCAAGGGCACTCCCAGACACATTTTTACACCAGCACCGTCGACTGATTGAAAAAAAATATACACCTTTTTACTTTTTACTTTATTTTATTTATTTATTTATTTTATGTAGAAACTAAAAGAATACATCAAACACACTACGGAGAACTATAACTTAGGAGACGAAACGAGAAACAAAATCGCAGGATTTTCTGAACCCAAAAAAATAATACGACAGAGTAGAAATGAGGGCGCTTCGAACGTTATATCATCTGGTCGCCAAATCGTTTTAAATTAATTTAAATCGAACCAATTTACTAATTACTTGGAAAAAAATGAATAAATATTAAGCTTTGCACTCTTAATAGACTGAGAGAAACTGACAACTACAATTTTCATAAGAAGTATGAGAAAAAAATTATTAAAAATTTAAAATTTGCGATTCGTCCCGTTTTTTAAAGGCGTTGTGAATGCGGTTATTAATTTGCGTTCCAACTTATATTTTTGCGAACGCTGCGAATACGGTTGAAGATACAAAACAAGTCTAAGGAACAAAGTTTCCTGCTGAATTCGAATCTGTAGCTCGCTTTTTGATTTGGAATTGTCTTCATTATGAAAAGACGTTTTTCTGAAAATACCAAAATTGCGCAAATTTTGTGTTTACATCGTCATATTTTCTTTCTGAATAAAGCTTGGAAATTATTTTTTTTCGCATCAGATTCTCTAGTATATGTGGATTCTAACGTATATAAACAAGCTTTAGATTTTACAAAAGAAAAGTAAGAAAATTACAATTTTCTTGTAATGTGTCATATTTGTGTAGTGGAATTTTCGAGATGTGAGAACTTTTTTATTTTAAAAGATAGACACTTACATAAGCGAGACAAAATGATGCCAATAGTTCAGATAAGTTTTTGGTGCAAGAATCATTTCGATATCTGTAATACTCACCAAGTTATTGCAATTCAAAGTTACAGCCAAATGCGCGCGAGGTGGAGTTCGCAGCATATCTTCCTTTGTAGTGACTACAGGACCACTGGACCAAGCTCGCTAGGTCAAATACCGCGCTGTGTCGTAAGACTCCTCTTAGTTTTTATTTTATATTTTTTCAATTACAAACATTTCAAGGGCCAAAAAAATGGTAAATAATAAAATCATAAATAATTTTTCACGTCAAAACAGTTTTTTACTAACTAAATCCCTTGCAATTGGTTAAAATCACGCATTTTATTCCTTATTCATCAGTTCCTTAACTTTTTTCGTTGTTTTTTTTTTAATATGTGACTGTAACTCAAGAATGAACTAAATTACTCAAAAATGCCTGAAATCACGTAAGTGCTTTTTAAATAATGAGTAATAAAGATTCTTCGTTCGATCACTTTTGTGAATATGTGAATTATGATACAAAGATTATTATTAAAGAATTTTAAATTTACCATCAAGTGATGTTTGATTTATTAATCAGAAAAAGAAAGCAATTGCAGAGCTTCGTTTAAAAGGCACAACATCTTTAAATTCGTTAGCTGCTGGTCTTAAAAGGTAAAAAAAGCAGTGACTAAAATGTGTAATTTCAACAAATTTCAAGGGATTTAGTTAATAAATAAACTATTCTTTGGCGTGAAAATTATTAATTATTTTATTATTTACCGTTTTTGACCTTTGAAATGATTATAATTGAAAAAAGTAGACTAAAAACTAAGAGAAGACGAACGACACAGCGCGACATTTGACCTAGCGAGCTTGGTCCAGTAATCCTGTGGTCACTACAAAGGAAGATATGCCGTGAACTCTACCTCGTGAGCATATTGCAGTAACTTTGTATTGCAATAATTTGGTGAGTATTTCAGATATCGAAATAAATCTTGCTCCTAAAACTTATCTCAACTATTGACATCATTTTATCTCGCTTATGTAAGAGTCTATCTTTTAAAATAAAAAAATTCCTCGCATCTCGAAAATTACACTACACAAATATGACACGTTACAGGAAAATTGTAATTTCCTTACTTTTTTTTGTGAAATCTAAAGCTTGTTTATATACGCTAGAATCAACATATACTGAGAATCTAGTGCAAAAAAAATGGATTTTCAAGCTTTCTTCAGAAGGAAAATATGACGATGTGAATACAAAATTGGCGCAATTTAGTTTTTCAAAAATTTTCAGAAAAACGTCATTTTAATAATGAAGGCAATTCCAAATCAAAAAGCGACCTACAGATTGGAATTCAGCAGTAAATTCAACATAAAAATCAGTTTTCAGCAATCATGTGCAATCGAGTTCGGACTAACTTCTTAAATAAGCGACTTTTGAGATGCCTGCTCCCGGACTATAGACAAATCGGTGGAAAAAATTCCTAGAAAGTTAGAGTTTTTTTTAAAAGCATGAATGAAAACAAGAAAATTTTTTGGCGTAATTTATGTTGGACTAAAGCCTCACAACTGACACCAACAGAAGAATATCCGATTTTTTTGTTTATAGGTATAGTCAGTGGCGTATTTAAAAATGGGCTAAATAGGCTTTAGTCCAGGACAGCAGAAATGTTTATTTTCATGAACAAAAAACTTACTACATAAACATATTTTTTTTAAATAATTTATCATTTTTTTACTTCCCGTCGTGATTTTTTAATTTTTTAGTAGATATCTAAACAAATAAAGGAGAGATTTTGTGATATTATAAAGAAACATTTTCAGGTTTATTAATTTTCAGAACTCTGTTGCATTCGTAGAGAACTTGTGCAAGAAATGGGTTTGCTGTTTCATTAAAATAAACTGATTAAAAAAAAGTTAAGAATATTAGAGCAAATCAATACATACAGAGTGTTCAGTGGTACGTTGTTGAGAAGCATGTATAGAATAGGGTGTAAGCCTGAAAAAACTCCTAAAGTCCCGTCCCCTAACAATTGTTTTTAAATTTACTGTCAGACATAAGCAGTTTTTAATTTAAAAAATTAAAAATCACAGTGAGAATTATTTCCAAGAAAACCATTCAAAAATAATTTATTTTTATTGTTGATCAAATTCTATTGCGTTCAGGATTATTAGACAACGTTGCCGCATATCAATATAATTTAAAATTCGTTATTTATCAATAACTTCAATACACAGTTTTTTTACCTTTGTCTACTGTAAGAATTTCTCTGCCACATACTATTGAGTTGATGCGCCGGTTTTTAAACACCCGGTATTTACTAATTGGTTTTTCTCAGATTCCATTGCTCGATAGAAATTAATAGAATTTGTTTGATGTTAGAATAATTAGACCTCTTTAAATGTTGTAAAGCACTGTATATTTAAAGATCAATACATATCACTAACATTTTCCCAGCAGTTTTTGTAGTTTATGGCAATATGAGGTGTAAGATGGTATCATTTAAAATTTTGGGGGTGGCTTATATTACAAAAGAGTTAAGCACTACAAATTCCACAATACGACAATAAATGTTGCAAAACTAATATAAGCATTCATTCATTCATTCCTTCCTTAAAATAACTCGTCACAAGCCATTCGTTTTTTAAAGTTGAATTCGTGCTTTAACAATGGTCTTATGAAACTTTGAAATATACTCTTTAATCATTATGTTATGAGTAAGAAAGAAAAAACACGGAAAGCTTTGTGGTTTTAGGTACAGGACAATTTTTTCAAAACTATCTACTTTGGATATTTCAGAAAACAAATAAAATGAAAATCCCAAGACTGATTCACTTTTATTGACAAGGGATTTTTAGGTGTAAAACACAAACAACCGGCTAAAAAATTTCCCCCCCTTGTGAGACCTTAAAGTAAAGCTATTTTGATCAGTTGTGTCGATTTTTTTGAGTTTCGGTTATTTTTTAATAAAACTTTATCGAGCTAATACCGCTAATCTTACAAAACAAATTTTAGACAACTTGTACTAAAACTGGATCTGTCTAATTAAAAAAAAAACAAATCGAAAATCAAAATAATAAACACAGCTAAATTCTTGATCAGAATACCTTTCAGTTGAGGTATCACAAGAAAAGTCGTGCCATTTTTTGTACAATTCTGAAAGGATGGTTCGTATTACAAAAGAGATAAGCGCAAAAAATTTACCAACAAAAACTGGCCTGTAATAATCACCATGCAAGTGCGATAAGTTTAATCTTTTTTTCAAATAAACTCTGCAGTTTTTTTAATAATTAACGTTGCGGTGCGTAAACCACCTGAGCGTAAAGTTGTGTCATCATGTGGGGAATCCCCACACCACACCCGTCCAACAAAACCCTACAAGTTCCTTGCAGTTGCCCCCGTTGCCATTAAATGTTCCCGTTACATTTCAGCGCACGTTGCTTGGAAATCACCATTTTTATCCATGACAACATTTCGACAATGCTCGCCTCATTCTCGTCCTATTCTCTAGTCGATGGACAAGAGATCGTCGGGCGTCCGATGCGATTCGACGCCGACGACGACTTCTGTAATGGCTCATATGACAATAGCCGTTAACAAAGAAGCCGCTCGACCATTTTCATAAGCCATTGTAGTGAGGTCGCGGACACTGACTACACCCCAAACGCTTTATCAATATATTACGTTATCTGCGTCGATGCCCTCACACATTTCAAGAAACTCTAACTTAATTAACCGCCCAACCACACATTTTAAGTTCAAATTAAATTTATAAATCCAATAGCAAAAGTGAAAAAATATCCACTTACAGCAAACTAATTTTAGTTAATTGCTTCGAGAGAAAATAAAAATAGAAATATGTTCTTCGGTAAAACGCAGTTATAATTGTGCAAAACTAATTTCCTTGTTAGTCATTAGGTCATCCTGTCATCACTCGCACAAAAAGAATGAAATAACAATAATTTTTAGTTGCATTGTGTATTTTTTCTAGAGATAATAGAAGCAGCGAGGGTCCGAGTGGACTCATCAGGCAACAATCGAAACAGCGCTAATAAAATTCCATTCTTCATTAAATTATGATTTATACATAAAAGTGTCAATCATTTCCAACAAAGCAACAAAGAAAATCTTAACAATTGCTCTTCCCATTGTGCGTCGACATAAAAGCAACAAGCACTTGCTAAACATTTTTTTAATCAAGCACTTTCTTCATTTATCAATCAAACACCCAGAGGTGGACTCACCTAAGCCATAGAAAATCTCCACAAAAAAGCGTAATCCGTGTACAATTATCCACCAGGGATACACAAATCAAAACCACACTCACATTCACACACCACGTGAGCTGTCACTGGAAGCATGGTATGAGCTTTGGCCGAGCTTTCAACACATCCCCTTTCGAGCACAAGTCGCGTCTTACTGACTGAATTCGTGCAAACAATGTTTAAACAGAGAACAGAGGAGAAGCGACGCGGACAGAGAATTCGTGAACACGACTAAAAAGTGGGGGGCGCCCTCAACGAACTTTTTGAGGCGCGCGATTTGAAATAAGCATGTATATTGGAATAGTCATTATCTCGCTACAATGCTGCTTTTTTAATTGAATGTTATTGTAATTTAATGAATAAAAAGATAAAAATGAAAAGTTGTTCATTAACCCAAGAAAAAAATTAATAAATTGCAATGTTGAGCTGATTCTAAAAAATGGTGGTAACGCTGAAAGCATATAATTTTTTTTGCTGTGGAATAACTGCAATTGGTTTTTGATAAAAACCTGTTGCAATGATTTTAAAAAAGTTATAGGAGAAGCCTCATTATTCTGACAAAAAAAAAGGTAGGTACATATTACTTAGTGAAATAACTAAGTAGCTATTAAAAACTCTTCAAAGGTATGTAAAAATATATTTGGTAATAGCTGAAACGTAAATTATTACATTTAAAAAATTTACAACTAAGCCCAAAAGTAATAATTATAAAAAGAAAGTTTCCGTAAATATTAGAACACACGTGCGGGCACTTATGAAGTGCAAAGTTATGTTTACATTAACACTTAAAAAATGCAGAATCTGCACTACGCAGAAAGTAATAAGCATTCGCAAAGCAGATCAGTGCGAGTACAGTACGATTTTGTAGATTTGCGAATTTTGTGGCTTTTTTTAGTTTGGAACTTTTTGACTTTTTTTGTATATAGTATATAGTGCATTAATATTATTCTTAGATTTAGTTACGTAGCCTTTAGTGTAGTATACATATTAGTGATAGTGCAATTGAAAAAAGACAATTAGAATGCCTAAAAGACGCCTGTGTAGTGCTGCGGGGTGCACAAATTCTACTGCGGATGGAAATAAAAGCTTCTTTCGTTTCCCAAAAGAAGCAAAAAGGTAAGTTACTCTAAAAATAGATACATAAAAAATGTACCGACAAGATTTACACAATTAATTACAGTGCGGTCTCATTAATATAAAATCGTTTTGAATGTACATGGGGCATTCCACGCCAAATCGGACGGTTTGAGAATATTTTTTTTTTATTTCCTCAATTTTGTGATGTGTTAGTACCCCTTAAATGAAAATGACAGTGGTAATTGTATTTACCAATAAAGTTAATTGGTATTTATTGACTTTAAACACTTAATAATAATAATGAAACAGTATTAAAATTTATTTATAATACTTAAAAAATGCGTGTACAATTTCAAAAATCAAAAATACGTAAAATAATTTACGAAAAAATATTTTTTTTATTTTTAATAATTAAAAAAAATCTAATTTTGAGATCCCATTACCGAACCGGGATTAAAAATTGAGATATAAATAGAAGTTTAAAATAAAAAATTTTGAAAAAAGCGAAGGATATAAAAAAATTTTAAAACTCGAATTAAAATCTAACATAAAAAAATCATTATGAAACAATCTTGAAAAAGTTTTTTTTAAATGTTTTTCTATAAAGGCCATTTAAAAACCCAAATGTTAAAAAAAAATGGTTAAATTTGAACCATTTTTGCAGAAATTATGCCCAAAAATCTAAAAAAACAGCAATTTTTTTAGAAAGTCGATATCTTTTGAACGGGTAATCAAAAAAATCTCAAAATTTACCAAAAATGCTACCTTAAGGGGTACTAAAACATATCACAAAATTGAGGAAATCAAAACAAAAAATTTCTCAAACCGTCCGATTTGGCGTGGAATGCCCCACATATTACGATTTATACGCATAATTTTTATGCAGGTTCAAAATATGGGCCACTGCAAGTGGGCGAGTAGACTTGTTAACCCGTGAAATGAAGGACCACGGCAATTTCCGCCTATGTGCAGATCATTTTGCAGACAACATGTTCACACATCCTCAAAAAAAGGCCCTTCGTGGAGACGCAATCCCTCACCAGAAAGAGTCAGGTACAAATGATCCAAATACTGGTGTATTATGATATCTGTCACATCACTAAAAAAAATAAATAGAAATAATTAATATATCTATACATATTTACAGAGCAAAGTTCCTGTGTGCTTCCGGGAACCAGCAGGGAAGAAGTAGCTGCCACCCCGCCGCCACAAGAAGAGGCCGGGCCTTCCACATCTGTGCATGAGCAGCAATTTGCATCACCGACCGGAAAAAGTGTCGCAACACAAACTGGGACAGCGTTATCGAGTAATTCTCCACGGAAGCAAGCCCTCAGACGAAAACTGCGGCAGGCGTCGCAGACAACAGAGCCCGTAGGTGCGGAGGTAGAGATGCTGGAGAGGCAGAACGAGGTGGAAACCTTTAAACAACTATGTGATAAATTACTTCCAAAAAATATTTCAACTTTTATTAAATGTCAAGTCGATTTAAACCGTAAGGCTACTTCGCAAAAAAGATACAGCGATGAATTTAAACAATTCGCTCTTACAATTTTATTTATGTCGCCAATGGCCTATAAATTTTTACTTACCACTTTTATGCTACCAAGCATCAGAACGTTGCAACGATTTACTTCTAAAATACGGATAGAACCGGGAATAGATGAGACCGTGTTTGAAATGTTGCGGCTGAAGGTCTTGAATTTAAATGCAGAAGCCCGGCAGTGTGTTATTTGTATGGACGAGATGAGCTTAAAAGCAAATTTGTATTATGATGTAAGCAAAGATCAAATCGTGGGCTTTCACCAAGTAGATGGCAAAGAATACAAGCCTGCCAATAATGTTCTAACAATAATGGCGCGCGGTATTTTTGATAATTGGAAGCAGGCACTAGCTTATGTATTTGTTAATACACAGTGTAATGCTAGGGAATTGCAAACATTACTGTTTGCTGTTATCAACAAGTTGTACGCTATCGGCCTCCAAGTGAAAGCGGTCATTTCAGACTTGGGCACCAATTTTCAGCAGGTCGCTGCGAGCTTAAACGTGACGCCCGAAACACCCTATTTTTATTGTAAGGGTATATGTACAGATCGCATTTTTTACATTTTTGATGTGTGCCATCTCATCAAAGCCCTACGAAACAATTTTTTAAAATATCGCTTCCGGTTGGGTAACGGGCAAATAATCGACCACGTATTTGTACGTGCATTTTTTGAACATGATCAAAAACGTACTTTCAAATTTGCTCCTAAACTGCAGTCGGTTCACATAAGTCCTGGCCAGTTTGACAAGATGAAGGTTAAATTTGCCACCCAGTTGTTTAGCCACACCGTGGCATCTGGTATGGAAACCGAGATGTCTCTAGGACTGCTATCAACTGCAGCGTTGGCTACAATTACATTTATAAGTAACGTTAATAACCTGTTTGACATTTTGAACTCAACAACCTTGGTAACAAATGTAGAGTCCTTTAAATCTGCTTTTGTAGGATCAGAATTGCAAAAAAACCACCTTGAAAAAATGCTGCACTTTTTTAAAACAACTGCTGTCGTTGATGACAGAAACGCGGACGTAACTCGTCGTATTAAATCGATGGCATGTTGGCAGGTAACAATTAAAGGAGTGATGCAGCTTCACGGATCTCTAAGCCAACCCTTACCCACAAGGCGCTTAAATCAAGATTTTCTAGAAAATTTTTTCGGAACGGTGCGAAAACAAAGTGGCAATTGTATAAACCCCACACCAATACAGTTCGTTTGGGCATTCAGAAAATTGTTCTGCACAAAATTCTTATTACCACCCACAACCGGCAATTGCATGCCAGATTTAGCAACTGTTTTGACTGCTCTAGATTCTGGCCCCCTTAAATCTAAAAAAATTATAAATGTAATTGATACCAGCGCTACCCTAGACCAACGCTTACAAGTAGATTCCACAGATTACCGTTCCTTGGAGTTGCCGGAGCAAAATATTTTAAGATACATTTCCGGATACTTAATGCAAAAATGCTTGCAGCGCCATTCATGCACTAGTTGTGAACAATATGCACAGGCCTGCCAAACTATTTCCGAAGATACCTTATTCTGTCACTACAAAAATTTAGATGAAAGCTCAGATTTTGGTAATCTAACAATGCCTGCAACTAATTTTGTGTATTACATTGCCCAGTTGGAACACCAGTTCTCCAACGGCCTTTTTGAACGTTATTCCACTGGGGCCCGGGTTGGTTTTCAAATACTTACCGAATTAAGCAAAATTCCATTCTCACATCCCTGCAAAAACTTTCCTTTAGACTACGTACGGGGTCTGTTTGTAAGGATGCGACTTTTCCTTTGTGTGAAGTCACACAATACTCTGCAAAAAACTAAATCTAAAAAAGAACGCCGCCTCATTATTTTTTCACATTTGTAACCTTTGTTAATTGTATTATCGTCGTTCTCTGGTTGTATTCAAGGTTGTATTATAATCTTAACAAAGAATGATGTATACTTACGTAACCATAGGTCCATAGCATAGGGTGGCATGGGTCATTTATTTATCAAAACAAATTGCTTCGTATGTAGCTTCCCTTGTTGTATGTATGTTAATAAATCATCTATTATAAATGTTCTTTTCATTTAGTCTTATTGATACCACACCCCTTTCACTTTTTACACTTCCACATTTAACTAAACTAAGCAACTAACAATTATTAAATATTTATCTATTGTAAGGTTAGCTTGGTGCCGGTTTAAATTCTAATATTAGGTTATGTTTACCTGTCATTACAAAACTGCACTTTAGTAACTTTAATGTCTATCTCTTAGTAACTTCAGGACTGCCACCACATTTTTTAAACCGTTTCAAATAATTTCAAGGACATCGTGCCCTCAACCGTCATTTACTCGTGTTCACTCGTTTTCAATGCTTTGCTTATGGGACAAACGTTGCGCGTCGCTTCTCTCTGTTCTCTGGTTTAAATGTGGAGGCAGCGCATGCGTTGCATACAATTTTTCATACAATACACGCGAAACAATAACAAAATTGATTAAAATTTACCATTGTTGTCTAATTGGGATGCGGATTATCAGGGTGGAAGCATTTTTCAAACGTGATTCAAAATTTTGCAATTTTGGAAAAAACGTCACGCAAATGCCTACCCGTGACGGTGCTGTTTTCGCGGACCCCACAGAGCTCCACAATTAAGCAAACAATCGAATAATTGTTAAGTGGAATTGCAACGCGCCTTCGGTCTTAATGAAACAATAAAGCGCTGTCTTGTGCCGAACTTGTCACTTTCATAGGGAGGACAGGTTAGATTTTCAAAAAAAATATCATGTTACAGAATAAAAACTAATTCTCTTAGGCCTTACCTAGATCAAAAATCGAAAAATGATATACTTTTGGAAATAAAAACGTAACTGCTGACCATTTTTTTTTAAATTTAAAATAATTTTTGGGTGACTGAACTTTTTTGATTTTCTGTTCGTGCCAGGTGCGAGATCCCGTCGATTCCCTCAGATCCCGGACAAAGGGAGGGAATTTGTTGTGCGGTGGCCTTTAATCCGTGCGTAGGTGGTATTGCAACAAAGTACAATAATAATGTAAAAACCGCGAGATGATAAGCGTTCGCTCCTTTTATTCGATGGCGAGTACACAATTGTTCGACTGCACTGACTGCTATTGTCAAGGCACGTCTTTTCTATATGAATCTAGACACCCGTGGATTCACACAATAGCTATTCACTATTTAATCGCACCGGCCTATATTGTGATGTAGTCGATATAAAACATTCTCCAACATCGATATCGGACAACGAATCGCTCCCAGACAATGCACTTTCATAATAATAAACTTTTAATCCGCCGCAAGAAAGCGTCTTTCGACCAAATGCTGTTTTATTATACCCACGCTACGAGCAAGAATTTTTAATTTCATCTGATCGACTTCTTACTGTAAATTGTATATAATTCTAAAAACAGAATATGGTAAATGTGTGCTTGTTTGGCGTTTAAAACACGAACGAGCGAAGCGAGTGTATAACAAATTTAAATAGTAAAGTGACAAATGTTTTCCTTCTTGGGTATTGTACGGATGGTTCAGTTTAAACGCTCGACTGATCACAAATTGTGCTGCACCGCACGAGCTCGTAAGGTACATCTACCTGTCGGAGACGCCCCCCACCTTAAAAGTCAAAACAGTGTTTTGGAATACAAAGGTTTATTTTGATGTGACATTTTGTTGTGAACAGGAACTATTCACACTGACATTTTGCAAAAAAATCAATGGATGTTTCAATGAATCAGTCGTCAGTATTGTGATGCTTTGTAATTTGTTTGTTATGGCCGGCACATACGATTTGAATATTATTTTAATAATAGCGAACCACTGTTTGTTTCATTTGACTCACTATTATACAAAAAACCTATTGTGGCTTTCATACAATAGCTGAAATTATCCATTATGTCTCACGTCACTATGCTGCAGCTTAATTGAAAAGATTTACGTAATGAATGTTTTTGTTTAAATATTTTTTAAACTAAATTATGTAAGGCATTTTATGTATTATAATTACTTTGTATTGAGACTCTTTTGTCTACAACCTGAAACTCCCTAGCTAATAACTTCATCTCTCCTATAGGCTTCTAGTTTGGTCTATTGCATTGTTAGTTGGAACAACTAAATACCCTAGTTTCTGGTGTTCCCTTGTAAAACAACCTATTCACTGTTAATATTGGTCGTAAGCAAGTATGTTAGTTACAATAGATGTTGCAAGAAGTTTCACTTTTTTAGGGAATATTGTAATAAAAAACTTATTTGAACTGATTACATTTATTGTGGATTAAGAATAAATCAGTACACAGTAGAAACACATTTAGCATCATGAAGACTAAAACAAATCAAAGAAAAAAAGCTCAATCTAATAATTAAACATTTAAAGTATCTATACAACACAAAACTAATTAAGACTTATTCTTCAGCAAGTCTTTATTTCTTTCCAACATCTCTTCCTTCTTATCTTTCTTAACTTTAGTCAGAAATTTATCCATCTCTTCGATGTTACTTTCCGACGGAATGTTAGTCTTGTCCACTTTCGCGCCATCTCCATCTCCTCCACCACCATTATCCTGTCCTCCACCTTCTTCCTTTTCTGCCCACTTCCCGCCGAACGCCTCTCTATCCACAAACTTCTCGTTCGATGTATAGTCATCTCTGTCTTCTCCTTCTGACAACGGTCCTTCATGCCTTATTTGCTCTCCTTCGTTGTCCGCGTACTTGTTAACCTTATTATCCTTTTCTGCATTCGCCGCCTTTTTCATCGCCTCGTCCGAGTCCCTATCTCGGCTTCCGCTCATAGACCTACTCCTATCCCTCGATCTACTTCTATAATCCCTCCTATCTCTATACTCTCTGTAGCCGCCTCTTTGGTATCTACCTCTCGGTCTTCTTCCCCCTCTGTTGTTATAGTTATTATACGGCCTACCACGCCCTCTGTACTCCCTATCGTTATACCTGCCATCGCGGTTATAGTAACCGCCACCGCCGCCACCGCCTCCTCTGCCTCGGATGTTGTTGCGAGGATTCTGGAAGCGAGGCTTGTAGTAAGTTCCTCGGTCGTTGTACCGGCCTCTGAAACCGCCACGTCTGTACCGACGACGGTCTCCAGAGTAGCTACGTGAGCGGGAACGACTTCTAGAATAGTAAGAACCGGAACGTGACCTGGAACGGCTATAATACGACCGGGAACGGCTCCGGTAACTGCGGGATCTAGAACGAGAGGCGCTCGACGAACGAGTGCGGCGAGAGCGGGATCTGCTATGACGCTTCGGCGAACGGCTGTCGGAACGGGGGCGACCTGGCGGCTCGGGCGGACGGCGACCTAAACCAACAAATCAATTATACAATTATTGTGAAAAAATTAAAACTAGCGTTTTCCCATTCCATAAGACATGACGCAAAGCTCAGTCCTTCACGATGACGGAAAATAACCATGCCACATGCCTAACATCAACTGAATTTATTAATTAAACTAAAAATATCTAAGGCTAAACCGTAGAAAAAATCAAGAAAAACAAGCGCTAAGTATACATGTCGGCCATCCGAAAAAAGACTGAGCTCTACCTGCGGCAGGTCCTTTAGGAGGAGCACCTGGTGGTAACGGCGGCATATCATCTCGTCCCTTCTTCAACTCCGGCGGCGTCATCAACCTGAAATTACCGAACTTGTCCAGAACCACCTGTCCCGGGTTCACGAGCGGATTAACCGCCGGTATAGGCGGCAATAACTTCGGTTTGTTTTTCGGCGAATCGGGTCGTTTTGGTGGCGGCGGTTCCTTCATTGCCATCGCCTTGCGTACGCTCATATTTTTCTCAGGCGGAGGCACGGGAGCTTGTTGATTCTTTCGAACTGATTCTTCGAAATTATTATTTTTTCCACCTGACGCCATACCACCACCACCACCACCGCCACGTTTATCCATCATCTGTTGTTGTTGCTGTTCCTCTTTCCATTCTTCACGATCCGGTTTCTTTTTGAAACGAGAACCGCTCGTAGATGGAGGCGGTTGGGAAGCGACTTGCATTTTCCATTTGTTAGCAGAACCGGCGGTGGCGGCGGCTTCGGCCACCGCCTGACGGGCTTTCTGCTCGCGCGTGGGCGAAGGTGAGTCAAGAAGACCGCGCTTGGGACTCTCGCTCAGTTCACTTCTGAAAAAATTCGACATGTGATGCATTTTTGCAGAAACTATAATCAGCTAAATTAGATATTTATTTTACATTTATTTATTGATAATTAACCAACTCATATCTCTTAGTATACAAGTTATCAGAAATAACATCTGAGAGGGTAGATGTTCCATGAAATTGTAAGAGTTCAGTTCCGATTTATTTTTAAAAACCATGATTAGCCATTAGAATTTTTTCTGCTCCGAGTATTTCAATTAATCATATAAAAATTACTGCGTTCCAATTAAAAGATTAGACAATTATTTTAGAACAGAGAGCAGTATTAATGTAGTAAGTCTACAAACCTCTTCGATTCTTTTTCCATTGCATAGTAGGCATTCAATTTTGACTCTAGCTCTTCCAAATCAGGTAAGCTATCGATAAACCTATAAAAACACAGCTAAACATGAAGTAAGCAAAAGTTGGGCCAAATTACCGCTTGGTATATCCCGCCTTTTGCAAGAAGTACTCATCATCGTCCGATGGTATACTGTGCTTCTTCGACTTTTTCCCCTTACTCAACTCCTTTTTAATTGCGTCTCTCAACTTTTTGTGATCCTCGAACTCGCTCAAATCGAAGCCTTTCCGTTTCAATTTCTTCTCCTTCTTCTTCTTTTTACTATCCTTCTTGTTCTTTCTGTCCTTCTTACGTTTCTTCTTCTTCTCATCGCTGCGTTTCTCCTTCTTCCACTTTGAACTCTCCTCTAAAAATTTCCTTACCTTTTCCTCATAATCGGAATCACCTTTAGTCTCTTGTAAGAACATTCTCAATCTCTGTTCGTAACTTAAATCTGCAGGTTTTTGAGTTTCGCTCGGTTGTTCGAGATTAAAATCGAACATGGCACTGGTAGCCGCCGGCTTATTAAACGTGTAAGTATTAGGGGTATCGTGCGATTGATCCATCATAGCCATTCGTTTACTTAATGGACTTAAGGAACTTTGTTTCTCGCGACGGTGTGATCGAGAACGATGTTTCTTGCGTTTTTTGAAATCGCTATCGCCGGAACTTGAACTCGAGTCGCTAGAACTCGACGATGAGCTGCTCGAACTGTCGTTGCTTCCCGACGAACTTGAACTGGAACTAGAACTCGAATGTCGACGGTTCTTTCGTTTTTTGCTCTTCTTTTTCTTTTTCTTATCTTTCTTCTCCTCGTCTTCATTTTTCAACAATTGTTTCAGTGCATCATTTACATCGGCTGTTTTCGACGCAGTCGACAAATTTGGTAGTAACAATTCGGTCGGTTCTATTAGATTCTTTGTTGCGGAAGTTTTATTCTTCAAAAACTTTAAAGAATTTTGGGCTTCTTCGTGATTAGGTATCAAACTTAGGCAACTCTGGTATGATTTTCTCGCTTCTTCGATTTTATCTTCTTCTTCGTAACTTCGACCGAGTGCTACAAGCGTTTCGCCCATATACTTACGAGCATTGCCGTGGTTTGGGTTTAGTTTGAGAGCGGTTTCAAAGTCGGCGATGGCTTTTTGAAAATTGCCGCTGTTGGCATATAAAGCGCCACGTGCTACCAGACCTTCTACGTTCTTAGGATCAATGTTTAATGCTTTGTTTAGACATTGGAAAGCTTCGACATGTTTGCCAGCTTTGAAATGGTCAATACCATCGGCTACGTTACGATACGCCCATTTGCTCGCTTGAACTTGACGCAGTTCATTCGCGTATTCATTTTCGGCAAATCGCCCCCTAGAAATCATAAGTATTTAAAAATCTCGTATTTTTATTACGAGACTCACTTTAGTCCCTTCATGAGCGTGCAATGATCTTTGATTCCCACAACTCCCGCCAAATACGAAATGTTATTCGGATTGTTGAAACCAATGCTCTTTTCTAGGACTGTGTCATAGTTTTCATTCTTGTGATCCAAAGCTTTCCTGAAAACGAAAGAAAAGATTTTCTATCAATTCCGCAAAAAGTTGCTTTGCAAGATAAACATGATCCTTGTAATACCTGTTTGAAACATTTGTTTGTGAGTCAGGAAAAAACAACAGTTTATAATCAGTCCAATAATAAAATGGCCGACCTTACTGTGCGTCCATTTTTATTTAAATAAAAAGTCGGTAGAGTAGCGTCCTTCCCTTGCGGAAATCCAGACTCACAAACACGCTACCCTTAAAATGTATTATTGCAATCCCTTAAATTAGTTTATACATACCGGAATTCGCTTGAAACTCAAACAGTCCCATCCTATGTGTTGTTGTCTAATTTAACATTTTTTACAAATAAATTTCTGGCTTTCAATATAAAAATTCTCCTTTTTATTTTATCGGATACACGCACAAAATTAAATCTCCTCAACCTTTTAATTTTTAATACATAGTGCATTTTTCTGGTTTTTCATCGATACTGTGGAAAACATGTCTATGAGCAATGCGTACAATCAAAACAGGATACAGCAATAAAATCATCGAAACTCAAGTGCAATGAAAAAATTGATTTGTAAACTGACAAAAAATGTCTCACCTGATTGAGCGCTTTTTAATTATGGGATTTGTGCAAAGACGCTGCCTATTAAAACCCACAGTGCAATTAGGATCGTGTATGCGCACAACACTTTTTAACTTTACTTTAATTTTTGAATGGTGAGAATTTTCTCTTTTGAATACGGTTTTACTAAACATAAAACCTTCTAAAAAGAAAAACATCTGTATTAGCTTCGAATGAAGACTTGTCGCAATTTGTTTAGATTCCATCCACAGAAAAATAAAACCAAAGCCAAGATTTCGTTATATTTTTAAGAAATAAAAACGTGCGTGTGAAAAACATGAAATATGCCGTACCCAAAAAGACACAACTACTGAAAAAAATGTTATTTGTCCCCCCCCTATTCAAACGGAACTTACTTATAAGCCAAGGGAAAATCGTCAGCACTGATTAATCCCAACGGTGGACGACGTTCTGGGTCGTTTGGTTTTCTGGGTGTGCCCTTCATGCAACAAACCATCTTATCCGAGTCTGGAATCTTTTCAATCACTTCGCAGCAAACTGAATCATTCATCATGTAGCTGCGAGTTATGCCCTTCTTATCAACCGCCGGTATTATATTTGCCACCGGGCAGAAGGCCTGGAAAGTGAACAAAACTGCTATTTCAAAAAGAAAAATTATAAATAAAATAGAATTTATAATTAGATGTTATTCCCAAGTCAAATAATTCTTTTAAACGAGCAAGTTTACCTTTACATTGATATCGGCGGCATAGATGATATTGGGCCCAGGCCCTGCGGTGCACAAGACCTTAAGCATCATCCCAGACTGCGTTTTGCTTACAATAGTCCCGATAATCAGATCGCCCACCTTCACGCTCTGTTTGGAACAAAAAATTAGATAAGTTAATTTCTTGCAAATTATCCAAACCTTAAAGAAATATTTGAGCCTTTGCTGCTTGTCAACATTAAGAAACGTCTCAAATGGGGGCATGATCGCGTACGTGTCCTCACTAACGGGCCCCTCGTCAGGTTTATACTCAAAATCGGAAGCTTCAGTCGCAAACAACATGTTTGCTTTCTTGACGACAAACTGCTGGAGTTTGAGTCGTTTTCCTCGATCCTGGAAAGACAAATGCTTCTGTCTCTCGCTGTACACTTGGAAGTTAACATCCTTGACGTTCCTACGGTGCAAATCATTCTCGCCGTATTCAGCCTCCCACAACTTTTGCATTTGCTGTCCATTGAAATTCAGCGACTGGCTCAGAAGGTTCGTGTTCAACGACTCCATGGTGGAGCGTTGCTTCAAGCCTGTGAAACCATAAATTTCGATAAATGCTGGCACCGAATGGAATTTTCCGAGAAAAAGCAATGAAAACAACCCCTAAACTGCTTGCTTGGGCTTTGTCAAGATGGCGTCTAAAGATAAATTATAACAATTTTGACCGGGGACATTGCCATAAAAATGCACTAATTGAGCGTGAAAATGCGTACAATGTGCTAGAAGAGAAAAATCACTTTGTTCGGTTGAGTTAAACGGGACTTACCCTAGAATAAATCAAAATATTTGATAATCAAAGACCACACCGCTTCGTACACCAACGAAAAACTCCCAAAATGGCGGATTGTCTATTTCCGTTGCCGGGTTGCTGGTAGAACGACCAATAAGAGTGAGCAAGCACAGGGCAATGTGCACTATTGGCTGGCTCACGCAGGTGGCAAATTTGAAAACAATAATTCCACACTTTTTGTCAAAAACCGATTATGTCGCAAAGTTGCACCAAAATAAATACACACCAAACTTCACAACTGATTTACAACAATTAGCACAATAGGTAAAGAAAGTTAAGTCTAGGAGTGCTTATAACTTTCTCTAACTACAAGAAATTACTTTTAAAGCGTAAATACAACCGGCAATCATTGTAAAGTAAACGAAAAAAAAGTACAACAAAAGTATCAATGCCAATTAAAAAAAAATACGTAGTATTTTATAGAATACACATTCAAGGTAAGTCTGTTAAAAAAACACTTGTCAGCGTTTGCTGTTAAATGCTTCATATTTTTCTCTAAACATGTACATTTTTTCAGAATTCTTCTACGATTCTTTATTATTAAAATTAATTAATATTAAGTCGCTGAATTTAGAACAAGTTAAGTGATATTTTGTGCCAAAAATCCGTGGTTTTGTCTCGTAACTGATTAATACAAGTAGAGCACTCATAAGTCATAACACTACTCCGGAAAAATTGAGTTTAACATTCAGTTTACCAACAGAGTAAGCTTTTTTTAACCAAAAAAACACTCGTAATTTAAGTAAATTTGACCAAAAATACACATTTTTTTGTGCGTTTCAAAATATTTTTTAAACAGAAATGCAATTATTTAGATTTTTTTTAAAGCTGAAGCAGTTTACATTTTTCGAGCGTCTAAAACGTTTTTGAGAAAAAACAAAGTCTTTTCTGAGTTAAGAATTCACAAAATTAAGTTAAATATATTTTTTGATAAGTTTTGATAAGTCTTATTATCTATATAGTTTGTTAAATATTTTTTCCGAGAGTCAAAATAGTGTTGTTCTTGCGTTTTTCGGGGATTTTTTGATCTAAAAACCCAATCATTCTAAGAAATTTCGTCAAAGACGACACTAAAAACTACAAAATGTTTAAAATGTTTCCATTTGTCTTAACAAATATCTATCAGTAGCGAATCAACACCCATTACGTTTATATTGAATATTTTCTTTTTTTATTATTTTTTACCTATTATTAAATACTTATTAAATACGCGCTTAATTTTAAAATTTTGGCCCTTAAAAACGTAAAATAAAGCATTTAAAAAAATAAAATTTAGTCAGGTTGCTACTTTAAATGCAGAGTGTTAGTAACTTGTTTTTCACTAATTTCTGACTGGAAATACTATATAACATTTTTTTGCAGATTTAGTAGCAAACAATTAATTCAATAATTTTTATTATTTATATTTCAAAAACAGGCCTTCTGTTACTTCTATTATCTGAAAACCAACGGTTATATAGTAAAATTCGACTTTTTTTGCTATTTATATGATTTAGAGTGATTTAAAAAATTCACCTTAGACAAAAATTCAATTAACATTTTTAAACGGTGATATCCTAAATTACGAACTTCGTGAGGGCTGTCCAAAACCGATTCCTTTTCCCAAAAACTTTAATGCTGTACCTGAAATAATAAAGCAAAATTGTATTGTAACTTATTGTGAAATTAAAGCATCCCTGGGCATTACAAGTACCAGCATACATTTAACATTGCATGAACATTTGGCCAGCAAAAAAAATGTTTCTGTAATTTCACTTAATTTCGAAATTTGCTCAATAAAAGCTCGTTTCGTGATCAAAAACGATGTCCAAAAATTAGTTAAAAAAAAATTCTAAAGTGTATTAATTTTCATCAGAAATAGTTTGAGAATTTTTAAATTTATTTTTTTTAGTGTAAGTATGTATAATCTGATCCCGGAATATAAAAAGCACCCCACGTATATAAACAATAAAATCAGAGAAAAAATTAAAAAAAATAAACATAGAAAAAAATAAAAGTATTTAATAAAAAAAATCTGAGTTTTTGTGCGATTATTATTTTTAAAAATATAGTAAAAACATACATTTGTAGACTGACCCTGTGTATCTCATCAAAACTTTTTTAAATTTTAGTGTTTGCTACATCATTTGATAATTTGGTAATTTAGGTTTTTTTTTGGCTTTCTTTTTAGCAACTACTATGTTAATAATTTTGACAAAACTGAAGGCATCGAGCATTTTTTTATGCACATTATTGCGCGTTTAATTTAGAGGCTAATTAAGTTATGGTCAAAATATTCTTTGTAAATTTGAATCGACTTTGAGTTTTTTTTATTTTCCCCGTGATCATAACTGGCAAGAAGTTCAAAAATCTGAATTCTTCATTAATCTCTTTAATGATATTTTTAAAGAAAAAAATCCTGTCTTAAAATTTTGCGCCCATTTTGCCCAAATCCCTACTTCTCAGGCTTCTGCTATAATACGCCATTATATCTAATTAAAATTACATACTTTGATAAAAACACTAAAACATAGATTGCAACTCTTCCTTACAATTATAAACTTCCGGTTCCTTTCAGTAATGAACTAATGAATAATTTGCGAACAGTTTTTACCGTAAATAAATAATTAAATCTCTTCCAAAAAAACCTAAATGAAAACTTTGACCTCGCGTTAAATCTGTCCACGTCGTCCAACAAAAATGTGATCGCGTGAAAGTCGCGCTTTCCCTCCTCGTTATGCGATTAGCAAAAATCATAATTAAAAAATAATCAAAATAATAATAAATGACGTCGAAAACGTATCTCCGGAGCGTGCGCTCCGCAACTCCGGAACACCGATGGCAACAATCCTTGCAAACATTAAATCGCAGGCGCAGTCATTGGTTGGTCGGTGTTGTAGTGCGTCATCCAACAAATACCCGGAATAATCCGGGCGATGGCATCTCGCAACAAAAAAACATGAACAGCTCAAAACAGAATCGCTGAAATCGAAGCTTTAAGAAACCAAGCATCAAAATATACCACTGTGAAATTAATTGTAGTGTTGCTATTTATTTTTCTCCACTAGATGAAAGTGTGCTACTTGACGAAATGAATTATTAGAAACGAATAACTCGAATTCTTTTACGAGGTGAGTGTGCTATCGGCGATTTTGTGTAATTATCGCGTGCTTTGTTGAAATAGCGTCTGTTTGGCTAGACTGACAGTCAATACACGCAAATTAGTCATGCGGTAATTCCGCAGGAAAATTCAAATTTTTGCTCCAAGTTTTGGGGCGATTTTCGAGTTTGATTTTTTGGTTGCAGGCAAAAATGAGCAGATTCGAACCTGGCCCTTTAGTACCGCCCAAGCCCAACGGGACGAGGTTTCCGAGTCTTATGTACCCAACCGATCCCAAAGTAGAGCTTTGTGCTCGCATTGATACTTATTACGATCTCACCACAGCCGCTGTTTTCTTAGTGTACATAGTTTTTGGAGTCCTTTACACGTTTTTAGGTAGAGTATTTAATCATGTTTTACGCAAGAGAGTACATTATTAGACTTAACATCACGTAACAACATACGAAAAGTGCACCCATGTGTGAACAGCTCTTTTTATGATAATCAACGGGTGGTCAAGGCCGGATCATCATCCCGCCTCACATTGATCGCTAACTCTATTACAACTAAAATTACTCATTCCAGGTTATCAGTGCTTTAAGACGGTCATGTTTCTCACCGGATTTATTTTCGCTTCGGCGATTGTCTACCTGATTTGTCTGCAAGGCGAACTCATGCCGTCGTACGGAAATGCAGGTGTGCAAATTATCACTCAAAAATTCTTCCATAAATGACTCGAATACTAAACACCCGGAAGTATTAAAAATACGGCGAACGACCTAAGTTCCGTAACAAGAACGCGTAAATAAACTCGTAATTATTAAATGAGGCGTCCGGTTATAACGAACTCAGAAAATGCATCAAGACCAGTTCGTTATATCTAAGCGGTAAATTAAAAAAAGTCTTTTTAGAAGTTATTTTTACTTTACATATGAAATAAGACCAAATAAATATCTCTTGTAAAAAAAAAACAACAAAATTCTTTGCGAAACACTAATATCAAGTAATATGTATTCATGTATCCATATGTACAGTCACGACCAAAAAGAATGACACCCCTAAAATCGCAGCCATAAATCTTTTTGTCATGATACTGTTAATGTGTACGTTTATATATGTAGTTTCTGAGATATAATTGAGGGTTTTGGTCGGCGAATACATTTGGCATCAACAAAAATTTTAAACAAATTTGATCTCTGAGCTTAGTTCTTTCAAATCTACCTTTTACATTGGGTTTAAATTAGCAAAACAAGTCCAGCAATAAAAAAATATAAAAATGTAAAAAATTTGTATCGATTTTTTGCAAAGATACCACCGAATTTAATTTCCTCAAATCATCGTCTAAAATCATACAAAATACTAACCACGTAGGTATCTAATAAATGCTTAAAAAGTTACTTAGGAGTACGAATAGATGTAAATAAAAGTTACTAAAAAAACAAGCAAGCAGCAAAAATTACTTTCGGAAAGGACCATCACAAAATACACAGAAAAAGTTTTTCATTTTCAAAAAGTTTGTTTTAAAAAACGTGGTCTTAAATTGAATCAATCTATGGGAAAAAAACTCCAATATTTTCAGAAACTTACTTTTCCATACAGTCATGTTCTGATGGCTTATTAGATTAATATTCAGCGCAAAAAAGCTCAAATACTTGCTAAATGTTGAATATACTCCGAGAACACATTTCTATGTAAAAAAAACTCTTCTAATAATGGAATAAATATGGTAGTATTAAATTGTAATAAAATTTAATATCATAGTACTTTTTTAAAGATTACGTAGTTCCGTAGAATATGCAAAGAAAGTACATGTACAGATTTTTATTTAATTTTTTTTAATGAAAACCATCAGCTCTCAGTCTGTACAGTTTTTTTTAGTGTCTAGAAACATGTTTAACCTCAGTTAAAACATAGCAACGTCAGTCAAATATGCACTAGTTGGCTATAGGCGAGTTCATTATAACCGGACTCCACTGTAGATACTTCGAGCTATCTTTTTGAAAACGAATTTAAATTAAAGGTGAATGAAAAAAAAAACACAAACGTTTTGGTCTCAAGTTTTTTTTTATTTGCTACATGTTTCGGCCATGTGGACATCTTCAGGCCTACAAGAAGTTTCTATATATTTATTGTAATTTAATTAATTAATTAATTAATTAATTAATTTACAATACAACCATTACATTTTGACGGACGGGACTCTTTGTACAGATTTTTAGATTTTTTTTCAGTTTTTACAAACAGTATAAGTAGAAGTGAATTTTTCTTTATAGGAACCACGAGTCATACTGTTTGCAACCTGCAATTAGAGCCACATTTTTACAGTTTCAAATACGAGCAGGAAAAAGAGAATACATATTGATGACGGACGGGACACAAAAAAGATTTCACATATTTTTATCGTTGAACAATCGTTATAAAATTCTGTTGATTTAAAAGGCATTAATTCCAACAACTATTTCCGAAATATAAAAGGTGGAACTTAATTATTAATTAATTTATTAATTTACTTTTTGGTATACATGACGGATGAGACAAAAAATCTTGTGTGTGAAAATAGCTCCAAAAAATTTAACAATAATAAAATTAGGCAGTGGGAATTAAAAATTCATGGTTTTGTTTAACAACGTAAGAAATGAGGACATTTTATGTTTGCGATTACGGACGGGGCAGCAAAAGATTTACATTTTCTAAACTACCAGAAACTAGAAAAATACCTTTTAAAAAATATTAAAAATATTCAACAGTTGTAATACGTCAGTATTTTATGTTCTCGCCTAAACGGCAAAGTACGTAAATTTTAAAGTCCAATGAATTACTTCAATTTAAGTAATTATCCTCACCTAAAAACTCTTTTGTCGCAAAATACCTTAAATACAGCCGAATTGTGTATTTTAAAACAAACATTACTAAAATCATTTTGAAATTTCGTTATCATGTTACATTTTCCTGGAATGACTGAATAAATAAAAGTTGATAGGAAGGACCAAAATGTTTGTGTTCATAACACCTCTCACAATGAATCAATATTTTGCAACAAGTTTAAAAAAATCCAAAAAATTCGATTACTTTTTGAAGTATTGCAAACAGCATTGGGAAAACTACATTTTTTGCATTCTCAGGTGTTGCTCTGCTGGCCGGAGTGCTTTTCGGGCTGATAACAATGCTGGTCCAATACGTGGGTCTTTTCGTGAGCGGCCTCCACACTGGCTTTCTTTTGGGGGTTGCGTCCCTCTTAACTGCCGATTATCTCATAAACACATCACCGAAAGGATCAATCTGGTTGTGCGTCGCTGTTTTGCTCGCAATGGCGTTGCTATTCGCAGTTTTGACTTTGTACTTTCGCAAAAGTAAAAACTTAGAGAAAATCGATTCTTTTCCAAACGGTTACTTCTAGGTCTCACCATCGTATGCACGAGTATTTACGGCGGTGCTATTTTCTCAACGGCTATTGACTATTTCATGGAGCGATTGTCGATGATCTCTTGGGTATGGCAGAGGGTTTCTTTGAAACCGGTGGAACCCCCGCCTTGCTGGTTCTCTTGGATTATTTTGGCCGCCTGGCCGTCTTTCTTTCTGACAGGGTTGATAGTGCAGTGCACGGTCACCGGCAAAGGGATACACCACGAAGGTAAAATTAAGAAAATTATCATTTTTTGGTCTTATAACCGGGTGGTTTAGTTGCCATTCGGAAGAAACAAAGAGACCCAATGCTGCGCGGCCAAACCCGGGCCGAAATGAGGCAAAACAAGTACAGATATTTGTACCAAGTGCGCACAGCTCACGGAGATGTGATAAGTAGAGTAAGTGAGATTAACGATTAATTAACGATTTAATTGGGCGATTGTTACAGAATTTCGTACAAGCCATGCAGAGTAAGGAAGGTTCGCAGAGTGGAGGCATAGGAGAATGCAGCACTTTACAGTCGGACGCCACTCATTTAACGATTTTACCGGACTTGCAATTGGCAGCGTATGCCGAGAGCGAGGACGATAGCCAAACAGAGGTTGTAACACATCATCAGTGATTTATCTAATATCCGTGTGTTTATTTCCATCAAAAAGTATTGTGTATTTTTCATATCTTTTGGAGACAATAACGAAATCAAAAATTTTAATTGTCTTGTCGAACAAAGTAGCGAAATATTGACGGAATATGTTCTCTCCTTTGTATTATTTTAATAAATACACCCCCACAAAGCCGAATTTTAATGTTTACACCCCCTATAACTTTTTTTCTTTATTTTGAATTTTGAATGTTTGGTGCTATTTTAAGTTGGCAGTAATGTACCCCCTCCTCTCCCTAATTCGAGTACATGGTGCCTTCCGATTGGGCGCTGAAATATGTTGACGTGAACCCGAAAGGGATTTGTTGCCAAAATTCAGTTTAAAATTTTGCAATTTTTAGAAGTTATTATTTGGTTTAAAATTTTAATAAAGTTTGCTCAGTTTTATAATAATTTAAAACCAAAATGTGTGTCACGATCCCCGCAACGCAAAAAGGTGTTTATATTTTTTATCTCGTTGCTCCAAAATCTATATTAAAATTTTCCAATTTTTAGCGAAAAACAATTTTGCTATTGTAAATATTTAAAAGCAAAATATGTATAAGGATCACAGAAACGCCATAAAGTTTTTAAAGTTAAAGACCCTTCTGTGTTTCTGTGATCCTGAATCCTCATACGAATATTATTTCAAAAATGACAGTTTTTGTAATGAAACCCTTAAAATTTAAAGGCCGTTAACCGTTGTTCCTATAGCAATAACCAATAAAATTCCCAGATTATCGATTTAAACCAGTGTTAAATTTTAACCACCCGTAAAAAAAATTACAGAATACACGCTTATGTAGTCAATCAACTAAAGGATAATTTAAATAAAATAATTTTGCAAAAATTTGAAACCACAATTTGCAGTAGGATAACAGAAAGACTAGAAAGACTTTACATTTTTTAACTATCTTGCGTTCTTAACAAAATTTATTTTAAACTTTTGCAATTTTAATTTTTAATTTTAATAAAGCGATCAGTAATAAATTCGATTTTAATCAGTAAAAAATAATAAATGATCAGTATTTCATTAATTTTTGCGCAGTAAAAATAATAAATGATCAGTATTTAATTCATTTTTGCACAGTAAAAGATTTAAATCACAAGTAAACCACGCACAGTATTTTATTAAAATTTTGCCCATTAAAAAAATCGTATATGCCACAGTATCTAGTTTTAGTTTGTACAGTTTAAATAATAAACGCTCAGTAGCTAGCTTGCAGGCTGGAGCTTTGCCCTAGTTTTAAGATGCTATTTTTTATTGTGCATTTATTATTTTCACTGTGCAATTATTATTTTTACTGTACATTTATTATTTTTACTGTGCATTTATTATTTCACAGTGCATTTATTATTTTTACTGATCAAAAATATTAATTATAAATAATTAATTTTAAGTGCATTTAAAAGAAAATAATTAATTGATTACAAGAATGGGAAAATGTAAAAACCTTTTTGCGTTTTTGTAATCTTGATACACATTTTGGTTTTCAATAATTATTAAACTTTGTTAAAATTTTAAACAAAATAATAGATAATCCACAATACTCTCCTTTGTATAGGTGGTAGCCTACAAATAACATCTATAAATTACAAAATTTTAAACTTCATCTTGGAGGAGGATTAAAAGAATGTAAAGACTTTCTTGCTTTTTTGTGATTTCAATACACATTTTGGTGTATGGCACGTGCCCCGGACTTGGCAACAAATCCGGTGTGGGTTCACCGGAACCACCGGAACAGAAGGAGAACAAATATCAGCGACCAATCGGAAGGCACCATGTGCTCGAATTAAGGGAGGGGGTACATGGCTGCCAACTTAAAATAGTAATTGTCAATTGAACACGTTTACATCAATTCAAAACGATGTTTTATCGTCAAAAATGAATGATGTGCAGTGTAACAGTCAGTGATTGAGTCTCTCTTAAAACCGCTTCATTCCATTAACCAATAATTGGCACAAATCAATATGAATAAAACTAACAAATTCCTCCTGGAAGCTGCTGCAATTTTCGTAACATATTTCTACTTTGGAATATTACAAGAAAAAATAACGAAAGGCAAATACACGTATGAGGCTACGGACGATAAAGGAGAGAAAATCTACCTTACGGAGAAGTACACTTACTTCCTAACCTTAGTTTTTATTTTGTGCGCAACTAGCTATGCAGCCGCTTGCATATTTTTGAAAATTTGGCGGCCCGATGAAGACAAGACACCGAGACTTTACTACATAAGTATTGCCATAACGTACCTTCTGGCTATGGTATGTTCAAATATGGCACTCCAATGGGTGCCATATCCCACCCAAGTTGTGGGCAAATCGGCCAAACCCATCCCAGTCATGATACTGGGAGTATTGTTAGGGAAAAAATCATATCCGTTTAAGAAGTACATTTTCGTGTTGTTGATTGTCGTTGGAGTGGTGCTGTTTATGTTTAAAGACAAGGGCAAACCTGCGCAGCAAGACATGGAATTTGGTTTGGGGGAACTGTTGTTAATCTTGTCCCTAATGATGGATGGGATGACTGGAGGAGTTCAAGTATGTTTTTCAGACATTGCTTAGTTTTTACATAATTTCTGATAAACGTAATTGTAATTTCTGATAAACGTAATTAAATTTGTTGGCAGGAAAGGATAAGAGCAGAGGCGCAGCCAACAGGCCAACAAATGATGAAAGCATCAAATGGATGGTCGGTTTTATTTCTAGGATGCGCTCTTGTAACAACAGGTGAAGGTTTCCAGTTTTTGGAATTTGCAAAGAGGCATCCAAATGTTACTGTTAATCTATTAGTATTAGGATTAACGCAAGCAGTCGGACAAATGTTTCTGTATAATATGGTAATGGCAATTTGTATGTTTTGATTTTTGTGTAAAGCTTGTCTTTAGGTTTCAGATTTTGGGCCTTTGGTTGTCTCAGTTGTGACAACAACCCGAAAGTTCTTTACTTTCTTGGGCTCAGTTATTATTTTTGGGAACGCCCTAAGTGTTAGACAGTGGATAGGAACATTGATTGTTTTCACTGGACTCTTCCTTGATACGTTCTTCTCTAAGAAAGCCACCAAAAAATCTCCCAGCAATTAATCTATTTGTTGTTAATTCTACATAAATTTTATTATTTTATTTATGATAAAAACTTATCAGTGATTGCTGTTTGATTGTATGAACCTGCATTGATTGATTATGACAGAGTGGTGGGAAATGGGTGTTGGAAATATCTGATAATTGGCAAACATTGATGTATTTCTCTTATTAATATACAAGAACATAACTTAAATTACATAGTGAGTAAAAAATTAATACCAATTTGTTACAACATACAACAGAACTAAGATTCTAGTCTAATAGTCAACAAGCTCAAAAAGTAACTTGCCATAAATATTTTTGTTTAATTGACAGCATCACAACAGTTTTAAAAGGACTTTGAGCTTTTAATGGGGAAAGTGTGAACACAGTTATATAAAATACATAAAAAATTAAATTACTTAATATAAAAATTATAAATACCAGTACGTTTTCTAGCAGCATTCGTAAAAATCTCATAAAATACTTTTTTCTAAAAAAACCGAATTGTGTTATAAACTTTCAGTCAAATTTTCATGTTACGATTGTAAAAACTATATACAAAAATGTACAAAAATATATTACATTTAGGGATCTTACGTACATTTAATAGTGATGTGCGCTTAAGCAGATTGGAAGCATCGCGAACTGATTTGTCCATTTATTCGTATTGCTAGAGAGCAGTCTTGAAAAAAATTGAATTTCCGTTTCATGCAGATACAACATTAAGACACGGCCGTAAAAAATTTGGACGCTAAAAATGGAGGTAGTTAAGTCCGTCTGTCTGAGCAACTGAACTTATAGGCGGTATTAAATTGTGCATTAGGCTCGTTAAGTTTTGAATTAAACGTAAGCCGCATGTCTGCCTCTGAGTCGGTTAAGAAACACTTTCCAACTGTGCACCGTTTTGCCCGACCAAATCCACACACTTGACGTTATTCCCACAATCATATACATGAGATATTTGATCATAAAAATGGGAAAGAGCGGATGTGAATATTCCCTAATGTCTTGCGGACAAGGCACGGCATAGGTCTGTTTGACGCACATGTCGTGATTCCAAGTCAACATCCAATTATCGAAATTAAACTGTTCGTAAAACAGGCAAGCAATGACCATCATTGCAGGTACTGTGTATAAAATAGAAAATACGCCGATACGGATCATTAGCTTTTCTAATTTGTCGGTTTTTGTACCGTCGTGTTTCATTACCGTACGAATACGGAATAGCGAGATTAAGCCGGAAGTTAAAAATACTAACCCGAAGACTAGATAAATGCATAAAGGTATGAGAATGAAGATTCGCAAGGCGTCCACGTTCCAAATTCCAACGTAGCAAACTCCGCTTAGTACGTCACCTGAAACGGTTTAAATACATAGTTAAATGCTATTATAATCAGAGAAAACGGAAACGCGATCAAGCGCGACAAATTTGTCATCATTTACAACGACCAGAAAAGCGGAATTGGATCATTTGTCACATAAAGTGAAAATCGCCTTCTAAATGAAATATTAAATAACAGAAATTCAAACCAACCCAAAATAGCAAAATGTGTTGCAGTATTGAGTAATAGTAATTAAATCCCTTATGAATTAAAATCTTATAAACACTAAAAATAATTAATATAGAATGGCAAAAATGTTCGTTATCAGGTAATGCACGCAAAATAAATGTAAAGTGAGATACATTCCACATTATGAATAAATTAAATTGTACATAGGACACTCATAAGAGATCAATTAAAGGTAGGGTTGGTCATTAGATTTGAGATTACATTGTGTTATAAATTTTATTTTTGGAAAGTTGGTCATTTTACATAAACTTGGTGTATGAAAATTTTGTCATTAACTCATTACCGAAAGCTTTATAAACAAGTTCTGTCTTTGCGAGGTTTTTTCATAATTTCAGAAGACAGTTCCAATCTAAAACCTATTCCTGTTAGACAAACACGAAACATTAATTACAAATGTTACAATTTTGTAACAAATAATTTTAGTTATTCCACAAACTCTTATTCTCATAATAAACTGAAAAATAAATCTTCCCTTGGATAAATTCATCATTTACGTCATTGAAGTTTTTTTTAATAATTTTTAACATCATATCAAAAATAAGTTAATATAGCTTTTTGTTTGCGGTTATAAATAAAACCTGTTTGTATAATACATTCAGACCCAAATTTTACATAATTTACTGAGCAGTAACACTTTTCTTAAAAAAGAATCGGACAAAAGCCTGAGTCAAACGGAGAATATCGTTAAATAAGGGAAAACGACACTATTAAATTTTGAATTAGACAGACATTTAATTTTTTTATTCCCTATCGTTTAGATTATTAATTTATCTGCTTTTTCGACTAGAAATACTTATTTTTGCGTCGGCCATAAAACTTAGAATTAATTAGAAAAAATTACCAAGTGTTCGTGCCATGTCACCTTCAAGCAAGATCAATATTGCAGCCTGATGATGATTTAATTAAAATCGAAACGTCGCAAAATTATAAACAATCAAAAACAATTTCTTCCGTAAAAAATTACAAAACAATAAATTTAAATAAATTTAACAGTCAAAATTGGCAGCAGCTCATTGTCTCTGTGGACCACAAATTAATTGTGTTCGTTTATTGTTTTGTCCCTAAAAATTTCTTTAAAAAATTAGTTATGCTTTCATGTTGAAGATTCATAAAAATTTAGATTTCTGTTTGTTGAACGCATGATTATCGAACTACTGAAGACAGATATCACCACAAATAAAATAAGCTTTTACGTATATTAAAAAAAAAAAAACAATTCACGATTGTGTTGATCTGAGTATTGTCTTGATATAAACTATATTACTACTCAAACATGCCTCTAGTTATACTAATTTTGATTCAATTCATTAAATTGCTGAAAAAAAATTAGGGATATTAGTAATTGAAAAGTAGGAGAAATTATTTGCTGAAAAATTCAAAACCGGTACAACTCTAACCGATAAAATAAAAAGATTTGAAAATTTTCTAGAAAAGACAAGATATTATTTTTCATACCGCTGTAGATTTTCAATACTTAACAATATCTTAAACTTTTTTTGTTCAGCGAACCCAACAGCCAGTGGTACGTATAATTATTGTTTTTGGTAGCATTTCAGAAATAGACTATTCACCCTGTATAAAAAAAATCGAAAAATTTGAGATTCTTTTAGTTTTAATTTTTATTAATTATAATAAATAGTAACACAATTTACTTATTCTTGTGTTTCTTTAAAATGATTCAATTTAACAAAATCCCAAAGACTTGTGACTGATAAATTTATTGCTTTATTTAAAAGTAGTATTTTTTGAATATAAGCAATTGGACGAAACACTTTTCTGATTGTTGGACCGCTTTAGACAAAAACAATTTTCCTTACCATCGACTTTTCCCATCGCCAAAATCGTGATGGTCTTAACGGCCGGAATCGCCCATGCCGCCAGATGAAAATACTGTGAGTTGGCTTCAATCGCCTCATGCCCCCATTTCAACCCAGCGGCCAAAAACCACGTCAGAGTCAAAATCACCCACCAAATACTCGAGGCCATACTGAAGAAATATAAGACCATGAATAAAATCGTGCACAATTCGTATTTGGTCCCTTGTGTGATAATGCTCACTTTCCTGATGCCTTCATCCGAAATCGGCGGTTCCTTACACGCTATGGAATCGCCGGCGATAAAACCGACAACGTACGCCAAAGCGACCATCAAATAACAAACCGATAAAAATATAATGGGGCGTTCGGGGTACCTAAACCTATTGGTGTCAATCAAGAAGGTGCACACAGTGAACAGACAACTGGCCGAGCACAAAACAGCCCAAGTCCCAATCCAGACCCGGGAGAATTTCTGCTTATTTTCGTTGAAGAACATCATGTGGCACGGGGCCCCACAGTTCTTCACCACTTTGTCCCCCACTTTAAGGGAGTAGTCCATGTTCTTCACCTCGAACTGCAGGGGGCACACGAACCCGAAATCCCGCGGATACTTCGCCCGTACCCCCTTGAAATCGAACTTGCTCTTGGGGTAGTCGGGGGGCTCGTTTGCCGGTGTGGGGGTCACACTGATGTTGTGTTTCTCCACGCAGAGATTCGAGTTTTCGGGGTACTGGTTGCAGTCGAGGTTTTCGGGCCAGTTGTAGCCGAATTTCCGCATGATCCCCTCGCAGCCCGACTTGGCCGAGAGGCACAGGGAGCGGCATGGGGGCACCGGCTTCTCCAAGATCGTGCACACGGGCACGAACACGGAGCAGAGGAACAGGTGCAAGTCGGCGCTGCAGTTGATTTTGATCAGGGGGAAGTACTGGTGCACCTCGTAGCCGGCGTCCTCCTGGGTGTTGTGGCCCACCAGGTTGGGGAAAATGGTGCTGTTGTAGGGGACGTCGATGCAGAAAGGCACAGTGATGGGCTTGCACTTGTCATGGGGTGGAATTATTGCGTCTTCGATGTGGGAGATTTCGTGCTGCAGGCCGTTTATGATCGACGAAAGCGCCAGCAGGAGCAGCGGCTTCATCTTCGTTGGGGGGCAAACGATCGAGGGTCAAAGAAAACACATTATTTGCGGGGAAATACTTGAAATTGCACGTTCGGGGAGGAAAACTATTTTTAATAACATCACAATGGACTTGACACCCTACCGAGTACTCGAGACTAGTTTGGTGGCCATTTTCTGATGTTTGCACTAGACAGCGCTACCAACGTTATTACCATTGTATTACCAGTTGTTGCACAGTTTTTTACAGAAATAAAAATGCTGAACTAGATTTTTGATGGTTTTTAAGAAGGCACAATTGTATTAAATACACACAAAAGTATTTGATATAATAAATAACGTTTATTGCAAAAAATATCTACAAAAAATGGTTATGCAACAAACTGTACAAGTTTGTATTTGTCGTAGCCTATAACTCCAAAAACCTGCTGAAAACTGAAAAATTGCTGAAAAGAAAAAAATAAACATTATATTTTTATTATCACAGTTACAGTGATATAAATTAGTGGGTTTAGCAGCTTCTGGCAAATTAAAAACGGATTAGGTACCTATTCTCCATTTTTAGATATTTTAATGAAAAAGAAAGAAAGATAAAATACAATATTGCTACATAGGGTCATATTGAACGTAGGGCCTGACATTCCTTTGAGTAAAGACTCAACATAATTTTTTAATTTTATGTTTATGTCTTCCAATTTCATTAAGGATTTTAACAGATAATTTAACTATCAGTTAGTCAAAAATGAATTTTGAAATTAAACATACAGTGTTGGGCAAAAGTATAAAATCAAGCGTTTTCCCCATAAACTATGTACCTTACAAAAAATCTAATTAGTATTACATTAATTACTTTAAAAATGTGATCATTTTTCAAGAATAAATTTTCCCATTTTTTATAAGTTTTCCAGTTATTATTATAATAAAAAATTTCAAATGATACCTTACTATTGCAATTTGTTTAGTAATAAAATATGCTCTAAAAATAACTTCTAATTTAATAATACTGTTTTTTTATGCAGTAATTTTGATTTGTCAAAGTTCAAAAAATCTTTGTAATGAGTTTGAAACGCAACTTTTAAAATTTGTTTAATAAGACACTGATTTAAAAACAAAATGATTTAATTAGAAATCATTCTTAAAGCATAATATTTTACCAAAAAAATTATCGTAGAAAATCATCATAAAAAAATTACACTAGAAAGCAAAAAAACAATTCTTAAAAAATGATCACATTTTTAAAGTAGCGAATAAATGATGTACTAATTAGTTTTTTCGTAAGGTACAAAATTTTTGCACAAACCGCTTGGTTCCACACTTTTGCCCAATGCCGTATATTTACTAATTGAAAAAAAATGCTCACTGGCGCCGTAATAAAATATTTTTCAAACTAACTATTAGTCTTTAAAAAATATAATAACAAGATAAGTAAGATGAAAACAATAGATTAACAATAGATTAACAAAACAATTATTATCAATAATAATAATAGTTATAAAATACATATTAGAAAAAAAATGCACACTTATGTACAAAATTTTATTATCTAAATCAGTGATTAAATTATCTCCAATATCTTAACGAAGAGTCTGACTATGTCGCTGACAGTTTTCCACCAGTTATGATGGTAATTTAGAATAAACCTCTAAGCTTCAATTGAGCAAAATCCGAAAAAAATATAAACCTATTTATTTAAAACATCCAAAAATCTAAAATTTTGAGAAGAAAAACAAAAAGTTTTATAGTTTTGATATTTTAATTATAATTACCATTGCCGCCCTAGTCTACTATAACATTAAAAAAAATTTGGTTGATTCAGAAAATAACGAAAAATTTACAAACTTTAAAAAATAATAATTTTTATTGACAGAGGAACATTTGTCGTACTTTAGATAGTTATAGTAATTAACTCGTTTGTAATACAAGTTACCGTTCCAAATTTTAAAAAATAAACCCTGCCTTTTGTCTCACCTCAAATAAACAGAAAAAGTGCATAAACTGCTCGAAAAATGTTAGGTATATTAATGTTTTAATATACTCTACTCTACAGCACGTAAATAAATTTAACATCAAACAAATTCTATAAATTTCCCAGCGTTAGAATCTGGAAAAGAAATCATATGTATTTGCTTCTGACTTCAATCTTTTTATTAGTAGATTTCATCTATAATTCATAAGATCCTCAACTTTTTTGCAGTCGGTTTATTTGAATAAAACATGAAACAATAAATACAATTTTAGCACAAGTTTTCTAAAAATTCATGATAGTTCTAAAAATTAGATAAAAACAGCAAAAAAGTTATTTGTAATGTCACGAAACATGCATTAGATTTTGAACTATTTCCTTAATTTTTCAAGATATTAATAAAAAATCTGCTCCTATCTATTTTTAAAATTTTTATTTTCCAAAAAAAAAGGGTTCAATTTTACTATTTTATTTTTTTCTATAATTTTACGTTGCCCCTGACTTTTTTCAAAGACCGTACATTTTTCTGTATTATTTACTGCACAGGCTCTTTCAGCCATTACTCATCATGAATTTTCTATAATATAAATTGAAAGTATTAAAAATGGGTTCCACGCAAAACCCGCTATAATACAAAAAATTATATTTACTTAAGACTTCCAAAAATTAAAGATTTTGGACAGAGAGACAAAAAGTTTCGTAGTTTTGATATTTGTTTCTGCACATTTTCCTGTACGACAAGAATAAAACGTTCTTCGATTTTAAAATGCGCTTGAATTATTTTTATTCTGATCAATAGAGACAACTGACAAATTATTTTGTTATAATCGTTACAATATTTCACAATGATTGATTGTGAGCAAATTATTTATTTACCTTCATTGACTTGGCCTCTGTTTAATAATTGTTCCATCAAGTTGAAATTTTTTCCCCAACTGACAACCCCTTATTAGCTCCTTGTGAGAAAAGGAACTAAAACTATTATCAGATGGAATATTTATGTCATGAAATTCCTTTCGGGTGAAAAAAGTTATTACAAATTTATTTATGACGCTATCTGTGCTCTCGTTGTTTGGAAAGAGGGTTAAGAGGCTGCGATATTTTAATAATGCGTCCGATTTATTAATAAAAGTGGAGATTTATGTCAATAGAGCAAAGAGAAATTTTTGTACCAAACGGTTTTTGTTTAAACTACATGCCTTCAAAAAATAAAATAAACAATGTGATCAAGTTTCGAAAGCTCCAAAAACTGTACGATTTATTTTAATAGTAAATACATAGTTTAAGCAAAAAACGCTTAGTTCCTTACTTTCCCTGGGTGCTTCAAAGAGTAGAATAATTTTAATACGTCTTGAAAAAAATCGAGTCTTTTTGAATCATTTTTTAGTAATTATTTTTTTCTTCCATTTCCGCGCCCAGATCTGCCATGGGTTTGCGGGAAACCCATGCGCGATGGACATTGATGGTCAAGCAGAACAATGCGTCGTCGCATTTCTATGGTAACGACGTCGACCGTCGTCGAAACCAGCTATCATTAATTATTCAAATTACCGAACATTTTCACGGCCTTTCTAATAGAAATCAACTAGTCCTACGTTAGAATCGGCGCGAAGAACTTTCGTTGACGGTTCATTCAACATTTTGCTGAAAACTGATTTAGCGGTGATGGCAAAGTGAACTGAAACCATGTAGTGACAAAAATGAATTTATTCCCTCGTAAAGACTCAAAAGAGTGGATTAAAAACGATCTCGCGAGCTCCATGAATAAATCGCAAACGTTTACGCGGCATCCGCGTCATTCTGGCGACTTACTAAAAACATACCAAACTATTTTTTCGAGGATATAATATGGGAATCTGCTTGGATACAGGTGAGAATTGCGCCAATTTTATTAATTGTCGATGGGTTTCAAACTCGCTTTCTAACGCGCACTGATGCGGATTTCCATCAAAGAAAAATGATTGGCACAAAATCGATATACTTATTTATTGTAAACTTTTGTTATCTTATCTATTGGAGCCTTCTGTAGGTATATTTCATTAAAAAGTTGCTGCTTCAAATCTACTTAATTAAACCTACAGCAGTATCTTGCTGAGTTGTGAATCATTAATTCTTTGTAACTTTAATAAGATATTCGATTTTATTCAAATATTCATGAATACATTGATTATAAAACTTGTTTTTTAATAATGTTATATCAAATCAAATGCAGTTCTTTTTTGAAATAGTTGGTATTGGTACTTATTCTAACGCATACTTTATTTCTTTCATTTATACAGATTTAAATTTTATATTTATATAAGAAATATTGGCTCAAAAAACTCTACGTTTTATACGAAATATGCTCGATTTTGAAATTTTTGGACAAGTGATATATTGATGACCTACCATTATTTCAAAGTAAAAAAAACACTCCAACTAACTCACACTTCGACAAATGATTTTAATGGCCAGAAAACCATATTTCGATCGATCAATTCAATTTTTTTACGAAACTGTAATTGAAGTTAAGAAAAACTAAAAAAACACATTATCATTCTTCAGCACTTTAGGTGCGTTTTGTTGAAAACTACTCATTGTAGATTATTACAAAATCGCTCTGCATGTTTAAAAATTATGTTACACATTTGTTTTTTTCAGTACAATTTCAGTGCTTTTTTACATCAAACACAAGTAAACATTTTCATTAATAATCGGGTGTAAATCTCGATAATGGAATGCTTTTTCCATATTTCACCCAGTTTATTAAATGCTGTTTTTAAAAATTCAAGACAAGCATTTGTAAAAGCTTTCTTGCAATTATCATTTCCACAAACGATTATCCTTGATGCGCATCTATAACTACTAAAATAAATATTACTCGATCAATAGCTTGCGACGATATGACTTCTAGTAAGGCCCTCTCAAAACACAATACTTTTTAAAGATATGACCTGTTTTTTTTTAAGTTTTAAAAAAATTAAATGTTTCAATATTTTTATTTTGTTTTAAAAGAATAATACAAGTTAAAGCTGCCGGAACAAATCACAAATTTTAAAAATATTGCAGTATGTTATTCGGTAATTTAGGATAAAGTTATAATAACTAGTTAGTTAAATAAAATATTTAAATAACTCTAATGTCAGTACTTTTTACCATTATTTTAAATAACTATAGTTGCAAATATTGTATTACAAAATTTATATTATTTTTATTTTTTAATTATACACTTATCTATGTAGCAATTTTATCAGAATTACTAGAAAATGCCGATTTACTTTCAGAGTCACTTTCTCGGTTAGGTTAATTTTACTGTTGCTGATTCAATTCTCTTCTGGAGCACTACAAATTACCATTAGAGTACAAACTTTAATGAGCCGATGACAGATATTATTTTATTAATATACCTTAAAAAAGAAAAAAAACGCATATAATTATTAATTAATCATTAATCATCTATAAATACAGTTTTTACATCAATTTTACAGACAGGGTGTTTTATCTCGTCAGAAAACTCTATTTTCTTTTTAAATCGTTACCAACATTATTTGTATAGTATGTCTTCTACCTTAAAAAACAGAGCCAAATCCTTACCCTTGAACATGTTAATAATTAAATATAGGTTGATTCAAAAGTATCGGACAATCATTCGGATGCTTATAAAAGACATCAAACTAAATTAAAAGTTCCTATGACAAAAAATTGTTTGAGCCATTTTTTACGAGATATAGCTCTTCAAAGACAAGTTTTTGGTGCTTCAGATCATATTTTTTTGACTCTAGTTAGCAAAAATGGCAGCTTTTAGAACATTAAATAAATACCTGTTGAAAAAAATCAAGAATTAAAATCTTATGATGTACAAAATAACTAAAAAACTTTCAAATTTGACAATAAATTCAATTCGACATCATAGGAAATAAAAGAGCAAAAATCAAATTAAAAAATATGTCAAAAATAAGTTGCTTGAAAAAAATCTGACTTCAAGTTTATGCTTAATGAACGTCTTTTCTCTTCACACAAAAGTTTGTCCGTCATTTTTGAATCACATACAGTGAAAATTTTATTTTGCTGAACATTAATGTTTTATGGAACATTGCAATGCATTGACATGGATTTTTTAAAAATGAACATAGAATTAACAGTGCTAATTCAGTGTAATGTTCAGCAAAATAAACTCTTATTTTTTTTAAACTAAACATAGGATTACTGTGTGTTATGCGCTGTTCTTTAAAATATAATGAAAATGTAGTAAATTATACAGACTGTTCTCGAAGATGAGGCGATTATTGTAACATGTGAAAGGATGCATTATTGTAAAAAGTTTTAGCTTAAATCGTTTTAGTAAAGTGTTTTTGTTAATGGAGATAATTTTTCTAGTTTTTGAAAATTTTTGATCCAGCTTTGTCTTTGATTAGAGCTTCAAAATAATCTACCTCTATCTATGGATGCCAAATTTTTCATATTTTTTTTAATTTTTCAATGCTCTGTGGATTCTCTGAATGCCTGTTAATAAAATAGTAACAAATCTGTAAGCTCCTTATTGCTGTGAAGGTGAGTCAAATGACAATTGTAACCTTTATTTTTACTAATGTCAATGGCCAGCTTTAAAAATTTATAAAAAAAGAAATTATTGTATCTTCGTTATCATCAACATTCGCAAACACTACAGCTACACTGAGTGCTGAGAGGGTCTTGCTAATGGTTATAATACAGAGTGTATCAGAAATACGTGTTTTAATTTTAACTGGTAAAACAAAGCTCAACAAATAAAACTTTTTTTTATATGTAATGTAATTTTTTAATAAAAACATCAAAATTTTTTTTTAATTTGGAAAAGATAACGTACTGAAACGTTTACCCGCCTATGGGTACAAAAATAAAAGAGCCGGACTATTTTCGTTGTGATAGAATCGGACAATTTAAACAATTTAAAACAACAATGAACATTGTTAGAACAGTTAAAATTATAAATAGGAATTTTGCAAAATGTTATATAGAACAGTTGTTATAAGTATTTGATGAGTTTTATTACGTAGTAAAATTAACACACGTATTTCTGATACACCCTGTATGCAGGAAGCAACAATACATTTTCAGAAAAACTTTAGAATTTATTTCATGTTTCATTTATTATCGTACTGGTATGCTAATTTGAAAAAATGAGATACGTACATTGAAGTAAACAAACCCATAAATGTTGAGCGGTTTATTTTAAGAAAACATAATTTTATTGATTGGTTGCAGGCCTGTAATTACGGAGATTTGAGTAATTCATGTTTTTACACAACTGCAACAATATTATAAATAACAGCCTCATTAAACTCAATTTCGCTGCAGGCTTATGGCGTTTGATAAAAGCTCTCTAGTGTTGTAAAGATCGCCCTTGCGATATTTTTTGTATAAATATTTACTGATAAGAAAATTTACATTTTCGTAAAATAAAACTACTGACGTTTTCAGATATTGTTGAATTAAAATAGTGTTGGAACGAAAGCTCAACAGGCGATTCAAGTAAGACATTTATGAACCACTTTTGCAATTAAAATATGATAAAAGCCTAATTGTTGCACGCAAATTATCTTCCGCTCACGCAACTAGTAAATTTCCTCCGACTGCTACTTACCATTAAAAAAACCAACTAAAATGCCTGATTTTCGCGTGCGTGATCGACAAAAGCTTAAACATTTTGCATTTAAAATAACAAGGAAATGTTTCGCGTGATTACACAATGGCCGATCATTAAGTATGGCGCAAGAAGGCGCTATTTATAAAGGCAAATTTAAAAATAGGCCCAAGCTGCGTTAAAAAGGAAAGCTCGTAACCTTGAGTATTGTGGTGATATGATCGGTCAAGGGGAGCCCAGTCCATACAATAGGTGGACGCATTGTCTGTAATAAATTACAAAGCTCACGCACGGGAATTGATCCTTTGATTTGCTGCAGAGCAAAGTGATGGTTCTCAAGCTTTCGAAGAAGGGCAGGACACTTGGGTGCAGAACACGCCACGAAGAGCCGAACCGGGCTCCACAACACCACCAACCGGAAAACTACCAATGCAAAACGACACAGACGTGCAGTTTGAATCGCCAAAAGTGCCGGTTATATTTGTTCTCGGTGAGAAATACTACGTTATATTATTTATATTAACAATGATGGAAATGCATCATTATATGCGAGTGAGAAATTTGATCCACGAGTGCGCTTGCGCACGAGTGGGACACTTCTCACGAGCTTTATGATGGCATTTTGATCACGTGTGATATACGACATTTAATCTTACAGGTGCACTGTAAAAAAATCAAGAAATTCAAATAAATATATGTCTGTAACATTAGCACAGTTCTATATATCAGTTTCCGTAGTGACCTGTTGTTGCTATAGTTATGAAATAAACAGTCTCATTGTTTTCCTCAATTTGTCCCAGATTTACTCACTTGTGAGTGAAATTTGATTTTTATCACTGAACACAATGGTATAAGGTATACCTAAAAAACTGCACCTGTAAGATAATAGTATATTATATTATAAGTGATAGAAATGCATTATTATATGCGAGTGAGAATTTTGATCTACTAGTGCGCTTGCTCACGAGTGGGAAACTTCTCACGAGCTTTATAATGGCATTTCGATCACGTGTGATAAACGACGTTTTATCTTGCAAGTGCATTGCAAAAAAATCAAGAAATTCAAATAAATATATATCTGTAACATTAGCACAGTTCTATGTATCAGTTTTCGTAGTAACCTGTTGTTGCTATAGTTATGAAATAAACAGTCTCATTGTTTTTCCCAATTTTTCCTATACTTACTCACTTGTGAGTGAAATTTGATTTTTATCACTGAAAACAATGGTATAAGGTATACGTAAAAAACTGCACCTGTAAGATAATAGTATATTATATTATAAGTAATAGAAATGCATTATTATATGCGAGTAAGAATTTTGATCCACGAGTGCGCTTGCTCACGAGTAAGATACTTCTCACGAGCTTTATAATGGCATTTCGATCACGTGTGATATATAACGTTTTATCTTACAGGTGCACTGTAAAAAATCAAGAAATTCAAATAAATATATGTCGGTAACATTAGCACAGTTCTATATATCAGTTTCCGTAGTGACATGTTGTTGCTATAGTTATGAAATAAACTGTTTCATTGTTTTCCCCAATTTTCCCTAGATTTACTCACTTGTGAGTAAAATTTGATTTCTATCACTGAAAACAATGGTATAAGGTATACCTAAAAAACTGCACCTGTAATATAATAGTATATATATTATAAGTGATAGAAATGCATCATTATATGCGAGTGACAATTTTGACCCACGAGTGCGCTTGCTCACGAGTAAGATACTTCTCACGAGCTTTATAATGGCATTTCGATCACGTGTGATATACGACGTTTTATCTTACAGGTGCACTGTAAAAAAAATCTAAGAAATTCAAATAAATATCCGCCTGTAACATTAGCATAGTTTTATGTATCAGTTTCCGTAATGACTGTAGTTATGAAATAAACAGTCTCATTGTTTTTTCCAATTTTCCCCAGATTTACTCACTTGTGAGTAGAACTGACAGCTTTATCTCACTCGTGAGAGAAATTTGATTTCTCTTACCAAAAATAATGGTATAATGTACCTAAAAAACTGCACTTGTAAAATAAAAAAAATGTGGTCCACCACAAATTGGGCCGGTTTTGAGCAAGTGCCGAATTTCAGGGGGCCCTGGCAGCGGCAAGGTGACTCACTGTGACAGCCTTATGCAAGAAAAGAAAGGCATAACACACATCAACATGACTGACCTCCTCCAACAATACGCCATCGGCAACGGTAAGCAAAATAGAAATTAACGTGATTACAAGCAAGTTAGGTACAAATATTGCATGAAAACGCTAATCAATACGTGTGTGACGTTCAGGAAAATGATTCAATTTTTGTTGAACCCCTAGATGGACAAACGAGCTTAATCAATATCGGTAGCGTTCCGACAGGTAAATCCCCTCTTGAGTGAATTCTAGACGAATGCTGTTTGCTCTTACACACGTGTAGATGTAGGTGAGGCTTGGTAAAAAATCATTAGCTTGGCTGTAAACTCGCTATAAGAATGCATATCGCAGTTATTACGAATTGATCGAGAACCTCTCCACCAGTCATCAGCGGATTATCCAATAATTTTCCTATTGATTGTTTCAAATGCGCTACAATTACCACAAGCGACTCGTTCAAGGTTTCACTGAAACTCTCATCGGAACCTAATCTTTGCTGTTGGCGTGTGAATTGCACAAGCATGCGGTTGCGAGTTGAGCTTTCATTTCGACGATTTAATTCACCGCTTTACAGATATGCAAGATTTCGGGCTGTTGTCGAGTAAGACCGTCACCGAAGTGCTCATGCTTGAGATGAAGATGGCGCCAACGGCCAAGACGTATCTCGTCTCGGGGTTTCCCAGGAACATGAGGGACGTCGTCGAGTATTCGGAAAAGGTGAGCTAAAAACAACGGAAACTGGGCGCAATGTAACGATTTGTGCTCCGTAATTATGTGTTTAAATTCGCGTGCTTAAGCACCTGATTAACATAACGTTTAAGGAATGCGGGTTTTTAACGACAAAGCCAAATGTTAATGTAATCGAAAACAAATCTCAAAAATAAATTTAGTTTGTGTAATTTATGGAGCAATTGCAACACTCAACTATTGGCTTATAACTTGTAACTTATAACTTATAACTTATAACTTATAACTTATAACTTATAACTTATAACTTATAACTTATAACTTATAACTTATAACTTATAACTTATAACTTATAACTTATAACTTATAACTTATAACTTATAACTTATAACTTATAACTTATAACTTATAACTTATAACTTATAACTTATAACTTAATTTTTTACAGCTTTCTTTCTAATATTTTTCTTGTATTTTTAACTGTAATTACAGCGTATTGAAAAATATGTGGCAGAGTGCAAATTGGTAAAAGCTTGAAATTTTTTCAAATATAATTTACGATAAAATTTTTGCACCTTGTTTATATCTTATTATTAAGAATTTAATACTTAATCTGTCTGTATTTTTTTGTTAGCAACGTATGAACTGTTATACAAATACAACCATTTATTCAAATTCATTGCTCTAAAAACTTAGACAGTAATAAAACAACTGCGCTCTCTGGCGAGATTAACTATCGAGACCGGGAACGTTTTATTTGTTCTTTGTTTTATATCCTAACCTTTTGACATCCGTATTTTCAATTTAAAAAAAGAAATAAATAATTTTTACTCATCGTTTTTTAAGGTACGGAAGTTTTGAGTATAAAAAAAACAGACCATAGATATTCATATAGCCAGCACATAATTATTGTAACGGATATCTTTTAATATATGGGTCTAGATACTGTCGCTTGCAATTGTAGATCCATACCCACAATTTCCCTTATGCCACGTATGAATAGTTAACACAGGCGACAAGTGCTCTCTAATTAAATAAATTTTATTGAGTTTTCTATCGGAACGCTTATTTATTATTCATAGTCACATTTCCTCACCCATCGCAGTAAAATATATTTCCTGTGAAAAGTTGATTAAGCTTGGCGAGTGATTCATAAAGCAGACATCGATTTTTCCCAATCGTAAAATTGATTGTCTTGACGATGTCAACAATTTGTGTTGATTTGATTGTTTCAGATCCAGATGTTAAGCGGTGCGATTATGATCTCTTGGCGGCAAAAAGTTCTGGAACGACAAATCGATTACGGTGCCAAATTAGGTCAAGTGGTTTTATCATTGGCCAGAATGGAACTCAACAATTTTTACAAGAATGTGATGCCAGTAGCCGACTATTTCGACCAAAGCAATATGCTAATATCGGTGAGTAAACCTTGTGCAATTTGAAACGCAAACACCGGCTTGTTTACTACTGGAAAATCCGAAGCCGTTTAGAGTCATTGTTTAGGACTTCCGGCAATTCAAGACTCCGGCTTGGTCCGGCATCACGCGATTTCTCGGCACGATTTTTCCTGACTTGCGTAAGCAGTGCGCAAAAAAATCATCCATTATAATATTGGTTATTGATTTTCAATCAAGTCGTTGATGATGTTACAAGTTTGTGAAATTTTCAGTAATCGTAATGTGCCCTCACAATTAAATTACGGACACATTTAAAAAGAATAATGTTTTATGCGTGTAATCAATTACATCGTAGCGCGGTTGACCTCTAAGCAGTGACAACGTTTTCAATGTTAAACAATACCGAATATCGATCCGATAAAAGATAGGTATATGCGTTGGTAATTTTTTCATAATTTGTTGTTTAAAATGAAAAATGATTCGCGGAAGAAACATTGCCCCTTTCCCACAATTATTGTTCAAAAATAAATAATTATATTATAAATAATATAATATAAAATTGGGAATAATAACAGGGCAAAAATGGTTATACATTTATTTCAAAGGAGCAACGTACGAATAAACAAATATAAATTCATTAAAATATTGGTCTGTAATTTACTATATATCGGGAAAGTTTTAAACAAAGTTGGTGTACCACTTAGTCATTCAACTGCAATAAAATGTTACGTAAAATGTCATTCACTTGGTTAAAAATATAGCAAAAAATATTTTTTTTGCGTGGCGCATCCACCATTTATTACATATTTTACACGCAAACATAGAAAAAGTTGCATGAGCTGAATTTATATTCACCTAGCGATATTTTGAAGCAAATAAAATGTTTAGAAGTTTGTTAATCACATCATTAACGAATTGCAAAGGACACCTCAAACAAAATTGATTCAAAACTGTAATATAAAAAATGACACAGATTGCTTTTTTTCACCCTATTCATTGTCAGTTTCTCTTATTATAACATGCCAGCAGTAACCAGTTAACATATTTTTATTTAAAAAATTTTTGTATTTTATTTTTTAAGACTATAAATCTGCAAACGTTGTTTTAGTTTAGTCTCCAAAAAAGTTTTGGGTCATTATTTATTGCATTTACAATGTTTAAACCCCGTTTGAATTGAAAGCTTGTCACAAAGCAAAACATGTTAACAATAATAATTTATTCACAAAAGAATTATGGGAAAAATTATTATCCCGGCGCATCCACCATTTTTACACAAGTCAACTGTAAGGATCAGTCCTGAAAGCCTATGGTATTAATACAAATTGTTTTGATTTTGATATTACCTATTTAATTGGTAGCGGTACTTAAAAAAATATGCACTTTTTATGTTTTATCTTGGTTTATGTCGTTAAATTCTATAGAGGCCATTTATTAATAAAGATATTTTTTTTCGAAGAAACAAATTTTCAAAGATTTTGGTGTAATATGTAAAAAAATTAAATGTGATAAACAAATGACATATATGTTAGTAATTTGTGATTAAACAGACATAAAATTAGTATAAATTAATTGCGGGTTAAAGAAAAAAATTTTTATATATTTTGACTGAATTTAAAACGTTCAAAGCCTTTTAAAAGCATTTCACAAAACAAAACACGTTAAGAATAATAATTTATTCACAAAATAATTATTTAAAAAGTCAATTATCCCGGCGCATCCACCATTTTCACACAAGTTAACTGTAAGGATCAGCCTTTGATATTAATACAAATTGTTTTTATTTTGATATTATTAATTAAATTAGTACCAGTACATAAAAGAAAGATGCATTTTTTATGTTTTACCCTGCTGTATGTCCAGTTGGCAATCAACTTAAATTCTAGTGGCTATTTATTAATAGAGATATTTTTTTCGGTTTCTTTCGAAATAACAAATTCCAAAGAACACCACAAACAAGATTGAATTACAACTTTTGAAATATTAAAAATAACATTGATTGCTTTTTTCGCACTGACTATTAGTGTCTTATTATAACCTGCCAGCAGTAACCAGCTAAAATATTTTTATCCAAAAAATCTTTGTAGTTTATTTCATAAGACTTTAAATCTACATCGTTGTTTTGATTTAGTCTACATTTACTTGACAATATTTTGAAGTAAATAAAATGCTTAACAATTAGTTTAACACAGATATATCGAAAGCCAAACTTGACACCAGAAACAAAAAAATGGTTTTGGTGTAATTTATAAAAAAAAAACAAATGTGATAAACAAATGTTCAAATTAGTAATTTGTAAGTAAACAGAAAGTAAAATCAGTATAAATTAACTGTGGGTAAAAGAAAAAAAATTGATACATTTTTTATTGGATTTAAAATGTTCAAAACCTGTTTGCTTTGAAAGCTTGTCACAAAGCAAAACATGTTGTTAGTATTAATATATTTACAAACGAATTATTTTTAAAAATAACAATTATTCAAATTATTTAAAATTAATTTTAAAAAAAAGGCTAATTATCTGGGCGCATCCACCATTTTTACACAAGTCATTCACGAGAATCAGTCTGATAGCTTATGATTTTAATAAAAATTGTTTTTATTTTGATCTTACCAATTACTTGACATCATTTTGAAATAAATACAATGTTTAACAATTAGTTTAATACAGAGATAACGAATACCCAAATTGGCACCAGAAACAATTTTTTTAAGATTTTCGTGTGATATAATAAAAAATAAACGTGATCAACAACTGTGACATATTTGTTAGTAATTTGTGAGTAAACAAAAAAATCAGTATAAATTAACTGTGGGTAAAAGAAAAAAAGTTTTAATACATTTTTTATTGGATTGAAAATGTTCAAAGCTTGTTTTCTTTGAAAGCTTGTCATAAAGCAAAACATGTTAATAATAATAATAAATTCACAAAAGAATTATTTTTTAAAATGTCAATTATCTCGGCGCATTCATTATTTTTACACAAGTCAACTACTAGAATCACAATTACACAAATTGTTTTTATTTTAATATTAGCAATTAAATTGGTAGTAGTACATAAAAGAAAGTTGCATTTTTTATGTTTTACCCTTATTGGTAGAGATATTTTTTTAGTATACTTCCTTTGAACATTAATTGTTTGAGATGTAAAGGTTTATGATCCCGGCGCATCCACCATTTATTGTCTTTACATTTACGTAATTAATTTGAAAAAATGTCTGTTTGCAGTGCTATTAAAAGCCTATTTGCCGTTTAATTATCCGAAAGAGGTCCTCGAAAACACGTCACACTTGTATTATTAAAGCAAACGTTTCGGTAATTAATAATTTATTCACAAAGCCATAATCTGTCTCATCAACAACGCGGTCAATAATTTTTTCCCCGTCTTGTTAATTAAGAATTAATTTCCAGATAAACGGCGAACGCCATCCTTCTAACGTCTACAAGGACTTTCGAGCAGCAGTATTCAAAATTCTCGGAATGCAAGACAACCCTCCAGTATTCACAAACGGCAAAGTGGCCACCGTCCCATCGGACGTCACCACCGAACTTCCAACAATGGTAAAATTCGCATTACTCTACCCGAAATTTTCCTTTGTTTATTATTTCAACCGATCGATCATAATAGACTTATAAATTGTACATCACAAAAGTAAAGCATAATCGATAACCACAACAACGCATCAAAGCAATGTCCGAGTCAATTTTTTATTGGCGGTAAAACGAAAGCTTTTTTCAGCAAGCGTTACCTCCGGCCCATGTGCAAAACCACGAGCCCGAAAGGCCCAAAACCCAGGTGATATCAGTGACCACCAACAACCAGCATAATTACCAGTCGCCTGTTAAGGCCGGCTGGCCCCCCGTTTTGTGGGTAATTGGAGGCCCGGGGAGCAACAAGGCGGCTCTGTGCTCGCAAGCGGCCAAAGACACCAGGTGGACTCACATCAGTCTGGGGAAGCTGCTCAGAGCCGCAGCTGAACCCCCGGATCCGAGACACAACAGCGAAACGGCCAAAATTAGAGAGAGCATAAGTGCAGGAGAGCTGGTGCCTTTGAACGTCGTGATGAAGTTCGTGGAGTCGCATATGGCGGCCAATATGGCGGCGCCGGGAATCATCCTTGACGGGTTCCCGAGGGACATGACCCAGGCCACCGAGTTTGAAGCTAAGGTGATTTCTACATTCCCCAAAAACGGATTTTTTGCAATTTATTTAGAAATTTAAAATATTGCTTTAAAAATAAATAATAATTTCTTTGTAACTACTTCAAACCAAGGTTGTCGTTTAATTAAAATAATACAAATAATAATAATAATAATAATAATAATAATAATAATAATAATAATAATAATAATAATAATATATTAATAATAATAATAATAATAATAATAATAATAATAGTAATACAAAAGATCTATAGGGTGAGTCAATAGTGGGTTATTTCTTATTTCTGAATTTTTATAAATATGCAACCAATAATACCGATTCCAGATGACCAAATCGGTATTCGTTAAAAAAAATAAATGCAATCCAGGATTACATTGTTCTAGGTAGTGTCAAGTTTGTCTTTTGCTGAAATTTCATTATGAATTATTATTATTTAAAAGATAAAAACCAGTGTTGATTCAAATAATATTTTTAAAAAACAAAGTGTCTAAGTGGTTAGTGTAATTAGTATTTTTGGTTGCATCTCAGGATATGTCAGAAGTTACTCACTATTGACTCACCCTGTACAGAAAGAAATGGTCCATTTTCGGAGTCGTATTAATTAATTAGCACATGAGTCACATTTGCTGGACTAGAATTAAGTGTTTAATCAAATACTAACGACTGACGTCATAATTACCACCCACATAAACATTTGTACTTTCTCGGAGTTCTACCTCTTTCAAACGTGTAATTTTCTCCATGCCTCAATTAAATATTTAAGTGTTTCATGAAGGCCGAACCTGAAATTACATGAAAGCTGATGTTTTTCTCAAGCGTCCTGTTTTCTCGCTCATTTGCATACTTGAAACGATTTTTGTGTGTTTTTGCGTCCCAAATATTTTATACTATCAGCTAAAGTGACTGAACGTTCTGCGCTTTAGTTTAAGAAATAGCACAAAGATCAGCGCTTTATGTTAATTTCTTTTAAAATGCATAAATATAAATTTGAAAATATTGTTTATTTTACTGAATCTGCGTTGATTTTTCTAATTGCAAATGACTTCGAGCGATGTGGTAATAATAAAATTAAATGATCCGACCTGGGTCTAACCAACAGAGAAAAAAAAATAAGTGTAAGACTCTGACTTATAAGGACAACTTAACTTCAGGAAGGAATTTGCAGTCAAAAAATTCGATTACTTTCTACAGTAATTTAATACATTAAGAGCTCGTTTACAGAAACGTCATTAATTTAATCTGCAATTAATTGCGTGATTAACTGATCACCTGACGGAATTAAAATAATTTTATTGGTCTTTTTGGTCTTTTAACAACGATTTAAAATTTAATGAAACTTTCTAAAAACCGGCCCTTAATTAAGCTAATATTTACAATAAGTAACCAAAATCTTAATTACACAATAGTAATTTCTTTATAAAAACACGTTAATTAAAGATTTTAATCATTTTGAAACTGTTTTATATTTCTATCAAAATTAATTTTAGGTAAATTCTCTAGCGATATGTTGGTGAGCGAATAACTATTTTGAGAAAGGGTTTCTTTTATGCAGTCAGAATCAAGGGTAATTGGGACGGATTTATAAAAGCGTCATTAATTTAATTCGCAATTAAATGCGTGATCAACTGATCACGTGACCAATTTGAACAATTTGATTGGTCCATTCGCATTGTTAACTTTTAACAATAAACTAAATTTTAACACAGCTTTCTATAAACCGATCCTAAGGGCGTTATCAATTTAATTCGCAATTATATGCATGATTAACTGATCATGTGACCAAACTGAACCAATTTGATTGTTCTTTTCGCATTGTTAACTTTTAACATCGAATTAAAATTTGATGAAGCTTTCTATAAAACGGCCCTTAAGTTATACACAAAAACTCAATAAACACACTAAATATAGGTGCATCATTGCAACGAGTAATTATAAAATTATAATTATAAATAAAATATCAATTCAATTATAAAATAAATAAATAAAAATGGGGCATAATTTTAAATCGTTTATTTTAAAACCAAGTTAAACGAATTTTTCCCCACGGGGTACAAATAAACTATTTGAATTGGGAAACAATGTAAATTGAAATTACAAATTACTCATAAATTAAATAATCGCGAAACTCGTTTCAGTTCGTCACTACATTATTCAATCACACATTATCTTTTGTCGAATTGTCGCTAAAGTTTCTAAACCCATTAATTTTCGATCAATTTTCTGAGATCGAAAACTATCAGTAAATCGAACAAATCATAGTTCGCTTGAAGTTCAACAAACAAAATTAAATATTTATTTGAACACATTTTTTAATAGCCAGCCAATTTAATAAAAACCCCAACATGGCATTTTACCAAATTATTTTTTTAAATAACGTTGATAAAAATGTAAAATAGTTGTTGATTATAATTAGATCTGTTAGTGCATGAATAATTTATAAATAATTTAACAAAAAACTTTTAGAGAAAATACAGTGCTATTTTTATTGATATTATTTAGGTAGTAACCATAATTATTATTATTATGCATAATGCGATTATGTATGAGACGAGCTGACTTATAGTAATAGAGTCGAATAATAATAGTTTATTATACAAGTAAAGAAAAGTGGTTCATTATCTGTGAGTGATGTGTTTCGGGAATCACGAGCAAATAATGTCAACTTTTCTTTACGTGTATAATACATACATCGGTACATTGAGATTTTTTTTTAATTTTTTCAGCAATAGAATAAAAAAGTCACCAATAGAATAAAAAAATCACCAAATGGCCACTTAGTAAGATAAAAAAATAACAAAATCAAATAATGTGCCATAGTAACCACTTGTAGAATAAAGGTGTACTACCTCTATAGAATAACCAACAACATTTTTATTACCTATAAGAGAAACATGTATTATGTACGGATTACAAACAAAATTTTATGTGCAGGTGCGTTTCAGAAAGCTTTTAGCAGTAAAAGTTAACTTTATTTAAAACAAAAATTATGATTTTTGAAACCAAGTGCTTTGGCCACAGTAAATTCTGACAGCTGAGGCCAATTTTACTATTTTATTTTACTAATACTCCAATGAGGCACATTATAGCCGCTTCTATGAACAGTTAGACATAAACACTTTGTTGAAATATTCACGTTTAGAAAATCCATTTAGTGTTACCTACATCTTCAACTACTAATTATACAAACACAAACCAAAAAAGTCCTCGAAATAATATTGCAAAATTTGAAAAAAGTCGTCACATTTTGGAGAGAGAATTTAAATTGAATAAAGTGGGACTTTTTGAAAAGAATTTTTGGCAAAGTTCTGTCGGTTTCAGCAGAGTCTGGACTAGAATAACGACGCAAAAGCACATTTAGTTCCGTTTGAATCATTGAACTACAATTCTAATAATTCAGCCAACAATTATAATCGTATAAAAGAGAACTCTCTCTTACACGGGCTTTTAGACCACATGTCAAGCAAGTTTCTTACAAGTTCTTTATAAAGAAGTTAGTTATCAGTTATCACGTTATCAGGAATTATTAAATTCGGGGATATGACATGAATCAGTTACTTAATAGTTTATTAGTTAGCGGATGGTTGTTCTTTAGTTCTTTACAACGTTAATACTCGTTGTTAATACCACAAGCCATAAGCTTAATATGGCGCTCGATATGAATTATGTCACTGAATAAATAATTGAATACGAAACACTACATTAAATTAATTAAATTAATTCGCATTAATTTCAGTTCAAGCAGAAGCCGTCGATAGTCCTCCTGGACTGCTCGAAGCTCCAGCTCGGGCGAGGGCGCCTGGACGACAGCGTGACAGCTTTCAGGCGTCGTTTGGAGATTTTCAGGCAGTCGTCATTGCCGATGCTGAAAACCATGGACAATATCGGGCGACTGACGATCGTGGACGGGGACACGGACACGGCCCCCGTCCAGGACGACTTCAAGGGTGTGGTGAAAGAGCACATCGAGTACATCAAGCGCCAGCAGCAGGAGCCGGCGGCCGCCAACGGCTTCGCCAACGGGCACGTGCCCAACGGAGAGGCCACTCTCCAGGACCTGGAGGCCGAACCCATCGAGACCATCAGCAAGCACGTGGGCAACGGCGTCGCCCACTCGCTGGCCAACGGGGTGCGCACCATGGCCAATGGGTACACCAATGGGCACATACCCAACGGGTACGCCCGCGATTTGCCGCAGTACACCAGCTTCGATGGGCCTGATAATAGACAGATGTACAACGAAGTTAACTACATGGATGGACACATTTAGTGATCTGATTTGTGATAATACGAGGACATGTTACCTACAAGTATTATGTGGGTAGTTTTTAGTTGTAGTTTAGGTGTGCTCAAGTGTGCCTTATGACGGGAAGGTTCAACGATTGATGGAAGGTTTTATGATGGGATCCAACAGTATTCTCTAGATTTTTAAGCAGCAATTTTGTATAGTAATTAAACACAAATTATTTAATAATGTTTTTACTGAAAAGACCGCTGGTCGGTTCTATTATAAGTGAATAAGTGGCAAACATTTGAGATTCTATAAGATAGTAGCACGAAAATCACAGCACGAAATAAACACAAAAATATTTTCAAGTGTCGAGTAGCATTTTCATCCTGTCGATGTTTAAATTATTTGCATTACTTAACTAATTGTATTTTTTCGAAAAGTAAAGATAGGTGATTATGCTACATATAGACTGACAAATATTTTTTGTAAAATAAGGATTTGTGATTACCTCAAAATTATAATTATAAAACCTGTTTCTTAATCAAAGATCCAAAAATATTACTGGATTTTAATTTATTTACTTTATACTGAATCGATTTTTCGCTGTCAGGAAAAAACAACATATCAATAAGTTTGGTTCTTTATAAAAGAAAATCAAAATTAAAGTACCTATATTTGTAAGTACATATTTAATTTTATTTAAATAATTTCTTATTCAAGTTTTACTTTTAAGTAATTTGTATATGTTTTATTGAAAATTGTCTTTCTGTAACCGTTTAATAAAGGTAATCCAAAATTAAAAAATGTTTTTTGTCTAAACCGAATGGAAATGGCACTTGATACGAATAAGTATTGCTATTTTTAATTTATTTCCTTTGAAAGTTGCACTCAAAACGTGGGTAAGTATATCTAGAGTTACGTTGCATTGTTAACAAGATTAGGTATTATTTCTGACTGAAACCACTGAAAAAGTGTATCTTATTTATTGCCGAAACCAAAAATTTTTTGCTTGTTTGAAATTGCACTCAAAAAACGTTTATAATTTAATTTTATATTACGTAGAAATAGCTGTTTAAAAACGCTCTGAAGTGGAAGAAATAGTCTTGAAAACAATGTTTTAATTTACGTAACCAATATTACACACGTACATTTGTTATGGACTATTTTAGTCACATTACAAACGATTTCAATAAGGATACAAATTAAATGCACAGTATTTTATTTAAACGACAAGTATTTTTAATCAGTAAAAATAATAATTGCACACTAAAAATAATAAATGCACAGTAAAATAATAAATGCACAGTAAAAATAATAAATGCACAGTAAAAATAATAAATGCACAGTAAAAATAATAATTGCACACTAAAAATAATAAATGCACAGTAAAAATAATAATTGCACACTAAAAATAATAAATGCACAGTAAAATAATAAATGCACAGTAAAAATAATAAATGCACAGTAAAAATAATAACTGCACAGTAAAAATAATAAATGCACACTAAAAATAATAAATGGACTGTAAAAATAATAATTGCACAGTAAAAATAATAAATGCACAGTAAATAATAGCATCTCAAAACTAGAGTGTGTAGAATTTCACATTTCCAATTTTACGTTTTTGAGTTTAATCGTTCGAGGAGTATTTTTCCTTTTAGTTTGCTGGGGCGAAGCCCTAGACTGCAAGCTAGCTACTGAGCGTTTATTATTTAAACTGTGCAAACTGAAACTAGATCCTGTGCATATACGATTTTTTTATTGGGCAAATTTTAAAAAAATACTGTGCGTGGTTTACTTGTCATTTAAATTTTTTACTGTGCAAAAATGAATTAAATACTGATGATTTATTATTTTTTACTGATTAAAATCGAATTTTTTACTGATCGCTTTATTACTATCCTTTCAATAATGGCATTTGAGTACTAAAAAGTACTACCCCCCGGACTGTTTTGTTATAAACCTGCCGGAGAAATAAGAAAAGCGTAACAAAAAAGCACTCAAATCAAACAAAACAATTTATTTAAGTTGATTAAAGTCAAATAAAACTAAAACGACAAAACATTATTGTTTCTCTTGGTTCATAAAATGATTCCTCAGCGCGTCCAAGGCGCGGTACCGATGAGAGATTTTATTCTTCTCCTCTTTGGGCATCTCGGCGTACGTCTGCGTGTACCCCACTGGCTGGAAACACGGATCCCATCCAAAATCCCTCGGCCCCCTCGGCATCACAATCTCTCCATCCGTGCGCCCCTCGAACAGAATCACTTTGCCCCCTTCATCGCCCGGATGATATGCAAAAGTACAAACGGCCTGGGCACTCTTATCCTCATGCCCAGCCAGTAGTCGAAACAGCCCCTCAGGACCCAACTTATCCAAGAACCACTTAATATAAGGACCGGGCAAACCACCCAATGCGTTGAAACACAGACACGTGTCTTCGACGATACACGGCCCCTTGATGATTTCGTACGCCGCTTGGCATTTTTTCACGCAAATATCGGCGATTTCGCCCTGGAGCTCAGGGAGGTCCACTTTTTGACTCACCACTTTGCGTGGGAATGTCGAGCCGAGGATGGCAACCACCTCTTCGAGCTTTTTGGCGTTGCCGGTGACGAATGTTAGCGGTTTCGACATGGTTTTGCGTGAAAAAAACAGGAAGTGGGGTTATGTACATGCCGATTTGAGGTTAGGTTTTTGTCAGCCGAGGCGGTTAAATAAGCAAATTTGAGCCACAAGCTGATAAGGATGAGTCGCAAAGAAGCCCTTTCGTCTTTTATTCAACAAATTCACGCCAGGCCTGTTGTGGTCAAGTTGAATAGTGGTGTAGATTACAGAGGTGAGGTTATGTTTGTTTTTTGTCAATGAAGGGGGCTATTATTTGGTTTTTAGGTGTTTTGGCTTGTCTCGATGGCTACATGAACATAGCGTTGGAGCAAACCGAGGAATACGTCAACGGACAACTCAAAAATAAATTCGGGGATGCGTTTATTAGGGGCAACAATGTGCTCTACATAAGTACACAAAAACGTAGAATCTAATGTATTTTTTGTAATAAAAACGTTTCAAAACTCAAAGTCGTTCATTAAAGCGCACTGATCGATTCTCGTAGAGCTGTTGTATAGCTCAAATAACTCGTTATTTGTCTCACACTCTTGTTTCTTTTTCTTACTTTTAACGAGACTACAGTTCTGATATTTAAATTCATTCAATGTGTTGTCCGGAGGAGTTGGATAAAATTCACAGATGAAGTCCAATTTAATTTTACAATTGAGTGCCCTCCACGTTTTTTCAACATCTAACATGACACAGTCTTCTTTTCTTCGTCCTGGTCTTGGGTGGCCCACAGCCCAGGCCCGAAACCGCGAACATTGCAAAAAGTCCCCCATTGGAGTCTCAAAACTCCCCTCAACCGTAATGTCGTCAAGGCCAACGTATGCCCCCTTGTACCAGTTAGGCAAAGACTTGAGTAACGCAGCTAGTGCGTTCGTCCTTGCCTCAGTCAAAATATCAGCCAGGTCGCCCCCCAAATCCTGGCACCGACGTGCGGCGCTGGAATAATTCATTTTTTCCTGAACCACTTGAAACAAACCGACTGATCTGAGACAAGTTGCGTTCGCTGTGGCTAAAATTCAATTCACATTAAGCCATCCTTCCAACACTCACCCCCACAGTTAAAGTCGCCATAAGCGCTGTAATAATCGTAACTCGGGTCAAAGACAAACGTGGTCGAGTTGTGGACTTCCGGACACCCCAACACCTCGCAACTCCGCGCTTTCTGGAGCTCAGGGGGGCTAAAATTAAACGCTAGCCCGTTTTTGTCCCGCGTGAATTGCATACAATCGCGGACGTTATCGAATTGTTTCCACGACAGTATCGGAAGCGTCGACTTGAAGCAACTCCTTAGTTTGTGGAATTTGAGAAAACGGTGATTTTGGGCGCACATTTTGAGCGCGAGGGCACAAGCCGCGAGGAGCGGAAGCACGCAAGTCGAACGCATGGCGAAAATTACGCTTTTATTGGGAAATTTCGAATACAAAGCACCGGAAAGAGTTAAACTGAGGAGACCACTGATTCGTTCTCTTGTGACTGGGCGTAATCTGCCTCGTTCGAAATCCTAGTTCTTGTGCTAATCCGGACTGAAATGGCGGCTTCAATCTTCGTATAGACCTCGTTGGCGTCCTCATTGGCGCGGATCTGCAACTGGATTTCGGAAAAAGTTCGCGTGCAAAACGCTAGCGTGTACCTTTTCAATCTTGCTCCCATACTTTGATGTCCCCTCTTTGATTTCCTTCATGTAGGAAGTGATCGACTTTTTGATGACTTCTTCGTCCAGGCGGCCCTCGCTCTTGATTTTCTTCCGCCGCACCATCACGGGAACGTCGCACGACAAGTAAATAATCGCGTCCACGTCGTCGATTTCTTTGATAAAGAGCGCAGCCTGTTTGCTGTTCCTCGGGAAATTATTGATAATGTATCCTTTGCAATTTACCGAGTTCCGCAACATTTCCTCTTTGATTAAATCGATAACGATAGAGTCTGGGATTTTTTTCGAGCGGTGGTGGAGCGCCTCGTTGATAAGCCGCCCCCTGTCCGTGTCATTATCGGCTTCCTCTCTCAACAAGTCCGCCACTTTGATGTGCGAAAATTCCAAATTTTCGGACAACATCTTCCCCTGGGTGTTGCGCCCCGACCCTGGCGGGCCCACTAGCCAGATAATGGGCAAATACTTTGATTTAATTGGGGTCATGTCATATCGAAGTCTCTGCATGGAGGGCACCTGCTAAAGGTTTCGGTAAAATAATTAACTCGCCGGCGCCTCCAACACTTACATCTTCGATGCAAGATAAAAAGGCGCCCATTTTGCGATTTTATGCTGATTATTTTAACGTGAAATATTGTCAAAATGTCAAAGATTTGTTCAAGGGCATAGCTGACTCGGTTAATTAGGAAAACGTTAATTGATTAATCTTTATTGCGAATAAATAATTAACAGTAACAGATTCAACAGATTTCTATTTGACCAGAGGGTCCAGATAGGTTTGTACTTCGGTGAAGATCTCGTCCGCGCCTCGCTCAGCGTTGATCTGAAACGAGAATCATTCAAATTGGTGGACCACCAAATCAACAATTAATTTCCTAACTTTTTTGAGCTTGGCCGTGTACTGTTGCACGACTTGGTCGTTATGCGTGTTAAAAGTGTGCAACCTCTTCTTGATGGTCTCCTCATTGTCGTCCACTCTCCCCGAAGTTTTGGCTCTTCCCAGCAACCTATCGACTAGCGTTTGCTCCGAGGCGTCAAAGAACAGGACGATGTTGACCGGCGCAATTTTCTGCTCAAACATGATCCCTTGTTCCTTTTCCCTCGGATACCCATCGATGAGAAACCCCTTAGAGCTGGGCAAACACTTCAAAATCGCCTCTTTCAGCAAATCGAGAACCACTTCCATCGGCACCAGCTCTCCACGCTCCATAATCGCCGTCAGTTCTTTGCCTCTTGGCGAGCCGCTGGCCACCTGAAATTTCATTGGCACCAGTTGCAAATCCTAAAATATTCGCTCACTTCATTTCGCAGCAAATCGCCGGACGATAAGTGAGTGAAGCCATATTTCGCGACGATTTTCTCGCACTGGGTGCCTTTGCCCGAGCCTGGACCGCCTAACACCCAGATGATGGGGACTTTGATTTCCGGTGTGGGGGCCTGGAAGTAACGTTTTACATCTTTTTGTGTCTTTGTTTAACTCACCATGAACAACGGAAAGGATTAATATAGCGCGTTCAAGATCAGTGGGTCACTGAAACGGTGTGCAGTCGAGAATAAACGCGAGTTGACTGAATAAGTTGAAACAAAGTCGCGGCATTGACATCCTTGCCAACGTTTTCAGCGAGAATTTACGAAATATGATTATGAAATCAATAATTTGGGCATCAAACCCTAGACAACTAAAGTGGCTTTGATACGGTGGTGCCTTCACGTGACCGGAAAGGCCTTGTTTTGTGGTCAGTGACTAATTAAGTAATTACATTTCCTGATGAAGATTGGTTTTATTTATAGACGGTGCAAGCAGTGGCGACTCGGGACTTGGTCAAATTATTTTAAGTAACTTAAATTTGTTAATAATAATCATCAGAAACAGTGAAAAAAAGCCAGGAATTTATCTTTAAGTTTTCTTGCACCAGTTGTACAAGACTGAAATTTCTTCTTTAGAAATCAATGACAATTATAAATTGATAGAGGACATGGCAATATAAATAGATATGAAGCCTTGACGTCTCGTGAATCAATGAGGAGACTGAAAAAATTTCCAATAGTTGCAATTTTCCATCGCATTTAATACCCGAGTTATTTTCCGGCATTAGAAATAAACAATTGGAGTTATTCCCATAATTGCTGATTAGCTGTAATTGCACGGCAGTTAAATGCGTATTAGATTGTGTTAGTACCAACTAAATTGGTAAATACCTTGTGTTCAAACAGAAAACATTTAACCGAAATAGCAAAAATTTGGATTAGGTTTAAAAGCATCTAAAATATCACTGCGATTTTAGCTGCGACTAAAAATACCGCAACTTTTGCTTTTAGCGTGGGTGTTTTTATAAAATAAAATTAATCGAAAATAAAAATTCGCTGTTTATGGCCTCGAGTCGTGTACATCGGGAATTTATCTTAATTGTGATAAGAGCGATTAAAGGAATTAAAAGAACGAATTACTTACGGTTTTGGGGCCCATCGGTGGTAAGGTTGAAGAGTTGAACGGAGTCGGGAATGTTACAAAGGATTTGTCCTAGTTATTCGTCCTGCGCCCGATCGATATTTCACATTTCAACACAAGCTCCAACCCGGAGGATTTTTTAGCAGAAAAAATATTTTACCATCAACCTTTGTAGTCTTATCTCTCGTAAGTTTGTTTAATGATCGATCAGATAGGACTAAATACTTGAAGTAAATTGTCAAAGTGACAATTTCTGGTAAAAATGTAACAAAAATCAAATAAAAATTGATGAAGGCAGCGGGTTTCCGTGGTTATCTTTTAAATCAAGTCAAAAAACATGGAAAACTATGAACATACAATGAATTATCGCGCCAATAATTAAAGTAGGTGTATTGATGGTTGCCTGTATTTTACTTTAGTAAGAAAGTTTGTTACGTAATACAAATCGAAAAACCTATTGAACTATACTCAGAATGTCCGATGAGGAGCTGTTCAAGTAAGCGCATGAACGCAAAATTTGAAATTGGATTTTTAAGAAAAGTAATAAACAAAATGCTTTCTGTACAATTGTATGTTGTTTCTAAATTCAGTCACTACCTCACAGGTCAGTTTGTATTTCATTTTAAGTATTTGTAACCGAATTTAAACGGGTTAAAAAGTCGATTTAACTTGTCCTATTAAAAAAAACTGTAAGTTCAATTTGCTTGAAAAAATATGGTGACTTTCTGCGGACATTAGCAACAATATACATAAGTTTGAAAAAAGTTGTTTGTGTCATTTAGAAATAAAATGAAAAAAACCTCAATTTTTAACCATTTTATTTTTCCATTAAAAAATAGTACTATGTTTTTTGATAATTTTTTGTATAGGTCTGACTTCCTTGTAATACTATATTTTTTCATGCCATTTGAACTCTAGGTTTTTCCATAAAAATATTAAGATTATTATTATATAAAAAAATATTTTAATCGAGATAAGAACTGATCTGTGAGGTAATAAGTGAACCTAGGAACATCATCCAATTGTAAAAAAACGGTTTTGTATATTATTTTTCTTAAAAACTGAGTTTTAAATTAGTGCATTCGCACGGTGAGCCCAGTATAGTTCTACCTTAAATACCCTATTTTTCATACTATTGCAATCAAAACGTAGTAAAGATTGAACTGTAAAAATAAAACATCTTTTTGAATCATCAGATTGATGACTGATGACTTATGAGGCAAATTAAAAACTGTAGAAAAAATAGGTCTGCATCTACCTAATTTATTTTTTCAAAACCATATTTCCAAAGGATCCACTGATTACGAAAAAAGCATTTTCGATAAACTACGATATTTCTATCTACGTGTATATATCTAATTTAAATATATATTTTTTAACTCTTGTTATAATAATTTCTGCTTGTTAAAGCCGATCTAGCAGAGTGCTCCTAAGTTAAAAAAAGACGAGTTAAAAAACAATATTTAGTTAAAAAAAACTAATGAAATAAGAAAGAAAAGAAAAAGAAAATAATGAATAGAATCAGAAACTCATAGTTTCGACATCCAAAAAGATTCATCCAACAGAATAATGGTTACCATAACTGAGTTAAAAAAAACTGACAAGAGATAATAAGTACCCTACAAGAGCAATTTTTAAAGTGAAACTATTAAAATCAAAATGGAAAAAAACTAGAATTTGAAACCTATTTCGACCTTTTGCAGACAGATGTATATACATTGGTAAATTTTGTAATTACGTAAAATTCAATTGATTGGTGTAGAAACGGAATTTTTTACTGATAACTGATTGAAATCATCGGTCGCATGAGGGAAAATATTTCGTCCTAGTTTGATAGCTGCCCAGTTGCTGGTACTGTAACGAGAACATGTTAATTAGGAAAACAAAATACAATAGAACAATGATTTAATGCAGTTTTATATCATAAATTAATTTTGTTGTTGCCGTCAAGTGCAAAAACATTTTATCTGTAACAGTAGTTATTTTTATTTATTATCACGAGAAGCAGAGTACACTCTTTAATGATGATTCTCGAAGTAATTAAAGATTTATTTTCATCATGAATGAGTAATTTATCGAAATAGTTATTTTGAGGTAGGTTTGCATCAACAAAAGACAAAAAAATCGCTACGAAATCCAATGAGTTAATGTGCGGATGTCTTGCACGAAAATACGAATGCAAAACAAATAACCGATAAAAATAAGAGCGACCACCTAATTAGGTGGTCACCGAAGATATTAAACACAAATAAAATGCAGACAAGATTAAGGTCAATGAGTTATCGATAGGTAATAATTTATTTAGCCCCATAAACAATCGTAATGGTCTGTCGCTTAAAAACAAAACAAAATGTTCCATCAAGAATCTTTATAAGAGACGGGCGCCCGACAACTCCTCAGTGGTTGCTTCGACCATGGGACTGAAGAAGTTCATTGTGGTGTTTGTCGGTAAGTCATATCAGTCCAGAGGCGGATTTTAGGTTTTTCCACTATTTTTACTATCAAAACTTAAATAAACTTTATTTCTTATTTTACATTGTGTTGCCTAAAACCCAATTTTAATTTATTAATATTTTTTGGCATATTTTTTATTTTTAACGACTTAAAAATCCAAACTCAGTTACGAGTAGTATCAGCCCCCACAGCTAATTTTTAACAATAATGGTATAGCTTTGGCGACAATTTCCACATCACACGCCTTCATCCACTTGACGCCTCACGACAAAGAGGTGGTTTACACCTGGAAGGCACTCGTCAAAGCTGGCACCGACTTACCCACCTCACACGCATCTCAGTTCGTTCTCGAAGGAAAAATTCACCTGCAGTCCAATCCTAACGCGACCCATGTCCGAATCACAGACCTGACGTACAAACTCTACAATGGTATTCTGGACCATGTGCGCGAGCACGAGGCCCATAGCGTTCCAGTGCAAATACATGACCTGGAGCACGCCTTCAGAGTGGTTTATGACACCAATGGTTTGGCGATTGGAATCGCAACCAATGGGCAAGAGAAGGAATTCTCGCGCAATATCAAGAAAGCGTTAGCTACCATTTTACAGATGGATGGGTCCGTGGTGAAAAACATTGGACACCACCACCAACACCCGCATTCGTTTGTAACAAGGGAACATTCGATTTATGGCCGGTTTGATGTTGATTACACGGTCAGAAGCCTCGAGAATGGGAGGGTGGAGGTTCACAAACTGCACGATATGCATGATTCGAGGCATTTGTACCAACACTTGTTTAGTAATAATGAAGCTGGGCATTGCGATGCCCATTACGAAAACCCCATCATGCATGATAGCCGCAAAGACTATTTGATAGTTATACAAGATGGGCACCATATCGTCAAACATGTCCAGGCTGTTGGTGCTTTGGTTTATCACCCATTTAAAGCTCAGTCCGACCACCAGTTTATTCTGGTCAATCAAAGCCTTCACCTCCATCACGTTGGACCCATTCATCAGCAACTTCACGTTGAAAGTGAACACTTTGAAGACCATTTGACTTATCACCCGTTCGAGGATCAACAAGATGGCCGCTTGCATGACTTGACCAATGGCCGCCATGTTGTTAACTATGACAAGGTCATTCCTGACGTCCAACACATGTTGGAGGACATCCACCAGTACCTCCACGAAGACCACATACACACCCGGGAGCCGGACTCCAAACGTGGTCAATTGATAAACCGAGTCCAAAGACTCCTCCAACACTTTAACTCGGCCAAACTCGAAGAACTCCACAAGAAATTGACCGGTGAAGCTGCACGCATCTTCCACCACATTCTACCACTAGTAGGGACACGAGCGTCCGTTCTGTACATCAAGCACTTGGTAGTTGATAAAGTGGTCCATGAGGACGTCGCGGTTGACCTCCTCCAACACTTCCCAGAACACGTGGTGGAACCCACAATTGAACTACTGACACAACTTGAAACCCTGATACATCTGGACGAAAACGTCCATTGGGACGTCCGCAGGGCCGCTCTTCTGAGCTTCGCCCACCTCGTCCACCACTCCCACATCCACCAGCACACCCACGATGACGCGCATACCCATGATAACCAACACATCCATGACAATAGACACACCCATGACGATGAACAACCCTACGAGAAGTACGTGGTGGAGTACATAAACAAGCTGAGGTCGGCACACGACTACCGCACCCAAATGGTTTACGCCTTTGGCCTCTCCAACATGAAGCTCCACAGCATCATCAAGCACATGCTGCCTGCAGTCAACGGCGAGTGGTACAACGACCACCACTTCCGCCTACTTAGTCTCTGGGCCATGGGTTCGGCCGTGGTACGTGACCACGACCCGAGCACCGTCATCGAAACCCTCTGGCCCATTTTCACCAACGTTGACGAAACCACCGAAATGAGATGTCTGGCCTTTTTCCACATCATGGAAAGTAGACCCAGCGACCCAAGAATCGCAAACATGTACTCATATTTGATCAATGAACCCAACGAAGAAGTCTACCGTTTCGTGCACTCGTACATGCACACCGTCAGCCACTCGCATGACCCTTGCAAGGAGGACTTCTGGGTCAGGATGGCCCACCTTGTCAACTTCCTACCACCGCCCGACCACGGAACGTCCTCCGTCCATTTCCACGACTACAGAGACATCAATTTCGGGTTCAGCGGCGGCGTCCAGGAGTATTTCATTAATTCGAACGAATCGCAAATTTACGGCGTTGCCACGACCACCGAACATTTCAATATTCACCACGAAGGCTACAGTTTCTACTTGAAAATTCACAGGATACGACATCGCGGAGCCCCGATTCCTCTTCTCTTCATCGAAACGTTTATGAAAAAATTGAGAGATATCAACAACAATGACCTCCACATCGAATTGGTTGTGTTCAGGCACGGACGGGTCATCAACACCCACTTCTTTGACGAACAAAACTGGCACGAGTTGGACGCGATTTTGGACTTTTTCACCAAAGACTCGAAATCGCTGATGAAAGACCTGCTCCATGTGAGTTACGATGAGTACCACAGAGCGTTGATTCCCACTGATCTGGGCATTCCGGCCGTTTGGGAATACTTGATGCCCGTCGTCCACAAAAACAACATCAGTGTCACGAAGGAGACAGCCAAGAAAGTTATAAATATCCATGTTGATAACAGGTACGTCAACTGGATTCACTATCGCCACGGGTTGTCTTTCTACAACCCGATTGTCGATGTGTGGCAAGGCATCAACCGATTCCACTCGTACGATGCCGTCTGGCCCCTGCATTTCGACATTTCGATCAACACGCAGCAGCAAAGTTTGCAGTTGTCGTGGAAGAGGCATAACAATGCCCAACTGGACGTGGCGGGACTCAGAAGCCATGTCAAACAAATGGTGTTTATTAAAGACGACCACCACCGCAATGTTTTAGGGCAGTCCAGTCCGCAGTGTAAAGAGTTCGTCATCGTGGGCCATGGCAAGCAATTCAGACATGATGTAAGTGTGATTATTATTTTAGGAAACACAAAAGAAATTTCTTTTGTGAAAAATGGAAATATTTGACACCCTTCTATATTTTTCCTAAATTCCTAAATTATGGATTTGGATTAGGAACCTTCCTAATTTAAATAAGATACTTTTTTCAATTTTTTATTAGTACGAGTATTTGGTTTAAGATCAACAGATACACCAGATTTTTTAATTTAATAGTTATTTTACATCTAAATATTTTTGGCTTCTCAAAGTTACAATATTTCAGCTTATTAGTGTCTTAATTTCCCCATAATATTTTATAATATTGATTTCCACTTTTTCAATCTTTGCATTCACTTAGATCTAATGAATTTTAATGTTAGTGTTTTTTAGGTTTTTCGTATTCCAGTTTTTAAGAATTTTAGCTTTTCAGTCTCTTAGTGCATTGGGATTTTATTCAGAATCTAATTTATCAGTGTTTCTCTTTTCCAATACTATAGTTTTTTCAGTTTCTTAGTTTTTCAGTCGCTTAGTTCTTCAGAATTTCAGTCTCAATATTTTTTTAAATTTTTTGTATTTTTTAGTGTCTCAGAGTAAAAGTTCCTTTGTCAGTTTTTGATCTTTCAATTTATGAAAATATACATATTCTAATTCTATCGTAAATTGTTTTCTAATTTTAAACAATTTTAGTGTCTTATAAAATTTTTGTATCAGCCTTGATTTTGGAATAAAAAAATAATATAGTTAGAAGTGCCAAATTGCAGTGTTCACCAAATTTAATTATTAATTTTTCCAAACCGACAGTGTAGATGTTAATTAGTTGTGTCCTACTTTTCTATGAGTCTAAAGTTTTGTGTAAGGAATTCAAAAAAAGTGTGTTTTTGTCAATAAAAAAATGTTCCGTTGTTGGAAAAAACAAGCCGGGAATTTTCAGGCCATTAGTAGAGACCCGATTTTAGGAAACACAAAAGAAATTTCTTTTGTTAAAAATGGAAATATTTGACACAAACTTCTATATTTTTCCTAAATTCCTAAATTATTGATTTGGATTAGAAATCTTCCTAATTTAAATAAGATACTTTTTTCAATTTTTTATTAGCACGAGTATTTGGTTTAAAAACAACGGATACACCAGATTTTTTAATTTAATAGTTATTTTACATCTAAATATTTTTGGCTTCTCAGAGTTCCAATATTTCAGTTTATTAGTGTCTTAATTTCCCCATAATATTTCATATTATTCATTTCCTCAATTTTTCAGTTTATCGTGGTCTTATCTTATCAATGTTCTTTATACTTTTTTAATTATCACTCTTTCAATCACTTAGTTCTACTGAATTTTAATCTTACTGTTTTTTAAATTTTTCGTATTCTAGTTTTTTCAGTTTCTTAGTTTTTCAGTCTCTTAGTTCTTCAGTCTCAATATTTTTTTAAATTTTTTGTATTTATTAGTGTCTCAGAGTTAAAGTTCCTCGTTAGTTTTTGGTCTTTCAATTTTTGAAAATATACATATTTTAATTCTATAGTAAATTATTTTCTAATTTTAAACAATTTTTGTGTCTTATACAATTTTTGTATCAGCCTTGATTTTGAAATAAAAAAATAATATAGTTAGAAGTGCCAAATTGCAGGTTTTAGGGCCGGCCTTCCTCACAGAACGAGATTTTGCCTTAAATCTCGTTCTGTGAGAAAGGCCGGCCCTAAAACCAGTTCATTGGTGTTTCATTTGTCTCAAGAATGAGTTCTTGACGAATAATAATATAAAAAATCACCTCCTTGTTTATCTGGTGCACAAAAAATTGGGATATCTGAGGAATATTGCAATTATTAAACAAGTAATGTCCATGTTCCAGTACCCGCTACTCCACGACGATGATTTGAGCACTGGCCTCCAATGGCATGTCGCAGTCTACGACAGTGATCGCTACGTCACGAACGGTTCCTTCCAACACTTACTCCACCTCTTCACACAATCCCACCACCGCCACTCTGAAACCCCCCTAAGCCATGTTCTAACAAGTTGGGCCAATTGGCACCAATACGTCCTGTTGTTGCCCCGATCTGGCACCTATGGTTTTATCACAAGAATTGAGCCAAGTCACCAACATCCAGTCAGTAACATTGACCTGTCCCTTCGCCTACATTCCGAGCCAGCCAGTGAAGAAACGCATTATTACGCCCCGAGAATCAAATGGAGCTCTCGAGTGACCTACGCCGTGAAAAACCACGACACTAGTCTCAAAACCTGGGACGTGAACGCAATCTTCGACATAAACCCAGGCCACACAGTCAATAATCTCAAAATGATCGTCACTAGGATCGTCCCGGGGCAAAATGACTACAAAATTTGCGTGGATGGCGTCAAGAAATGGACCGATAAGGGCGTGACCGGGCATTTGAACGTGGCCATGAGCCAAACCCCCGATGGCAAATGCGTGAAAGACGACACCGTGATTGACGTCACCATGACCGGGGAAAAGTCACACGAACAGCAGGAAGGCCACCACAAATATGGCACTTGCGAGTACATCAGCCCCTACTCCGTCCCACACTGGCACACTTTGGAGTGCCTGGTCGACCATACCACCGTCAGACGCTACGTTTACAACGTCAAAACCACTAATGTCCCATCCGAGTTCAAGAAAGTGTTCGCCCATTGGTGGGACCACCTCAAAGGCTACTACGTGTCGTACTACCACCTCGAAGACGAGCACAATGACCACATCGGCGACCATAACCTCCGCCTGGACATCCACTACCCCATGGAGGAGGAAACAGTCAATGTGCACGTCACGACCCCACAACACGTCTATAGCCTGACTGGGGTGCCCACCCACCACTGGCGATGGGTGGGCTTGAGCCCAGATTCGGTCGAATACTCCAAAAGCTTCCAATACTTGCACGATTCCGGCTGGGTTGACCATTGCGTGGTTCATGTCGACCACCACCGACTCAACCAACACGACGTCCATGAAACGGTACCAAATGACTGGACTTTGTTCGTCGGAAACGGTGCCCAAAACCCAACAATGGGAGTCTACATCAAACGTGTTGCCAATGATGAAATTGTGAGTGCTTTCCGATAAATCATTTGATATTAGTTTTGGGTTTCCAGGCGGTTCGTGTTGTCGACAATGGGCACACACTTGAAATTGCTCCTCATGGAATCACCCATCAGATTACTGTAGATGGGCGCGTGGTCCCGGTCCAGGAGTACCACCACGAGGATTGGGCTTATTGGCACGTGTTTAACCAAGACTACCATCATCCTGTCGCCGTTTTGCTGCACCACAGTGGACTTCACCTGGAGTACCACCACCATGAAGTGGTTGTGGTGGTGCCCAAACTGGACCATCTGCCGCACGGCCACTGCTATAGACATCACTAGGTTGCTGTATACGAATTTGGCACGTATTATGGTATTGTAGTCTTATACATATAATAAAGCAAGGTTTTTAAAACTGGTGTTTCATTAAAAATTATCAAAACAAATATTTTTTTAACCTGAAGAAAAAAATTAAGCAATTATTTGACTTCAAGAGGAGAATACCAACGCTAAAAAGTATACGAATTGTTTTACAGCCGTTGTAAGTAATGTTTTTGAAACTTATTTACAGCATACATTCTTCTACGCAGCTGCAAGGGGGAAAGTATTTTAAAATGCTATCAGTACTTTATTTGAAATTTGAAAACTAAAAAAAAAGTTTGTTGAACGTTATTTCTCTTCAACACTGAGTGTTAAGGAGAAAATGAAATACGTTTGGACCTGTAGTGGACTCTTAGGAATAAAATAGCTTTAATTTTAACTTGAAATTGTCAGTCGTTAACTCGTAAAACACTTGAAACCAACTTGCGGTACTGGTCTATGAAATTAGCGATCCTTTTTTTGCGCCCTCGCTTCAATTTAGGGTCGCACATTTATATTCGTTTTTCTTTTTTGTATTCTTATTTTTATGCAAAATTTTTTGCTATGTTGGAATCCGAAGTATTTTTTCATACTGAAAAAAACGTTTTTGTATTTTTTTTTGCAAAAGATTGCTCAATGAATGTAGGTTTTAACGCAAATATACAACTTTTTGTTTTAGGAAAACAATACTGAGAAAATTGGGTGTTAAACTTGGTGGGTATTAAAGATATCGAAATAATTCTTACACCAACAACATATTTAAGCTATTAGTTTTACTTTATCTTGATTATGTGTAGGTGTATCTTTTAAGATTTTTTATTGTCTAAACTAAAACTAAAAGATATAATATAATATAGTATAATATAATATAATATAATACAATGTGTTTTTAAATGATTCTCATCTAGTTAACTTTGAAATTGATTTACATGTAAAGAAATTTGTGCCGCTTTGCTCAAATGAATTCTGCCAATAAATGTCAAAACTGTCAATTGTAAAATTCACAAATTGTCAATCAATTAATTTAAAAAAATTCGTTAAAATGCATCTAAATTGTTACACTGTGCAAGAAACACTTTTTTATTGTCGAAGCTTATTTCCGAATTGGGGACTTAATAAATGGAGAATGAGAATATTTGGTGCCTAAATGCCTGTCATTAATTCTATAAAGCGGCGTTTCAGATTTTACATGAGAAATTCACAGAAGACTAGATGAGAATCATTTAAAAACACATGTATAATATAATATAATATGATTATATTATATAATATAATATAATATAATATAATATAATATAATATAATATAATATAATATAATATAATATAATATAATATAATATAATATAATATAATATAATATAATATAGTATGATATAATATAATATAATATACAAAAGTCTATTTGTTTGAATCCACATTAACTGAGAAGCCCTCTGCAAAAAACTTAATCCAGAAGGAAGGTATGACAATGCAAACACAATATTGGATTCGAAATCACCAAAAATTTTGCATAAGAATCAGTTAAAAAAAAATGTGTGTCCTCCAACCTAGACGTACAAATAAATGATGAGCGCTGCTGATGAGTCCTGTTGACGTAGAGTCCATAAAATATGTGACAGCAAATGACTTGTACACACTTATCTTGAAATAACAAAAATTCTCTCCCTTAAAGGAGTTTGAAAAGAACAAAAACCTAAATTCCGGATTCTTCAGATGTCCAGAAATGTCTATAGATAAAAGCGTTTAAATATAATAGTGAAACAATCGTCTCAAAATATTTTGTTAGTCACCTTATCAGAAAATCTATAGCAGATTCAAAGATTCGGTTATCACAAGCTGATAGTAAAATATTTCACAATAGCCGCGATTAAACGCCATCAGTTAGGCGATCAATTTTGCTAACTATGTGTGTTTTTGAATCATAACTAAAAATGTCGAAAACTAGTGGTCTCGTTGTGGTATGATTTTTCCAAATCTGATCAAAAAACCACAAAATTGTGATATTGTAGGGGGACCACATCTGGATCCAACCCGTGACAAATGGGGAGTTTGATATTTTAATCGGTGGTAAAATAACGGGAATTGAAGAACGCCGAATTCGAGCCAAAGATGACGACGGAAACGAAATTTCCATATCTCACCAGCAAGTCGTCAAAAATATGCACGTATCGTCGGTGGAAGGTGTGGAAGATATGATCAATTTGGGGGATTTACAGGATTATGCTATACTCAGGAACTTGCACAAAAGATACAGAAGTAAAAATATTTACGTAAGTTGTGAAATAATCTCAATGGGGGTGCCAATAACGTGGTTTTAGACTTATATCGGTTCGATGCTGGTTGCTATTAACCCTTACGAGGTTTTACCAATTTACACAAACGCCCTGATTAAGGAATACCGAAATAAAAAATTAAACGAACTGCCGCCTCACATTTTTGCGATAGGAGATAACAGTTATGTTGATATGAAAACGAGCAGAAAAGACCAATGTGTAGTCATCAGGTTTGTTATCTTATCTCGAACGCTTCTGTTGTATCAACCGATCGATTAATCAATTAGCACAATGATTGATGTTTTATTCAATTCTAGTGGCGAGTCAGGGGCCGGAAAGACCGAAAGCACCAAACTAATCCTTCAATATCTAGCGTCCACCAGTGGACAACACTCCTGGATCGAGCAACAAATCCTCGAAGCCAACCCAATTATGGAGGCTTTCGGAAACGCCAAAACGGTCCGCAACGACAATTCGTCGCGTTTTGGCAAATACATCGACATACATTTCAACAAATCTGGCAATATCGAGGGCGCCAGAATCGAGCAGTACCTCCTCGAGAAAAGCCGGATAGTTTCACAAAACGACGGCGAACGCAACTACCACATTTTCTACAGCATGCTGGCTGGACTTAGCAAAGAGGAGAAAAAACGGTTCGATTTGACCGAACCTGACCATTACGTGTATCTGAAAGGCGGGCGAACTTTGACGTGTCAAGGACGCAACGAAGCCAACGAATTTACAGACATTCGCGGAGCGATGAAAGTCCTGAATTTCACGGACAAGGAAGCTAACGATATTTTCCAGTTGTTGGCTGCAATTCTCCACTTGGGGAACTTGAAGTTCAAGGCAGGGACGGCGTCAAACACCGAATCGTCTGAAATTCAGGACGCCACAGCCGCGGATAAAATCGCACGACTTCTGGGGAGTAATAAATTTGATCTGGGGGAAGCCCTCACGAAAAAAACCATTTTTGCGCATGGAGATAAAGTCATTTCGACTCTATCGCAAGAACAAGCGTCTGAGTCGAGACATGCCTTCGTTAAAGGAATCTACGGCAAACTCTTCATCATGATTATCGAAAAAATCAACTCGGCGATTTACCAACCGAAAGGTGCGTCCAAAACTTCAATCGGCGTTTTGGACATTTTCGGGTTTGAAAATTTCAAGGTTAACAGTTTTGAGCAGTTGTGTATCAACTACGCCAACGAAAACTTGCAACAATTTTTCGTCCAACATATCTTCAAGCTGGAGCAAGACTACTACACCAAAGAAGGCATCAATTGGAAAAACATCGCTTTCGTCGATAATCAAGACGTGTTGGACATGATTGGAATGAAACCAATGAATCTGATGTCGCTAATTGACGAAGAATCGAAGTTTCCCAAAGGGACAGACTTTACAATGTTGGCGAAACTACACAACACTCACTCGGCGAAGAAGAATTATCTCAAACCAAAGTCCGACGTCACTCCTGCTTTTGGTGTCCAGCACTTCGCCGGTCCTGTCTACTACGACGTGCCTGGCTTTTTGGAGAAAAATCGGGACTCGTTCAGTCAAGATTTGAAGCAGTTGATACAGGAATCAAACAACGAGCTGCTGAAGCAGATCTTCGCGGAGGATTTCCAGCAAGAAACCAACACGAAACGGACCATCACCCTGTCGTCGCAGTTCAGAAGTTCGCTTGATATTTTAATGAAAACTTTGAACATGTGCCATCCCTACTTCGTCAGGTGCATCAAACCAAACGAGGAGAAAAAACCACAGGTTTGTTCCCGTTTTGTTGTTTCAACGTTGTAAATGTGGATTGTGTTTAGGTTTTTGACAGGACGCTGTGTTGTCGCCAGCTGCGCTATTCCGGAATGATGGAAACGGCGAAGATCCGCCAAGCTGGTTACCCCATCCGTTACACCTACAAAGACTTCGTCGACCGCTTCCGCCACTTGGGCAAAGCGATCCCCCCAAGTACGAAGGGCGATTGCAAACAATCAACGAAGAAAATCTGCGAAACGGTCTTCCAGAACAACGAAGACTTCCAAATGGGGCACACCAAGCTGTTCCTCAAAGCCCACGACCACGAGTTCCTGGAGCAGGAACGCAGCAGGATCTTATCAAAGTACATCCTCGTGCTGCAAAAAGCCATCCGGGGCTGGATTTTCAAACGACGTTTCCGGAAACTACGGGAGGCGACCATCGTTTTCCAAAAATACTGGAGAGCGAGGGGCTATCGCACCAAGTTTCTTACCATCAGAAATGGCTATCAGAGGTTGCAAGCGTCGATTCGGTCCAGACAACTTACGCATTCGTTTGGGAAGGTCCGGAAAAATATCGTTCATTTGCAGGCAGTTGCCAGGGGACATGTGGTTCGGAATAAATCGCAGTTTGGGCGAATTTATGCGATAGTTAAACAGCGAAAGGTCGATGAACAAAATATGAAGAACGCTGGCAACAAGAATTATAGAATTGACGCCGAGACCAAAATGCAAAAGAGTTTGGCTGAACTAAACCGGGAGTACACCTTGAAGTTGAAGCAGCAGGAGGAGGAAGAAAACAAGGCGAAGAAACTGGTTGATGATGTCTTCGAGTTTCTCAAAGATCCGAACCTTCCAGCCACTCCAACCGACATCAGGAAAGAAAATGACGCGTTTATTGTAAGTAACACAAGGAATGTCCAAAGTGTAATAAAATAAACACCACACAAAGTCTTCAATTTTATTTAACAAAAATCGGAACATTGTATAAATTGGAACAGAATTCCACATTCTTTCAGTAACGTTGATCGCAATGTTCGGTAGGCTACTGATTTTGAATATTGATTTCAACGGATCTAATCAATATCCTGATAACCCACTTAATAGCAGCTATTTTTACCTCCTGATAACTCTTGCAGGAGCTGCTCAAGGATGCAAAGTCGGGCGAAAAAGACAAAACCTACGACGAAGAACAGGAAGACTTGTCAGCTTACAACTTTGCGAAATTTGCAGCGACTTACTTCATCAAAAACACTAATCATCACTACTCCAAACGTCCACTCAAAGAATCTTTACTTGATTTACCAACGCCGGACGATATTATCGCAGCGCAAGCTCTCTGGATCACCATTTTGAGGTTCATGGGGGACTTACCGGAACCCAAATTTGAAAATGCAATCAAAACCAACGAATCAGTCATGACGCAAGTGTCGCAAACTTTGAGTCGGAGTTTCACCAACCGGAAGGAGTATCAGGTTAGTCCAGTTTTATTCATCCGTGTTTCTCACTGTTCGAGTTTAGGACATTCTGAAAGATGAGAGAAAAATGGCAAGCTTGACCAAATCCGAAAGGAAGAAACTAGTAAGTATGACTTTGAGACGCAAGAACAAGCTGTTGGAAGACGTGCGACAAGGGCTGGTTGAGGACAACTTTGCGGCCGAAAGCTACAACGAGTGGTTGAATAATCGCAGAGCTACGAACTTGGAAAAGTTGCACTTTATAATCGGGCACGGGATTTTGCGACCAGAACTGCGGTATTTTAACACTGTTGACTAACATTTTGACCGAATTTAATTTTTCTAGTGACGAGATCTTTTGCCAAATTTGCAAACAACTAACCAATAACCCGACCAAAGCCTCACACGCCCGTGGCTGGATTCTGCTCTCGCTGTGCATCGGTTGTTTCCCTCCCTCCGACAGGTTTCTCAACTACTTGCGCGCTTTCATCCGGAGTGGTCCCCCAGGTTACGCCCCGTACTGCGAAGGCCGCTTGAACCGGACTTTCAAAAACGGCGCCCGGACGCAGCCCCCCAGTTGGTTGGAATTAATGGCGACAAGAAACAAGAACCCGATTTCGCTCAAAATCACGTTTATGGACAACAGCGAGCAGGAGGTTGAGGTGGATTCAGCGACCACGTCTGAAGAGATTTGCAAAGAGATAGCAACGAAACGCAACTTGAAGGACGTTTTCGGTTTTTCGCTGTTTATCACGCTGTTTGATAAAGTGATGTCGTTGGGGAGTGACTCTGACCACGTTATGGATGCGATTTCTCAGTGTGAACAATACGCCAAAGAGAAAGGTCAGTCGGAACGCAACGCTCCTTGGAAGCTCTTCTTCAGGAAGGAGATTTTCACGCCGTGGCACAACGCCGCTGATGATTCCGTTGCCACGAGCTTGATCTACCACCAGATAATACGAGGGTTGAAGTTTGGGGAGTACCGCTGTAGTGTTGAGGGCGACGTGGTTTCACTAGTGGCCACCCAGTATTACGTCGATAATGGGGCCCAACTTAACCCGGAAATTTTGCATACCAGAATCGGGGAATACATGCCGACTTATTTAGTCAAGAAAGGCCAAAAGAACTTGGACGAGTGGGAAAAACGGATCAAGGATGCCTTCTCCAAATTACTCTGCGTCAAAAACAAACTCCCAGCGATTAAAGCCCAAGAATTCATCGTCAAATACGCCAAAAACACCTGGCCTATCCTCTTCTCAAAATTCTTCGAAGCCATGCAGACTGGCGGACCCGAGCTTCCGACCAAAACAATGATAATCGCTGTCAACTGGACGGGAATTTACATGATCGACGACCAGGAGCAAATCCTCCTCGAGCTGAGCTTTTGCGACGTCAGTTCGGTCAGTTTCGAGCGAATCGGGCGTTCGCACTTGCACAAGTTCGTCCTGACCACGGTCAGAAACGAAGAATACGTCTTCGTAAGTCCCGACGCCGAAAATATTTGCACCCTCATCCAGTACCTTCTGGACGGCTTGAAGAAACGGTCGACGTACGTGGTGGCGATTCAAGACTACAAACACCAGACCAACGCTCCGTCGTTCCTAGCCCTCAAGAAGGGTGACCTAATAGCCCTGAAGAACGGCCTTAATGGCGAAGCCCTGATGTCGGCCACTTGGGGCTACGGGGAATGCAACGGCTCCGTTGGCGATTTCCCGACCGAGCACGTCTACATCCTCCCAGCCATCACGCAGCCCCCAGCTGACATTTTAACAGCGTTCAAAAAAGAGGGTGTTTTTGGGCCGAAAAAGCCCTCAGCACCTGTCCTGAACACGATGCAGAGGCTGAAACTCTACACTTTGGCCCACTACGCCAATGAGCACTTCCGAGCCGGGAAGAAACTCGTCAATTCCAAACCGTCGGTTCTAACAGCGGCGCGAAGAGCGTCCCGTGAAGAGCTCTGGAAGTACACCAATGAGCCAATCTACCAACCCCACCTCCAGAAACTCTTGACTGACGAAGACTTGAGTAAGGAAGCATGTTCGGCGTTCACCGCGATTTTGAAATACATGGGGGACCTACCGGCCCCCAAAGCCAAATACAGTAACGAGTACACGGATCAAATCTTCTCAGGGGCTCTTAAGAATGACATGCTCAAGGACGAAGTCTACTGCCAGATAATGCGCCAGTTGACGTTCAACCGGCTGTCTTTAAGTGAGGAACGCGGCTGGGAGCTGATGTACTTAGCGACGGGTCTGTTCATCCCAAGTGCCTCCCTAATGACAGAGCTGCACAAGTTCCTGACTTCGAGGACGCACCCCTTCGTTGAGCCGTGTCTGAAGCGGCTGCAGCGGAGCCAGAAGGTGGGCCCGCGCAAATACCCGCCCTATTCCGTCGAAGTTGAGGCCATCCAACACCGCAGCATGGAAATCTACCACAAGATTTACTTCCCTGACGACACCGACGAGGCCTTTGAAGTGGATTCCGTGACCAGGGCGTGCGACCTCTGCAAGACAATTTCATCCAGACTGGAGTTGGAATACACGGACGGGTTCAGCTTGTTTGTGATGATTTCGGATAAAGTGTTCTCGATTCCGGAGGATTACTTCTTCTACGATTTCCTCCACGAGTTGATCTCCTGGATGCGGCAGACGAAACCCAGCTGGAACAGTGCGGCACCGATCCAAGCCCAATACCAGGTGTTCTTCATGAAGAAGCTCTGGATTAACGCCGTGCCTGGCAAGGACCCAAACGCCGATCAAATCTTCCACTTCCACCAAGAACTGCCCAAGTATTTGCGAGGTTTCCACAAGTGCACCAAACAAGACGCGATTAAACTTGCCGCTCTGGTTCTCCACTCGAGGCTTGACAATGACTACAACCAGGCCCAAGCGGCCGTGCAGTACTTGAAGGAGCTGATCCCAGCAGATTTGGTCAAGGCTGCGAGTTCCTCCGAGTGGAAGAAAAGTATTTTAACCGAATTTAAAAAGCTGGGAGATATTAGCATCGAAAAAGCAAAGCTTCGATTCTTGGAAACGATTTACGAGTGGCCCACGTTCGGGTGCACTTTCTTTGAAGTCAAACAAACCACCGATCCTACTTTACCGGGTATTATTTTGATCGGGATTAATAAACTGGGTGTTAATATCTTGCATCCACAAACAAAGGTTTGTTGATTCGGTTTGGTTTGGTTTGTTGTAATTTTTTGCATTTTAGGATATTTTGGCCGTACATGAATTCTCAGAGTTGAGCAATTGGTCCTCGGGGAATACGTTCTTCCACCTAACCATCGGGAACATAATGAGGAAAACGAAGCTTTTGTGCGAAACGTCGCAAGGTTACAAAATGGATGATTTGATTACGTCCTATACCGATTACATTAAAAACACCGCGAAGAAGGAACAGGAAAAAGAAAAATTCTTTTTGTAAATGCGTAATTTTTATTTTATTGTAAATACATAATTGTTGGTGTATAATTCGTGACAATGATAATAAATAAATAATAAAACACAACTAATTCTTTTTTAATACAAAGAAACCACGGTAAGTACATAACTCTAACATTATTTTTGTAATTTGCCGCCATTTTGATGCTTAAATAGGCACCTTAAAGCACTCAACGTCATCAAGTACGATGTCATAATAGTTATTATTTGACGGAACTTTTTACGAAAATTTTTAGGTTGGCAAGAAACAAATTCGGAACCGTATTTTTGGAATTTCACAAATTTCAAGAGGCGTTCATGCAACAATACCATTGTCATCCAAACTCTTGTTTTTTGTCAAAACTTTAATAAAACACATATTTTAAATCAATATTTCACTTTCAAAACAGAAATTACCAACTGTGACGAAATTCCATAAATCGACTAAAATAACAATTTTTGTTTAAAAACGGCAAACAAAAGGCAAATTACAAAAAATAGTATAACTCGTTTTATAAGACCTTATACCACTTATTCTTTCAAAAAACTGAATTCGTGCTTTATGAGTGGTCTTATGGAACTTCTTTTTTAATATACTACTAGAATACAAAGACAAAAAAATCAGTTCACAGTATAATCGAATTACCAGAGATACTAAAACCAAAACACTTTTAAATAAAATAGAAACAAAAGAATTTGGTTTTGTTTATGACAAATCAGTTATTCTTGAAAACTTTGATACAATAACATTTGGATATTAATTTGATAAATAAATTAATGAGTAAAAGTTATCTCCAAAAAAAATGATTAAATTCATGAGTCCAATAAAAACTTTGTCATTTTCTGGAGCGTAGACCGTTTAGGTATGCACCGAATTTTTCAACTCACATAATTCCCTTAAATAAATTTCATCTTCGGCTTTGCCTCTGGGGTGGCCCTGCCAGTCTTTATCTTTTTTAGACATAAGTAGTTCTATATTAATGCTAATCCTCCATTTTTGCTATAACAAGGATAATCCTAACTTAATAATGTCAGTTCCCGGCGCCTCCACCATATTTTACAGGGTGAGATTAAAAGTCATGTGGGTGGTGTTGTAGAAAAGGTTTATTTACAAAAAATGACTACATTGAATGAGAATGCGTACTTACACACTTGGTACCACAAAATAACCACGATGTAACAAGACTAATCAACACCAAGCAGGACTAACCAGGACTAAACTGAACTCCCCAATATTCCGCGTTTTTATTACGTTTTGAGAAGTTGAGTCGACAGTATTGATGACGTTCTAGTGTTCCACTTATGAACGACATCGCAAATGAAACCTCTTTTCGAAACATAATTTTTGTTACAGAATATTAGATAATAAAAAACTGACCCGATTTCCGCGTATGTTACAATAATAAATACTGTTTCTCTTTTAAAGCTGTTAACCTTCATAAAACAAAACTGTGAATTTGTGGATATGATCGAAACGAATTCATTTTTGTGTTCAAGTGGCCTAATAGAAAAACAGGGCAAAATCTTTGAAAAAATGTTAATTAAAAATATGCTTTAAAAACGATGGTTTTTTCACGATTTTTTCTGATTTTCTGTTTACCTCTAAAAATAAAGATGTTTTCCTTAAAAAAGTAGCTGTGTTCACTAGGGGCCCCCTTAGTAGTTGAAAAGTATCGGTTCTTTGCATTTTTCTCATAAGCGGTAAGCATATCAGAAGAATGAGTCAGGTAAACGTTGTAGATCATGCAATCACCATTTTGAGATTTTGCGGCTTCAAAAGTTAAAGTGGTAAAGTCGTGTATAAGAAAGTGACTTGGCACTTTTTTTAAACGTGGTTTGCCACACAAGTGTCTCCTGATAAAGAAAAGTTGATTTGTTTCGAGATTTTATATTTTTTTATTTATTTTCAAAGGTTTATCCCTCGCTTTCCACGCAATATTAATTACAATCAATGTTGATTTGTTGAGTCCAAGCAAAAAAAAGTCAAAGTAACGTGCCGTGTTTTTCTACCTACTGGCAATAATTTAAATTTTAGTTTCAATTTAAACCTCTTATTTATTTTCACTCATTGTCCCAATTTTTGTGTTTTTCAACTAGCAGAACGTCTACCATTACCCAGGGGGCTATAATTCAATGAAAAACTGAAGACGTGAGATGCAACAAAAGCAAAGACAGAGTCATCCTTTTATGAATTAACGTAATTAACGTAATGATTGTTGTAAAAGTTGTAAGCATTTCGATTGGGCAGTTTGAGGTCGGCCATTAAAATTAGGGAGAAAACCAATTACTTTACTTTTTTGGATTCATTGAAGAATTACGTTTTTGGATATGATTGGTCCATTTAAGGTCGGCCATCATGATAACGTGGAAAACCAATCACTTTGAATTTTTGGACTCATTCATAATTTAATAAAATAAGAATGGTTAATTTAAATTATAAGAGCAGTCAATAAATAAACGGTTTTAACTCCTACAGATAAAACTACGCGTTCCAAACGAACCGTTTGGCCTATGCATCAAATGAATTGGGAGAAATCCAATTACCTTATTTAAATTGTTGGTTGCATACTTTATAATTAAAACGTGTTTTTTTTTTGTTGACCTAATTTTATTTAGTTCAATTTATGTCATACTTATTTCATTGATTTTTTTAAAACAAAAAATTATTATTATAAACACTTTTTATTTGAAATAATATAAAAAAACGGGTTCGCTTTAGCCAGACTTCGGGAGTGGAGTATTTGACGTCCGCTTGAAAATATCTGTCAGTTGTCAGTCTGTAATCTTGTAAAATTTGGGGTTGTTAAGGGTTGTTTGTAGTGTTTTCGTCTCAATTTTGTTAAAAATTCACTTCACACAACTAACGTACAAAACATTAAGTAATTGTTGAAAGCAAACGTTTTAGTTTGGAAGTAATTTTTGTGGGCATAGCCTAGCATTACAAAAAACGCTAATTTTGGAAAACTGTGGTCTTGTATCAAGCCAAAATCATGAGCACTCAACCGAGTCCAGCAAACCAAACCGTCGAACGCGAAAAGGTTTTCCAGTGGATTCTGGAACTCACTAATCCAGAAACTAGGGAGAATGCCCTTTTAGAATTAAGGTGAGCGTTTGTAGTTGTGGGCAAACGGTCCAATTTTGGCTATTTGTAGTAAAAAACGCGAAGTTGTACCTGATTTGGCCCCAATGCTGTGGAACAGCTTTGGGACAACGGCGGCTCTCTTGCAAGAAATCATCAATATTTATCCCGCAATAAATCCAGCCACGTTAACTGCTCATCAGTCCAACAGGTACCAAGCGCACAATTTGAGGCAAAACTACTTGTTTGTAATTTTTTGTAGAGTTTGTAACGCTTTGGCGTTGCTCCAGTGCGTGGCCTCCCATCCGGAAACCAGATCTCAGTTTTTGTTGGCACATGTGCCTCTTTTCCTCTATCCTTTCCTGCACACAGTTTCCAAAACTCGCCCTTTTGAGTACTTGAGACTGACAAGTCTTGGAGTAATTGGTGCACTTGTCAAGGTATTTTTCTGATTATTTTTGTTGGCAAAAAGTTTATTTTATTATTGTAGACTGATGAGCAGGAGGTCATTAATTTTCTTCTGACGACTGAAATAATTCCCTTATGCTTGCGAATAATGGAGTCTGGATCTGAACTAAGTAAAACCGTTGCTACCTTTATCTTGCAGAAGATTTTGTTGGACGACAGTGGCCTTTCATACATTTGCCAGACCTATGATAGGTTTAGCCACGTGGCTATGATTTTGGTAAGTTGTTACCAATGAAAAGTGAATTTTAGGTTTGTATTTGAATTTTTAGGGTAAAATGGTTTTGGTTCTGGCGAAGGAACCAAGTGCTAGGCTTTTGAAGCATGTTGTAAGGTGTTATTTAAGATTGTCAGATAATCCAAGGTACTAGATATTTTTCTTGTTTGTTTCAGGTTGTGCTAATTTTTCTTTGCTTTTTTAGGGCTAGAGAAGCATTAAGGCAGTGCCTCCCTGATCACTTACGTGACAACACATTTACCGTGTGTTTGCAAGAAGATAAATCAACGAAACATTGGCTTTCGCAATTGTTGACGAATTTAGAAACACCCGGTACTTCAGAATTACGTCAAGGGGGAATATCACCCTTGACGTCCCAATAGTTGAAAATTGTGATTTAATAACGTCTTTCTTTAGTTTAGTTCAAATATCAAATAACAGTAGAGTATGAAATGTTACTTTTGGACTAGGATTTACGGTGTCTTAAAGAACGAGACAGAATTTTGCAAATTTAGCAGTTTCCATTTATCAGATTCTGCCTTGTTTTTTAAGATGCCAAATGTCCTGGTTCACAAGTCACATTTTATACTCTACTAATAACGAAAGCAATCATTGTATTGTCCTTGTAAATATGCCAACAGATCATTTTACTTTGTATCTTGTTTATATCTTTTAGGATGCCTGATGTGTATTATTTAAATTTTTGTGAAAAAAATAAAATATATAATTTAAATTATGCTGATTGTTTAATTAAAAATACCATAAATTAAACTCGCTCCATAATAGGAAACCAAAAGGCACGTAATATCATTCGAAAAATAAAATTACTTCCCAGAGTTTCACTTTTTCTTCCGCCAAAAATTCTTTACATATTAAATCCTATTTAATTAAACAACTTTTTATATAGTATTGAGGGATATTTACGTAATAATTAATAACTTCAACATCTAACTCGAATTTAATTAATCTTTTGGTTTAACTTATGTCTATATGATTTACATTTTTTAAGTTTAACTTTATAATTGAAAAAAGTATCAAAGTGTACTCTAATTATAAATTCAAATGGTCATATGGTATTATTATTATTATTATTTTCCCTTATTTACTGGAAATGCACGACCAGTATAAATCACAAATTTATAATAGAATATAAGATAAGGTAAATAAAAGAAATCATCCAATGATTAAATACAGTGGCGAACTCTAGATTATCACATGCTAAATAAAACAAGATGGAGGGCAGTCGCTGTACTGAAGCGCCATCTTTTTATATAACAAGTCTAAGGATAAAGGCCAACATCCGTTTAAAAACATTCTAAATTCACACTTTTTCTACAAAGCTACTACTTACTTCAGTTGATAATTTGTTGTAACAAAGATTTCTTTTAATAAGAAGTGAATTTTGAATCGATATTAAAGCATTTTAATGCAAGTCAAAGATTCTTTATAAGTATTATCCCTAAGTCTATTACTAATCTCAAAGTGTTGGCCCCTATCCTTTTTATCTTATTTTTGTAAAAGTACAATTCCTTATACTTTTTATTATAATCGGGAATACCTATATCCCAGACTTTCCTCAATTTGTATACCTAAGCATTCTTAAAGCTTCTCTTAATGCACAATGATTTTTTTCTGTTCCTACTTTAGACAGGTACAAAGAAGAACAATTTCGATCTAATTGGCGGATATTTTCAGAAAGTTTCACAAAATAAGTTTCACGATAAATCTTCAGATAAATCTAGCGAAATAAAATCGGTTTTTTGGCTTGGTGTAGCCAAATTATGCAAATTAACAGTTTTTGCTTGCAATAAGTATTAAACTAAAACTAACTGAAACATAAAAAATAATTTTCGACTTTCGTAGATAATTTCTTGGTCTGTTTGAGCAAAAGTTTGCTAAGAAGGTGAGCTGTTAGATTAAAAATGTGATTAATTGACAAAAAACTTCAAAAAACTTCTTAACTTTATAATTATTACTAGACCCAATTGACACATTATCTAAGTAATCGGAATGTTTCGTAAAATAAATGAGTTTTTAGCTGAAAATAAGGTAGGTAAGTTTCGACATAATTCGGTGATTTATTGGCCTGTTTTAACGAAATTTTGTATGCGTTTTAATAAATCATTTGATTTTGAGACCTAATTAATTAAGCAAGTTTTAAAATCTTGATTTTTACAAACATCTTTCGTAGTTAATTTTTATTTCTTTATTTACAAGAAATGGGTCTTTTAAGAATGTTAAAAATATGAATTTTTACTACAGTAGAGCTCGGTTATAACGTAACAAACCCGGCATATAACGCATCCTAAAGGTATATAATAACAAATTTGGTTATAACGGTGGTTATAATGGTAGTTGTAACCGAACATCAGAATCTTACAACGAAAACTTGCTTTTTCCGTCCAATTTTTACATAAAAAGCAGTATATACGTCTCGGTTATAGCTATAACGTATAATAAACACATGCGGACTTATGTTACAATCTAAGAAACAATAATCATTTACGAAATATAGCATTATCAATATAACATTTCGACAGACACATGAACACACAAAGTAATCACAAATCTTTAAATTTTGCTACAAATGTAATAGTTATTATTGAATAGTTGGAAAATTATTAAACTTATTTAAAGATAGTTTCTTAGCGTCCACTCCCTAATGTAAATTTCGAAAATCTAGCCGGTGTAAGTTGCTCTTTAAATGAACAAAGAGCCACTTATTCTAGTGAGTTACACTCAAGTTATTCTATATAGAAGGTGAACTGCTGTAAATGTATCTTTCAAATAATAAATAATAATAATAATAATTTCGGTAAAAGCAGTGCAGTTTCTTAGCGTCCATTGTGGTGCAAATAGCGAGATCTTAGCATTAATTTTAATATGGGTTATCGTGGTAGCAGGTTAGTCATTTGCACCACAGTGGTTATTAAGAAAGTGAACGAATTTTAAGCATGTTTTCTTCGTATTTTTTCTGTAGATAATTTCTTATAATAAATATTAGTTAATCGAAATGTTATGATTTGTAAAATCATTATTCTAAAACAAACCATGCTTAAATAATGTTATTAGCAAAAAATTGAGCTCAAAATACAAAAAAATTGTTAGTACCTAATGATTGTTTTAAAAATCCAATTAAACCAAAAACAATATTTGAAGACAAAAAAAAACATTTTTAGACTTTCTGACGAGTTATGAAATATTTATCTCGTCATTTCCAACTTGCTGTTACATGGCTGTAGGTAGGACATTAGAGTTACCCTCAAGTATTTCCAGCCAGAAATTAGTGAAAAACAAGTTACTAACACTCCGCACTTAGTAGTAACTGACCAAATTTTAGTTTTTCCTTTAAAATGCTTTATTTTAAGTTTTTATGAGTCAAAATATTTAGGGTTCTTAAAAATGGTTCTCGTATTAATATCTTCAAATAACCAAAAACAAATTCACATGCTCTCTTTTAGTCAGTTGTCAAGAATTTTTACATGAGCCCATCAACACCATCCTGGTTCAAAGATCACATTTTTTTTATTATTAAGTTTATTGTTATTTTTCAGTTAAACTGCATTTTTCGATGATCATCCATTATTATTATCATTATTATCCTTACCTATAAAAATTAATATAAATAATTAATTTTTGTAATTAATTCAGAAAAAAATTGAAAGTTGAAAAAAATCTAATAAAAATCTAGTAGTCTTTGAAAGTTTTTTCCCATCATTATTTATTCCCAAGAGTCCACCACATGGCCAAAAGTATTTCGTTTTCCTGTTAACACTTAATGTTGATGGAAAATAATTTTCAAACAGGACTAGATTCTTTATAGTTTTCAAAATTATTTTCTGAAGTAAATAAAGCAATTGCCGCATCTTAAAAGACTTTCTCAAGAGCCCGAGTAGAAGAATGAATCCTGTAAATTAGTTTCAAAAATGTTACTTAAAACGGCTGCAAAACACTGTGGAAAATGGCGAAAATTGAACTCTTTTTATTCATAGTCTTGAGCATATTTTTTAGGCAACTCTTTCGCAAGATATTCCCTTGGATATATTATTTGATAAAAAAAGTTTCATCCGGTAAGCAGATGGGTCCCGGACGACCCTAATTCGGATCCTGTATGAACCGACTTAATACTATAGATTTTTTACTAAAGTCCGAATTAAGTAGGTATATTTTCTTCTGAAACCGGTAGATATGTGGACGAAGTCTTACTTTAATAGCTGTACAGTGGCTACAGGTATTTAATACTTATTACAATTAAGCTTCTATGTAAATATTAATAATAATTTTCCTCGTCGGTCTGTGTCCGCATTAAAAATTCTCCAGGACAGCCAAATTAGGGGAAGATGTAGGTAGTGTAGTAGATAGATGTGAATAGCATTCACCACCACCCTTATTAGTTTCCCGCCCGTTTTATAATGGCGGCTGGAAGACGCCAATGAAAATAAAACGCGGGAGAAACCATTGAGTAGGGGAAGTTAGACTCAAGGGTCGTTTACCCTTGGATGTTGCTGTATACGCATATAAAGTGAAAGTGAAAGTAAAGCGAAGGACAGAGAAAGTATTTTAATAAAGTATGAAACGTTTTATTTTTGACGGTCTCTCCATTAAACCCACATCTAGTACATCTATACTCTAAGTAAAGTGCATCATATCTGCACTTTAAGTTCACTAAATCGATCGGCAAGTGAAGCAAAAAATTGAAAAATAGTCATGAATAGTAATTTACTCGACGTGGAGTTGTATTTTAGTGAGCATTTCATACAAACGGGATTATTAAATAGCAACAGGACAAAATAATGTAACACGATCCTTATACAATAAGACGGCACATTTAAAAACAGATTTATCATTTTGTAACAACTAAAGATAATAATAAAAGCGGCTTTGAAAACCAGTTCGTAAATTCAGGGGCTCTGCAGAACAACCCACATTTAAAGTGTCTTAGATATTATAACACTGCTAAATTATGACATTAATGCTTGATTTATTATTGCAATAAAATTCTTCAAAATGTGCCACGTAATAACAATACGCTTCATTGCTTAATTTAATTTTTACTTTGTGATTGAAGTTATAGGGGTAACATCGAGTTGTAGCAACTTTACAAAACATCAACAACACACAGAGGGATGTGTTTCGAGGTATCACTTTATTGATCTCACTCAAAATAAATTGTGTGTATGTATAGACTGGAGTCGACGTTCGATGAGCACAGACTGTAGGAAAAACACAGTTAGAAAAAAAGAGAAGTTATTATACAAAAATATTTCCAAAAGAAATTAATTAATTTTGATGTAACTACCGAAGATTTATAAAATTGTTTATGGAATCATTAGGAGAAAAATACCAATTAGATTTTAAATTAAAGGCATGCTAACTTTAACAAATGATACTTATTTGAATTTTAACCGTTGTATGTAACACTAACCCCCGGTTTTTAAAACCTATCGTTATTAGATAAATTTTATCGATGCTAAGGAATAAGGAAGATTGTGTTGGTATTAGTATAAAACTTATGAAACGATAAAAATTATATTATCTAACGATAACTTGCTCTATTAGATAGAAACTGGGGGTATAAGACCTGATATTTTTGCGAATTTTGCTCCGAAAATGTCAGTAAGGTCTAGTAAATAAAAAATGGTCGTCTTGTTGGCATACCTTCATCATGCGTTGAAGAAAAAATATTTTAATTTTTATTTTGTTTAAAATTAAAATATAATGTCGTTTTAAACTTTAAGATACATTTATAAATAATGACGACAGGAAAATTACATTTTTTGTAGTGAAGCTCCACAGAAATTGAGATTTTCTGAATAAAAAATAAATGTTAGTTTTTATTGCTCCTAAGAGAGAAAAGTGTGAATAAAACCTACCGTTTCAAAAACAAAAAGACAGCTTGTGCTAAAGGTGAAATCTGCTAAATGTGTACCTATCTGTATCTCAAAAACTAACATAGTGTTTGCTAATATTAACTGTGTTAAAACTATAAAACGCCAACGTCGTATTTTTTTTATCAAAATTTGCTGTTATAAATTTTTTGTACTCATAGCTTTTAGATAGCTATGATTTTCCCGCAGTGCGGTGTTTTCTACTTTGCAAAAGTGGCTAAGGACATTTAATAGGTTGGTATCGCTACGTTTAGATAGAAACGATACTTTTTTTATGATAAGTGACAGTTCATGTCAATTTGATGATTGTTTGACCTGTTACCAACTCATCAGCAAAAAGAACTAAATTATCAAAAAAAAAATTTTTTTTTTGATATTTGTTACAAAAAATATTGTACCGAACTTGTTTGTATAGCAATTTCCAGTATTCACATTTCCTGCATCACTCGCTACGCTCGTACAGCAAACAAAGTGCTCATGTGGGAATTTTCCATTTTCCAAACTCGTAAGGTACGTGTAAACCCATTTCAAAGTTAACTAGATGATAATCATTTGAACACATCTTGTAGTTTCTACTAATAACAGATATCTAGTATAAACATTGGTATTTACATTTACAAGAAAGTAACGTAGGTAAGAAGGTAACAAAAAAATTAAAAACCTAATATTAGAATATAATAAGTTATATTTTTTTAATCCGCGTGGTATTTTTATAAAGGGTAAGTTCACTAAAAGTATCTATTTTTTTAGTAAGTATTTTCCAAAAACTACTATTAGTTTTTGGAAAATATAGGTAATGGAAAAGAAAAAAAACTCAGAGTTAGTTTATTAAATTAAATTAGTTTATTAAATACTTTATATTTTTTCTAAGCCGGTAAATTTTTTCAGAATTTTTCTACAATTTCTTGTAATTAAAATTAATTAGCTACAAAATTATTATTCCTTATGGCATCGAAGAACAAACGATACATTGGTAAATGTTTTGTGCAAGAAATCCTTAAAGAAATGTCGTTAGTCCCAAAAACAATTATTAAATAAAAATTTGAAGTTCAAATAAGAAGATAACACTAGAAACCATAAAATTTTGAACAATAAATAATTTTTACATTTTCAATTTTATTGATAAGTACCTATTAATATTTTATTATTACACCGAAAAGTAAGTAGAAAAACTCTGAAAAAATCACATACCATTAGTGAAAAAATACCTAAAGTATTTTTTACTAAATAAGATTTGCCAAACTATTTTTCACATTTCCTTCAAACTTCGTATTTTTTTTAAATTAAATTTTAAAGTCTCAACATGAGTTTTTATGATTTTGATTTTACAATTATTTTAAAAATTCATCGAACATAACTTTTACCTAAAGCGGTCCCAAATGTGCACCTTCCTCGAACAATACCTGAGGTCATGCACTTAAAAATATAACAGCTAATGTAATTTATTATTGCGATAAAAGAAATAATCATTAATAACTATTTTACAATTTGAAAATTTGCAAAATTTGTATTGAAAAATTACAAAAAAATGTTTTATTTGTTGACCTGTGTTACCTTTTAATTTAATTTAATCAAATTTAATTTTAATTAACACACGTATTTCTGATACACCCTGTAAAGTTCTTTATTTTAAATATTAATTTATTAAAAATGAATAAAATTAGTAACATTAAAATTTTTATAAATCGAAATTTTTATGCAAATGATTCTTAAATCTTGTTTTATGCAAAAAATTGTCGCTAGCCCCTAAATTACATTTGTTCAAAATTTTGAATTTTTATTTACGAAGATAATCAATTATTTTTTAGGTATGGTGCCATTTTTTTACGTATTTTTTACACAAAATAACATTAAGGGTCAGTTTCATAATCGAATTAAATATTATTTATAATGCACTAATTCCTATAGATTTGTTGACAAATATAAAAATATAAAAATAATGTTTTCCATCTAAGCATTTCAGCCCGATGTACCTAACAAAGTTTTGTAATTTTTGCTTTTCCCCAAGTTTAATAAGTTTCTAGATAATTTGTTTTCTTCTTCAATTTCATAAATAAATCGGGTCTCGGTGTTCTTAATGAGATCTGTGTGTCTATAATACCTAAAACACGCAGTCGTAGTCGATTAAAAAAATAACAATAATCTCGACAATAATAATAATTTGAAGCTCAAGTGTAATTATTCTTATCCGCTGTACGCTAAACAAAACATTATTTACATGATGTAAACAATTTGCGAGCGTTTATTTGCGTATCAGGTCCGTGTCGGGAATCCATTTCATAAACGCAATTGCATCCGAAGGTAACTGCATACACGCGTAATTGCGATTGGTTATACGCCAGTGCAATGTAAAGTCGTTCGCCAATCGTAAATCTCGTTGCACTCACTGCACTTTTTACGTACCCAACTGCAAGCATGTGCAGTAACGACGACGACAATAATTGCAAGGCGTGTATCAAAAATTCCACTTTTCGCAGGATAGACAAATACGTGTCAAAGGAACGTGAGAACATTAAATTACTCACACACATCTGCATCCTGTTGTTTATTGATTGCGCTAGAGCCTAGAAATAGGCAGTAGGGTGGGAAAAACCGTTTCGGCCCGTATGAGAATACAACCTTTGACACTACCTGGTCTAGTCCTAGAACAAGCTAGACTGCACTAAAAATAGATCAGGAACGATTATGCTCGACGTAGGGCATTGTTGGCGAAAAATTCGTTGAAGACCTCAGGTATTGTGCGAGGAAGGCGCACATCTGGGACCGCTTTAGGTAGAAATTGTGTTCGATGAAAGTTAGGAATAATTGTAAAGTCAAAATCAAAAACTCATGTTAAAGCTTTAAAATTTGACTGAAAAAAAAAAAAAAATTACAAAGTTTGAAGGAAATGTGAAAAATAGCCCGGCAAACCTTATTTTGTAAAAAATTCTTTAGGTATTTTTCTCCTTACTCTTCGGTATAAAATTACTTAATTCAAAATATTAATAGGTATATATCAATAAAATTAAAAATGTAAAAATTATTTATAATTCAAAATCTTATAGTTTCTAGTGTTATCTTCTTATTTGAACTGTTAATTATTATTTAATAATTGTTTTTGAGACTTGCGACATTTTTTAAAGGATTTTTTGAACAAAACATCATTTACCAAAGCATCGTTTGTTCTTCGATGCCACAAGGAATAATAATTTTGCAGCTAATTAATACATTAATTAATTAATTTTAATTACAAGGATATTGTAGAAAAAATCTGAAAAAATTCACCGGCTTAGAAAAAATATAAAGTACAAAGTGTTTTTAAATAATTATCATCTAGTCGTCTGTGAATTTTCCATGTAAAATCAGAAATGCCGCTTTATAGAATTAATGACAGGCAATATAAGCATTCTCCATTTATTAAGTCTCCAATTCGAAAATAAGCTTCGACAATAAAAAAAGTGTTTCTTGCACAGTGTAACAATTTAGTTGCATTTTAACGAAATTTTTAAAAATAATTATATAATTGACAAGTTGTGGATTTCACAACTGACAGTTTTGACATTTATTGACAGAGAATTCATTTGAACAGAGCGGCACATTTACATGTTTATATGTAAACCAATTTCAAAGTTAACTAGATAAGAATCATTTAAAAACACATTGTATTTATAAGCTGTTTCAAAGTTATTTAAACTCCAAGATCGCTTTTTACCAAATTATTTTTTTAAATGAGATTGAAAGGGTAAACTACATTAGCTATCATTTTTTTGAAGTGCATAAATAATTTATAACAACTAATTTTGAGAGAAAATGCGACGTTGGCGTTTTTATAGTTTTGAAACAGCTAATAATAACAAACTCTGAGTTCTTTTCCTTTTCCATAACCTACCTATTAGTTTTTGAGATATACTTACTCAAAAATATACTTTTAGTGGACTTACCCTTTATAAAAAATACTACACGGATTCAAAAAAATTAACTTATTTTATTCTAATAAAAAAAATTTATTACTTGCTTACCTGTCACTTTCTAGTGTTTGTAAATACGAATGTTTACCTATATCTGTTACTAGTAGAAAGTACAAGATGTGTTAAAATCATTTTCATCCAGTTAACTTTGAAATGGGTTTACACGTAAAAAAATTGTGCCGCTCTGCTCATTTGAATCAGCTGTCAACAAATGTCAAAACTGTCAGTTGTGACATGCACAAATTGTCAAATAATTATAATTAAAAAAACAATTGAAATGCTACACTGCAATATAAAATATTTATCATCAAAGCTTATTTCCGAAATAATTGGAGAATGACAACAGTGTTTAATGCTTGAATACCTGTCATTAGTTCTATAAGGCGGCATTTCTGATTCTACGTAAGAAATTCACAGGCGACTAGAAGAAAATCATTTTACCATACCTTGTATAATTATGTTTACTGAATTATATAGAGAGTTTAAGTTAAAGTTAGTTAGTTCTTCAAACTTTATTATAAATATAGCTACTTTAAAATAATACATTGAACTTAAAAAAACCGCTATGAAAGAAGAAGTCACTCATTTTGGTGTAATCACCTTGTTTTTACTTTATTGTAGTGCCACCGCAGGATTCAAAATTTAAGCCTTAAGCAATTTTTGTGCTTTCTTATTTAATATGCAAGTAATTGAAAATTTGTGACTTATGCCTGATGATACAGATGGATTAAATCTTGAAGCCGAGCCAGTCTGTGGCATTTTTTCAATCAACATGGGGTGAGATTATGCGGAACCGGAACTGGCCATCGCATCTACGTACCAATTGTTATCGCCAAAAATCAGAACAAGTTTTTAAAGCATCGTTTCTCATACTTTCAGACATTGTGGCACTTATGCGAAATGAACGTAAGGAGTGTTGTTCGATCAATGCGATTTGGTTCTCCATCTAATTCTTCGCTGCTTACTCGTGTTCAGATCAGGTTTCACAGTGTGGCAAACACTGTTAGGACGTTAATAAACGTTAGAAATTATGACAATAACTTGTAAATGCCTTCTTTCTACCGGTTGCCTGCATACTGATCTAATCAGGACGCTATTATGTTTGACACTGAATATTATTGTGCCAAGTACTAATACGGGAAAGAATACGTGTTTGAAACGGCAATAGGCGACTCACATCAAACGTACTTCTTTTGAATCTATAAAAAATTAGGTATAAATCACATCTTTCCAGCACCTAAGTACGGAATTAACGTACTTTAAGCTTGTTTTGTTAAATATTTGTCAATTGTAATCTCAATAACTATACTTGAAAACTGACACATAAAATTGTGGTAAACTTATTCAGTTTGTAAAGATTTGAATTAGATTTATTTTGATGGTAAACATATCTTTAAAAGATAATTTATACTATAATTCATTTTGTTCGAAAGTTCCTTAGAAAGTGACTAATTTTCACAACAAACCGTGGTAACTATTTCCTTAAACAAAATATAAATACTTCACTTTTTATTCATTAGACTAAATTTTCCTCTAATACGATCAGAAATTTCCAATTAAGGTCGAAAATGTTCTTATAATAAGTATGATCTATTTCACTATACGCATGTTTTATAAGTGGGAAACTAAAATTTTTTACAAAATCTTCCTAAAAAGTCTACGTATGTAGACAACTAGCTTAAAACTATTTATGCTTTTTTCACTTCACCTTACCAAAAATTCAAATAAGCTTTAATCGATTTAGGAACGAAATATTTTTATTTTTTTATTTTTCTATAAGCCGTAGATGTCAGCCCCCCGCACCAAATAAAATTATTTTCAAATATACAGGGTTTTCCAAAATTAGCTACAATACAAACTTATGTTTTTTTACATATTTATTTTGCAATTTTTGATGTGGCTTTTAAAATTATTGATGTTGACTTAAACTTTATTGGTCGATTTTGTTTAGTTTTTGAAATTATATTTTTTTATAACAAAAACACTATCTTTTTAAAAATGTGTTGGAGCTTTCGCCACTTTAAAGAAAAATGTTCAGTTTTTAAGGAAATATTTTTTTAAGTCACTGATATAAGGAAAATAAGATTTGTTTAAAGTTGATCAACTTAAAAATTTAAAAACACCTTATTTTTTATTTTTGTATCTAAAAGACCTTTAAATTGTCTATCTAAAGACAATAACAGGTATGTGTATCTTGCTGATTATTCAAAAGATATTTAACTTTAAAGATTAAAAAATCATTAAAAATTATTAACTGTTGTTTCACAGTAGTCGAAAACTGAAAGTTTCAATTAATAATAACTCCAATGTTACCACTATTTTTAGAAATAATTAATATTTTTAAATCCTCGTATAAACTCCACCAAATGATCCGTGGTGGAGTTGATGTGGTTATCGTATGGTTTACTGCAGTAAATAAATAATCTGCATTGTTGCACGAATTAAAAAATTAAAAAATTAAAAATTAAAAAAATTAAAGATCAAATGTTTTTTTAATTATTAACATTAGGCAACTGAAATTTTATGTTTTTATATAGACAATTTTTAACCTTGTAATTAATTTTAATCTTTAATAATCTTTGAGAAGCAAAAACAAAAATGGGTTATTCAACTTTTAACAAACTTCATAATTTTTCTACAGTCCTAATTTAGTGCAATGTGTTAATCAGTTGGTAACGATTAAGTTTGAACATTCTTCTTTTAGGTGGTGAAAGTTCCACTTTTCTAAGAATCTTAGTTTTTGAACATTAAAAAAAATAAAAAGTGTGTGTTTTTGTTAAAAAAAAACTACCAGTAAAAAATATAGGGCGTTAATTTAAAAAAAAACATAAGTTTGTATTGAAGCTTCAAAAATGTCTTGTATATTTGAAAATAATTTTACGTGAGGCAGGGGGTTAAAATCTAACGGCTTAGGGAAAAAAATATCACTTGGAATAATTCAAATACGATTGAATGGACTTTGGAAGGAAATTAAAGTTAGGGCAGAAATAAAGCCAATATTTTTTGACACCTATAGTTAATACTATACTGTATACTATAGTATTCTAATGAATACTCTTTGACCGTCGTACAATAATTGAACAGGTACGCTCTAAAATTCTGTAATAGCGACATTGAAATTAAGTTGACAATACGTAATAAAATACAGCCAGAAAATTTAAGTTTTTAATTTCTTCTTTAATTCAGTTTCTTCATTAACTTTAAAATCTCCAAAGAAATGAAAAAAAATGTAATGACAGGATGAAAAAATAGTGTTTTCACGAGGCCCCGGAGGGATTCGAACCCTCGATCTCCTGTTTACTAGACAGGCGCTTTAACCAACTAAGCCACGGCGCCGTGTGTTGCAACGACTGACCGCGTTCTTTCTGCTCCTCCAGGGTCAAATCTTGGGACTTGACCACTTAACCAGCATAAAAATCTTCTCCCAAATTTGGGTTCCCGTTAAAAAATTCGATCTCCTGAGGGAGCCCACGTTGTTTCCCTCAAGTGTGGCGAACACGTGCCGGCGCGTAAAAACGTCATTTCCGACCAATGGGCTTCCAGCTCAGTCACGTGCGTCCCACAACCCAATGGCATGTGTTTTGATTCAATCTTCGCGGTTCGTGTTCGATCGCGTGTGCGCATGTCAAAAAAGTTTGTTGTACGAACGAGGTGGCGGACGTGTTTCGGCACTCGAAAGTCGGAATTTTCGAAAAAGTGTGTAATTTTTGGAAAAGAAAAGTGTCTATGAATACGACGGCAGGTGCCAAGATCCCGCCCATAACGATGAGCAAGCTGTACATCGGTAATCTGCCGACGGAGACGAACGAGAACGCCCTCAGACAATTATTCCTCGAGCAAAACTTGTCTTGCACCAATATTTTGGTAAAACGTGGAGGTTATGCGTTCGTGGACTGCCCGGACCAGTCGTCCGCCGACAAAGCCATCGACAAACTCAACGGTAAGATTTGGCAGCGACTTGTGACACCTGTCAGAGGGCCGATGACACTTTGCGGAGGGATTTTTTCATTGATTGACGACGATTTTTTCGGTAAATTCTCTCGACCGGTAGATGTATTCCGCTGTGACAAAGCCGGTTTTTGGCTGCGGGAGGGGGACCGCGAACGCTTCTTCGTGTATAAAAATTCCCGCCACAAATTCCAAACAACGTCACGTGGACGGACGCTTCCGCACGAAAATTTACACCCGACTTCCGGTAAACAAAGCCACTGCACGTGTTTATTGCGCGTTACGGCGTACCAGTGGCTAGACGCATTTATTTTAGCTAAATTTTCACGACGAATCGCAAAAATTCTACATAGCTATTTCCGAGCACAGTTGGCTGTGACTCCGAAATTCCATTTTTATTGTAATACTTTACAAAAGAATAATGGTGTACAGGGTGTTTCTCACTACTTTACCGGTCCTGCCTGCGTCTAATGTACTCACCCATATATACCTATAAAAGTCACTAGATACACTGGCGAACACGGAATTTTGGAGACTTGTCATTTCGTTGTCAAAAAGTATAAAGTATTCCTTACCCTTATGTCAAGAAATGTCAAAGCTGGCCTAAATTCCGTGTCCACCATTCTACAAAAAGTCATGAATTACTAGTTTTCAGAAACAATTTTTATTTGTTCTGTCAAAAGACGAAATGAATATGATTCTAATTTTAAATCTAGTTAAGCTAACTATGCCATTTTTCAAAATTTGTATTCAAGTTCGTATGGAAATAGGTAAAGTGTGTTTTTAAATGATTGTCATCTAGTCGTCTGTGAATTTATTTTATCTAAATTTTTACGACGAATCGCAAGAATTCTACATAGCTATTACCGAGCACAGTTGGCTGTGATTCCGAAATTCCATTTTTATTGTTATACTTCACGAAAGAATAATGGTGTACAGAGTGTTTCACACTACTTTACGGCTCCTGCATCTATCATCTTATCACGCACTCAAATATACAAAAGTCACAAAACATTACATACAGTGCGGACACGGAATTTTGGGCACTTCTGTCATTTCATTGTCAAAAGTTATAAAGTATTCCATACGCTTATTAAAAAGTCATTAATTACTAGTTTTCAGATACAATTTTTATGTCTAAACGATGAGATATATAATATTTTTTCTCCTTTTCTTCCGCTCTTTTTTATGAAAATTTAGGAATTCTAGATATCTTGCGGCATCATTATTTTTTCGTAAAAATAAATTCTGAAAGTGTCGAAAACGTTTTTTAATCCACTGCTTCTGAAATACTTGTAACTTTGGTGTAAATACGCGATATTTCAAAATTGGCGTATAAGGAGAGCAAAACCTCATATTAGCTGTTACTTGCACTAGCTTTTGGGATTATGTTTTGTACACTATTGAACCAATGTCCTAAGGGACAACATATCATATGGTCTTAAGTTTCTCTTGAGTTTCGTACCTGATTCATGTTTGATCAAATTATGCGCTTCCTTCAGGCTAGGACTAATAATGGCTTGTCATTATCGAATTGTCGATAGAGAACTGATATCAAAAAAGTAAATTACCTGGTTTTTTAGTACTTAAATTTATAGCACCATTTTGGACATTTGGTCGTACGAACGCAAAGTAGAAAAAATAAAATTTTGGCTTCTCATGGGTATTAAAAACAATGAAAGAATCAATTGTGTTCATATCACTATATCAATTTCGAAGTCACAGGATCAGAAATTTAACTGAACATCGAATGTATTCAAAAGTCGGACACTCGGACAAGAATATCTAAAAATATAATTTAAAATATCTAAATACTCGTAGTTTAAATGAAAAAATATAACTTATAGTTGATAGAAAAACCTGGAAAAAATATAACTTACGATGGCTTTTACAATTGTCGGATAACTTTATAAATTTAAAATTATACATATCAGCAAAAATAATTGACGAGTATCTAGCTAGAGTATAAATCGGAATCAAAAGTATGAGTACCTAGGTATACGCATTGATAACGTTATTGATCATTTTCCAAAAAAAAAAAATACTGATATTACTATACCTACCTATTCCAAGATTTATGATGTCATTAAATTTTGACTTTGGGTGAATTACGTCTTTTTTAATTTTCTCCCAATGACAATCACTATTTTTTAAATTTTAATAAATTTAATTTAATTTTAACAAATGTTTAAATAAACAAAAAAATATCGATTCTAATTTATTACAAAGGACTTTATCTTTCGGTTCTTGTGTTAGTTGTTTTGTAAGGGGTACCTAATTGTTTTGCTAAGTTCTGCTAATTATAAATAAGGGCAAGAACAGATAAATGGTAAAGCCTTTGGTGTGTAACAATAAATAGTTAATGAGTGCTTTAAGGTCTTATGAAACGAGTTTTTTATAATTTTTTCTATAGTTTGTCCCTTTTTGGACGTTTTTAAACATTTTTTTTTTTACTTTAATAGGTTTAGAGATTTTTTTGATGATTGGTAATGTCTTAATTTTGAAAGTGAAAAATTGACCTAAAATTTTTGTTTTATACAAATTATATCAAAAAACACAAATATGGATGATAATTAAGATAAATCTTGCATGAAAACCCCCTTACATTAGTGAAATTGCCAAAAAAAATCATAAAATGTTCCATCAAATAATGACTAAGCATTAAGATTAAGATGTCGCACGTTGTGTTCGTTAATATTTCTATTAGTTAAAGCACAAAAATGGAGGCAAATTACATAAATAAATGTAGTATTCTATCACAAATAGTAAAAACCAGTTATTTAAGAAAAATAAGTCATTACTTAAAAACCAATCTCATAAATTTTGGAATAAAGTCAAAATGTTTCTAGCACCATAGGGTAGATTATACGGAAAAAGTTTTAAAAAATTACTAGTCATATTATTTTTAAAAACCTGATGGATTATTTTTATTTTTAATTTCTGCAGTTGATATTTTTTTAATGTTACCATAATTTCGTAAAGTCATTCCATACCATAATGATGAATAGTTTGAAAGTGTTTTCAATTTACTGTCCGCCTATCTACCAGTTTTTTGAGTTAAAAAAAATCCAGGTAACAAGGAATGATTTATTTTTACCTTTTTATGTGGCTTTTTTACCAATTACCTACCATTGTGTTAGTGACCGGTTTTTGAGGGTCCTTTGTATTTTTTCAGTTCAAAAAATCATATTAATTTTTTTAAATTGATAATATTTCTACATTTCTATAGAAGAAAATTCATAAATGGACCGAATCACATAAAACTGACCCTTTTAAAAAGTTTCGCTTACAATTCGTTGATTTAAGAAAGCTATTTTAAATTAGTAAATTACCGTTTTGAATTTTGCGGACAAAAAGATGGCCTCTTACAGGTTTGTTAAGTCCCTATTTAGCAATGAATAAAAACACAATCTTAACGATTAAAAAACTACTAAACATATTTGTTCTAAAAGTCGTAAATTAATTTACGATTTAATTTTATCGAACATGTCTCAAACAAAAAGGATACCTACAACTCGTATAATAAAATATCTTTAGGTAAAATAGGTATTGCGGCTATTAAAAGACCTATTAAAAAAATTAACCATTTGCCATTTCTTTCTTGCAGGTTTTAATTTTAATGGATCTTCGTTGGTTGTGGAACCATCAGTAGCATCGGGCAAAAAAAGGTAAGTTTTGATACGTTAATATCAAACTGAAAATGATATTTTTGGCGAAACGTGACATTGTACAAAGCAAGTCCCATTTTATTGTATTCTAGAACGTAGAATCTGGCATCTCTTTCCACCTGGGCTTAATCCTTTGTAAAGTCTGTAGCGTTTGAATCTATTAGCAGATAGGTGGTCAATGCCATTCAGGCACATGTTGGGACTCTAACTACTTCTCGGAAGTGGCTTGTTCGTCGAAACAGGCCCCCGTCTGTTTAATAGTTGCCCGCCTAACACATTTCTAAAGTTTTATTGGCACATTTGCATTTCCCTTTTTTGTTTTTTTTTTATTAAAATTAGAACGTGCATTTTCCGAAATAATACAAATTGGTAGGCGTTTCAAAAAGTACGGTTTAATTTGTTGTTTGCAGGGGGTCAATTGGTGGTTTTCCTGACGTGCCTTCAATGCAAGTCGGTAATGGATGGATGTAAGTACATGCAATTACCACATTATTTGGCTTTTATGTTGATGTAGTTGTTGCAAGTTGTTTTGAGCTTTTTATTACGATGTATTGCGTATTGAGAGGTTTAATTTTTGGTCGTTTGCTCCGACGAGGGTGATGTTCTTCGTTTTATTAGGGAAAATCTGTGTCAGAGAGGGAGCGGGGCGTCCTTGGAGACGATATGCCGAGGGTCGAGGGCGAGGCTGTTAGTTATCGATCCAAACTGAGGCGATTCCTCAAGCTTCTACCCTTATAAAGTTTCTGTTTTCAATTTTCTTTGTCGTCCTGCTTAAAACCGAGATGCTAACGAAACGAAGCAACTTGTAAATAAACAATTTATTTTTGTCGATATGTATGTCGGGAAACCTTATTCACACGCAAAAATAAAACAGAACATTATTTTTACACGGTACTAATGTTTTTCTGCAAACATTTTTGCAATTTAAACAGTGGTTCGACCGCTGTTTGCGTATGGGCACCCGAATTTTGTCACGCCATCACCCGGAAATAAATTCGGTATTACAGTTGCAACAGATACCTTAAATAAGTGTATTTTGTGTGTAAATACCCTATATTTACCGAGTCTTTTCCTGGAACGCAAGTCGCTAATTAGTAGTTGTTCGGGTGGACCTTTTATTCTATTGCTTTTGCCAAAAATTGAGCCATATGGACTTTTGCACCTGTCTTTTATTATTACCCATTTAATTTCGATTTGTGGGTTTTAGAACGTTCATTTAATTAGTCATTTGTGCATATGGCAGTTGAGCAACCACAAAACTATATGAATTCGCAAATTCGAAAGGTCCCTATGCGATTTTAACCTTGAAATTTGAGCGCCAAATCTGCAGCTTGGAGCGGTATTTCTTTTTGCGTGTCGCTACTTCAAAGAATAATAGTAAAATGGTCAGAAACGGCCGTGGGTGTCCGGAACTGGTCTCATTCCTTTTCCTTACCTTACCTAACGAAACCCAACTTTGCTACCTGCCCATTATTATCGCCGATACTGTTACTTTGGAATTTTTCAAACTGATGCTGTACCTGCGGATTTGGGCTTTTTGTACCAATGTCATACCTGGAAAAGTGCATTATGCTTCAAATCTAAGCCTTTTGGGGAAGGTCTTACGGTTTTCTTTTTTTTTTCTAAAGTTGGTTTTAAACTGTTACGAAATGAAGCAGACTTTATCTTATTTCGCTAGAAATATTCTTACTGGTCTTTTTAATCAAAAGAGAAGAAGAAGGAGAATGAAGAATAATAAATGTAACACACTGGAAGTGGTTTCGCTTCCCTGTGCTTTTTTATACCTACTCTCAGTAAAATAAAATCATTAACACAACATAAAAAATTGTAAGGCTGGAGGAACACGATTTTTAACATTTGTTCACCTTTACTCCGAAAACCAATGAGAGAGTGGATAATAACCAACGGAGGCTTACATTGTTGTTGATAATCTCATTTATCAAAGCTGTTCAGAGGGACTAAAGGTTCTTTTAGAAAATCCTGAAGAAAGCATCATCTAATTATGATAAATGAATAGTTTTACGTATAATATTTGAGAACAAATTTTTCGATGTATAAAGTTATAAATTAAGAAAACAGTGATTGATTGTTAATTATAATGGTTGTGGATTATTGATTAGCGATGGAATAAGCTGTAATTTGATTTTTCTTGGGGTTTGGGGCACGTGTCTAAGTTGACGTCGCCGTTTTCCTACACGTTTGAAATTTTGTGATTGCGGTTGCTTGTTTAAGAAATTCATTTCTGATGAATTTGATTATAAAATGGCTCTCCGCCACCTGTCGCTTGTTTTGGAATTTGCCGTTTAGACATCGAGCGTCAAGCACCATCACACAGGAAGTTGTTCGGCGCTTAGACAAAGAAAGCTCCAAAACTTGGCTCCCCTAAACTCCCTTCTAATTCGATCGCTCGAACGGTTCGTAACGGATTTAGGAAAAGAAACTCGTTGGAAACGTATCTCTTTACTCATGTCTGGGCAAAATGAAATGAGTTGTATTTCGTTGTTGTTGTTTTTTTTGTTTGGCTTTTAGTGCATTTGTAGATATTGGTGGTTGCTTTGCTTGCATATTAAAATTGGCGTTAATTTTTAGGCGTGCGGGTGTCTCAGGACGTTAGAATGGTTCGGTTCTTATATGGGTTTGGTGCAAAAGTTCCATCAAGTTGATCAGAGTTTAACATTGTTATTGACTGTGTAATGTAACTTCTCGTTCTATTAATAAACCTTGTTATTACTTTGCATCTACCACATTTATTTATCTTCGCTTATACGAATTTGTTGATTCCATTTTTAGTGTTTCGAATCAAGAGTAAAAACAAACGGTGGCTTACACCTTAGAGTTTCTGCACTTACTAATCACATTGCCCCCATTTGTCTCAAATATTTTCGAAATTTTTAATAGAACTTCCTTTTATAATAGGACTTCCTTCCTTTCGTCAATAGTAAACAGGAAAATTGCAAAAATGCAGCATTTTGTGCTTTTTGTGGACACTTTTGTCAGCAAATTTTGATAAACCGGGCTTTTGATTAGGTGGGGACAACAGGGAACCAGTGATTCCCCAGTTATTTAGCTCAACTTACCTCTATATTAAATTGCTTCGTTTAAAAATTAGAGGGTGCCAAAGTTCAAAAATTATTTTCGAGTTTGTTTAATAATTTTTTAATAGAATAATCAATTTCATTGAAATTTGGTACAAGTAATTTAACCACATTTTTTGATACATTTGGTTTCGTTTTTTCTTGTTTGTAAAGTCCTCACCAATCAACAATTTAACACATTTTAAGACATTTTTGTCTTGAGTAGTGTTTTATTTAAAATACTTTTTGAACATTTTTTTAACTTATAATCTTATAAAATTTTTGTATCATTTTGATTTTGGAGTAAAAAAATAATTCAAGTCGATATGTCAAAAGTTTAGACTTTCGCTCATTTATTTTTATTGGGTTTTAAATAATTTTTATTGTGGCTTTAGTTCCTTTTTATACGTGTATGTGTTCGACAGCAATAATGTAACCAGTTACTAATTTAAACCCTCCATGTTTAAACCAAAAGGGCATTTTTTCACAAAATTTCACAAAATCTACCCAACACAACTAGGAATCCAAATATACACTGTAGTTATGGAATAATAATAATAATAATAATAATAATAATAATAATAATAATAATAACAACAACACATAGGATGCCCAACAGAAGTATCCAATTATAGGGCAACAGTTCAAAATCATAATTATGTGAGTAACAGAGTCTCAGATAACGTATAACAAAAATATGTCCTAAAATATGTTGAATTGTTGATAGGTAAGTAACTTTACAATAACCGAAAAAGAAAAAAAATAGCATTGAAACATGTGGTTTTGATGACATATTACATGTTTCAAATCTCATCAAAATCGATTATTCCATTTAGAAGTTACTAATAAAAAACGAAAATAATTTTGGTACCTTTTAACTTTTAAACGAAGTAACTTGGTAGATATAGAGGTAAGTTTTATTTCGACTTTCAGAATTTCTGGTTATCTTTTATCTCCATCTTTTTGTTACACCCTGTATATTGGATCGAAAAGCAAATTATTTTACCGCTTTTGCGTTTAATTAATTTTACAGTAATGGTCCACAAACGCGAAATCAGCCAAAAATCGCCAAATGGTATCGGGAATGATGTTACGTTTGCGTTTTTCAGACGTTTATGCACATTTTTGATCGAATACCTCCTTTTCTTGACACATTTTTTTCAAAAGTACCTAACAAACCTCTAAAATGTGTCGAAATGGTACACTGAGTACTTGCATTTTACGTACGTTTAACACGTTTTTAAGCTAAAAATTCTGTTTTTTCCTAGATTTTTTTGAACCAGAGCGTGAAATCACTAAATTACTTAAGTCACCAATAACTTATTTTTTTATTTTTCGAACGTTTTTTCTCTTGGTATCGAGTTAAAAACTTGGGCTATTAATATTTTTCTTACTAACTCGTGGGGGCTTAATGAATTTCATTAAATTGTTTACTTCTTTTAGTCATTACTTATAAAAATTATTTTGAATCAATTTTTTGTCGCGTTATGAAACATGAAGTGGGCGAAGAAAAGGGCTCTTTCTATTAGGTGTATTTTAACTTTCTGTGCCTAGCTGGTGGTGTTATGGACTTGAATTGTTGATTTTTTACCAAGATTTTATTATTTTTTCTATTGATTGTTTCAAATGGTCTAACAAAATGAAAAATGGAGTGTGCATTTGGGGTTTTCTGTTTATTTTCGTGTTATTGTGTAAGAAGCTGCGTTTTTTGCGGGATGTTGGTCATAAAAAATGTGAATAATGTGTATTTTGCATTGACGTCGGCGTCGTCGTCGTCGTCGGCGTCATTCCATGTCAGTTTTCCTCCGGTTGCAGCTTGCGAGGTGGGGGCCGAGTCGAGCGTTGGTGGGGGCCCCATTTTGGGTGCGTCGAGGGGGGTAGGCGTGTCCGACGCGCCTCTTGCAAACTGAGCAAGCGTCGTTATTCCGTATGAACTTAGTACGCATTTAGCACGTATTTAGAGTGATATGTTGTGTTACGTCATTTTTCCGAAAAGGACTTTTTGGTTTCGCTTTCAAAAGTGACCCTTTCGGCAACATTTGGATTTTCGTCTCAAATAACAACACATCCGGTAGTCCATTTACGTCTGTTTTGTTTTGTTTGAATTTTTGATTTTGATGCTGCTTTTGGTCCGGTGGTGATATTGTGGCTATGTTGTGACGGTTTTGTGATTTCTCTATTTTCCTGTTGGATTTTTGTTTTTGTGTTTTTACGAACATCAAGTTTCGGTTATTGCTCAAAATTTCGAGTCGATGTCTGTTTCGTTGGTTTAATGTTGAGTTTCTTCGGAGGTTTTGGCGGACAGATAAAGTTCGTTTTCGACAAAGACTGATTAGGCTTAAGTAGTGTGTAGTGCGTGTGTGGTTTAGTGGTTTGTTGCCTTGTCCATTTTTGGATACTAGTGATCTAAGTACACATTTTCAACATGGAAAAGTTCCAGGAACAGCAGGAACCTGACGATCAGGATCAGGTTTACGAAGTCGAGGAACCTGAAACTAGGTGAGATTCTTTGACGAAACAGCGCCAAAGACAATCTGAAATCTAAATAAGGTTTCACGTTTCGTCGGATGTTAGCATTTGTGACATCACTTCCTTTTATTTCGGGTGTCACCAGAAAACGACATAAATTAACATTATCGCTGCTTGCACCTCCTTTATCTCCAACAAGTTTGGTAAACAAACATTTTGTTGTCGAAACAAGAAATCAAAATTAAAAATCCCTACTTGCTCTACCATCCGTGATAATAATATTTCTCATCCATATGGAACCGGCAGCGACCTTGATGTGAATTTTGCCATAACCAAATCCTTTGAGAAAAATCACAAACAGCAATCAAAGCACTCACTAATCAATAATCTCGATCCGAATTTGTCCACCATTTATGGCTACCATGACTCAACCATCAGTATCAGATTTTTTTGGAGACCTTGGCTTTGATAATAATGAAATGAATGAATATGAAATTGTGCAACAACTCGTGAGAATTCCGCGTACCTCTTTCCCCTCCCCCGACCGTCGTTTTATGATTAACATAATTTGTGTGTGGCTCGTGAAGAAGTGTTTTAATGAAGGAACGGCGCTCCAACGACAACACCTGTCTTTTAAATTTAAATGGGAGGCAGGGACTTTATTTTATACCGAAAATTGACTAAAATAACCCTCTATTTATAAACTGACCGATGAATAATGATATTTTAAAAAGCATCAAATACGTATCTATATTTGTGGTGATGTGGATTAAAACCCAATTAAAAAGTTTTGACTGAGTAATTAATAATTAATTAGCTTGGAAGTGGAAGATTGTTTCCTATGTGTAGATGAGTTAACACTGCGAATAAAGAAATTAACGAGTGGGAAATGGTTTTTTGTAAAGATCAAAAATGTAGTTTTCAAAATTTTCTATCTAACCAATTTTTATAATTAAGTGACATCTTTTATTTGGGACGTAGAAAATTTTAGTTATAAATGTTATTTCAACAAATAATACTTTAATGTTTTTGATAATATAATTAAGGTTTTCTGTTTTTTAAGCTGTATTCATTGACAAGAATCATTCTCATTTTTCACGCCTTTAGATAAAAAAGGGTGAACATGATTTTTTTTGACAAAAATGTGGAAACTTCGTTTTTATTTTTGTTGGATGGATGTCGAGAAAATCGCCTTTGAAATTTTAAAAATATTTTTTCTTGGTAGAGAGCTATTTGCACTTTCCTCTGTTTAAAAAAAAATAAAAGTGTGTGGCTTCTACAGGGTGTATACAAATTGGCGCATAAGCTCTTCAGTACGCTGTAACAAACGTTCCAACAAATTCTAGAAAAGTAGTAAAACAAAACCCTGTCAGTTATTCTTATCAGTGTTAAGAAGTAATGTAGATATTTTTCTCTTAATTTCTTAAAATATTATATTTTATTGATGACTGAACCAAGAGCGAAACCAAGTTCCTCTACACTTCCACGTCAACGAAACTGAAAATTATTTATATCTATTAGCTGTTTCAAAACTATAAAAACGCCAACGTCGCATTTTCTCTCAAAATTAGGTGTTATTCATGCACTTAAAAAAAAATAATAGCTAAGGTAATTTATACTTTCAATGAGAGATCTAATCATTAATAACTATTTTACAATTTTATTAATTTTAGTTAAAAAAATAATTCGGTAAAATGCGACGCTGGCGTTTTTATAGTTTTGAAACAGCTAATAATAATCTTCAACATTATATTTTCAAAACTGTAATTTTTATATCCAGATAAATTCAAAATGGATCTGGCAACATAGTAAAAATAATCCATAGTTACAATATAACAAATAAAAAAATAACAACAAATAAAATAGAGGTATTGTAAAAATACTCACGTAATGACAGTGGTGCCAGTTTTACCGTTTTGTGTTGATAAATTCGTTAAAAATGACCATACATTTTTGTAATATATTTAATGTTTTATGCTGAATCTAAATTTGAAACCCATTTGTTTCTATGCGTTTTACTTTTAAAGTTTCTACTAGAATTTTATCTGCTTGAGGTTGTAGATAAGTGCTCGCCCTCTCTGATGAGAAATTCATATCATGTATGAATAATAAAGTTTTGGGAGACCAAATTTACTCTGGAACGTGAAAATTTAAACTGGACATTTTAGTAGGTAAATGAAAGCCTGGTTTTTAACTTAGATATAAAAATAATAAAATAGACAATAGACAATTTTTTCTGTGTTTTTTATGTTGGCATAAGTCCACTTGGGCCATCGCAGACATTTTTTATAAAAAATTGCTTGAAATACGTGATTATGCAAAAAAGCAGAAGCACTAGAAAAATTCTGTATGAAGTCAGAAGGCACCATTTAGTTTTGAGTTTTTTTTTAAAAGGTCGGTGCTAATAAAAACATTCGAAATTAGTCAAAAACACTTTCAGGACCGTATAATTGCGATTTTCTCAATATAGCCCCAGTAAAAATTGATACGGGTTTCAAATTTCCATTCAAGACTCCAAAAAATATAAACTGTCAAAATCGCGAAATTGTTTAACAAACAATTAAAATTCGATTTAAACTGAGTTAAACTACAGGATTAATTAGTTGTCGTTTATTTGAGGTTTTGTGTTATAAACAAAAGACTAGAAGACATCATATTCTAAAGTTACAATATTTGTGAGTTCCAAAATCAGAAATTGGAGCTGCAAAATCAGCACCAACCCAACATTGCATATTCCATTGGAAAGAAGAAGAAAAAGGTTTAAAAACTTGGATCATTAACCGCTATTTCAGAAGAAAACACTCACCAATAAAAAACATTCAAAAAGACATTTTTGGGTCTGTGAAAATTGATTCGAAAATTTCTAGCAGCAGTTATTAGGCTATGGTGGATTGTGAAATAAACCATCAAGACAGCGATTTTTTCTACAAGCTCTCGCCTTTTCTTTCACCTGTCTGCATTATTTTCGCGTAATTATTATTTTTGTCATCGCCATGGACAGAATGGGTGCCAACTGACCCCAAGAAAAAAATAAATGACGCCGACTTAAAAATAGCCCGAATTTAATGACAGTTTATGTATAAATCGTTACGAGTGAATGGAAAACTGAAAGTGGTGCTAAAATATGAATGAATTGCACGGAATCGAATGAATCAATAAAACCGGACGCCGAAAATCCCGCTCTAGAGTTAATTACATTGGGAGAAGGAACCCGGCGATAATGTCGACCTCGATTTGATGTGGAGATATGTTTGCTTCTGTAAAGCTCTCGGAGTCTTCCAAGACGAGGTCCATAACACGAACTGCATTCCACAGGCCATAGTTGGACGACATGCGTATCACCCTCGTTTCCCTTCGCTCCCCTACTCTACGCATTGTAGTGACACGTGTATTCCACGTAGATTTAAACTGGAGGTTTACCGTGCTGATTAACCGATTTCGTGATTCAATTACCGACAAATTTGCCATTTTTTCCCACTCGCGAATTCCAATCTTCTATTCAAGTCTACCGTTCACCAGTTTTGTTTTAGGCAAATTCCTAGCATGCCAGCACCGATACTTTTCTCACGGTGATTCTTTTTTCAATCGACCAACTCTGATCGGAATCGATATTTAAAATACGAATCGCCACCTACGTCGACGATGAAACGTATTGATAATAATCAACGAGAGCTTCATTATAAGCGGGTTCATTGAACGGTGTTTTTTGATATTGTGCACACCGCTTGACTCTAAAGGGCGAAAACTACAACACTCTCTAGAGAAAAATTCGCTGCTTTCTCCCATTGCCTGCCTTGAGAAAGGCCAATAAAATCCTCGTTTAGCCAAGGGCTTTTATTTTACTTGAAAACTTTTTCCATCCTCTACAAGGCTTAGTTATATCGTCATGTTATTATGATTAAAAAATATATAAATGAATCTTGGTAATTATCGGTGTATTTTTTTTTACAAAACCAAGGCTTGTTTGATAATTGGCGCAGTCGGTAGTAGGTGAAGTTAGTTTTTTTTGAAATTTTGGGCTCTTGATGGAGGTCTGGAAGGCAAAAGGCCCATGCTGGGCATTTCCTTTTAAAGGTCATTGCTTTGGCGAACGCCGGCTTGTTCCCCTCATCCAGCTTGGACCCCGAAGAAGTCCTTACTCGTTCTTCTTGGTTAGAAGGTCGCTCCTTCTCCCCGAATAAGCTCCACTCGTATCACTTCAATATCTCGTCCTTATTTCTTGTCTCTTTCGTGCATAGGTATACCTATATTAAGCAGGGGTTATTTTATTTGATGTCTTGTATAGCTCGTGCCAAGTGGCAGGTGACTGGTGGCGTGTGTCTAAAGAGCCGCTGGTTGCTTGTCTGATGAATGTGCGTTGGCCCACCTCGCAGCTGCTCCCTTACGAAATGCAAGGAGGCGCTGCTGCAATTAAATACGCCGTTTCCATCTCTCTGTCTGTCAGGACATCATCGACGTGATGGGAAAGAGGACGGCGACAGGAGAGCGTGTAGGGGTGCAGGACCTGACCTTGAACTGTGTTTCTTCTGTTGCGGACAAACGAACCCTGAAAAAACTGAGGGGGCGCCTTCCTCCTTGACAACGAAATTTTCGGCAGTTAAATGGTTCTAGGAATTCGACAGCCCTCCCTTCAAACGGCCACGGAGTTTAATTAACTTGAACTCATGCGAAATCTCATCAATTGAAATTGGGATCACTATTTTTTTACTTAATGAAAGGCTCAACAGTTTCTTCGGCAGAGAATTCTATTTTTAACTAGAAATAGCTCGATATTTCGGCGATGCGAGCTAAAGTTGAAATTTGTAAAATCCGACTACGAAAGCAGTACTTGAAATTTTTACTCGTATCAAGATTCGGAAGAAGTGGAAGAAATAGCATTATTTCGAAAAATAAAACCATTTATACAACTCAATTTTTCTTCTGTTTGTAGCACAGAAGTAACTAGCATTTGCACTAGTCTTGTCAAATAAGCTTTTAAATAAAAACTTTTAAGTTAAACTCCGAGAAGGTGTTGAAAACACGAATGTTTTTCAAAATCGTAACAGCTAGGAAAAAATTCTAAAAGGTTTCTCTTCACTTTTTGATATTATTCAAATTAAAAGAGTTTAGGGTGGTTAAATGTAAAGGAATGAATTTGAAATTACTTTCGTTATGAAAAAGGCGTTTAAACTAAATATTTAGATTTTGTTTTTACATTCTCGTAAGTATTTTTCTTCTGGATAATGCTACAAACAAACTGGTATACAATAGAAAATTAATTACTGTGACATGGAAAAATTGGTTGGAATGTATTAAAATTTTGTAATTTAGTTCGCCAATTTTTGGAATTTTTATAGACACAAGAGATAACTTTTTGATATTATGAAATAAAATTGACAGATATTTAGGGCGGTCAATAGTAAAAACAGGGCCGTCTCTAGAGTTACAGCCACCGGGGTGCAAAGTTCTGAGTGCACCCGTGTCATTTTATCTTTACAAATATTATAGGTTTTTATTTTCAGTTTTTTTAAATCAGTTCTGCATTCATTCAAAAAAAGATTTGTTGTCTTCCAACATTTTAATCAGAAAATTTTTGTATACCTAGATCAAAAAAATATTTTTTAGTAAAATTTTGTATCAGGTAATTAACTAACAAAATTTATAAAATTTTATAAACAATCTGCAAAATTTTTTGTATTATTCTCCAAATAAATCTGAATTAGAATAAATAAAAATAACGCATTATACGTTCTTTCTAAATTGAATCAAAGATTTTTTACAGCATCAATTCTGCTTTCCTATTGTTTATTTGAAAGTGGCTTCAAACTTAATGTTAGAAGTTCTTTTAAAAATTGCAGTGTTGAAGCAGAAAAAAATGGTACGTAATTTTCTGAATAATTAAAAAAATGGTTCACCACCACAAAACTTTTGGAAGCATTGTTAATAACTATAGGAAAAACTTGCTAAGAAAAAAAACTAAACTAAATAATTTGTTGTAATTTGAAGTCACAACAAATTGTTGTGTTTTACTGGTGGTTGTCTGCTATTTTATAGTGTTTTCAAAAGAAAAATAAATAAACTTACTCGGCAGTTTTTAAGTTTTTGGTAAAAATTGACTGATACTAAAATAAAGACTTTGGTTTTCTAGGAATTACAGAAACTAATAAAGTACGATTTTTCAATTTTCTAAGAAAAACTTGTTTCTCAGAATGTTAAAATGAAAAATAAAACAAACACTAAAATTAATATAAATAAAAAAAATATAAATAAACGTTAATGAATTTTCAATGATTTTCTATTTAAATGTGTTCGTTTATTTTATTTTTTTGCAATAACAAAGTTATGGAAATTTTTATTTTGGATTTTTCAATTTGAACACTGAACAGCTTTACGATGGAATTTTTTTTCTGCCATTTGGTATAAATTTATCGGTGGAGAACTTTAACACGCATTGTATAACGAACTTTGAAGACCTTTGTGAAGAATCTTTGGCTAGCCGTTTGGAGCTTTTTGAAACTAAAGAGATGCTAAATCAACTGTATTATTTATACGGATTGTTTAGAAAAGAGTGTACTACCTCAGGTGGTTCTGGAATTTGAATTTGTCTTATTTAATTATTTTATTTCTATGAAATTTCTGAAAAGTACCTACCAATTTTTATTTACAGAAACAGTAAAACCAAATTTTTTATATACTAACATTGTGCGTTTGTTCTGGAAAGAAACGACTGGAAACATTTTTTTCATGTAGATTACATTAAAGAATGAACATTAACTTAATGTTTCTGGTAATGTCATTAGCATGTCATAATTTTTATAACGTTATTTATAAAACGACAATTTTACAAACCCAGCGTCGCATTTTACCCAATTATTTTTTTAAATAAAATTCATAAAATTGTAAAATAGTTATTAATGATTAGATTTCTTATTGAAAGTATAAATTACATACAATTTTGAGAGAAAATGCTACGTTGGCGACTTTATAGTTTTGAAACAGCTAGTAGTCATGCTTGGCCATAACTTCGTTATTGCAAATACGTATGAAAGTTAACACATTTCTTAGTAAAAAAAAAAAGTTTATAAACGTTTAAAAGTTATACATATTCGTCAGTTATCAGTCCTTTACTTTTAACCGCCCTAACTCTGTTAAATTTAATAAAATCAAAAAAGAAAATATTTGTAGGTATGTAAAATTTTCTGTTTTACGATATTTTATTAAAACTGTTGTTTCTAACTTTTACCGAGTTTGACTTATCTTTAATTAATTTTCGTTGAGCTCTCGGGGGTTGAAATAAAAAATTCTTTGACTTAACGTTTTGTATACTTTTTTACACTTCACGGAAAAAGCTTTTCCCCACCACTTTGATTTAAAGACTTATTTGATTGGACTACTGGTTCCAAAGCTACATTCAGTTTTTGACATCTCTATAAAATCGTTTATTAGCGGCCCCTACCAACAGCGAACGTTTTGGCGGCCCCTAAACCTGCCTCACCCTGTGCTTACACACAGGTGTCCCAGATATGTTTTTGAATCCCGAATCTCTTAACGGACTTCGAAGTCCCTCGTTTGGCCACTTGGCCAAATTAAGATTTCTTGTGCTTTTTGAGGAAGGCGATAATTTTGGGTCTCTGCTTCCGGCATCACGATTTCGCTTTCATTAGCTGCCCCGGCAACAGGGACCACGAAAAAATCAATACGCAAGCGAGAACGCTGCTGCGTACCACTACCAAAATGTTGGTCGCTCTGTGAGAACCGAAAACTCAAGAAAGAATATTTCGACAGTGATTATTACTGTTTTTTGCGGCCGCAACAAAGACCGCATCTCTGCGGTTTGGGATCGCTTTGAAACGAAGAAGTGTTTTAACTTTGTTAATGAGGCTTTTCTTGATCTGAAACATGCGCTATTTGACATTCTTAATCCACTTTAACAGACAAGTGACACGAACAAGGTGTTACACATTTTTAATTAATGCGGCCGTTCGTAAAATACCGTTTTTGTGTTAAGTTATCACAAATTATAGGTATTGGTAACCTTGAAACTTTTTACTTTCGCTGCTCCTAGGCCATTGACATCCATTTTCATTTAAAGCTTATAATGAAACTTTTTATTGGGAAAACCTGAAAAACTTGAATCAATCGATACAGAGTCTACTAAAGAAGAACAATTGCTTGTTGCCATCACGATTTCTAGTTCTAGAGGCTTCAGGAAGTCATGTAGAAAAATTCCAGATATTTGTCTTCAGTTTCTGTTATGGAGACACCTTTTCGAAACTGTTAAAAAGCTTCAACCTGGAGTTTTAATTGACCTTTCTGTAGTATCTCTTTTTTTAATGAATTATTTGAATTTTTTTTTTACTATTTCATAAAGAAAAAAAAAACGTTTTGCTATATCAGTGAGCCTTCAAATTAGTTACTCCCACATGTTGACTATAAGCTTCGCGCTCACTATAGGTAAGCTCTGGCTGTGAATCGGATGCAATATACCCCCAGCAAGTCACGCGTTTTTGATCTCAATTAACACGATATGTGTGCTGTAAACAGCCAAAGAAATTACAACTTTTTTTCTAAAACTAAAAGCTTCATACACTGCACTACAGAATTTAATTTTTTTTGTATCATATAAACTTAAACTTACACCATTGCTCCAATTTTTGCTAAATATTTCTACAGTTAAAATGTTCGTCGAAAGAAAAAAATGTTGCAACAACATTTTTCTCTCTTGTGACTGCTAGTAATAATTACATTTTGCTGCAACTTATTTTCTTAATAAAATGTAAATAATTCATTGAAAATTATCCTGAAATTCTGAAGCAGCTTCAGCTATTTAAGGAGAATGGTATTTTCAGGTTGTTTGTACTGAAATAACACGAAGAATGGGTAAATGTCATGTTGTGAGTAAATTTCTCTTGGGAAAATTGCATTGTGCAATGGAAAAATGATCAGCAAAGTACGCTGGTAGTATCTTAAAGAATATATTCAGGAGTAGCAATCTACGAATGAACTTCTGGAATGAATATTTTACAGTATTTCCTCTCTTTCAGCTTTCATTTTTTCTATTTCCAAATAATAATTGGTGTAAGATAATCTACCTACCTATTATAATTTTGTAATTACAGTCAAACCTCCTTAATCCGAACCGTTTTGTAGATAATCCAAACATGCTATTCATTCGTTTTGTAGTAAAGACGTCATTTTTAATTTTTTTTATTATCAACCGACATTTATGATTAACGTTTTAGATAGTACACGTTGTTATCTTTCTGGTAACTATAAAAAAAATCAAATAATAAAGCACAAAAATTAAAAAAAAACGCACAAGGAGCCTTATTTTTTGTTCTTGTTTTATTTTATAAGGATGATTGTTTTTTGTTTATGTTTCATATTAAGTGTTTTCATGATAATTATTAAAAGAAAACTAAAATTAAAAGCCTTGTGTTTAATTGTCAATATTTTTTTTATTAAATTGTTTTTTTAATTTCAATTTCATTATTGATTTTTTTTGTTATTATCACAAAGATGAAGATGTTTAGTATTTAAAACTGTAAACAAAAATGCCGGTTGTTTTTTAAAAAATTAAAAATGGCGTTCCGATTCAAAAACACCCCGATATTACAAATGCCACTATGATGTCATAATGTACCATTTAAAAAAATAAAATCGACCTGTACGAGGATTTTTTTTGGAAAGTGACTATTAACAAAGAAATTGTGTGTGCGTTACTTTGGGATCAACTTTATATTTCTTTGTACCGGGTGTTCAAAAACTGGCGCACCAACTCAATGGTTTGTGATAGAGAAATGCTAACATATAAAGGTAAAAATAGTTACTGATAAACAACGAATTTTAAATAAATGATATGTGACCATGATTGTCTAACAACAATCGTGATCGCAATAGAATTTTATCAACAATAAAAATAAATTATTTTTTAAACGGTTTCTTAGGAAACAATTCCCAGCACCTCTAGAAATTGTAATTTTTTGCTGAATTTTAATTTTTTTAATTAAAAAAAAAAACTGCTAAAGTCCGATAGTAAATTAAAAAATAATTATTCATCATTGTGTTGGGGTATGATTACATAAAAAGAAAAAACTAACATTAAAAAATGGTGAAAATTGAAGAAGTTAACAAAATTAAGTTTGTAGCCCCAGATTTTTAAAATATGACTTTAGGATTTTTTTACCATTTCTCCCGTAATCTACACATGCTTCTCAACTCAACAGCCAGTTTTAGAGCAGCTCAGTTTATGTATTACACAGAATGTTCGCGAAGTTGAGGCGTTCCTTTTAACACGAGATACTATGCATTATTCTTAATAGTTTTAGCGTAAATCATCATAAAATGTTTTTAACAACGGAGATTTTTTTTTAAGTTTTTCTGAAATTTTGAGTCCGGTCCTGTCTAACTGCCGTTTTGAAATGATGGCTTCAAAATAATCTACCTTATTATTGTGGATACCAGATTTTCAATAATGTTACTTTTATTATTATTTTTTCATACTCTATGTAGTCTCTGAACACCGCAGCTGCATTCTGATAGCATTGCTCATACAATTTCATGAAAATTGTAAGATTGTTATTATTGTAATAGTGAGCCTTTTCGGCTAATTAAACAATGGTATAATGTACCTAAAAACTGTACCTGTAAGATAAAAAATTTAATCTCTAAAACCTTACAAAAATTAATCGGATTATAGAGGTTTGACTGTAGTTAATTGAATTGAATGGTTGAAATTATTTCCCTTTAACTCATATTTTGTTCTCAATCAATGACAAAAAGAAGATTATCATCCTTAATAATTTGCCAAATGAGTTTTCCGTTTTTTTTTTGTATTTATTTGCGAAGTTAGACAACACACAATATAGTGGAGCGCCGACCCGCATGCACTTATCGGCATAGGTGCTGCCTTGAGTGTTGCACATTAAACGCGTACTTAGCAGAACAATAACACCACATGATTGTAAATGTACGTAGATGACGTTTTTCAAGCCAAATAAACACAAACCGTGCGTGTGTGACGTCTGCACTTTGGAAGGAAATCTTCCAACTACGTTCGCTGCAATCAAACGGAAGTGTCGCTGGTTTTCGGCTTTTCCTGCATCCGGTGCACTAATTTATATCACTTCTCTCGTTTGCTAAAGTGTGCACATGTTATGACATTTTCTTGTGTTTTTCCGAGTGATTTTTTTCAATGAATCCGAATTTCTAAGGATGACCAGAAGGTAAAACGTCTTTGATTTTTTTTGGCGGTCATACAACGATTGAAAAACACGCTTCTCCGTTTCTTTCGCACAACGGACGGTCCATTCAAAATCGCGTTTCATTGATGATTTCCGGGCGGCACGATTCCATTTTACGCGATTTAATTATTAGTTGTTACATATTAATATGGAAAAAATATGTAATAAGTTCATGCGCAGCGCTTGTGCACACATGTGTCTCATTCTTCGTGCGATAAAAAGATCTCAAATTAAGTTAGTTCAACGACCTTAACTTAATTATTATTGTCGCATTCGTTGTCTCATTCATTCAAAAAAATCAACTGAAGAAAAAAGCGCCGACTAAGACTTCAAATATCGGGTTGTGTTCTCAGATTTAAATCCAATTTCACTGCAGTATGCACTGAAAGGTCAGCATCGTTTTGGTGCTGCATCAGGCCGCAACCTTTACATATCTTTAGAGAAAATGCCAGTTCTTGCATTAAATTTTTCTCAAGTCAGTGTGGACTAACAGGAAACCTACAATCTGTATTACAAAAAGACCAACCCCGGAGTGAGTGGTCGGACTAAAGAGGTTTCACTGTATCGAAAATACAGGGTGACAAAATTTATTATGGTTTTGTAGTATAAATTTATATAAAATTTTTCATTCGTTTTTATAACACGACCCAGGTGTTAATCTTTGAATAAATGTTTCTTCTCTAAAGAGAATTCTCTCATAATCCGCGTGTTCCAAGTGTTTAAATCCCGCGCACGATAATTTGAGTGTGTAAGTAACCATTACCTGTTCGATAACTTTATAAATTGCCGGTCAAGATTTCGGAACACGTCGTGGTATGCGGATGGTATGCTTGTGGTGACCTTGTGGGCACTTATTTAATAGGTACATACGATTTCTACGATACAGTTTGCTCATTATGCTGTTTACTTCCTTCTAATTTTATGTAAATAATGGTACGCCTTCCTTTTTTTGTTAACGCCACTCTATAATTAATTTATTTATTATTCATTCATCAGTTTTACGTATGATCCGTGCACAAGTTCTGCTGTCAAAATATTTTCAGCCGTTTTCTTGAAAAATGAATGATTTATTCAAATTGATGTGATGTCAAATGCTAAGAGTGTGCACGTTATATTCGAGTGTGAGGTTTTCTATACTAGTTATTTAAGAGAAGCAGAGTTTATGACTTATGCATGAGAGGACAAGTGCAGGAACTTGCGACATGGTACGTGCTCAATATCTGCAAAGGGTGACAACCGGACACCGTTGCTAGCCCTTCAAGTAACTTTTTTCTTACAACCCTATGAATGAATAATCTCAGCGACCATTTGTAATTTAAATGATATTATAATGAATTTATAAAATTGTTAGGTATTTCGCAAAGTATCTAATTAAACGAAAGAATAAAGTCAAAGTTTTGGTCCGAAAATTGGTAGTGTGACCACAAACTTGTTTGTTTCTAAAAATCTCGTTAAAAAAGTATGGTTGTTTTCAAGTTGAAGTTTCGGAAAGATTTTGGCTTTACTGAATTTTGAAAATTGGCGATAAATTTTGAGTAATTTGTCTTTGCATTTCCAAAAAGACGAATTTGTCCCAGTTCTCAGAATGTCATTTTTGACTAATTCTGTGATTAGAAAAGGTCATTTTCGACCAAATTTGATGATTTTTGCGTTCCAGTTTAATAAAAACTGAAGGAAAACTTGATTTTTGGTCTAAAAACGTGTTTAAATCCTCAGGACTTGCAAAAATAATATAATTTTTGACATAATTCTGTGATTTATTGTCTTACTTTTTAAGAAGTTTTTCGCAATAATTGAGTTTTTGCTGAATAAACGCTTAGAAAAGGTAAATTTTTGGTCATTTTTGTCCAAATTAAATTTGGTGATTTTTCCGTTCTAGTTTAATAAAAACAGGAAGAACAACTTGATCTTTGGTCTAAAAACGTGTTTAAATCTTCAAAACTTGCAAAAATAATGTAATTTTTGACATAATTCAATGATTTATTGGCTTACTTTTTAAGAAATTCTGCGCAATAATTGAGTTTTTGCTGAGAGAAGGTAGATTTTTGATCATTTTTGACCAAATTTGGTGATTATTTCGTTCTAATTTAATAAAATCAGGAAGAAAAACTTGATTTTTGGTCTAAAAACGTGTCTAAGTCCTCAGAACTTGCAAAAATCATATCATTTTTGACATAATTTTGTGATTTATTAGCTTACTTTTAAAGAAGTTTTTTGTAATAATTGAGTTTTTGCTGAGTAAACACTTAGAAAAGGTAAACTTTTGGTCATTTTCGACCAAATTTAGTGATTTTTTCGTTCTAGTTTAATAAAAACAGGAAGAACAACTTGATTTTTGGCCTAAAAACGTGTTTAAATCTTCAGAAGTCGCAAAAATAATGTCGTTTCAGTCTTAATTTTGTGATTTATTGGCTTACTTTTTAAAAAATTTTGGGCAATAATTGTTTTTTTGTTGAGAAAAAGCTTAGAAAAGGTAAAGTTTTGTTCATTTTCGACAAAATTTAATGATTTTTTTCGTTCTAGTTTAATAAAAACAAGAAGAAAAACTTGATTTTTGGTCTAAAAACGTGTTTAAATTGTCAGAGCTTGCAAAAATAATATCATTTTTGTAATAATTTTGTGATTTATTGGCTTACTTTTTAAGAAGTTTTTCGCAATAATTGAGTTTTTGCTGCACAAACGCTTATAAAAGATAAATTTTTGGTCATTTTCGACCAAATTTAATGATTTTTTTCGTTCTAGTTTAACAGAAACAGAAAGAAAAACTTGATTTTTGGTCTAAAAACATGTTCCAATCTTCAAAACTTTCAAAATAATGTAATTTTTGACATAGTTCTGTGATTTACTGGCTTACTTTTTAAGAAAACTGTTTAATGAGGAAAACAAATTTTACCAATTTCGGTTTTATTTTGTTTTTTGAGGAAAATTAGTTTCTGTCTTATTTGAAATCTTGGAATGTTCTCACGATTTGAAACGACCAAAAATGATTTTTTAGCAAATTCTCACTTTTCCATCTTTATAATTAAATATTTTCGCAGAATTGTCAAATAATACATCCAGCGAAGCGTAACATTTTAATTGTTTATACTTTACTTAAAATTTACGAATGGTTTAAAATTATAATTGATCATATCAACAGTACTGAAACAAAACAAAAATGAAACGTCTTGTGTCGTTTTTTAATCAACCAATAAAAGTCCCTAATTACGTATTTACATCCCGTCTTTCTTAGTTCGGACAATAAACTTAAACGTATCTATTTTGGGGGCAAGTTCCCAAGCGGCATTGCTAAAATAGAAAACGCATAACTGCGTCTCGACGCTGTCTAAAACCGAGCGTCGCTTTTTTTGGCGCCACTTCTTCACCATCTTCTGTCTTTGATAATCACAGAAAGTAAGCACACGATGATAAACAGATGTTTAAAGGCCGGTAGTTGAAGTCAACGACCGCGCCACAGAAGAAAACTTTTCTTTCTCGATAAGGCGATGATTGAATTTTGATGCTGCCGAAGGTATTTCCGGCCATCTGTAACGAAGAAAACATCGTTGTCGTTTTTCTACAACACAGTCATCAGACCGCTCGCTCAATGCTGTTATTATTACAAGTTTCGAGTGGCAATTAAAGCAAACGGCGATAACGTGCCAAACGTTTGTCGGCTTCGCCGAAAAAGAAATCGGGAACAATGTATGAAATGTTATTGTGATACAACGTGAATTGAAATAAGGACTTCAAGCATTCCGGCGTGTCCAGGAGAGCTCGCCGGGACAGTATTTCAATCAAAAACAAAAGCCGGGCTTCAATTCAAAACTGTAGCGTTTCAAGAGGGCCATTCGGCACAGGAAAACAAACGCAAAATGCAGCCTCTAATTATAGCCATAATTACAATAAAAATTTGCTGCGGTTTATTTCACGTTACTTCTCAAACAGAACTGAAATCCGCCTAGATTTGTCCCAATGTGAAGATGTCTGATAGAACTTTTTGAAAGGGTACTAAAGCATAAAAACGCCAATACTTATTCTCAATTAAATAATCAAATCTGCACTCAGAGAAAAAAAAAGTAACTAATCCTCGAAAAGTGTTTCTATCACTATTGTAGTAGTGAAAGAGGCCTCAACTATTTTGTGGGTTAATTTTTACGACTACAACACAATATTCTTACAGTATATTTTACTACATAGTATATTACACTACACAATACGTAATATTATGTGTTAAATGAACTATTTTTTATATACAGGGTGAGTCAATAGTGGGTTCCTTTTGACGTCCTTAAATGCAGCCAAAAATACTAATTCCACTTACCACTTGGATACTTCCTTTGATGTTTAAAAACATTAATTAAATTAACACTGTTTTTTATCTTTAAAATTCGTAATGAAATTTTAGCAAAGCTTTCAAGACACTACCCAGAACAATGTAATCGTGGATTAAATTTATTTTTTTTACTGATTACCGATCTGGTCAGCTGAAATCACTATTATTTTAGAATTATTGGTTGCATATTTATACAAATTCAGAAATAACCCACTATTGACTCTCCCTGTAGTAGATGTTACTGTTAAGGTGATTCGAGTTACTATCAAATTTTAATTGGTATTTTTTTCTTTGACGAGGTAGGTAATAAACTAATAATAATACACAGTGATTATAAATATTTATATTTTATTTTATTAAAACGGATATACTATTTACAAAAAATAGCTAATGAAATTGATAACATACAGTAGCTACAATAATATTTTGGACCTGTAATTTATGATTCGTGAAGTATATCTACAATAATACTACATTTATAATTTTTTTTAAAAATACGTTAAATACCTAGGTGTGTGTACAGTCACAATCGAAAAGAATGACACCCCTACCAACCGGGCCGAAAGTCCGACTAAACTCTTTTAGGTCATAAATTACAATAAACAGCTTGGTTTACAAACTGTCCAGCTAGTTTACACAATATCCAGCTGGTTGATAAACTAGCCAAACGTATACAGTAACCGTGTCATTCTTTTTGATCGTGACTATACTCTATAAAATTTAGAAAAACCAACCTTCATTATTGTCGTTTATTAAAATATTAGAATACTTCAAAACAAATAAAATCATAAGTAGTTTCCAAAAAACATTTTTACAAGGTTTTTTAATATGAAATAGTTATTTCTTATTTATAAGCAAATCTAATGTTAGTACTAATTGTTTGATGGCGTCCTCTTCAGCAGAGTAGTGAAGATGTCTCAAGTTTGTATCTGTTAAAAAATAAAATACCATCTTCTAAACATTAGCAATACAAGAACAGAATAAAACGATTATCTATTAAAAACAATAAAAAATCTGTCAATCTAAATTCCACAGCAAGAGTTGATCTATAAACTATAAGTTCTTTTCAGGCAGAATAAAGCGTTTTTCTACAATTCTCATTTTTTTTTCTTTTCTAAGCAAAGAGGATTCTATATAAAAGACTTTTTGAACTTACCGTATTATAATTTATAAGTCATGAAAGGGAATATGATCGCCATTGTCAATCACGCTTCTTCAACTGGACCTTCTATGTATCTTTTATTTATCTGTAGCACTCCTATATGAGATCTTACGTAATTTTTACATTCTGTAGTAAATATTACAGCTAAGTTTTGATTAAGTAGTGAATTCTACACCTAAATTGCAGTTGATTTTACTATTCACTTGCTTCATAAAATCTCCACAAGAAACAAGAGTTCAACTTACCTACTGTTTGTGGTATAGAAAATTATACCTCGCACTAAGACTACTTTTTACTAGTAACATCTACACTTCTAGTGGTAATATTAAATACCTTATTGTTCTTCTATAATATAATTTATATTTAAGAGTTGCATATACCTACCGTACTTTTCTGATGCAGTAGTAACAATATTTTTCTAAGTGTACTTTTTGTACATTTTTTACATTTTTGTACATTTGTACAAATATTTTCTTTTGCTAAGAAAGTACCTAAACCTAATGCTTTGTAAAGTCAAAAATATGTATTAACATAAAAAGAAGAAAAAAACTTAAAAGATACCTAAGGATAATTGCCTTGTTCTCTATAAAATCTATAACAAATAAAACCAAAACTTAATTTGTTCATTATTACGAGTGAATTTAGTGTTTCATTTGAATTTTTCCAAAGACCAAAAGCCGTCTACTTTTTACAACTAACTAAATATCTTTAGACAAATATTACAAATTTTGAGAACCACCATTCTGATCCTAATGGGGAAATAAGTGCTTCAGTATTAAAACAAAAAACTAGCTAAAACATCTGTTGCCTGTAACAAATTTTCGAATCCATTTCTCCACTGGTATTTTTAATAATTGAGTTCGCACTGAATTGCGCTTGAAACGGCAACTTTTTTGTGTACATTCCACTCAAACACGTCAATGCCAAAAAAAATGTCACGGGTTAAATGAGGTTCGCTTGTGTTATAATTTTATAATAAGTCACGATTCATTGAAAATAATTTTTTTGTAAAGCAATTTCGCCCAAATGTCGTTACTCATAACTCAACCATCCTAGTTCAAGTCTGCATATTAATAACTGTGCCAAAACAATCATCGCCGGGTTATTTTTAGTTTTTTCAGCTTTTTTAAACACGATTGGATTACGTATTAAAACAAACACGAATGCGAAAAAAAGGCAAAAACTGCTTTCCTAAAATAGCGCACTGTATCCTAATCGTCTTGTTGGCATTATAATTATTTTTAATTTGATAGTGCTTTCTATAAATAAACAGCACCGGATAAAATTGTACAGATAGTTGTTACACATTCGCTACTTGTTGATTTCAGTTGTGCGATTTTTGGTTTTCCAGCCTCTACCTGTTATCACGCTTTGCAAACCAATTTTTGACGCCAAAACTGCGATAAAGCGACTACACATATTCGATCTGCATCGTTCTGTATGCCCTCAATAATGCTCACTGATATCGTTGTTTGCTTTAAACGTCGCTCCCTTATTTGTCATGTTTTTATCCTATTTCACTCATGGGACTTTGTTGTAGATAGATAGCGCTGTGCATTTGCTCTGTTTGCTAGTTTTCTGTGCATGGTGCGAGCAGTGAGGACCGTTTTTTCGATTTTCACGGATATGTTTCAATAATTATGCATTTCGCAACGATGGCAAAGTATGATTTTTGCGTGTAAGTTGGTCAGGGAATAAACGGTTGTAAAACACTAATTTTACCAAGTTTGGAGCCACGATGCTTAGATAAGTGTATTACATGGTATCAAAGCTTGATAACGTATCACTGTACAACTACAAAATATGTTCAGAGTCATTGATGGAAAGCCTAATGAAAAAACGGGAATTCTTCGGTATGTTGCAGTTCAACATCAAAAATTATTATATCCAATTTGGGTCCAAACGTCCGGTTCGAAGACATCGAACATCTACTTTTACAACACGGAGCTGTCGTTGCATGTGATAAACTTACCTCAAAAGATCCCACCACACAAACGGTGCAAATTACTTTCGAAAGCACGGAACAAGCTCAACAGTAAGCCTAGTAGTAATTTTTCCAAGTCCTCTTTGCTCAATCGATCTGATTCCAGGGCCGTAAATCAACTTAATGGTATAGAAATAGATAGTAGACCCATCAAAGTGGAATTGGCTGTGGAAAAACGGGGCCGTAGGGGACCTCGAGGGCCAGGCGCCCCTTTCGGGGGCCTGCCTGGTCAGAGTAGACAAACGGATTTTCCATTAAGAATACTTGTACAAAGCGATATGGTAAGGCTAGTGAAGCTCGGATTTTTTTGGTTATGTTATTATGGTAGACTTTTCTCCTTTTCGGAACCTAGGTTGGAGCTATTATAGGGAGACAGGGATCGACGATACGACAGATCACTCAACAGACGAGAGCGAGAGTCGACGTTCATAGAAAAGACAATGTAGGGTCGTTAGAAAAAGCCATCACTATTTACGGAAATCCGGAAAATTGCACAAACGCCTGCAAACGAATTTTAGAAGTTATGCAGCAAGAGGCCAACAACACGAATAAAGGGTACGCCAAAAAATATTACTAGCCTAGTTTTTGTTAACACAGCTAACAAATAACCGAACATGTTCGTTCTAAACCGCACATTTGAGGTATGGTGAGTTCCAACAGTGATATTCATTCCTGCTAAATGGATATATTTTCCTATTATATCGGAAGTTCAAAAAATGTTATTGCACATTGAGTTGCAAACAGAAGACTGTGTTTTTCATTCTATTTTTTGAGTTATTAATATTACGACTAAATGGAAGAGTTACCAAAGGTGGAAATCAAATCTTTTTAAAAAACACTATTTAAAAGTTTTAAAAGCAGTGAATTACAAAAAAATGGCTATATTTAACAGAAATAGAAAAAGTACAGACAAATCGAGCATCAAGTTCTTAATATCAGTAAGAAATAAAAGTAAATGAAAAAAATTATATCGTAAACAATATTAAAAAAATTTCAAACTTTAGTCACTTTGCTCTCTGTTCCATACTTTTCAAAACGCTGCGAATAAAGAATACAAGAAAAATGTTGGAAAGAAAGTTGTGGAAAATAAAAAAGTCCGTTTAGGCACCAAAGACTTTCAAAGACCCTCAGGCGACATTTTAACGCAAATTGAATTGGAAGCTGTTATTCGGACTATAGGTGATAGTACACGGTATTAATGTTAAGGTGTAGTGCGTATAAAAATTAGAATTTTTTATAAAAATTAATTCTTGTCTTTGAAAACAATTTTTTTTTAAAACATTTTTTGCGTTTTATTTCAACTCTTGCTTGCTTGCTTGCTTCAAAAAGCAATAAAATATTTTTTTGTTTCTAAGTCATTTAAGAAAATATTTTTATTTTACAACCTATCAATAAAAAAATCATCGAAACTACAATAACAAAAAAATATATCAATTATAAGCCCATTAGGCTTAAAAGTGTCAGAGGATTCCAAGTCGGCTTTTATTTTTGTGCTACGATTTGTAACTGTGGAGATAATGGACGAAATATGCATGATCAAAATTTTTCCAAAGAATAAAAAAAATAAAAAATTCAAATTAAAAAAATTGCGACAATTTTTGTGCGCAGTATATTTTGTTATATATTTTTTTTAATATTGTTTTCGATAAAGATAAACTTTCTATTTCAGTTTGTGTAGAGGAACCTAAAGTATCGTCGCATTTAAGAATTTCTGTTAAGTTCTATCTCCGTAAGCTTTTGTTCAATACAACTTTCAAATATTTCCATACTGCCAAACAAAACTTATTATTTTTTTTTAATTTCAAATAGGTAGATATTTATAAACTGAACTTATATAGATATAATTTTTTATAAATTCTTTAATCCGAAGGTTTTGGTAATTCGAACGGGATTTTCCAACTTATAATTATAATTTGATTACTAATTTGAAAGGTTTCTTAAAAAAGGTTCTTAAAGTTCTTCTTAAAAGTTTATTAGTGAAGTTTTGGGATGTGCTTGAAATTAGGACATCGAAAACTTTATTTAGAATTAATAATTTTAATATTATTAATTAATAATTAATAAATTATTATTTTCGAAGACGATATTTAGGTATGGTACGTATTTAGTTTCCAGGAAAAAGATCCACTATCACCGAGGCTCTTATAATTTATGATAAACATTTTGCAGCCATGCAGTGTATTTTATTTACGGACGGGACATTCTGTCAACTTTGTTTCGCAAAAAAGATAGTAATTGTTAGTGATGATAGTAATTTAAATGCATGCCGCCAACTTTCCCAAAATCATTATAAATAATTTATTTCGGACGGGACACGAATGCGTTGATTGAGTCGAAAATAAGTAAAAAAAAGTAAATACTTTCGAAATAACAAAAATATGTTAGAGATGCTAGATCTATTAAAGCATAATAAAAAGATTGTGAATGAAAACAGTAACAAGGCGGAAATGTATGATAAAAATGAAAAATTATTATTAGATTACGGACGGGACACAAAAAAATTATGTTAAGTACCAATTTTATTATAACATGAAAATTTAAACAAAAATAAGAAACAATAAATTATTACCAAAGAGAGAACACCGTTCTTGTGAAACTAAATTTGAAGTTAATTAATATTTTGTGGTAAACTTTGGAAAAATAATTGTTGAACTCAAATGGAAACATAAATTCCAATATGAAAGCTCGAGATTTTGTGCACGCACAGAATTCTTTAGCATTATTAATTATTATTTTCTTTGATCGAACTTTGTTCTAACTTAGTCTTTTTCCTGAAAGCAAATACTAAAAGAAGCTAAAATTTGATTTCTTGATATTTTGAAACGATATTAACAGATTCTTCATAAAAATAATTCAGATCAAAGTTTGTGCGAAAGTTGAGAATTACCGTGGAGTGCCTTAATGTGTTTATTTACTTTTAAGAAAAAACTTATTTTTAACTGAGTCAATTTTATGAAATAAATTTTGCTTCAGCTTTTGATTTTGATTTGAATACAGGCTGTTTCACGAGGCCCGCGTCTAATGTACGCACCCAAACATACAAAAGTCACCAAATACTAGATACAAAAAATTCATACTTAATTATTTAATTTTTTGAAACCCATGACAATAGTTGGCAAACTAATAACCGTTATTTTTTAAAACAATTATTACGTGTTCTATCAAGAGACGGAATGAATATGATCTTAATCACTAAATCTCCAAAATCGTTGACATTTTTTTAAGTAAAATTATGTGAAACAGCCCTGTATTTAATGAAATGAAATTTAATTATTTAGTTTTATTTGGAAATAAAGAAACATTTGAAAGTAGTGCTAAGCAGAAGTTTACGAGATAAATCAGATAAAAGAACAGAAATTATTACCGCAGACAACACTTTAGTTTCCTTTGCAAGAACTAAAATGAAAATTTAAAAATTAATACATAAAGATAAAAATAATGCAATCATTATAACAAAAACAAATTTAAAAGATATTAGCAATTATCAATTTGCGCACCAAAACACTGCGAATACGGCTAAAGATACAAAAAATTATTAGTTGTCAGTTTTTCTAAACTTATTAATTTAAAGTTTAAGCGAATTTAAGCAAGATTTCTAAGTTGTCTCCGAAATTGCAAATTGTTGGAACTTACGATCCGTCCAATGTGCCGTTTGGACGGACCCGCCTGTATAATGTATTTTTTAGCGAAATATGTTTGAAAATTCTGGCGCACAACAACCTCATCGGACGTATCATAGGCAAGGGGGGAAACACGATCAAAAGGATAATGCAAGAGACGGACACGAAGATCACCGTCTCGAGCATAAACGACATAAACTCGTTCAATTTGGAGCGAATCATCACCGTGAAAGGAGCCATCGACAATATGAGCCGAGCGGAGGCCCAAATCAGCGCCAAATTACGGCAGAGCTACGAAAACGATCTCCAGGCGATGGCGCCGCAAACGATGATGTTCCCCGGACTGCATCCGATGGCGATGATGGCCACCGCAGGTGATTATCCCCAAGCGAACAATTCGCACGAATAACATATATATGGTGATAAAATGACAACAATGCGCCCGTCTCGGAAATTTTGCTTTGTGGTCATTTTGCGTAGTTTTTCAAATTTCGGGTAACTGGGTATATATGTGTTATTTGGCGGTTTTTGGTACAGGAATTGGTTATGGTTCAAGAGGTCTGTACACAGGTCAAGCCCCCTATCCCGGAATGTATCCCGCAGGTGCGGCCCAGGGCGGAGGCGACAGCCAGGAAACGACCTATCTGTACATACCCAACAACGCCGTCGGAGCCATCATCGGAACGAAAGGCTCGCATATTCGAAATATCATTCGATTCTCGGGAGCTTCCGTCAAGATCGCGCCCATCGACGAGACGAAACCGCAAGAAACGCAAAACGAAAGAAGAGTCACGATTGTCGGCTCACCCGAAGCGCAGTGGAAGGTAACATTATTGTTATTATTATTATTTGACTCAAAAAAGTGGAAGACAATAATTCTGGTAACTTTTACACTCTAGAGTACGGTAGGGTAGGGTAGGGTAGGACAACTTTGGATTTATTTGGAATCCTTCTGAAGTTTTTAAAGTTGTTTCGCAGTTCAAACGATTGCACTTGTGAAGAGCTGATACAATTGATTTTTTTTTTAATTTCAAACACTAGACTGAGTAAATGCAATGTAATAGTAATTCACATTGTCCGATTGTTCCCCGTGGGCTACATCTTGGACATGGATGGAGAGGTATGAACGGATAAGTAAACTAAACAAAATACTTGTACGACAAAAAATTCTAATCGGAGAATATTCTGTTAAATTTGATATATAATTTGATGTCCGTTTTTCGAGCTCCACCATAGGGATCTCAGTCATTATAAGAGATACGAGGTCGGTTAAGTTAGGGCAAAGGTGCACATTTTTATGCTGAAGAATTATATAACTTTGATGTCATTTTTATTTTTTGAATTATTGAGAAAAATAAAAAATTTGTAATTTTCGTTTTTATTTTTTTAAGCGAAAACCAAAAGAACTAAACGTTTTCACGTGGCACATTCTTTTTTACAAGAAATCTAAATCTGTCATCGCCTTTTCCAAGGCGTTCACGATATCAGAGTTACAACACTCAACTTTGGTTTTATTCAGTGTTTTAGCTCACCATAACTATTCTCCGTATTTACCTCATTTTGCTCGAAATTACAAAACCATGTGTAGATATTATCACATGCAGTCAATGAAAATAACATCTAAATAATACTAAGCAGAAAAACTTACCTTGAGACAGTTGAAAAACTTTAGTCCACAAAAAATGCAATTTCGCTTCAGTGAATTTTTAAGTTTCAGAAGCATATCATAGACATTTGTTTCGAACCACTTTACTAATAATTGCCCAGGTTAAGCAAAAAGTCGTAATTACAAAATGCCCCACGTCCCATACTGCCCCACCTTACCCTACCCTACTCTATTGACAGTTTAGGGTCAGGCAAGAACTCACTATTACGGATATTGCTATAAAAAACATAATCCCAACTCTACCATTAATACAGAACGTATTATTTTGCATTTTTATTTCTAAAGTAAACTTTGTTATTATGAGACATTTCCTAACACCTGATTTTTTTAATTTAATGTTAAAAATTCAAGATTTACTTTTTCACGCCGAAATCGGGTACGTATTTAAATATGTTTGTGGATATTGTGTGTTTGGAACAGCAATACCAATTATAAAGGCGTGCTTTTTAATTTAAAAGCAAGGAAAACGTCTGCTGTATTAGCAGTTATAATATCTATTAATTACGTAAAACTCGTTAGAACTGCCCTATCCCAATAGAGTTTATAATTGTCATTTTCACGAAGTGAATCGAGTTCATATCTATAACAGGTTAATTTGGTCTGAAACAAACCTGAATTTTGGCCATATTATGTTTAACTTTATAGTCTGATGCACCTAAAACTTAACAAGAAGAAATGGGAAGTATTCGTACTGTTCCAAAACGGTTCGTTCCATCGTAAAGAGCAGATTAAAATCTAAACAATAGAATTTTTTTCTCAAAATTTTGAATGTCTACGAGAAAGTATTTACATTTTTTTTAATTTTTTTTTCACAATTACGGCAAAACTATTCGAAAAAGTAGAACTATTTTGATACTTTTGATTTGATTTTGATTAACGTCAAGAAAATCGCCGTATGCCCAATAGTTTTTTAGTTATATATTTTTTTAAATTTTGCATATTTTGAATCATTATTATTATTTTTAATTACCATGTCTTTACTAGGTACTAATTAGTAATTGCCGCGTCAGTGTCGCCGATTGAAGATTGTCAAAAATAAACCCCAAAAGTAGATTAGAAATGTTCCATTATACTTATTTTTTCAGTTTCAGTTCAAAATTAAAAAATCGCTTCTGTTGGGTACTCAAAAATTCACAATACTGCTGTTCACTAAAAATTACTGAAATTCACTGACAATCTTAATTAGGAAAATGCCGCTTTGTTCAGTTACGAGTTTTGAAGCGTCCGTCTGTGAAAACGGCAAGTGACAAACTGAATAAAATTAATCATAAAATAATTCATGACAAAAACACAATCTGTTTATGTAATCAGTTGCTGTAAAAGTGCGATCGTGCGAACAAAGAGGTTTGTATGATAGATTGATTTTTGCTATACTTCTTACTACCTAAAATTCATTCGGTAATATTTACAAAACCTAGTACTATGTAATAAAAATAAACTAATAAATAAAGCCCGCACTGGCCGTGCCAGTGAGACAGTCCAATTTAAATCGAAAATTTAGATAAAGGTCTTTATTATTTTTTTTTCACATGGACACGAATTAACAGTTCGGCCATAAATTCAATTTTTCATGTATATTGCAAGTTGTTTTTGTGTTTTTTTCAGGCGCAGTATTTGATTTTTGAGAAGATGCGAGAGGAAGGTTTCGTCGCTGGATCGGATGATGTACGATTAACGGTGGAAATAATGGTTCCTAGCTCGCAAGTCGGCCGAATCATCGGCAAAGGAGGTCAAAATGTTCGCGAACTACAACGCGTAACCGGAAGCGTAATTAAACTGCCAGAACAGGGTGCTTCTCCTCAAGAGGATGAAACAACGGTGCATATCATTGGACCATTTTTCAGTGTTCAAGTAAGTCACCCCTGTTTCTCAAAAACCTCTAAATTTAAATAACTTAAAAAATGCAATTTCGACAGTAAGTATTCTGTATTAAAATGTAATGAAAAATATGAGACAGCAAAGATAAAGACGTTTTGTTATGAATGTTTGTTGTTGCAGTCGGCGCAACGTCGCATACGCGCCATGGTATTGCAATCAGTAGTGCCTCTTCAGGGAAGACCGCGTCAACCGCGCCAACCAAAAGACCCCAGCCAATCGGAAGCCGCCGCTGCGTTGGACCCACAACAGCAGCAACAGCAAACGCCACCGCAGCAGCAGCAACAACAACAGCAGCAACCACCACAACAACAGTAACGCCAGCTAGCAACATTCACTGCCCTGTGCATGGGTTTATGCATACCCTATTGTACAATTAACATCTCGAGGCCTTCCACTAATGCAATATCATCCTTCCAGTCTTAGTGTCGTCGTAGCGCATTGTTGTCGCCGAACACAACCAAATATTAGCTGTGCGCGCGCGTGTTTTAACTCTATTAAATTAAGTAAAACAACAACAAGAAGAAGAAGAAATGTGTGAACCGCGAATACCTCAGCAAGTGCTTTATTGCCGATACGTCCATTTTGTTCAGTTTGATGATTTTCCGCTACACTGGAGTTTATTTAAGTTATTGGTTCTAGTGGAAAGTTTGGAGAAGAAACAGGAATATGGTATGATAAACTGTGTGCCCAACGTTACAATCTACCTCAACTAATCAAAATAAAGTTACAAGTTATAGCCATAGTAAATTTCCGTTACGAGATACAGCAACCAACCAACCATTCAAACCTCACTCACTCACAACCAGCAGTGTTTTCTTTTGTTGTACACGATCTACCTGATGAAAGGACTACCAAAGACAAGGCGTTGTTACAAACCATTGTTTATCGCTTCACTGGATTTTGACCGCTCGCACCTAAACAAACTATCGACGAATTCAGCCAAAACATTTCGAAAGACAGGATTTTCAACCGAGCAAGCAAGAGCAGTCACCGTTATCCATCTGAAGAGTCCCACTTAAACTAGCACTACATCAAAACAAGGCGAAAGTTCCTCTGCAGAGTCCGGTGGCAGAGGATGCGAGACGGCCATCACAACGGACAGGAGTCACAACTCTTGCATCCTCTGCGCTGTTAACGTGGCTGTTGTTAATTATTAAGTGTGAATGAAGAGCTTTAATAAGAAAATTTTGATAATATTAATGCGAAATTGTTGTGCGTGTCTTTATTATTATTATTGTGTTTGAATTTGAAGAGACGTGGCAACGATCTTTCAATTAATTACTATTTAAAATGGAAACTGTTAATCAAAGTGTGCGTGTGGAAAAAGACATTTTTAACTCTATTGTAATATTATTGTTAGGAGATTGTTAAAATAATGTTTGATAAAGATGCGGCACGCTCTCCAATTATTATTATTTGTTTAACGGAGTGCCGAGGCCGTGTCGCATCTTTGATTTTTCTTCGTGATTGATTGTTGCTGAATTATTATGATACCAGATAGGACAGCTGTTGCGGCCTTGCTGCCTTGCGTCAAGGTCGGCCGCGCCCCTGATAGTACAAACTCGGGAGGTATAGATTGGGCCTAAGAGCCCCCGGTTTAGTCCGGACTTGTAAAAAATATTTTTGATAAAAATTGTTTGTTGGGGAGGATATTTTTTGTTAGATTTTTTAAAAAATAATTATAGCGGGGTCGCTATTTTAAAAAATTGTGAAAAAATGGATATATTATTATATGAATATATATTTATTAATTATGTATAAATGAAAGAGAAAATTTGAATTATTTGTACAGATTTATAAGTGTGCCAAAGTGCGAAGATGTTACCAGAATCAAGTTCTGTATTTATTTATTAAAGTTAGACTGTTCAAGGGTTCATGTATTTAAAACTGGCAGTCATTGGTTCAGCACTTTCTGATACCCCCATCAACAACAGTCGGGTCTCACACAAAACACTCTTTTCGGACACAATCATGCAATCGTACAAAACGAACGGCTCCAAAGTACAAAGTCTAGTTCAAAATTTAACGATTACCATCCCACTAGTCTAAAAACTGGCAAACGACAACTCGTTCGCCAGCTTTCAGTCTACGGTCGTCGATCAATCGATCCATTTGTTTCACACAAGCATCAATAACAACAACAACAACAACAACATCAAAAATCTAACGCATTTCATAGCTAGATTATAATTTCTGTTGCAAAATTAATATTACAAACATATTCGGACTATAACAATTCTCCCCCACCCCCCAAAAGATGAAGAAAACGACACTTGAAACGAAAAATTCCATCCATCAGACATCACCGAAATCCGCCAAAAGAATTTTGCAGACGCGTGCCGCGAAATAATGGAAAATTTTCGAAATAATGCGCGCGCATCCCGGTCTTAAGCTTCAACACAACTAGACTAACCGATTCCATGTAATGCCTACGTTTAAAAATCGGTAAATCAATTGATTATATTTAAAAAGCAAAGGAAAAACACTATGTTATGGTATAAATAGTGCCTAACCAAAGTCTCGCGTCGCTAAACGATTTTCAGTGGACAAAAGATTGCTTTCTGCTGTCGTATGTGTGTTTAATCGAAAATTAATGTTGACTTTTAGGGTTTTCTGTTCAATGACGAGGCAGTCTGTTGTGACACTAGAGTTTCAAAGTTTAGCTTCCCGTGAATAAATTTGAGAAAACAAAGTGTTCAAGTCGTTTAGAGACGCAGATTAAAATGAAAAAGTATATAAAATAGTTATAGTTTGAATTGTAATGCATTTCATAATTATTTCATTAAGTTAATAGTTAAAAGTGATTTCAAGCAAACCGTTTTCGAGTAAAGTTGCATCTACAATAGCATGAAGATGTTAATAGGGTTTACGTGAAATCAAACCATCCTATAGTATATAGTTAAAAGCTACTACCTACTACTACATGTATAATTCTTCACCTGATGAATTTTATAGTTTGTCGTTTTTACTTGAGTGTATGATTATTTTATTGCAACCACTTATAGTTAATAGTATACATGTTGAACGATAAAACAATGCTGGACGGAGACTGACTGTGCAAACCAGCCGCTGTAGATTAGGTACCTTAGACACGGATAATCGTACTAAAGGTTACGAGATGGAAAGCGCCGCGTTTTGCATTGCAGTACTTTAATCACCACCAAAAACAAACATTATTACCGTTTAGTATTGTACATTATCCGATCTAAGAAGTAAACTACCTCAGTAATTAATATATTTCTATAAAATTTAATTTGTTGTTCAAGTTTTACTTTCTTCTGGGTTTTCGATATATTATATAAGTTTGAAAATTTTCTGGTGAATGCTATTTGTACAACAGAATCTTATATAGTTCATAGTCGAAAAAGTACTTGTGTAAGTGTGCCATTCTTTTGTGAATGTTATTATCGTAAAAGTTTGCTTTCATCAATCAACATCTACAACGCAGTCAACAACAAATGTTTTCTCTCAGGAATTATAGCTCAGGACTTTTGATGTTTTCTCCGCATAGCAAAGAGGATTATATTATTCTGATTGATTTTTCGGGCTTGCCTTACCATAGTTTTCATCAACTTAATCAATCAGATACTAAGCGTTGCGTAAACACAATAAAATTATTTGTTGTTTCATGTAGATGATGATTATTAGTCATGTGAACTCTTCATTTTTTTCTCATATGGCAGAGATGTAAATATCTTCATAGCTCTATGTATCGGTTCTCTCCAGAATGAAGTTTCATGAATTGGCATACTTGATTCAATCGTTTGTTTGTCCATTTATTTCAGTAAATAAATAGTGTTCCCTTAATGACCGACTTTTATTTACACATTTAACGATACGTGACTCTTTGGCGCCCAACGTGGGGCTGGCCACACAATTTAGGCGCCCAACGTGGGGCAAGCACTATCAATAGAGTTCAATATTTTATATAATCTTGTAGGTGAGTAATTTGGAGACATAACTTATCAATTATCGGGTAATTCGTGCCGTCTTTGGCTGACGGTTAAATTTAGAATAGCCTGTATATAGTACGGCGCATAATTTTCCAATTGTAGCTAAATTATACTTACTAAATTTACGTAGTAGGATAATGGGTCACTTTAGCTTAGTGATGTTCTTCGATTTACAAGTGCGAAACCAAAATGAGTTCGGAAGAAATTTTCACATATTTCGATATCTTCGATTACATCGTTTTCGGCGCAATGTTACTAATATCGTCGCTGATTGGTGTTTATTTCGCCTTCTTTGCTAAAGTCAAACAAGACACCACTTCCGAATATCTCATGGGAGGAAAAACGATGGGAATATTTCCCATATCGATGTCACTCATCGCCAGGTAAGAACACATTTAATCAACCAACAAACAAGTTTTCCTTAATTAAACATATCGACAAACTGTTTCTTTTTCTCAACAATCAAACAATCAGTCGTGGCCGTATGGTACGACCTTTTCAACAAATTCGCACCATCCAGTGGTTCATCATGAAACGAATCATCTTCGCCGTTTTCGTTTCCGGTCAAGAGCACATTTTCCAGTTTTGTGACAAACTTGGTGTCGTAAAAGCGATGAAACAGCCAAGCCCTCAACACGACAAAAACTTTAATTTTAAAACAGACTTTATCCTGTGCGTGATGTAATTCCTTGTAAGTGCTGTGGAGCTGGTTAAAAATTTCCGTGCAAACTTCCGGAGTGAATTCCTCGCAATAACGAATCCGCCTCACTTTGCAATTATACAAAACATCGGTCAGTAAGTAAAGTCGGGCGAGTTTTTTCACCGGATTCGTGGCCACATTTTTGAACGAGTCGACCAAAACTTGCAAGACATCACCTAAAGCGTTCGAGTGGCTCACACAGAACACCATGGCTTCGGAAACCGAGCTTTTACTCGTCGTCAAATGTTTGATCAAAGAAACCAAACGCGCCGTTTGCGATTCGGACAAATTCGCTTCAGTTTTGGGGTTTTTGATCAATTCTGGAGGCATGCCTTCGCGATAATTCGGCGCAGTCGGAGGGATCCAAACTGATCCGTTCTCATACATTCGGAACGGTTTCATCGACCAGGAATTTTTCGGGTCACCGTTCAACATCGAATACAACTTCCAGCGGTAGTAGGTGTGGGCTGGGTCTTGAAAATCTGACAGGAATTTAAATTCGGGATTCCCCGACTCCATGTCCATTATCAAGGCTTCAAACTCCGGCCCTTCCCTTATCACAAACTCGATCATTCGGTGGATGATCATTAGAAGGTTTCGGTCGAAGGGTATCGTGACTTTGACCACGGTTTGCGTCAAGTCTTTCAATTCACTCTTCGCGACGTTCGTTTGCGCGTTAAAGGGTAATCCCGAAGGAGGTGGAGGTGAATACAGTTTGTACAGTTCAGGGGGGATGTGGACGGGATACGAGGGGATTTTGACTGATTTGCCCCAATTGATTCTCATTTCTTCGTGGTTTTTTAATCCGTTCATTGCGCGTTCGGCGTCCGAACGGCTCATAAAAGCCACAAAACCGCAGTTCGCACTTCTCGAACTCGTCTCGTTACGAGGCCACATAATCTACACGACAAAATAGAAAACACACGATTTACAACATTTACGATTGTTCGGCCCCCATAAATCTGTAAAGAAGCTTAAAAGGCCGATTCATATAAGCAAACTTGTCTCGTGTATTTCACATATTTCAATATCCACTGTTGCCAACATGGTGAATTTTTCACATTTTGGCGAATTCTAATATCAAGCAAAGAATTGGACAAAAATATGGAACCAAGCGTTTTGTACCTAAACTATGTACCGCACGAAAAATTAGTTTTAAAAATGTGTTCAAGAATTTTTTTTTCGATGTTTCCTTAAGTTTTCGACTTTTTCAAAAATTTGTTTTTCAAATGGTGTCCCACCTTTGGTACAAGATTATGCTCTAAAATAACTTCTAATTCAATAATGTTTCAACGAATGTTTTTTTCTGATTAATTATTAAAGTTTAATAATTTATATAAATAAACATTGGTTCAAAAATAATAATATTAAGTTAGAAATCATTTTTAGAGTATAATCTTTTACCAAAAAAATTGCCGTAATAAGGTGACATTTGAATTTTTTTTAATAACTCGAAAAAGGAAGGAATTTCGAAAAAAAAATTTTTTTTGAAAAATTATCTCATTTTTAAAGTAGTTGATGATGTACTAATTAATTTTTTGTGAGGTACATAAGTTTTGACAGAAAACGCTTGGTCCCACACTTTTGCTCCACTCTGTATAAAGAATAGATATTATTCTACAGATTTTGTTGATAAAAATTATAAATATACTGTTGGAGAACTCTCATTTTTTTAGTTAGTCAACTTTGTTTTTTTAATGTAAAGTTTTGAAATAATGCTAAAGAATAATCTAGAAAAAGCCTAAACAAAATTATAATAATGTTTTGAAAATGAGCAGAGTAAAATGTTTAAACAGAATTTGGAAAATGGAGAAATGTTTATAAAATACTTTTGAATACAGTCTACAAAACTAATAATTTCAAAAAAGAATCCAAAGAAGAGTTTAGAATCGAATATTAATATTAGCTATTTCAAAACTATAGAAATGTGAACGTCGCATTTTCTCTCAAAATTACTCATGCACTTCAAAAAGTTAATAACTAATGTAATTTATAGTTTCAATGAGAGATCTAATCATTAATAATTATTTTACATTTTTATCAACCTTATTAAAAAAAATAATAATTCGGTAAAATGCGACGTAGGCATTTCTATAGTTTTGAAACAGCTAATATGTATTAAAAAAAATCTAAAAAAGAGCAGTCTACATTTCAGATTTACAGCCGGCTTTAGAAAAGAATATTAAGAAAAATGCAGGGAAGAATGCAGAAATAAAGAAAAAATAATAAACAACAGTGTGAAAAATTTTTAAACGAACCTATTAGCTGTTTCAAAACTATGTAAACGCCAACGTCGCATTTTACCAAATTATCTTTTTAATTAAGGTTGATAAAAATGTAAAATAGTTATTAATGATTAGATCTTCCATTGAAACGATTAATTACATTAGCTATTAATTTTTTCAATTGCATAAATAATTTATAACAACTAATTTTGAGAGAAATTGCAAAATTGTTTACATAGTTTTGAAACAGCTAATATATACGCGTAGGACAATTTTTAACAGTCGCAGAGTGAAATTGAGAAGAAAAAAATATTTCAAATGAAAATAATCATTATAAATAACAATTATGCATAAAATTATCAATTATTAATTGAGTAATAGTTTTTATTAACATTTTTGTTTATTAAATGATTCAAAAAATTAGAATAGTCAAAATAAAAGTACCCATTCATTCATGGAAACACAGGGATTACACTACAGGTCATAACTTAAGACCAAAATTCCAATTAAAAAATTATTCCAATTCTTAAATCTGATAAACATTTAAATTTATATATTAATTTTGTTAGGAGACAAATCAGAAATTAAAAAAACATGTTTGTCACCAGGTCACCACGCCATCTTTAAAATTTAAAGAAGATGAAAGAAGAATCTTAAGTAAAATCTAGAAAAGAGTACAGAAATAATGCTACAGAATAATCTAGAAAAATTGTAAACGAAAATAAAGCTGTAGAGTGTATAGTCTAAGAAGTATTTATAAAATAATTTTAAGTGCAGTCTACAAAATTAATAACTCCAAAAAGAATCAAGAGAATAAAGTTATAAGTGACTGTACAGAAGGATTTATAATTTATGAAATAATCTAAAAAACAATCTAGATTTCAGATTAAGAATCGGTTTTAGAAAAGACTAAAGAATCTTTAAAAAAATCGAGTTAAAAAAACAATGGTAAAAATAAAAATTCTGAAACGAAGCAGAAAGTGGAAAAAAACTAAAGAATCTTTAAAAAAATCGAGTTAAAAAAACAATGGTAAAAATAAAAATTCTGAAACGAAGCAGAAAGTGGAGTCTAAAAGAAAATTTGGAGAATGCAGAAGAAGTATTTATATACATATTTTAAGTAGAATCTAGAAAATAATTGTAAAGAAGCGTCTGGAGAAGAATATGTAAAATCAAAAGATGATGAGTTTACAAGGTAATCCAAAGAACAGTCCAGACTTCATATCTGGAGAAGGCTTTAGACAAGAATTAGAGAAGACTGTTAAGAAAAAGAGAAGAGTAGGTACAGAGACAGTAAGTACTAGTACGAAATAATCTGGAAATATCCTAAACAAAACTAGAGAAGAATTTTGAAGAGATGCAGAGTTGGAGCTACTAGAGAGATTTTGGAGAATATTATCTATGTTGTTTTTTGTTAATAATGTTTAGTGCAATAAATAAATGTATCAGACTGTTTGATTTTTAAATTTTTTGTTTCTAAAATTAATTCTCATTTTTAATGAATATGCAAGTTCGCAATACCTGTGACAACACTGTTTGACAAATTTTCCAATTTATTACTATAAACACGTTATGAATCGACCTTTGAGTTGAAACCTCCTTTTTCACTCACCTTAACACTGGCCAAGGGCCCGTAGGTCCCAAAGAGCTGAATGAGGTGATTCTCAGTCACTTGCGGATTCAAATTCGACACAAAAAGATTGGTCGAATTCGTGTATTCACTTTCATGAGTCACCAACGGTGGAGGTTCCAACTTAGGCACCACCAATTTAATCTCTTTGACTTGGCGTTCGTGCTGCAACATCTTGAGTTCGTCTCCGAGGGCTTTCAGATTTGATTTTTTCTTGGCGCGTTTATTGATATTAAACGAAATTTGCTGATGAGCATTCGTTGGTTCCTTCTTCAGTTTAATGATTGGTTTGGGGTTGTACAATTGGCCCTTTTCCGAATTTTCTTTTCCCTCGGCGTACAGAGTATCCGACTTGACGAAGGCTTTCCTCGGGATGTCTGAATGCTCCTGGAAAGTGTCAATATACTGCTTGTAGATCGCCCCAATCGCTTGCTGCTCCTCTTCGAGCGATTTTTTGTTCACTTGGCCGCGTTTATGCATTTTTACACACTTTTTGGAACGAAAAGTTAATTATTAATTATTTGGTTCGAAATGACAGGTATTCGGAGTCACGTGACGCAGAGTGACAGGGCGAAGGTGGCTGTGATGGGTGCTTCACAGGATTTTTCCTTTTAGAGGTTATGACAAAATTCAAACTGCAAGACGATTTATTTGTAATTCGGCTATTTTAAGGAGTTCTGAGAAGTCTTTGGGCAAATATGTAAATATGTATGCAACAATGACTTGTTTGTCTTTCATGTCCTGAAACTTGGGATTGGTTACTCACCCTAAAAACTGGACTAACTGTACCAAGAAAAAGCCGACAAGAAATGAAAAATATAGTTCAAAATTCCATTCGTTTTGTATAACTCAACACACACACTTCTAACACACTACAGCCTTTGGGTATCTGTCGTTACATTGTTGGTACCACTGGCAAAATTTCTTAATATGAGTATGGCAGCAATGTAACGAACGAAATTTAAATTTGTGTGCTGATAAAAGCTATTTTTTAGCTACATTTCTGGTATAAGCATACTGGGAATCCCCGCCGAGATCTACACTTATGGGACGCAATTTTGGATGGTTTTGGCGTCCAAAGCGCTAGTTTCCCTAACGATGGCTTTTGCCTATTTGCCTGTCTTTTACAAATTGCAAATAACTTCAAGCTACGAGGTAATTAACTGAAATCTTAAACAGTTTTAATAACTGTAAGGGTTTTAGTATTTAAATCTCCGCTTCAACTCAACCGTGCGCTTACTCGGCTCCATTCTCTTCCTTACAAAAATGATGCTCTACATCCCTATAGTGATCTACGTCCCAGCCTTAGCTTTCAGCCAAGGTAATTCCCTTCCAGCAAAATTGAATAATTTTGAAAACTTTCAGTCACTGGAATTAATCTACATTTGGTGACGCCGGTTGTGTGTATTGTTTGCATTTTTTACACAACTTTGGTAAGTCATTCGATAATGCTACATTTGTCCAGAAATGGGTTTTAGGGGGGTTTGAAAGCCGTGGTTTGGACTGATACCATCCAGACTATAATGATGTTCGCTGCTTTGATAGGTGTTGTAGCACTTGGAGTCGCAAGTGTTGGAGGCTTTGCAGAAGTATGGCGGCGGAACGAGGAAGGGGACAGGATCGATTTTTTCAAGTAAAAAAACAGTTTAATTACGATTTACGACCGGTTTTTAGAAAGCTGAAGAAAACTGAATTTTCTGTTAAAAGTTATATTGCTATTAATTCCTAAATCTAAGCATCTGATTGCTGTAATGTGGTCACGTGCTCAGTTCATCCACTATTTGACTAGAATTAATTTAATAATTTTTGAACAAGCCAACCTGAATATATGACCGTCTTTATGATACCTCAGATGAAAGGTATTTTGACTAAAAATTCAGCTGCAAATAAGAATTCGTGTAATAAATAATACACATAACTTTAACCTCTTCTGAGGTCTGAATCTAAATTAGTTTAACACTGAAACAAAACATGTACCCCCTTATGTGATTCCCCGAATTTTCTGGAGGAATGTCATACTAACTATTTAATAATACACGCGAGTATAACATGATGTCCGCTTAAAGGAGATATTTTGTTTCCAAGGATCCGAATAACATTGTCCGCGTCCGTTTATTGGAGAGTCCGCTTAGAAGATAATTCATTAGCTCAAAACAAGGTCAACAAAAATGTCCGTTTATCAGATAGGTGTCCGTTAAAAGACATTTTTCTGTATTGGTTAAACAAAAAATTAGTTTCAGTTAGAATTAAGTCACTGTTTTATACATAAATGATACCTTTTGAGATAAAAAAATATATATACAGCGTTGGGCAAAAGTATGGAACCAAGCGTTTTGTGCCTAAACTATGTACCTTACGAAAAAACAATTAGTACCTCATCAAGTACTTTAAAAATGTGATAATTTTTCAAGAATAAAATTTTTCGAAATTCCTTTTGGCTTTCGAGTTATTCAAAAAAATATTTTTTTTCCAAATGGCACACTACCACGGTAAAATACTGCTGTGGAAATTACTTTTAATTCAATAATATTGTTTTTAAACCAGTGGTTTTCTGAAAATAAATTATTAAAGTTGTGTTACAATTTTAATTAATTAAAGAGAAATGTTTAATTAATTTTCCTTGTAGTTTTGACTGGGACCCCACAATCAGACACACATTTTGGACAGTTGCGATCGGAAATTATTTCTCATGGTTGGCTTCTTGTTCCATAAACCAGGCAATGGTTCAAAGGTGTCTGGCAATGCCCACATTGAAATCTGCTCGAATGTAAGTACGGTTCAGGTATTCAAAAAAAATATATATTTTTTTAGAACTGTGGCCATACTGGTGGTCGGCATAATGGCCCTAGTTTCAATGTGCTGTTTCATGGGCTTGATAATTTACGCTTATTACTACAAATGCGATCCCATAACTAGAGGCCTAGTTCACAAGTCCGACCAATTACTGCCATTTTTTGTAATGCATATTGCGTCATCGATGCCCGGACTTCCCGGACTTTTCGTTAGCGGCGTTTTCAGTGCTGCCTTAAGGTTCACTCAAAAAACCAACCGACTCAAAATTATTAAATTTTTGAAAATTCCAGCTCCATGTCCACTGGGCTAAACTCGATGACGGGCGTGATATTCGAAGACTTAATCAAGCCCCGGATCAAGAAGCCGCTGTCTGAAGCCCGGGCTAGTTTTCTGATGAAAGTCATTGTTGTGATAATTGGGAGTATTTGCGTGGCTCTTGTCTTCGTTGTGGAAAAAATGGGGGCCCTTATCCAGGCCACTGGCAGCCTCAGTGCCATCACTGCCGGCCCCCTTTTGGGGATTTTCTCCCTGGGGATGTTCTTCCCCAACGCCAACCCCCAGGGGGCGCTTATTGGGGGTTTGGTCAGCGGAAGCCTGATCGGGTGGATTTCCGTCGGTACTCAGATGAATATGGCTCAGGGGGTTATCAGATTTCCGCAGAAGTATGTCTCGGTTGAGGGCTGCAACGCCGATTGGGTCGCGGAGTATTTGAGTTTGACGCTGTCCAAAGACACGAAGGAAATTCCAGTGGAAGCCCCCTTTGTGCTATATAGGCTGTCCTACATGTATTACACTCTAGTGGGGGCTGTTACTACGATCGTGGTGGGTTTTATCGTGAGTGTGTTAACAGGAGGTGCCCAACATGTTAACCGAGATTTGCTATCGCCGGTGATTTACCCGTTTTTGAAACGACACAAAGTGGAAAAGCAACAAAACGATGTAATTAAAGAAATTTCGCTATAAATGTATGTATAATATAATCAAAAATAAATAGTAGCCACACTTACTCTACCTAATACACTTAACATAGCAATTTAAAAAATCAACACTTTCTATTATTTTATTATTAAAAAATTAGACGGTAGTGTTCTTAAAAATTACAAAAATTCAGGCTCCAATTTTCTCAATTTCGTCCGAATCATCGGCATTCAAATAATGAATTTTTCGGTTAAAATGTTTCTCGATATCGCGACAAATATTCATGGCCTCTTGTGAATCAACCAGATTTATAGCAATACCCTGTTTACCAAAACGTCCAGTTCGACCGATTCTGTGCAAGTAAGTGTCGCAGTCGGCCTTGCCTTGCATGTCTATTGGCAAATCGAAATTTACAACGATTGTCACTTGTTCGACGTCAATACCTAAACAAAAACATCAACACTTGCTGAAAAATATTACAATAGATTACCTCTAGACAATACATTGGTGGTTATAAGAACTTTTTCTTGACCAGACCTGAACCGATCTAAGACGTTAATACGTTGTTCCACCGTTAAATCTCCAGTTAAGACGGCCACAGCATGGCCATCTTTCGACATTTTTTCAGCGAGCCAGCTCGCAGTGCGTCTGGTCTACAATAAAAACAGTTAATATTGATATTATAATTTAAAGTCCACTTAGGGTGAATTTTACAATCGCCAGTTAAACCCCGGATAAGTTATTTCTACTATAATTACTATGGTTACAATTGTTACAAAAATGTATTTTCCAAAATTTATCCAAAGAATAACAACTTCAAAACTAAGTTAGCAACATTGAGAAAGAGAAAATGTTGTCAGTACTGGCAAAATTTCACTAAATCAGGTGATTTTATTACCAATCTAAACATTTGCTTAAAATTTACGCAAAAGTTCTATTTCATGCTAATTGATGAAAAATAAACTTACAACAGAAAGATAAAAATATTTTAAAATTATTATATTGTTCGAGTATTTCCCCGAACATTTATTTTCTTTATATAATAATAGTTGAGGAACAAAATTCGATTTATTAATAAAATTACTAATACTGTGGTATGTTCACCTAATGATGATTTTAATAATTTTATACTAGTAATATGAAATAGGGAACACTTTATGTGTTAAACATTTTGTACTTTTTTCACCCAAAAAAAACTCAATTACTGAGCGAAATTTTTTCAAAAATAAGCCAAAAATTGAGTTAAATACATCATTATTAATTTTTACATGTTTTACACGTTTATTAATTAGAAACGCGAATAGTAATTCGCAAAATTTCGTTAAGCACAAGCCGAATATTTACCAAATTACAACAAAAAGAGTTAAATTTTCCAATGTTTTTGAAGTAACAAATAAATTTATTTCAAATACTTCGCTAAAACTGAATGAAAAACCATTACACTAGAAAAAAATTGATCTCAGTTTAGCTTATCTCACCCGATTTCAGTTCATTTTTGAAGCGGAGATCCATTTATTCTGGGAAATATTATCAGAATACGCTTAGACAAATTCCACAAAATAAGCCAAAAAAACCCAGCAAGCTTAAAGCCGTTTTTGGACTAGGAATAAAATCTTAGTTTTTCTGCAATATTTCTAAAAATCATTCAATTGAATTAGTAATTGCATTACAAATTGCGTTTTTCTGAGGGTTTAGCGCGTTTTCCACCGATGATTTCTTAAGTTTTGTTAAAAATAAACCGCAGAAATAACTTCTCAAAATCTAAAAATCACACAGAGATCAGGGTTTACTAGCAAATACATTATTGTTTTCTTTAAAAACTGTGATTAAAGAAAAAATTAAAAATTTAAATAAATATAGATTTGAGGATTACGTGTTTTTTTATACAAAACGGCATTTGAGCATCGTTTATTTTACAATGACATTAAAAATAATATTTTTTTGCAGCGACTTTATTAATTAATAATAATTATTATGAAGAATTGTAGATAAATTCTGTAAAAATTCACATTTATAAAAAAATATAAATTAGTATTTGATAACAAACGCTGAATTTCACATAACAAATATAAAAGTTATTCATTAATAAATCTTGAGACTTGTATTTTATTGAATTTCTCTTTTATTTCGCTTTGCAGAAGCCTTGAAGATCCAAAAAGGCTTAAGTGATGTATAGTAATTTTTTCACTTTGAATCTAGTGCCTTTTTGATCTGGCTACATTAGGAGGCCACAATACTCACCGTTGCCAACTTAATTTAAGTCAGATACCACTTGATCCAACATTTAACTGAACGCATTTAATCCGATTTTTGCTACAAATAATTGCTTACGTGACAAAAAATGATCGCCTGTCCCACCCCCACAGTTCCATAAATATTCGTCACAGCGTTATATTTTTCCTGTGGTCCAGAGCATTTGACATAATATTGTTGGATATTATCCAGACTTTCTTCTTCGCGTTTCAGTCTTATTGTGATAGAATCGGGAACAATCATTTCAGCAAACTCCATAATCTGTTGATCGTACGTTGCAGAGAAAAACATCATTTGACAATTCGGCCCCAAATTTCTACAAAACCGTTAATTTCAAATCACACTGAAATGCTCCCAACACACTTGTGTATTCTGATGCATTGATCCTGGTGGCCTTGGGTTGCGATCATCACATCAGCCTCATCCAAGACAAACACTGTTAGTTTTTTCAGATCGAAAACACGGAATTTCAGGGCCCAATCTAGCACTTTTCCAGGCGTTCCAATTATGATGTGTTCGGTTAAATGCGACCCTCTTGAAACTAAAATTTAGGTGAGAATCGGGCTTTTTTGATTTTTTTGCAAACCTTCTTCGCCTCTCACGGCGTATTTCATCTCGATTTCGGGGCAAAACTTTGCCATATGTGCCGCCACTTCGCCAGTTTGGATAGCCAGCTCGTAAGTGGGTGACAAACACAAAACCTACAATAAATACCAGGTCAGTATTGTGCCAAAAAATCAACTGGTTATTAGTCATTTTGCTAAATTGAAAGTAAACTTAAGTGTTCAGTTCTTACTTGAGGATACTTTAGCGAAGCATCGACGCGACTTAACATGGCTAAGACAAAAGCGGCCGTTTTCCCAGTGCCTGACTGGGCCTGAGCTATGAGGTTCTGTGGAGGGTTGGCTAAGAGGGTCGGTAGAGCCGTTTCCTGGATTTTCGACGGCGCATTGAACCCCATATCGTAAACCCCCTTCAATAAATTGGGGTTTCTGCAAATCACAGCTGTCTAAACGTAATTCAACAATGAAACAAAGTTACAAGTTCAGGGCTTCGAAAGTTTTAACAGAATAAAGCGGCGAGTTCGGGTTTTGCCTCTGGATCTCGATATCAGTTTTGCTTTCCACGAGACCATTTCGCATCAATTTTCGCAGCAAACTAGCCTCGGCAGTGGAGTTGTTTCTATTTGAACTCAGACTAACGTCGCCCAACTGCAAGTTTCAAGTCATTTTATGAATCAACCGGTGGGGTTTACCTTCTTTTGGACGCTTTTTTCCTGTTCTTCCGCAAATTTAGCCCAATCTATCTTCTGAGACATGTTTGCAAATTTGTGGTTAATTTTGCGCGGTTTAGTTATTTTCACCCGCTACTGTTGGCACAACATGGCGCCAAGTTCAAATGCACAATTAAGGATGTTTTTATTCAACTGAATTGAATACAAAAACTAGTCATTAAACTTTTTGATTTTTTTTCTTATTGTTTTTCAACAAATATGACCCAAAAAATTGATCGGATTTTGTCAAACTTGATTGTTGGTAAAGACTGAGCCCGATTGGTTAAAACTTGGCGCCACGTTTAAAGACTAACTTTCATCAACTGAACTGAATGTGACGGATCATCAGTAGCACATGAAATGTAGAATTCTTATTCAAGTGTGATTATCACTGGAATCGAACAATACGAGACATGCCACTGCTTTCTTCATTTTTCCATCATTGCGCTCATTTAAATATTTCATGTGTAGAAAATAATTATGAGAAATTTAAACGCACGTGTTCTATTTATTCGCAGTTGAAATCTGGTCAGATGACATTCTGAGGAAATTACGAGTTTCACCAGACCAACTATGGCAGATCTTATCGGAAAATTGAGTTAAAATAAATGTAATTATTTTTTAAAGCGAGAAAAATAAATTAACATTTTGAGTAGTATAATAACGGTTCCCGTTTATTAAAAATTGAGTAACAGCCGAGATTTGTTGGGTATTATACCGTTATACTTTATTTTAATCAAAAAAACGCTATAATTACACCAAACTACTTTTATTTTCTCTTAATTGGAATTTAACTCAGCGAAAATAATTTCCAAAAATTGTTAAATAGTAATGAAGGAAAGTCCAATACATGCATGTTAAAATATGCCAAAAAGTGTGAATATTGGAAACGAAATGCATCGAAAGCTGAAAAAATATTTGCAAAAGAATGGGGAGGGAAAAATAAAGTTATAAAGCGCCCGAATTCTTCGATTTCTATCAGTAGATGCAGTGTGTGTTTACCGTAAAAAAGCAATCTGAAGTAATTAAGTGAATTGTACCATTTCATAACGGTCCGAAACACAGTGAATGCTTGAAATGTTTAAAAATTAATCCATTTTATTGCAATTAAAAGTGATCAAACAACCATACCGAAATCACCACTTCAGTCGAGCGGTCATTTTTGTGTTTGGAGATATCTTTGAGTTATAATTTTGAAAAATGTGCGACGACGACGTTTGCGCTTTGGTGATCGACAACGGCTCGGGAATGTGCAAAGCGGGCTTCGCAGGGGACGACGCCCCAAGGGCCGTTTTCGCGAGCGTGGTTGGCCGGCCCCGATATCAGGTACTTCCCCCAAAACCTTGCCTTTTGCTATATTTTTTTAAAGGGTGTGATGGTCGGCATGGGCCAGAAAGACTCGTACGTGGGTGACGAAGCACAAACCAAACGGGGCGTTTTGACGGTCAAGTACCCAATTGAGCATGGAATTGTGAGTAATTGGGACGATATGGAGAAAATCTGGCATCACACTTTTTACAACGAGTTGAGGGTCTCTCCAGAGGAGCATCCCGTGCTCCTGACCGAGGCTCCCCTTAACCCGAAAATAAACCGGGAGAAGATGACTCAAATCATGTTTGAGACGTTCGGATGCCCGGCCATGTATGTGGCGATTCAGGCCGTTTTGTCTCTGTATGCCAGTGGCAGGACGACGGGGATTGTGATGGATTCTGGCGATGGGGTTTCCCATACGGTGCCCATTTATGAAGGTATTTACTGATTAACACAAATCGGTAATTTTTCTGTATTTTTTTGGGGCAGGAGTTTAAGTAAAAAACAAGTCCTTTTAAACAAAAATTTTATTCACTCACGACTAGAGCCCAACTGCCACATATCGTATTGATAGGTTCTATGTTATACAGAGTGTTCCGTCTAAACACCACATTAGAAGAATTGAAAATTCTTAAAGATATTTATTTTAGCCTTAATCCGTTGAGTTCTGCTAAATGAAAATCCGGTTATACCGGAAGTCGCTATCATCTTTTTTATTTTAAATGGAAAGCTATGTTTTCCCTGCGTTTTTGGATTAGTTGTGATATTTTAAAGGAGTTTTTATTAGTTTTCCCTATACCTAAGTTTAACCGTTTGCGAGATATTTAAGATTTTTTGGAAATTTTTGGATGTGCAACTGTCACTTAAAAAATTGGTAACTCTCTTAGTTTAGACATTTTGAATTCATAACTGGAGAATTAAAAAAGAAAGCCTATATTCTCCAGTGTGTTCAAAATTGTAAAAAAATTAAAAGACCCAAAATTTTTAAGGTTATATTTGGACAATTAAAAAATTTTGAGTTATGAGTGTGTGAAGTTCTGCAAACTTAGTCTTCAAAATTTGGGGTATGCTACATTTTTTTAGAAATTCGAAAACACCAAAAAATCTCTTCTTCAAAGAAGCGAAACAATTTTCTAAATTTTAAAAAACGACAGAGTTATCGATTTTAATGTCAAAGATGCACATACGAAGATTTTCAAAAAACCTTAAATATTTTGAACACGTCTAAATTTAAGTATTGGGAAAGCTGATAAAAACTTCCTTAAAATAACTCGAGTAATCTAAAAGAGCAGTAAAAAGCAGAGCTTTCCATTCAAAATAAGAATAACAATAAAAATAAAAATAAAATAATAATAATAATTATTATTATTTATTTAGACTGAACAGCCTGAATACAGAGTGAGTTTAAAGTAACGCATAAAATTCATATATAGTCCGGGACATTTCTATATGAGATACGTCATACCGCATACCTTGACGCGAGACTATATAGAGCACAAAAACTAGATAAGAGCTTTTACATTTCACTTTTCAACTCGACAAGATGTAACGTTCCTTCTTTTTGAAAAATTTTAATAATTTGTAACTTTTTTATTGTTTTGTTCTTAAAAAACACGTAAATGTAAATTCTTACGTAGTTTTATCCTGTGTTTTTTAAAATGTTTTGACTGCTGATGATGGTATAAATAAATACCGAAACTAGTCCAATTCCTTCTCTTTATTTCCACTTTGGTTAGGCTTTGACTTTAAGTTATCCATTTATTCAATTTCATTTACAGTGAGATTGGTGCCCGAGACCTATGTCATGCAGGAAGCCAAACTTCATCGTGAATGGACCCTTTTCAATGGGGGTGTGCTTTTTGAATAAATTTGAAATGGCCTTTTTGAAAAAAGCAGTTGTCTCTCTTTTATTCATCTATTCAACACGTTTGTATTTGATGCACTTACACCAATTTCATTATCAGTGTCTTGATTATCAGGCAAAGGCAAAGTGGAATTGGAGGCAACCCAGAAATAAAAACACTCTAATTTCCTTTATTAGTAGGCTATATTTTTTATAAAAGACGACTACTCTCAGATAGAGACGTACAAAAATGTAAACAAGAGTAAAAGTTGTTTTTTCGCAATATTTCACACTATTCTTCCACACGTCCACAGTAAAATCAGAAAGCGCTTGTTGTTATAAAGCCCTTATTATGTTTTTCAACGATGGATGAGACTTTGTGACGTATTTGTTAAACGTAAGTTTTCAAATACCCCATGCCAGTGCAACGGAGTTATATTAACAATTTTATGGGATTATTTTTAACTTTACACCCATTCTGCTTGAAACAATAGTCGCTACCAGGAAATAACAACGAAAAAAGTGGACCCAAAAGGCTTCAGCTGCAAATTATAAACACTATCTGTGATTTTTTTAATAATTAATTAATAAATGTCGTGAACTTACTTTGAAGTAAACAGTGAGCTCCATCTATAACTCATAATTACTTGAACCGCAATTCCCATCATCAAAATGTGCAAAACTGCGATAAGTGAGGTTATGCAGGTATGCACTTTGTTTTCCAGTTTTTCACACAAAATATATCACAAAGTGCACAAATCGTACAACCAGCGATAGTCAGTACTGTCAGTACGTCACAGCAGCTTTCTCCAGCACAATCACTGACTGCAATTCTGTGTTGTGCCATTCCCGTCTCATCATATAATCTATAGTCCGGGACATTTCTATATGAGATACGTCATAGGCATGTCATAGGGCATACGTTGACGCGAGACTATATAGAGCACAAAAACTAGATAAGAGCTCAAATTTAGGGAACTTGATTGTTTGATGTGTTTGACAGATGACAAATGTAAACAATAATAAAAATTTAAATATTTCTTTATTGTAGTAAAGTACAGCAAAATGTACTAACTAGAACACTTAAAAACAAATGGAGAAACTTTCAAATGCTTTGAAGTACCGTTGCTGGATTACTGTTGAGGTTATGTTTGACCTTGGTATGACTGTCAGGTTTAAAGTTGAAATTTGCATTAAAAAGGCCATAAAAGCCTCGAAGTGCCTTTTAGGGTAGTCATCGTCATGTTCCAATTGCATGCCCCCTCTCTGCCACATCAGTAAAATTTGCCACAAAAGTTTTAAAAAACGACTTTAAACAACAAAAAAGGCCCTATTTTCATTAACAATGAGACATATCTCACTGCATGCGGCACGACATAGGCCTCATAGGTCAATCTCATTGTGAGTGGTTTTCGCTGAGATCACTTTGAGAGGGTTTCACTCAGACTGACGTTGGCGGAAGGCTGAAACATGCCTCGCGACAAGTCTTTGCACCAACATTCGAAAACGCTGTCAATGGCTTAAAATGATAAACTGTGTCAGTTTTTTTGTGTCTTTGAGGATTAGTCTTTGAGTCCTGTCGCGCCGCATGTAGCGAAGCAGATCTCATTGTGAATGGGTTCTTTAAGAAACAGTTTCAATGTACACCACAAGACATACACTGAGACGGCCTCATGCCTCATATCATGGCTTGTAATTGACAGCGTTTTATAGAATGATTTGGAATCATAATGCAGAGATTGTTGCGAGACAGGCAGGCAGGTCTCAAGCCTACTGCAGAAGTCGCTCTCAGTGAGTCCATGTCTTAGAGATGCAAGACCAATTTAGACCATTTACAGTGAGATTGGTGTCCGAGACCTACGTCATGCAGGAAGCCAAACTTCATCGTGAATGGACCCTTTTCAATGGGGGTGTGCTTTTTGAATAAATTTGAAATGGCCTTTTTGAAAAAAGCAGTTGTCTCTCTTTTATTCATCTATTCAACACGTTTGTATTCGATGCACTTACACCAATTTCATTATCAGTGTCTTGATTATCAGGCAAGGGCGAAGTGGAATTGGGGGCAACCCAGAAATAAAAACACTTTAATTTCCTTTATTAGTAGGCTATATTTTTTATACAAGAGACTACTCTCAGATAGAGACGTACAAAAATGTAAACAAGAGTAAAAGTTGGTTTTTCGCAATATTTCACACTATTCTTCCACACGTCCACAGTAAAATCAGAAAGCGCTTCTTGTTATAAAGCCCTTATTATGTTTTTCGACGATGGCTGAGACTTTGTGACGTATTTGTTAAACGTAAGTTTTCAAATACCCCATGCCAGTGCAAAGGAGTTATATTAACAATTTTACGGGATTATTTTTAACTTTACACCCACTCTGCTTGAAACAAGAGTGGCTGCCAGGAACAAAGTGGACCCAAAAGGCTTCAGCTGCAAATTATAAACACTATCTGTGATTTTTTAAATAAATTTTTTAATAATTAATAAAAAACATGACAATATTAAGCTTTTCGATTTCGTTTGGTTTGAATTTTATATGAAAATAGAAAAGTTAACCCTCTACACCAGAAAAGACAAAAAACATAAAGAAAGTATCTGTAAATGTCGTGAACTTACTTTGAAGTAAACAGGGCTCTCCATCTATAACTCATAATTACTTGAACCGCAATTCCCATCATCAAAATGTGCAAAACTGCGATAAGTGAGGTTATGCAGTGATGCACTTTCTTTTCCAGTTTTTCACACAAAATATATCACAAATTGCACAAATCGTACAACCAGCGATAGTCAGTACTGTCAGTACTTCACAGCAGCTTTCTCCATCACAATCACTGACTGCAATTCTGTATTGTGCCATTCCCGTCTCATCATATAATCTGAGTAGTTGTTATATGACAAGTAATGTTTCTACCTTCAAAAATACTTGCGTAAATATGTTATTATCCCGTTAGTACACACTTTTAAAGCAGCCACTGGTTATATAGATTAAAATTATAACATTTCCTTTGTTATTGTGTTATTGTTTACATCAGTCAGCTGTTTACTGTCATTTTCTAATGCTACCAATTTAAAAAATGTCCCTGTTATTAAAGCTCAAGGACCATAGAATGAGAGAGAGAACATTTTTTGTTCACACAGACGCTGAATACACGTATAAATGTCAGAAAATTCAAATTTTTTATGTCCAAATAGAAATGTCCCGGACTGTATAATTGTTATATGACAAGTAATGTTTCTACCTTCAAAAATACTTGCGTAAATATTTTATTATCCCGTTAGTACACACTTTTAAAGCAGCCACGGGTTATATAGATTAAAATTATAACATTTCCTTTGTTATTGTTTACATCAGTCAGCTGTTTACTGTCATTTTCTAATCCTACCAATTTCAAAAATGTCCCTGTTATTAAAGCTCAAGGACCATAGAATGAGAGAGAGAACATTTTTTGTTCACATAGACGCTGAATATACGTATAAATGTCAGAAAATTCAAATTTTTTATGTCCAAATAGAAATGTCCCGGACTGTACTTGTCATTGTAATTTTTCAAAATAAGCAAAAAAAAACAATCGCCTCTTATGAAATAAGACAAAAACAAAAAAAAGTAAAGCTTTTAAGTGTAATTATCAATAAGTTTTTTAATTTTTTTACTTTATTTTTTTTATATATATTTTGTTATGTATTTTTATTTTGACTTACCAGGAAGAACAGTAAACAAAAATATCGGTTGCCTATACAAAAAATTAAAATGATAATTGACACCTTTTTTCTTCTTTGTCATTTATTATTACAATGTTATATTGATAAACTCGCAAGCTGGTGCAAGATCCACAAACTTACACTTAATTTTACAAAATGTTTTATGGTTCGTTTTACAAACAACACACGTATCTTAAAGCACAACTATAACAACGATAATAATCCATTACGAGTACTAGAAAAAATAAAAGGTTTAGGCACAACGTTTGATTAAAAATTTTCTTTTATTTATCATATAGAAGATATCATTTCAAAGTCTCACAGAATGTTAGGATTTATAATTATTAGAAGCGCTTTTCTATTTTTTTGTCATATCTTATCTTAAATATCCTTCACTAGTTTGGTTCTCAATTTATAAGACCCACTTAGAAAAAAAATTATAAAAAAATATTATTAATTAATTAATTAATTAATTGTACAATTTCAATAGTGTATTTCTGAATCAACAGAGCTTAAATGATGTTTTAAATAAAAATTTTAATAAAATAGTTGCTACCCTCAAAATTTCGATTAATTAAATTTTAACATTTTTTACTTTATTAACATTAATATTTTTTAAATAATTAAGGGCCAATTTAATAATCGAATTTAAAAGAGCATTAAATCAAAACTTGTTTAGAATGTGAAATGTTTCTCAGCAAATCCGTAGTAACTAGCTCATCATAAACAACATTTAATTTAATGCTTCTTTAAATTCCTTTAGATTTTGTTACAAAAATTAAAATTTTTTTTGGAATACTTATTCAATATTTTCGTTAACATCATAATAATTCCACGTCAGTTTGTTAATTGTTTTTTTTAACATTCACAAATTGATTAATTACATAAAGTCGCCAAATTTCTCCCAGAGTATTTTCAAGTTTACGAGGCGATAATGATTTATTGCTGGCAACGGTTGCGGCCAGAGGGACGACAGAAATAGCAGGGGTTCGTTTTCTGGAGACGACATCTTCAGATCGTTTAGCATATTATGTCAAACTTTTGTATGATTTTTTTTTGTATTTAATATTGCTTTAAAAAAATGGTTGAGGCCCTATTCTCAATTACAATTACCAACGATCATGCTAAATTTATAGTTATTTTCTTTTCGATATGAATTAATTACAGTAATGCAAAACTTTTTCCCCCAGGTTATGCCATCCCGCACGCAATCTTGCGGATGGACCTCGCCGGACGCGACCTAACCGATTACTTGATGAAAATCCTAACCGAACGCGGTTACAGTTTCACGACGACCGCAGAGCGCGAAATAATCCGCGATTTGAAGGAGAAAATCTGCTTCGTAGCTTTGGATTTTGAACGAGACCTCGCACTCGCGAGAACTATGAACAATTTTGAGAAAAGTTACGAATTGCCAGATGGACAAATCATAACAATCGGGAATGAACGTTTCCGGTGCCCGGAAGCTATGTTTCAACCGACTTTTCTGGGAATGGAAACAACAGGAATTCACGAAACCACTTATAATTCGATTATGAGGTCTGACATGGATATAAGGAAGGATCTTTATGCTAATATTGTGCTCTCTGGAGGAAGTACAATGTTTTTGGGGATGGCCGATAGGATTCAGAAGGAGATAGCTGCCCTAGCGCCGGCTTCAATGAAAATTAAAATTATCGCACCGCCTGAGAGAAAATATTCGGTTTGGATTGGGGGAAGTATTCTGGCGAGTCTGACGACGTTTCAACAAATGTGGATCTCGAAGGATGAATATGATGAGTGCGGACCTGTTATCGTTCATCGAAAGTGCTTCTAATGTATAATGAAAAAAAATTATTTATCAAAACTAGAATACAATACTTTTGTTAATAAACGACAAATCATTTTGTAAAAAATGGTGCTGTGTAAACATCAATAAATATCGTAAAATGTTCAAAGTATTTTTAACCCGTCCAACATAAAATATTAAAACCCAACACAAAAAAGTTGCTCAATTAAAATTAAAAAATTAATGTTTTCATATTATATATTATTATTATGTTATATTATGGTATATTTATACTATAATACTATAATATAAAACTTTGGTGACTTTTATGTAGGATAAAATCATATCTTACTGCTTTGGATATTTTATTTTTTGACAAAACAAACAAATTTAACGTAAAATAAATGATTTTTACAGAAGACAATTGAATAAACTACTGTAAAGCTGCCGACTTTTGTCTGATAATATTTTCGTGTTCATCCATAATCTGTATACATTGTTCCATGTTTGTAATAATGTCCTGCAAAGTCCAGTGTTTGCGCAAAAGTGCATTTTCTACAGTAAAATAACTATGTCTGATGCACTGAATTGCCGTACAATGCGCTGAAGAATGTAATTTCATCCCAATTTCATGTATTAAACTTCTCAGGTAAGTTTCATATTCATTTATGCATTGTATTTCTACGAGAAGTATTAATTTATTTTAGCTTTAGTAATTAGCCTCCCTGAGGGATAAGGAAAATTGCTAACTTCACGTGGTGTAGTTACAGTTCATTTTTTTATAATCAACTGTGATGTAATTCATGAAAAGTTTTGAGCATGGCCTCCTTGATGTATGGAGACAACTTCGTTGTTCAGGCCTGGCGCATCAATAAGCTTCAGCGGTTTTTTCGAAACCGTAGATGGCGCCCTATTTAGCGCACTGACGTTTATCTGACAAATAGCATTTGTGAGGTTAAATCCGAAAAAAAATTGAATTTAACAAGTACAATTAGCAGAAGAGAAGGTGAAAAAGAGCCCACAATGTAATTGATAATTTCTAAGTACAAAAACTCAAAAAAATTAATAAAGTAGTAGATTTTTTTCGGGAGTTTGGTGATCCACGAGCGGTGCGTGGGAGTGAGCAGAGGTCCAGACAGGGACTTTGGAACGAACGGTTCATAGACACTCCAGCAGAGAGTAACGCAGCAGAAGAACGCTGGATCGAGCTTTTTTTAACCATTTTATTTGAAAAAACGATTTTCTTTGTACATTTTACTAAAACTAAATTAACAATAGCAGGTTTTGAAAATACGTGTGTGCAAAATAGTTTCATTTGCTTAAACAATGTATTGCAAATATCTGCTGGTTAAAAGGTTGCAAATACATTTTAGAAAACTTAAGCCATGTCTTAAATATCACAGATTTGTAACGCATTCAACCTTAACCATTGGTAAAACCATAGAATATGCATAATAAATGGAAGGTACTTTGAAACATCGTTTTCTCTGCATCTGTGTCTGCGTACTAGTGCCGTAGGTTATGCTTAAAATACTTATAAACGATGAACAATCAATTCACCCTAAAATAATTTGTATATCTTCTGAAGCTGAAAATAAAAAATCCTAATGATCGTAAAATGACTTCCTGCAAGAGTTACACTATCCAAACGTTCATTCAGGGCATAACTTTAGAATTATCCTCACATTTTCAACGTATTTCACGAATGCATACTTACATCTTTCAAATTTATTTGTCTTTAACCTCAAAAATGATATTTGTCAAACAAGCGTCAGTCCGCTAAATGCAGCGCCAGTGGAGAATCAGCCGAACTTAACGATGCGCCAGGCCTGAACAACGAAGTTGTCTCAATACATCAAGGAGGCCATGGTTTTGAGATTTTTAAATTGAAAATGGCACCAACCTTTATTCAAAAACCTGATGGTTCTTTAACAGTTGATTATAAAAAAATGTTATAATTTTAAAACCTTTGAACCATCAAGGAGGCTGATTGTATCTCTTACCAATGACGAACTCTGGGGGTTCAAATTTAACACATTTAATTCCGTAAATGACTGGAAGTTTTGAGTTGGCAGGCCTGATGGGTCCCTGACAAGCCAATTTATAGGCCTCCTCTGATTGCAAATCAATGCCACATGACCTAGTTTAGTTAAATGAAAGAAATGCTGCTCATTCTCAATCAATAAACATACTTAAACATTTCTTTTTGGTGTGAAGCTTGAAGTGTTGCTAAAAACCTATTCATATTTTCTAGTTTAACGTGTCTCCAGGTTGTCCTTTCCACAACTTTCCCGTCCTTAAAGGCGTTATCGGTCGCTTCGCCCAATTTTCCGGACAATCGGTAACACCTAGTGGGTCTGTTCTCTCTTATCAATTTCGCTACTTTGGTGCCTTTCCCTAATCCTAACACTAAAATAAACAGTTAATTTATTTATCACTTGTGTCTTTAACATATTACAAAGCACTCCGCTCGTATTAAAACCTAAAAAATTCGACCAACTACATTTTAAATCATCGTGGATGTAACGAGGTCCCACAACAAGAGGGTCATCGGCGAGACTTGGTTTTACAGATACGGTTAATTTTCCCGATGGATTTCCTTCAATACAAACGAAATCAACTGGAGGGCGACACTCCATCTCATTTAAACCTATAATTCTGTGCAAAATTATCGGAATAAGGGGGCTAGCTTAACCTAACCTTTACAAACAGCGGCAATGATAGTTTTGCGTACGCGTTCACATGTTACACTAGGAGGCTTGTAAACACAAATAATGGACCGGAGACCCTCCCAAATCACGGGGGCGTCTTTTATTAACATTTTTATGTTTACGTAAAAGTTAGGTTAGTATTTAAAATAACTATGGTGCTGCCACCTCGCGTCAAAGAAGTGTAAGGCCGTGATGTGTAATTTTTCCGACCGCGTCTGAGGTTCAATCCCTGGTCAGGACCATTTTTTTTTCTTGAGGGCATAAGCAAAATGATTCGAAAAAATTGTGTATATTTAAATACAGTGACTGATACACAAATAAGTACAACTAATACATTTATTTATTTAACGCGCTTCAACTAAAAATATATGATTCATTATTTGTAAATTAATATCATTATCAGGAAATCTATGGACATAACAATTCCGATATCACAATATTACATTACTTAAAAATTAAAATTCGCAACCTAAAACCCTAATATGGAGTCCTAAATTGGTATTACGGCGCCTAGTAATCTACTCCAAAAGTAAGCTTACAACCTAAATAAATACTTTACAAACTGTCATGTAATGAGATTGTTTCAATTTACAAATAACCTGTATGTATTCATAAAATCACATTTTCGTTCATTCCACCACTTCATAATTTATTTTTATTTACAAAAACATCAGGCAGTGGTGCTTGACTAAAATTTTATTTCGGTTGTTGACATAATACTTATCTCTTTGAGTTTTTCTTTCTCACTGTTGTTCGTTTTGTTGACCCTCTCTTATTCGTGATTAGCGCAGGGTTAGCCAACCATGGCAAACTAAATTCACTAAAAAAACAAAGTCGAGAAAAATTCAGTGTGATCAGGTCATAGGTACCTGGGGGCTATTTTGGGAATAGGTGAGCCAAAGGCCGCCACTGGCAGCTGATCAGAGACTTCCAGATATTTAATGTTGTCTAAAGTGGGCCAAAGAGACAGCACGGACTCGATTTGTTCATCCGTCCGAGACCCCGAACCCATTCTTTCCTGTCTCTGCTTCAATTTTTCTATTACCCGCTGTTCTCTTATCCTTTGAACGTCCCATCGCTTTCTCCTACGTTCGTCGTTTTCCAACCGACTGTGTCTTTTGTTGTAGACTTCATCGTCTAAATTTTCAGTCCCTTCCATTGCGTAACAACTAGCGTACACTTTAACCCTCCAGCGGGGCACCTACAACACTTTCAAATTTAAAAAGACTGAAATTTTGACCTGATTATTACCTCCAAATTCGTATTGTTTGGAATTTCTTGCATGTCTGTAACGTTCGACAGCCTCAAATTTGTTCGACCGGCTTCAGTAATGTACTGATCGGTTGTGGTCAAAATTTGAGAATCTTTCAGAATACCTGAAACGTTTTTGCTTAATTCGATTCAATCACATTTTCTGTGATCAATGAAAGAAGTTTCGTTTTTTTAAGACGTTCTTCTGTTACCAAATTAAACCACTCTGTTTTAAAAATCACGTACCCATGGCCAAAAGTGCCATTTAGACACATTTATAAAATACATCCATAAAATAAAACTCAGTTACTGAAACGCTATTTTACACATTTATTTAATTAATAAATAACTAAAATTACTTATTTTTTAAGCTTTTAACTCTGACTAGAATGGTGCCATCTAGTGATGGTTGTTATATTTTTGAGGTCTGATTCACGCCTCAAATAAATATATATATATATATATATACAGGATGATTCAAAAGCATCGGACAATCTCTCGGGTGCTGATAAAAGACATCAAACTGAATTAAAAGTTCCTATGACAAAAAATTCTGTTCTCAGTTTTTCTATCTTTCCATCAACTGAAAGTTTACAAGATAAAGTCAGGTCAGGTCAATTCGGTTCGGGTAGGGTCAGGTTTTATTATTTTAAAATTTATCCAGTTTTATAAAAGCTATATAATTTTTGGTCACTTTATTAATTTACATTTATTTAGTCTAAATCAAATTAAAATTCAAGTGCTTAAAACGCTTTAGATTTTTTACTTTTTCAATTTCGGAATTCTCACTTAGAAAACAGAAGAAATTTTATAATAAAAAAGCGATTGCAATAATTTAAAAACAAGTAGGAACCTCCTTTAGAATTTGTTCATTATATTAAACTGTTAGTTGATTGCTTTGCGGAAAGTACTACTACTTTTATTATTAAAAAAGATAATAACATTATAATAAAATGTAATAATTGTAATTAACAGTTCTACGTTTTTCGCCACATTATTTTAAATTACGCACCCAAATATACAAAACAGATACGATTTAAATGGATTAAAGTAGAGTAAATACAATAACGAAGCAAAAAAAAATATATTGTGAGAAATTAAAAAATCATTTAAAAAATCTGTACTATTTCAGCAAAAAACTGAAAGCAAATCTGGATTCAGAACGTTTAAATCTTCATTTTCATACTAATCTTATTTAAAGGAAGATTTCGTTGCACACTAATGCTATTAATGTTAATTAATTTCGTCTTATAAAGTGTAAGTTACCATACAAGAATGTAAATAACTCTTCAACAGTTATTTTCTGGTTATCTTCGGTAGGACGCAACATTTATTGGGTTGGTATCGCTACCCTTGCTGACACTGAAACGATGATTTTTTAACGATGAGTAACAGAAATTTAAATTTTACTAGTTTAACCTGTTTTTGAGTTATTGGTTACAAAAAATATTGTAGGTAACTCATTTAGAAAGCAATTTTCTACATTTGTAATTCATGCAGCACTCCTTGCGTTTGTGCTGCAAACAAACTGCTCACGGGATACACTGTATCCATAAATACTTGATAATCAAGAAAAAAAATCTGCGAATTAAGCCAAAGGGGTGATTTTTGGGTCGAATGAGGCAAGAAAAGCATAAAAAAACTGTAAACTTCATTAAATATTTCATAATGTCAGGACGTCAGAATTGCTTTCCCCTAACGTGGCTCCCTCCTGAGGTAAAGCAAAACTCCTTTCATCGATCAAGCCCCGGATGATACTAACGTTTGTGCCGTTTTTTGAATTTCCGAAAGGACCTTTTGTCGTCTAACACTGAGTCGTTATTTGAGACCGCTGACGAATTACTTAACCGTTTCCTCCTAATACTCATTCTTAAATTTCTCATTGGGTCGAATTCCCCCGAATTAACCGTAAAGTCAAAGCCGGCACTAGCACTGTTACAATCTGTTACGATTTCACTCTCACTTTTCAATTTGTCACTAATTTTATGATAGTTAACCTGAGAATCAAACTTATTGTCTATGGAAGGATTTCCGGTTTGAGATTCGCCGTCGCTGTTTTGTTCGAATTTGGCAAGTTTGAGCGGCGGACAGGTGCCGTTCTCACAGTTCAAGTCCAAAAGGTCCAAACAATTTTTGTTGTCTTCGTCGCAGGGACTCGAATCCTGAGTCATATCTAGCCCTTCGTCCAGAAACGACGTGGAGTGGTTATTGTAGAACTTGTTGGGGTGGAACGGGGCCCCGCGTTCCATACAACTTATGCGCTCCTTAAGCTGCGACCAAATCTGTTAAATGCGAAACGATTCGGCCAAACTTACCATTTCATTCTCTTGTTGCAGAATGAGGATTGTTCTCTCCTTGTTTAGAATTTCATCGCTTTGTTGCTGGATGAGGTCGAGATGGAGAATCAGCCAGTCTTTCCAAAACTTAACCTCACTTTCGGCGCTTTGACAGTTCGCATCTTGGGTTGTGTTTATTTCGCCATTTTCCGTGTTTGACGCGTACATATGATCATAGGCGAAATTCAAGTCGGATTTGTCGACACTTTGCGCTAAATAACTCGTAGAATCCGGTAATTTTGACAATTTCGACTTGCATTCGTCTGGAAAATTTTCGGACATCTTCGCGCAAAGTCGTTTTATGTTTTGGTCATTGTTGCGACTTATTGGCATAATTAATTACATAAACATTATCGAAATTACGCGAGACTCTGTGGCGTTATTTGCATAATTATCAATTACAAACCGAACATCAAGTCACACTTTTGCATCGTTTTTGTCACAATTACAAGCGTTAATTGTAACACAATTACACAAGTCCCTCCACTTGGTTACACAACAGTCACTATTTTTCAAAAATTGCACATAAATAATGCAACACTTTGGATTGAAATCACATTTTAAGGTTAGGTTGTTTGTCACTCGAAACAAAAACGCATCAGAGGCCAATGACTCACTACGTTTTTTCCTCCTTCGTTAATTAACACCGTAATGCTTCAAAATTGGCGAATCAGTTTCGAAATTGGGCAATATTTAACCAAATTCGCCAATAAATTGTTGGTAAACAAGTAAACAAAGACGCGTTTATGGTTTTTTCACCACTGGTCGTAAGGTTGGTAATTGATTTCGTACTTCCGGTTGGGCGGCAAATTTGAACTTGCGCCATTTTCAACCGGCAAGACTTAAATAGCTAACTACTGACTCAGTAAACAAAATTTGTGCCAAGATTGTTGGAAATTATTGTTTTTCCGATCTCACCATAAAAGGGTCGTGGGAGGTAATTATCTCGCTTGCGCTAACATGTTCAAAATTTTGATTTTGATTATTTTTAATTCGAGTTGCGCACAAGTTTTTCTCACGGTGGTCAGGAATGGGGGGCAAATGTTCAATGTCTTTGGTTTATTTGTTATCAGAAAATCTCCGATTATGCGAGATTACATGTTTATTGCTTCTAGCCTTGATCTTCACACATGTTGTAACTTTGCGCAAATTTTGAGGTTAACTTTGACGTTTTTTTCATTACACGTTTGCTGAAATTGATCGATTACCATTACTTGAAGAAGTCTTAACACGTCACAGTTTGGTTCTTCCAACCACCGTTATAGCATTTGATTTTAGTTTTCTATTATTGCTGGGAGCTTGCAGTTGGAGTGAGTGATCAATTATGTTGATTTTGCGTGCATGACGCAACGTGAGTACGATCGATTTTTTCCCATTTTTGTTACTCCAGCTATTGCATTAATTTCACGCACTAATTTTGCTAATAATAGAACAATATAAAAAAAATACACAAAGGCCCAAAAAACATAACCTAGAATTTTTACAATAAATTTCATTGGTTCGAATTGCTGTTACACCAAATTGCCTTTTTGTGAATGCTAAAAAAAGCAAATTATGCGGAATTAATTTCGCACATTGAACCCAATGTTTAATAAATAGGATTAACGGACGCCTAAATAGTTTATGGCATTTGTTGTAATTAATTTATTTTGAATATTTCATTTCACCAAATTCAAAATTTGAAAATTTTGAAATTTTTATCATTCCCTTATTTTTAATATATGTGTAATTCTTGTTTACTCAATTATTACGTTATGAAACTGTAATCTTGATTATTTATTCAAAACAATTCGGTCATTAAGATTTTATTTATCACAATTAATTGATTAAAAAAGTGCGCAACCTGGAGCTGCATTCAGTTTTCTTTAAACATTTTTCTTACATTCAACAACAAATGATTAATTCTTTACAGAAAACCTTTGACCTACGGAATCCCTCATAATTTATTCCCGTAACCAGAAAGCGTTGATTCTATTGTTTATAACAATGCATCATTTATGAGAGGAAAAGGTCACACAATTTGGACGCTTTATTAACATTCATTGATCACACATTAAGTCTTGACGTTGGTATAAATTGTAGTTTTAAAACATTGACAATGCACTGCTAGAAAAGTAAAAGTGAGTATGCTAATAATTTTTTGCTTATCTTTACTGATTGCGACATTTTATTAGATTTTATTATTTAATCCAGTATGCTTTTGTATTAAAATTTTACTGCTCGCTTAAAAATGCTTAGCTTTATTTTTTAATCCAGTTAATACCCGCGATGTGTGGTGTCATCACTTGATTTTTTAGGTATTTGGTGCTAAAGTCTCAGATTTTGTTCATAAATAAAAAATAAGTTTGGGTATTTCGTTGTAAAAATCACTGTAAAAAAGGTTTGAATAAACAAATAAAACTTTTAGCGTAAACAATGGCCGAGTATCAACCACTTTTCGGTGTTTGGGACTATGTTGTCCTAGTGATTGTTTTATTAATTTCCTCCAGTATCGGAGTTTATTATAGATTTACCGGAGGTAAACAGAAAACAATGCAGGTATTTGGTCGCTTAAACCTTAACAGTTTATTGTTTATGGTGTTACATTTCAGGAGTATTTATTGGCCGATAAAAACATGTCTATAACACCGGTCGCTTTCTCCCTCATGGCTTCTTTCATGTCAGCAATCACACTATTAGGTGTCTCCAGCGAAAATTACACTTTCGGTATCCAATTCATCGTAATCAACATTTCTTACGGTATTTTCACGCCAGTGGCGGCGTATTTATACCTCCCTGTTTTCTTCAAACTACAAGCAACGAGCGCATATGAGGTACAGTGACGATCAAAAAGAATGACAGCCCTAAAATATATGATACGGTTAGAGTGTGCATTTGGCTAGTTTATAAATTAGTTGGATATTGTGTCAACCAGATTGGCAGTTTGTAAATAAACCTGTTTGTTAAAATTTATGACTCAAAAGATTTTAGTCGGACTGGGTAGGGTAGGGGTGCCATTCTTTTTGATCGTGACTGTACTATTCGTGTTTCACTTTTTCCAATTTAAATTTTCCTCCAGTATTTGGAAAAAAGATTCGGCAAAGCCTCACGCCTGGCAGCCTCGTTGTCTTACAGCCTCCAGATGACTTTATACATGGGGGTCGTGCTCTACGCCCCTGCTTTAGCCCTTGAAGCTTTAACAGGAATCAGTAAAGTTGCAGCGATTTTATCGGTTGGACTTGTTTGTACGTTTTATTCGACGATTGGAGGCATGAAAGCGGTCTTGATGACGGACGTTTTCCAGTCGATTTTAATGTTTGCTGCGGTGTTTAGTATTATTATTTTTGCGGCTATTGATAAGGGAAGTTTGGCGGAGATTTGGAGGATCGCCGAACGCGGAAATCGGACCGAATTATTGAAGTAATAAGAATTCAGTAGGGAGGAAGGGAATTGATTGTTTGGTTTTAGCTTCAATCCAGATCCCACCGAAAGGCATTCGTGGTTTTCGCTGATAATCGGCGGGGGAATCACGTTTTTGTCGCTTTATGCCGTTAATCAAACGCAAGTGCAACGATATTTGACTGTGAAGGATTTGAAAACGGCACAGAAGGCGCTGTGGCTCAATTGGCCCATTTTGACGTGTTTGAGCCTCAGTACGTCCTTTGCAGGGCTCGCTATGTACTCGAAATATTACAGTTGTGACCCAGTTTCGGCCAAAATCATCAACAGTGCTGATCAGGTAAGATTTAACGCGTGAAATGCTTCGAAAATTTAGGAAATTCAAAGAAATGCGAAAAACTTCGGTTCGGCTTTGAAATTTTTGATTTCTTTTTTTCACATTTTGAGCGGCTTTGGAGCGTCTATCTGATAACTTCGTAATTATTAACTGTAATCTCACTAAGTTTAGCATCGTTGGAAAGCTCTTTTATCTCTCTTTTGCAAAAAAATATCATTGTTGTGAAAAAGGAAAAATTTCTTATACAAAAAGGTCGATAGTCAAGATAGAATAAAAGCTTTTGTCCTGTTTTTTTTTAGTGGAAAAGTGAAAATCTCAACATATTTTTTGCAAAAATAAAAAATAAACATGGGAGGAATGTACCTTAAATTATTATCTAACACTACGGGGAGACAATTTTAGTTTTTTAATAAAAAAGTCGTAACTCGAGAACTAAAAGTTTTTGAGCAAACAGTGATCTCTACAGGCGAATTTACGAATTACATATAATACACTTATGGACAAAAAAAATTGGACAAGTCCTGTTATAGATTTTTGATAAAATTTAGTTGATTAAAACGGACTTACATCTGAAGTTTTAACATTGACAATTCAAAAGATCATGTTCCACATCAGCAATTTCGTTTAAATTGGAATAATTTCCAAAGCTGAAGACGCTACAGTATTTTTAAAAATTCCGTGTTTAGTATTTTGAAAATGATTACAATCATGATTTGTTAGAGAACATGTTACTCCAGTGAAAAAAGTCACCCCTTTTTATTTTGTCTACAATTGTATACTACAACATCTGAATTTCCATTTTTTTATCAATTTTGAACGTCTTTTTCATGAAAACTGTTTGACCTAGAGCGTTTTAACCTACACCATCGTGTTTAGCACGTGATTTTACGTCTAAAATACAATATCTAAAACAATTTTGTAATCTAAAGTTGATAAAAAGTTTTAAAAATCATACCGAAAACTCGAGAAAATAAGCGTTTTCCAAACGCTTGATTTTATAAATGCTGATAGCATTTGTCGAAATTATTGGTTACAATTCCATTTATTGTCGCTCTTTTAATTATTATCTATGTTTTCGAAAATTGCTATGGCTTGCCACAAAATTACGAATACGTAAAATCTCCTATAAGCGGACACCTTAGAAGGCAAGCTTTTTTTCATTTAATGGAAGTATCCTCTTAATAAAAATAATAAAAAACTACAAAAATAATTTATTAACAATATTTATCAATTAAAAAAATTAAAATAAAAAAACGTTCACCAATTCACTCAGATTCTTTAGAAATGTATTTAAAATGTATATGGTGACAATGTCAAAACTTTCCTAACCACCCTTAAACATTTTTTAATGTCTCTGCAAACTCCTTAAAACTTTCATCCTGACAATGGCTTTGAAAAAGAGAAATATGCTTATTATGCGCTTTAATAAATCTATTTCCAAACCTTATTTCTTCAAAAAAACTTCTCACAAACGTTTCACACTTCCATAGATTTCTTCACCAATTCATCATTGTTTTTAACAATATTTTTGCTGCTTGGATTTTTATAGTTCACTTTTCTTTGTAAATTTCGCACAATCGGTTTGTTTTGGGTAGATTTTTTTTACTTTAATGCTATTGTTATAACTGTAACATCGGTGCGCTTTCTTAGTTTTATTTTCTCATGATACTGTCTGCGTCCGTTTATTGGAGAGTCCGCTTTTCTAACAAAAATGTCCATTTATGAGACCGGTCCGCTTATGAAAGTGTCTGTTAAGAGAGATTTCATTGTATTTGAATTTTTAATTATTTAATTATTTTTTAGTGTTTTCGACATTTTTTTACACAAAACAACACTTAAACTCCCTAGTTTTAAGATGATATAACATTTTTTGCAGCGACTTATTATAAGACGACTAATTAATTACTAATCAAATAATTTTGAATATCAGGAACTGTGCAAAAGTTTGAATTAAAGAAACTATTTTGTTCAAACTTAGCAACGTTTTATACACTTTTGTACGCCTTAAGCAACATTTAGAGTCCTTCAGAATGCAAAAAACGTCACTTAGTTTAATATAAGAATGTTTGATTTTTATTATTTTTGCGAAAATTTTGTTAATTTTGTAACTTGTTAAGTTTAGTATCGTTTAATTTCCCATTACTCTAATAAGACTCATAATTTTAATTCATAAGTTTAATCTCCCATTATGATAAAAAAAAATAACATAAGATCCACAATTCTTTGTAGTTAATGCCTTTGTACGTGATGGACACAATGGGCAACATCCCTGGACTGGCTGGCCTCTTTGTTGCTGGTATTTTCAGCGCCTCTCTCTCCACCGTTTCAGCAGCACTTAATAGTTTAGCTGCTGTAACAGTCGAAGATTACTACAAGGTAACTAACACGCAATTCTTCGGTTTGATTGATTTATTTAAATTTCCAGCCTTTGTACCAATACATTGCTAAAAAACCTTTATCGGAAAAAAGAGTCTCCGTTCAAACGAAACTAATCGCTTTATTTTTCGGCTTCGCATGTTTGGCTATTGCCTTCTTAGCCCAGTTTCTAGGAGGAGTCCTTCAAGCCTCTTTGACGATATTCGGAGTTATCGGAGGGCCCCTTCTAGCCCTGTTCTCCCTAGGGATGTTTACTACCACTGCCAATGAAAAGGTAAGTCCAGACGGAATAAATTTGTTGTGATTTTTGAATGTTTGAAGGGAGCTTTGGTCGGTCTTGTGTCGGGTATTTCTCTGGCTTTGTGGATGGCCTTTGGTAACCCCAAACCGCCTTTGCCAACGTTACCTGTGACCACGGAAGGATGTGCTGACGTTTTCTCGAATATTAGTATTACAAATGAGCCGTTAGTGAACAATCCGGACAATAAGTAATGCGACGAACGAAATGAATTATTTATCGAATTAATTTCCAATTTTACAGGGAATATTTTTGGCTGTACAAAGTGTCGTATTTATACAACGGTGTTTTCGGATTAGTTACCACGTTCCTTGTTGGTTATTTGATCAGTTTGGTCATTAATAGCATTTATGGGAGAAAAGATCAACACTTGGACCCGAATTTATTTATTCCTCCAATTCAACGAAAGCTGCAAAAGCGGGAATTGTCGCTCAGTATGAAGCAGTGGTCCGAATCTGAAGAGGATCTCAGAAGCAAACACGTGCTGAAACGGAAATATTAATTGTATTAATTTTGTAGCAGTACTTATTTATTGTGTACACGTGAAAATGTCTTCCATTAGATAATAAATGCCGGTTTTATTGAAATAAACAACTTTGTTAGATAAGTGTTGTTTTTTTGAACCTCTCCAACTATAGATATCAAATTATTAAAAAAAAAAAAATCAAAACTATTTTAAGGTTTCTGTCCTTTTTTTAAGGACAAATTAAAAAAGACTGATTCCATAAATATCAAATAAACGATTTCGTCATGTTTTTACGAAATATTAAAAAAAAACTTGACTGAACCAAAAGTAACACAAAATTCATATTTTTGTTGAGTCATTTTTCAGAAAAAATCCTTGGACATGTCTAGACTTTATTATTTTTAAATGTTACATTTTGACATCATAATGGCACTTCTTACGTCAATAATCTTTGAGTAATGACGTCATTTTTATTTTTTTGAATGCAACTTACATTTTTTATTAGCGTTTTGTACACATTTTTATTTTTTAGGTAAGTATAAAAAATTCAAAAACAAAGCAAAAAAATAAAAAAAAATCAAGTAAAATAAAAAAGTTATAAAAATTATTGAGAGTATTGCTTTTGTCACTATTTTTTTATTTTATTAAATTTATTTTTTGTTTTTTTTTTTCTCATTAGTTGTTTTAAAATTATAGAAACGCCAACGTCGCATTTTTTCTATAAATTAATTGTTATAAATTAGTAATGCACTTCAAAAAATTAATAGTGTTAATGTAATTTATAATTTGTTCAATGAGAGAATTAATCATTACCAACTGTTGTACTATTTTTAGCAAAATAAATTATTAAAAAAAATAATTCGGTAAAATGCGACGCTGGCAGTTCTACTGTTGTTCTGAAAAGGCAAAGAATGACGTATTTATTTTTTATCAATTTTTAAAACTGAATGTGTAACCCGATTTTTTTGGTTTTTATTTTTGGTAACAGTATTCCCCGAATCCTGAACCGATTTGAAAAAAACTTAAGGGACATGTAAGAAGCTAAAAAAAGCTAATGAGCACAAGAAAATATAATAAGTCTCATGCTATTAAAAAAATATTAGATATGACATCATAAGTTTTTGCGACGCTCTGTATAATTTTTTTTTTCTAAAATACGTCCTACAGTATGACGTCTACAAAATATCAAAACTCCAACTTTAAAAACAACTCCATCCTGTATATTAAAAAATTAACAAATCAAATAAAGAACACAGGTATAAGAAAGTGCCTTGTATAACAGAATTATTTCCATACCAACTTCGGAGCAGGGGACCATGAGCCGCAGGTTGTTGGCGTGGAATTCGACGATTTTGGACGTGCGGGTGCGCATTTTGGGGTCCCCATGACAGCAGGACTCAGCAGGCCTCTCCTGCAAGCGAAAAAATCGTTTCAAACAAAGTCGTTTTTTTAATTTTTTAGCCGCTGGGTTGGCATGACTTTACCATAAATGGTAATTTTATAGAATTTTGGAAAACTTGGGACAGTTTCCACTGATTTTTCATCATTTTTCTTGTTGGATTTTTTAGAAACGTCAATTGTCAATTTGAAAGGTGCGCGCGCATGCGCCTTGATTTGCAAGAAGGGGCATTTCGAAAATTCTTCACGTTTTGACTAAAATAAACGAGTTTCAATTTAAATTCCCTATTTGTTTCCACTCATTGTCCCAATTTGTGTGTTTTTCATCAAGCAGAACGTCCAACATTACCCCCAGAGGGCTAGAATTCAATGAAAAACTGAAGACGTGAGATGCAACAAAAACAAAGACAGACTCATCACTTTATTAATTAACGTAAGGCACGTAGTGACTGTAGTAAATTTTGTAAGCATTCTGATTGGGCCGTTTAAGGTCGGCCATTAAAATTTCGGAAAAAACCAATCACTTTCGAATTTTTGATTCATTGAAAATTTAATTTTTGGATATGATTGGTCCATTTAAGGTCGGCCATTATAATAAAGTGGAAACCAATCAATTTGAATTTTTGGACTCATTCAAAAATTTAATTGAAGGGGTAGTTTAAATTTTAAAGCAATCAATAAATAACAGAATTTGGGTAAAAAAATTGGCTGTAGCTCAACTCAATTGCCACAAATTTTTGTTCACAAAATACAAATTAGAACTGTTAAATAATTCGATTCAAAGTCCAGAAATTAAAAAAAGGAAAAACTGTTTGAAGCATTTAAATCACTAAAAATAAATAATAACGAAAATTTGAGTGGGCATATTAATACCTAATAGTTTTTTCTCCAACACAATTATTACAAATTTATTTTTTGATCCGGTCGTGAGCGAAAATTCCAGAACTGTGATAAAACCGGATTTTACTGATATAGCAATGGCAAACAATTCGCAAGTCCCCCTCTTTCGACTCCGGAGAGGTTGATATACCGCACAGCCAAATCCAAAATTTCATTTTTGACTAGTCCTAGAGACAGTAGAACAATGATTGGCCGCAAACTCCGAACTTTGGACCTTTTTTTAATTGTGTAAACACTTGCGTGTGTTAGGTCCACCTGCGAATATTTCCAATTCAAATCAATTTTTTGCCACATTCATCATTTTACATAAGTGTCAAGCCCCGAAAACGTGGCAAGCGGAATGCCATGCACATTTCAATTGATCCCAATCAGAAGAAATAATTAAAAGACGACGACTTCTCTGTTTTATTTTTATTGCTCTAGCTGGCTTAAGTCCGCACAACACAGGTTTTGCGTTGGTTTAATCTGGTTTTTACCGCCAAATTAAGATTTATCCGGTACTGCCTTTCCTTAGGGGACACTTTTCCGTTAAAGTGTGTTTGTTTTCAAGCTGGATTTTTTTCAAATTCATAATGGATTTATCAAGACTGGTTATTCATTTTACACGCGGCATGTGTGCAGAAATCTGAAAAATGTAGTTAGAACCAGATAAAAATGACGCAACTCCTGGTGCTTATAGTTTTGAGAAAAGGATTAATGAAATTGTTCTTGATTTCAATAAAACTGTTGTTTTCCCACATGTGATAATTGAAAAGGCTTCGTGATGGGGCCAAATTTAGAAACGGTGACCGCCTTGTCATTAGCTTGAATGAGTATGACCGGAGTTTTTCTACAAACAAAAAAAAAACAGCAATTTGAGACTAGCCTATTTTTGGTAAATATTTTCAAACTGGCAAAACCCATGTCTTATTCAAAAAACTTGCTACAAACATGTTATTCGCACTCCTAAGTTACGTAAGAAAAAGAAAAATTCTTAAATTAAATTAAGTCCCAAAAAGCCTCAAATTAAGCAATATCAAGGTTACAAATTGTTTAAAAGCAATTTTTTGTATCATGAAACTTCCAATATTTTATCCCTTCTCCCAATAGTGAATTAATTACCAACATATTTATTGGTGGTAGACTCTGGTAAATTTTCAGTCCTCCGTGCAAGTGGAAGCTACTTTAATTTTGATCAGTGCCTTTCAGTGGTTTGAAGTGTTAAAAATTTTTTCGTACAGTTGTTCGAATGAAATACAGAAGTCGATCTAATCGACAAATCATTCAAATCCAGTTTAGAAGTTTCTTGAGGTGAAGACTGAAGACAGTTTATAACGAAATAAAGTTAAGGTTGTGCCAAATAGTAAGTATTGAAATGTTTTTTGATTAAATAGCTTTGTTAATGTTTATTAAAAATTGGTCAAAATCTAGATAAATTAATTTTGAACAAACTTTTATTTACGAAAACAATTTTCAAACTTAAAAAACCTAAACAGGATCTTTTCGTAAATAACTAATTCAGATTCTAGAAAAAGTAGCTAACTATTTTTGTGTTTGAAATGAGAGAAAGTCGCTCAAAAAAATTGGTTCACCTATTTTTTTTTCTTTATCACAAGTGAAAAATAGAAGAGAGTTTCTATAAGAAAGCTTAGATGTAGAACTATGTATCTTCAGAAGTATTTTTGAAGTATCTCCGAAAACGAATAATCCTAATCACCCAGTTATTACATAGATAAATTGTTGTTATTTCTAATTATTTTAAAAAAATTACAAATAAAATAAAATAGAAAATATTATAAGAGTTATTCAAAATTTTACGATTTCTGGGATTGTTCTAAAGCCGAGAATGTTTAAAATATGTTTTGTGCGATAAATACGTAAAAAAAATACGATTTTTCTACAGTAAATGCTAAACTATTTTTTATCAACTCTTTTGAGTGAATTAAATAGCACTTTAATTGCCAGGCTAGGAGAAAAAATTAGATTCACTTTATTCAATTACTAAAATAAATTTACAAATTCCAACTCATTAGTTTGAAGGGTCAGCAAAAACTGTCTTCCCTTATACTTGGAGTCCAGCTATAGAACAAAATGTTGTATTATACACTTGTGAAATAAGTTCACTCGTAACTTAGTCACTCTTGGACTTAACCTATGCACTCGTAAATTTTATAACTACTGTAATGAATTGTAGATTTTTTTTTTAACAAATTTACTTACATAGAGAAAAAAAAGTAGTTAATAGCAAACGCTGAATTTAGTTTAAAGTGAAATAATTGAGGATTTTTTTTGGAAATGATTGGCTTGCACCAACGAAAAGACAAATAAAACAATTATTTTCAAGTGCGAGTTTCTACTCTTTGAGAGAAGGCTAAAAAAATAAATATGTTGTTTGCAAATTTAATTAATTATCAAACAACATACAGCTAAAGGCGGATTCTTATTTCATTTTGTTTATTGTGACAATTTTGGCGAAGTTATTACGTTTCTGCGTTAAAAACGTGCTAATAAAACGTAAAAATTAAAAAAAAATTTTTAGGTAAAAAAATCAAAAACGTGTAGAATAACGTAAAAATAACACCATTTCGGTTTAACAAAAAGGTCAAATTAATAAGTTATTTAGTTTCTAATTAATTAATTATTTAATTACTTAATTAATTAATAATAATAATAATAATAAAAGCCTTTATTAGGTAAAAAATGTGAGGAGGCAAAGTGTAGCTTATACGGTTGATGCAAAATTATATATTTTAATGTGAGATTAAATTTGCCGTATAATGAACAAAATTAAAGATTAATTAAATTCTTCTACAATTTTTCACCTTATTCTTAATAATTTTTACAAAATAATAATGTTTCTTCATCAAAAAAAAATCAAGAAGATTTGAAAAATCTTTTTTCCTCAGTTTTTTTGTGGTTTTTTAGCTTATTATTTGGGTAATAAATAATAATAATAATAAGAAATAAATTCAAAAACTCCTTTTTCGACCAAATTTTGTCATTTTTCAGAATATTCTTGACGAATTTTTGCCTAAAAACAAACTAAATCGACTGAAACGCGCAAACTAACATCAATTTCATTGTCTTTTTGTAATTTTGAGACGTGTTTAGTCAAAATACCACCACTTTTGACTTATTTTGTGAAGTTTAGACGTTATTTGATCAAATCCTGTAAAATAACTGAGTATCTGATTCAAAAATGCACAGTAGGCGTTTGTTTATAGACGCGTCATTTTCATTTAGAATGACTGTACAACTAAAAGAATTACTTTTTAATGAATATTTTATTTTAAAACGAACACTTAATGGGTGTTAAAGCCAAATATTTTTTGTAGTTATGTTAATGAAAAACCTGTCTGATGTTATGGTTTATAGTTTCAGTTACATAAAATTTTATAAGTATATTTGCCTGTTAAATTAAAAAATAAAACTGTGTTACAATTTTCAAGCGACATCCTTCAAATAAGAATATTTAGGAAAACAAGACTATTAATCACCAAATTAATTTCTAGGTATTAAACGCTAATTTATTATAAGAAGAATATTTATTATAATTTATTTGGAAGACAAAAATGAAGTTCAACGGTAGTCTTTATTCTCGATTAAAACTAGCGATATTTCTCGTCTTGGTGATTTCCCATTTAAGTGAAGGAACAAACAATGATACAAAACAAGGTAAGTGTAAACTTACTACAACAGTAAGCACCTAACAGAACAGTCTTTAGAAGAAACTCAATGTGAAGAAAACGGAAAACCCAAAAACACATTTTCCTGGCCCGACTATTTAGTCCTCGGCACAATGCTGCTCGTTTCCTGCGGAATCGGCGTTTTTTACGGTTTCATCGGCGAAAAACACTCCTCCAGTGACGACTTCCTGCTGGGTGGAAGCTCAATGGGCACCTTCCCCATGGCCATGTCGCTGGCAGCGAGGTAATACGCAAGCTTCCAAACCCACTCATTTCTGTTAAAGTTTTATCACAGCCATCGAACTGCTAGGAAATCCTGCAGAAATGTACAACTACGGGACCCAGTTTTTGATGATTTGCTGCGCTTTTATCCTGGTGGTGCCACTAACGGCCCGCTTTTACCTCCCTTTGTTTATGGAACTGCGGCTTACTAGCAGTTATGAATATTTTTCGCTACGGTTTAACCCTTCGGTTAGGTATTTTGCGAGCGGACTTTATATCCTGCAAATGGTTTTGTATATGAGTGTTGCGGTCTATGCTCCGGCTTTGGCTCTAAGTCATGGTAATTAATAATGTTATTAATGATTGAGTGATTCAATCAAGAGTTTTATTTCAGTAACCGGTTTGAACGTGTACGTGGCGGTAAGTGTAGTTTACATCGTTTGCATATTTTACGCGTCTCAGGTAAGTCGAAATCAATCAAAGGCAAAATCATAGTTTATTGCTCTAGGGAGGAATGAAAGCTGTTATTATCGCTGATACGTTCCAAGCCGGTGTTTTGATCGGTTCCATTCTACTCATCTTGTATTTGGGCGAGAAATTCGTTGGAGGAACCGGAGTTATTTGGTCGCATAATTACAACACCGGACGATTAGAAATATTCAAGTTGGTCTAACTTTTGATTTTTTTTCGTCTCTATAAATTTAAATTTCAGTCTGAATCCTGATCCCACAATACGGCACAGCTTTTGGTCAGTGGTTATTGGCGGAACTTTCTACTGGATGACGATGTTTTGTTCAAATCAAGCCTCGATTCAGAAATATTTATCAGTGGAAAACATCAACCAAGTTAAAACGTTAGTACAACTCGCCGTAAAACACCAATAAATTCATGTGGATATTTTTTTAATTTACAACAATTTAAAATATCAGTAATCAAATCACAATGAACGGATGCTTGATGTGTTTTCAAATGTGAATTGCACTATCGCAGTGTCAGCAGAACTACAGAATCTTTACAGAATCATTACAGACTGAAATATTTTGGTAAATCTTTTAAAAACTTTGATAATATTGCTGACGCCCACTAATTTAACTTTCGGAAGGCTAACTACCCTCATGTAGTTACGCAAGGATTGGGCATTTTTAGAAAATATCACTAATGTAAATTACGATTGTGACACGTTTTACAAAACACTTCATAATGGTTTTAAACAATCTGTTCCACTGTATCATTCTTAAATGATTAAAGTTAATTAAAGTAATTAAAGTTAACTGGAACACCTAGGGCCGGTTTACAGAAAGCGAAATTAAGATTTAATTCAAAATTAAACTAATTCGAATTAAGTTGCCATTTAAAATGCATTGACAAATGTCAAGTTAATCGCGTTTAAAAATTTAATTGCGATTAAAATGTTCTGTAAACCGGCTCCTAATTTTTTGTTTTTCTTTCAAAGATTCTTAATTGTCTATATAAAAACATAACTCATGTTTCAAATGCCCAAGTTAATAACTAAAAAGATATAAAGATTTTTGATCTAATTTGGTACATTTTTGAGTTTTGTGAAGGAATCTTGCGAAACAATTGAGTTTTTCCTGAAAAACATGCGTGTTTGAGTTTGAATACAAACTAATTGTGAGAATCAATCTTTGTTAAAAACTTATCCACGATTTTTGAACCCAAGTGTAATAGAAAACTTGAAATTTTTTTAGGAAACAGCAAAATTCCAAATGGATTACAAAATAATCAAACAATTTTTTACTCAGTTTTAGTCGCCTTATGATTGCTTTGTTCTAAAGTAAAGTTAAAGTTTTAAAATTAAAAAATAATTTAATATGGAATTGAGTATCTATGAATATTTTGAAAAATTAAGTTCAAATTAAGTTCAAAAACTGACAAGAGAACTTTAACTTTGATAAACTAAAAACACAAAAAACTAAAAAATATTGAGACTGAAAGAGTGATAATTAAAAACTATGAAACTGCAAAGTAAGAACATTAATAAGATAAAAGAATGAAATTACTTTAGATGAAAGTAAAAAATTGAAAAAAGAGTCTTGTTTTAAATTAGAAACGTTTAACATGACTGTAGGATGTTTAAAACTCTTTCAACTTTAATTTGTCTTCAGTACATCGACCGTTTTAGTAGACAATACATCTGAACAAATAATTACGTTGTTTACTTGGGAATTTTAAAAAACAAATTATCACTATTTAATTAGAGAAGTAAAACCTTACTATACTTAAAAAACTAACACATTAAATAATTACTCATCATTAATCATTTTGAACTTATTTATTATTTATTATTATTACTGTGCCAACGTCACATTTTCGCTAAAAGTAAGTTGTTATAAATTATTCATGCGCTTCATACGTAATGTATTTAGTTTAAATTAGAGATCTAATCATTAATAACTATTTTACATTTTTATCAACCTTCTTTAAAAAAATAATTCGGTAAAATGCGACGTTTTAATTTTTATAGTTTTTTGAAACAGCTATTACAAAGTTATTGACTTTGTAAAAATTTACCAAATGTGTATTTATTAAGCATAAAGATTTTATAAACTGTTGTTCTAAATATGCATTGAATAACAAAATATTTAATTTAAAATTGTCCCTTTAAATTTTAAAATCTATAAAATCAAATTCCAAATTTGAAATTTTTTTCGTGTAGAAACCCGGAAGTGAAGTTACGAATTTTAGTAACTTCTACCTTTATTTTTATTTTAAAAAATTGCTTCAAGATACAGAGATAGATAGATAGAATATATAGATGGGAAATACAGAGAAAATACTCGCTTTGTGTACAAAAGTATTGATTAATAAAAACTGTGTATTAAACGGCATTTTTGTTAATCATTCATACGCCAAGAAAATCCAACAAGAAATATTAAAGTACTGTATCTCGTAAACGAATGGAGATTCCATTTTGCGACTTATTGTGTAGTTTATATACTTTAGGATATTTTTAAAAATAGAAATATGTGAAAAAATGGTCCAAGTTACTAAACTTTGGTTTTCTACACAAAAAATTTCAAATTTTAAATCTAATTTCAGGATTTAAAAAACAGTGAATTTTCTGTATAAAGCACTATTTTAATATTTTGTTATGCATTAGTTATTTGAATAACAGTTTCCAAAAACTCTGTGTCTTATATTTCGTTAATTATTTAGAAGTGAATAATTTCGGAGATAAGTCTCATATACAGGAAACCATTATGTATTTACAACCATGCTTTGTAGAAGAACAATTATCCCGAATATGATCGAATTTCAGGCTGTCGTTTTTTTTTCGTTTCCTAGTTTAAAACACTGCAAACTGCAGGTTTAACTAGTCAAACTTGAGTAGGAGCCTAGATGCAAGTATTTTTATGTAACACATTTTACTACCAATACCTTAATAATAAATCAGAGACGTTTCCTGTAATTTGTAAAAATGCGTGAATTATTACTCCTCGATCGGTATAGAAAAGCAATGTCATTGCCATTAAAACGAGTGCTTATCTTAAAAATAAAAAGTCATGGTTGGTTGTCTCAAATAATGATTTCTTATTTAAGACCTTTTTATCTATCAACATTTTGCATGGATACCTGGGGATGGAAAAATTCCGAAAGCGCTATTAGAAATACACAAGCCTTTTATATTTGAGAGGGAAGACTTTGCGTTAACTTCTTTTATTCCTTCAATCTAGAGTCCACACCCAGAAATTTTTTGAAGTTTTTCTGTTACCTTTTGATGGTCTGAACCCAGAAAGAAGTATAAGTTGGTCTATTTTACTAAGTCGTTTTGACTAAATATAAATATAAATATAAATATAAATATAAATATAAATATAAATATAAATATAAATATAAATATAAATATAAATATAAATATAAATATAAATATAAATATAAATATAAATATAAATATAAATATAAATATAAATATAAATATAAATATAAATATAAAAAAAATAAAATAAAATTCACCGTATTCTAGTACCCAGACCTAAGACCCGTCATAATTTAAGTTTTTATTGTTCATCAAATAATCACCGATATCTATCACGTGTAGCCACTTTATTATCATTATCAGTTGAACGTGATTTCCTTTATTTAAATCAGAATTTCATAATATTATCGTTAGTTGTTACTAAGTTTGATATTTGAAATTAAATTTTTATCTATAAATCTACAAAGTTTTAATTTTTTGCAGGGCCTTGTGGACGTCATGCTTCGGCCTTATTTTAATATACGTTATAAATTTCTACACGGGGATGATCATGGTGGCACATTACCAAAACTGCGACCCGATCAAATCGGGCGAAATTTCTGCAACCGACCAGATTTTGCCACTTTACGTCATGTCAGAAATGGGGCATTTCAAAGGCGTTGCAGGATTTTTCGTTGCGGGGATTTTTGCAGCCAGTTTAGGGTAAATTACCACCCTATAATTTGGCCCCTAATAATTTATTTAAAATTCTAGCACCGTGGCTTCGGCCCTCAACAGCCTGGCAGCCGTCACGATCCAGGATTTCGTCTGCGGTGCTTTTAAGATCGTCCTGCACGAAACCAAGGGCGCCTTTTGGGCCAAATCAATTTCTGCAATGTACGGGGCAATTAGTTTTGTCTTGGTTTTTGTGGTGGCCCAGTTGGGGAGCATTATGCAGGTTGCGATTAGTTTCAACGGAATGGTCGGGGGTGTGACCCTCGGGTTGTTCTCCCTGGGGATGTTTTTCCCGTGGGCAAGCTCCAAGGGCGCACTTTTGGGGAGTATGATCGCTGTGTGTGTGATCAGTGTGATGTGTGTTGGGCAACAAATTGCCATCGCCAATGGGGATTTGGTGGAGGAATCCAAACCCACCACTGTTGATAACTGTACCTGTTTTAACGCAAGTCTTTCGCACGAAAACCTCGATGGAAAAGTGGCCTCAAGTTCGGTTTTTTTCCTGTTTCGAATATCGTACATTTGGTATTCGGCTTTGGGTTTTGCGATGACGGTCTTGATCGGCTTGGTGTCATCGCTTCTGGTTGGGTGTAGTGATCCGCATGAAACTGACTGGAATTTGGTTTCGCCGCCTATTAAAAACCTTTTATTTTCCCTCTCCAATAAAACTAAAGAAAGGTTGAATCTTCCATTAAAAATCAACAGCAAGAAGACGCAAAAAAATACCTTTGTTGGCGTTTTTAACATGGCTTTGGACATTAACGATGAAACGAAACCGAAAGACAGTGAAAAGAGGAGCGAAAAGGTGCGAAAAATTTCAGCACCTTCGAGTTTTCTAGTGACATCTTAGCACCTTATCTCCAAACTCGCTAGTATTACGTTTGTAACATAAGTTCAAATAAGAGTATTATTTTTAATAACACACTGTTGACAGTATTTTTGTGTGTAAATAGTTAAAATAAGTTGATTCTGTTGGACAATAATTTATACATACATATCTAGCTTATTTTTAGTGTACTTACTGAAAAGTTTTGTTCAATTGTATGAATAAAGCCTTGAAAAAACTGCTGTGTTTTTTTGTTTTAAATTAAATTAAGAATTTTTAGTTTTCTTGATGTGGAAGCTTGGCTATACCTTAGATTAAAAATATTTTAAAAAATTAAAAAAATCTCCACTCTTATTTCTGTGCTTTTAACGAAAATGTGCTCTAGCGGACTGAAGAGCTTATGCGCCATTTTGTCTACCGACACCTTATATGCGTGTTAAGTTTTACAAAAAAACATTTTAGGTAGTTGCTGTTATTTTCCTAGTCACAAAATTTTTGGTTTCTTGAACGCTTTATCGTTAGATATTTTTTATCGGTTGGATAGTTGCTAAGGTGGAGATGATTAATGTTTTCATAGAAATTATGGAATAGTAATTATTTATAGATTTATAAATTTTTAAATACGTTACATAAACTGTCACATTTACGCCTTATAAAATAATCTAGGGGAGAGTAGCGTAATACGATCCCCCTAAGAGAAAACACCTCCTGGAGATGGTATTATAATATGTTAAATTTTTGGACCTATGGTATAAAATAATTTTTATGTTTATTTTTACTAGATTTTGGGATCAACTTGTATCTTCTTTAAAAACAATGCATTTGGATTTGTGAATACCTTCAATCTTATTAGAAGAAAATTTATTAAAAAAAACTGTAAAGTATCCTACTTTTTACCGAGCTTTTACTATAGGTATTAAAAAAAAATAAAACACAAAAATCGGCGTTTGCTATTAAAAATCTACTTTTTGTCTATATGCATATGACCTTTTTCAGAATTTTTCTATAATATATTATAACAAACCTTATTCAATTAAAAATATTAAAATACTCCTATTAATTAAACGAAAATTTATGGTTTCTAATCCCGATCTCAAGCAAGCGATAATAAATGACCCTTTCAGTAAGAAAGAAGCAGAAAAAATTGTTGTTAGTACTATAATTACGTTTATTTTATTTTACTAATTATTTTGAGGCTAACGTTATTTTTTCACGTATTTTTTTCCATAAAATATCTTTAAGCATAGTTTGTTTTAGAGTGAAAAAAAATAAGAAATAGTATAATATTAATTTATTAGAACTATAGAAAAATTAAAAAAAAAAGATGCATAGAGAAAAATACTTTTACTATACCGGGTGCTCAAAAACCGGCGCACCAACTCAATGGAGTGTGGTGGTGAATTGCCTACATATATAGGTAAAAATAGTAAAAAAATTCATTGTATTTTAAAGTTATAAATAAATAACGAATTAAAAAAAATAATATGTGGCAACGTTGTCTAAAAGTCGTGATCGCAATAGAACTTGATCAACAATAAAAATAAATTATTTTTGAAACGTTTCCTAGGAAATAATTCACAGTGTTGGCACATCTACAAACCGTGATTTTTTTGATGAATTTTAATTTTTTTAAATTAAAAAAACTCCTAAAGTCTGCTAGTAAATTTAAAAATAATTATTCTTCATTTAGTTAGGGAACGATTACTTAGTGCGAAACATAATAATCTTAAAAAATAATGAAAACTGAAGAAGTTAACAAAATAAATTTGCAGCTCCAGATTTTTTTAAATATGGCTTTAGAAATTTTTTCAAGATTTTTCCCCGTGATCTACACATGCTTCTCAACAACGTACCACTGAGTTGGTGCGCCAGTTTTTGAGCACCCTGTATAGACTCACCTTGTACCTTACTGAGAAACATTAGAAATGCAATTTAAAATATTTATCTCTTCTTTTAAACGCAATTTAATAAAAATTTGAAGATTTTTTGAAACCTGTTACAAAAAAAATGTTGAGAAATTCTTGTACTATAGGTACATTCGTTATGCCATTGTTATTCAGATCATATATATCAATGAATTTATTGTAAAACTCTCTACTAAAAGGAACCGTGAAATTATTTAAACTATAGCTGTCTTTAGAGTTAATAAAGATCACTGCTTATTTAATACTTAATAATAGTAAGTGACATTTTTGCTTCTCTCTTAAACCATTTTCTTGGAACAATTAGTTAGTAGCCAAGTTTTTAACGCAAGTTAAAAAAATCTGACCAATTTTTCTACGATTCAGAAACACATTACTGCATTACTCACAGATATATGAACAAGTTTTCTTTATTTGTATAATAAACTACTATATTCTTCTGACGTGTTATTTTGGTAAATTTTTTGGTCAGTAGACGATCTAATGAGTAGCGGAAAGTGAGAGAATTCCGTTACTTTAGAAACAAATTTGTATTTGGATTACAGAAACCAATAGAAGATAAATGAAGAGATAAAACAAAAGTTGGAACACTACTTTATAAAAAAGTTTACCTAAAATAAAACAAACTTTGGTTTTTTTACAAAAAATTAAAACATAAAATACAGTTTCAAAATCGGTATTACCTACCCCAATTATGCGTGAAATGGGCAATACCTATTGCTTATTGCGCATCGTGACATCATGTGGCGTAATTTTGAATGCTTCAAACCTGTATTTGAAATATGTAGATAAACAAATTCATTATTTTATTGTTCTGTTTATTTCCAACAAGCTAGCGATAGAACCGCAGTATCAAACCAGACCTTGAATTGTGTACATGTGCGAACTGTTGCAAATAATAATATTTAGTAGTGATTGAAATGGAGGACAACGAACGCAAAAATTTGAAAGCCCTCACAAAAGTGCACCCAAAAGAAAAAGCAAACTTTCTTTCTACTCTGTTCTTCTGGTAAGTTATAAGTAGATCACGGTTACAAAACTGAAATTATGAAACCAGTTGGGCTCTCCCGACCTTCGTCAAGGGTTTGAAAAAGGACCTCGACGATGATGACCTTTGCCTCCTCAAAGCGCACGAGTCCAAAGCCTTAGCCGACAGAATGGGCCTCGTTTGGCAAAAGGAAAAAAACAAACACGAAATCCCTTCATTGGGAAAAGTGATAATCAAAGCGTTTTATCGAGAAATTATCTTCTACGCCTGTTTCCTGATAATACAGGAGCTAGTCCTCAAGTGAGTCCCAAATGAAATTTGAAAGTCGTATTTCTAGTTACATTTTTAGGATGGCGCAACCTTTACTCGTTGGAAAACTCCTGGAATATTACGCCCCCAATCAGCTAAACGTTACGAAGGACATGGCTTACGTGTACGCTTTTACGCTGATTTTGTTCATCTTCTCCAATATTCTTATCCAACATTGGTGCTATTTGGGACTGAATCACCTCGCCATGAAGATGCAAATTGCTTGCCGATCGCTCATTTATCGGAAAGCTTTGACGCTGAACAAAAACGCTTTGATGAAAAGCACTGTGGGCCAGATGGTTAATCTAATGTCCAGTGACGTGCATACTTTTGGTTACATCTGTTTACACATGCACCAAATGATTCTAGCACCGATTCAAGCTGTGATTGTTCTGTATCTGCTCTACTCGACCGTCAACGGAGCAGCGATGGTCGGTGTTGGACTGCTCATGGCTATTGTCCCCATCCAACGTAAGCAGAAACTTGAAAACCTCTAGTTGTTATTAAAATTAAAATTTCTTTAGTTTATATGGGCAAACTGATGTCGTTTTATCGCCGCAGAACGGCCCAAAAGACCGATAACCGAATTCGCCTAATGAACGAGATAATCTGCGGCATAAAAATAATAAAGATGTTCACTTGGGAAAAACCGTTTTCGAAACTGGTTGAAATGGCTCGAAGGTGCGTTTTGTACAATTAAGCACCCAAAAACTAACAATTCGTTTTTCCAGATTGGAGCTTCACGAAATTAAATCAATCGCTTATCTCCGAGCGGTTTTTCGCTCTGTTAATGCGTGTCTCACACCTCTGTCAATTTTTTTATGCGTTTTGACCTACATTTTGAGCGGTAACACCCTCCAAGCGCAGTATGTGTTTGTTGTAACTTCGTTTTATGGAACGATACGCCAGACTTTAACGTTACATTTCCCCCGGTGTATTGCTTTCTTGGCGGAAATCGACGTTTCCCTCGGACGAATACAAAACTTTCTATTAGCTGAAGAGACACAAAAAATGAGTAGTGAATTGAAGACAGATGATGTGAGGGTTGTTTTATCTGAAGCTAGTTTTAAATGGACAGACTTTTCGGATAATGGTTTGTCCGATGTATCATTTTCTGTAAATGGTGGCGAATTGGTGGCTGTAATTGGTCGTGTCGGAAGTGGCAAAAGCACCCTTTTGCAATCGATTCTTCGAGAAATTGATTTATCTAAAGGAGAGTTGGTTGTGAGCGGATCGGTTTCTTACGCTGCGCAAGAACCGTGGATTTTCTCGTCCAGTATCAGGCAAAACATACTGTTTGGCGAAAAAATGAATTTTGAAAGGTACAAGGAAGTGGTCAAGGTTTGCGCTTTGGAAAAAGACTTCAACTTGTTTCCTTACGGAGACAGGACTATTGTAGGTGAAAAGGGGGTGATGTTGAGCGGGGGTCAGAAAGCTCGAGTAAGTCTAGCGCGGGCTATCTACAAAGACGCTGATATCTATTTGTTAGATGATCCTCTATCGGCAGTCGACACACACGTGGGAAAGCAACTCTTCGATCAGTGTATTTTGGGTTTTTTGAAAGACAAAGCCCGGGTTTTGGTAACACACCAAATCCAATACCTTGGTAAAGTTGATGAAATTTATTTGCTTGACCGGGGACAAGTCACTCTAAGGGGTACTTATGACGAGCTTAAGAATCACAAAAACTTTGCTAAATTGCTCGCCGAAGTCGAGCAAACACCGCACGAAGATTGCGTCCAAGAAAAACACTCAGTTGCGATCGCAGATACGTCCGAATTACCCACTGAGGTAAAGGAACAGCGCAGTTCGGGCACAGTTTCGAAAAAAGTTTATTCACATTATTTTCTCGCAGGAAACAGTCGCATTTTCCCGTCTTTTGTATTACTCACGTTTGTTGTAACACAGATTGCATCGAGCTGTGTTGATTATTTCCTCACTTTTTGGGTGAATCTTGAGCAAAAACGGCTCGAGGACACCAATACTGAGTTTTATACAAACAACACCCTTCTGTACACGTATGTGTTCCTAATTCTTTCTTTCACGTTCATGGTTTTAGTGAACTCAGTCTGTTTCGTTAAATTCTCAATAAACACTTGCAAGAAATTGCACGAGAAAATGTTTGCCCAAATATTAAATGCCACGATGAGGTTTTTCAATACGAATCCTTCAGGACGTGTCCTTAATCGATTTTCAAAAGACACGAGTCTGGTTGATGAAAGTGTACCATCGTGTCTGACAGACACTATAAATGTAAGTTTTGTTTTTAAACTGTTGAAGTTTTTCTTAAGTTTTTTGTTGCAGATTGCTTTAAACGTAGTTGCTATAACTCTTGTGATTTCATCGGTAAATACATGGATTATAATACCAACAGTTGTTATTTTCGGACTATTCTACGGTTACAAAATCATATATCTGGCCACTAGCCGAAATTTGAAACGAATCGAAGGGACTGGTAAGTAAAAATCGAAAAGAAAAACAAATCTTTAACTAAATTTTAGCCCGAAGTCCCATGTTTTCACACCTGACGGCTTCACTACAAGGACTAGCAACAATTCGAGCTTTTAACGCTGAAAACGTGTTACAACAAGAGTTCGACAACATCCAGAACCACCACAGCGCGGCTTTGTACATGTACATAGCTTGTAGCCGAACTTTTTCCTTTTGGTTGGACGTAAACTGTATTATTTATGTCGCAATCGTAATTTTGAGTTTCCTATTTATTGGAACAGGTAGGTAATCAAATAGTTTCGCTCCTTCCTTAATAATAAATTCGACTCTTTAGAAAAATACGGTGGAAATGTTGGTCTTGCCATCACACAGTCAATCGCTTTGACTGGAATGTTGCAAAGAGGGATCCGACAGTGGAGCGACTTAGAAAACCAGATGACTTCAGTCGAACGCATCTACGAGTACACTCAATTGCCCTCTGAGCCAGATCACGGCACAAAAATCGCGCCTAAAGGCTGGCCCTCGGCCGGAAACATCGATTTTAACGACGTTTCAATGAAATATTCTCTCGATGGTCCTTACGTTCTCAAAAATTTGAACTGTCGGATCGCTTCAAGCGAAAAAATTGGGATTGTAGGTCAAACAGGCGCCGGGAAGTCGTCCCTAATCTCGGCGTTGTTTCGCCTAGCCTTCGCCGAAGGCAAAATCACAATCGACGGTGTCGAAACCAGCGAAATCCCTCTAAATCAATTGCGATCAGCAATCTCTATAATCCCCCAAGAAGCTGTGCTGTTTTACGGCACTTTGCGTAAAAATCTAGACCCGTTTGATAAATTCAGCGACGAAGAACTGTGGAATGCTTTGGATCAAGTTGAACTAAAACCGACTATTTTGAAATTAGCTGCCGGGCTTTCGAGCGCTGTTTCGGAAGAAGGGTCAAATTTTAGCGTCGGAGAGAAACAGCTCTTGTGTATGGCCAGAGCGATTCTCCACCGAAACAGAATTTTGATTTTAGACGAAGCTACGGCCAATGTTGATTTGCAAACCGATGAGTTGATCCAGAAAACTATAAGGAGGAAGTTTCGGGATTGTACGGTTTTGACGATCGCTCATCGGTTGTTTACTGTCATTGATTCGGACAAAATTCTTGTTTTGGATAATGGGAGTATTGTAGAGATGGACCATCCCCATTTACTTTTGCAAAATACCGACGGAGTTTTTTACAATCTGGTCAAACAGACGGGAAGGGCTATGGCGGAAAATTTGACCAAAATGGCCCATGAAGTAAGTATTGTGTCCAGTGAAGGCAAAACTGATTACTTGTTTTTTTTTCAGAACTACATGAAACGCAATTCTTTAAAGAAAATTATGCTATAATTAGGTGCAACAATATTTAGTTCAATAGAGCAAAATTCTATGCATTCTGTCATTTTTTATCAAAGATTTAGGTAAACAAGATGCAGCACACATATTATGTTTGAAGTGTGAGTACTTGCGTGGGTACTGATATTATTGTTATTGTAACATTTGAACAATATTGAATAAATGGTAATGAAAAATAATTATAGTTAACAAAAACTATTATTCTTAAATAAAATAAGCGCCTGCAAAATAATGTGACGTGTTTTTATTTTGTTGACTTCCTTTCACCCAATTTTCCTAACGTCTGAATGTATTGCAGCAGAAGAATAATTTTGTCGCAATTTGGATTTCGAATTATACCAAGCCCCATAAGAAAAAAGATGTAAACAATATAACACAAAAAAGAGTGTTTATTAAAAAAATATTTAGCTAGTTATTTATTTATAGAAAGTTATTTTTTTAATATTATTATCCTCTGTCTTTAAATTATCACTGGTTTGCATGAAAAGTGAGTTGCGATTTGGTGAAAGAAAATGAAAGATAATGGTGAAATTGATGCAGAGATCACAAAAAGTGCACAAAAAAGGTAAAAACTTTCATTTGTTAAAATATTCACTAGATTTTTTGTTAAATTATTCGCTGATATTTCTAGTACATTTGAAATGTTCATGTAGCCGTGGAAATGGTTAAAATTATTTTTTCGTTGGTCAATAAACACTCTCAGATTAAACGAAACTTTATGTCATTCTAAAGCAAACGACGCCTTAAATGACGTTTTCAGTAAAATATATGCAAAAAATTGTTGTTAGTTCCAAAATTGCTTTTATTATTTAAATTTTAAGTTAATTTTTTATTAATTACTTTACACTGCATAACAATTCTAAGCAAAGTTTTCGAAATGACAATAAAAAATAATATCAGTTTAAATTATATTAATTAATTAAATAATCAATTAATTGTATTTAAAAGAAACTGTAGGAAAATTTAAAAAATCAATAAAAACACTTTTAGATACTATAGACTCACCTTGTACCTACTGAGAAACGTTATAAATGCAATTCAAAATATCACTTTTTCGTATTAAAATTGTTAACGCAATTTAATAAATGATAAAAGTTTGAAGACAAATTGTTGCGGGTTTTACAAAACCCGTTACAAAAAAAATTGTTAAGAAATCCTTGTGTTATTTCGATCAATTCGCAATTAAAAGAAATCATAAAATTTGAATTAATAAAGATCTCTGCTTATGTAGTAACAATAAGTGAACTTTTTGCTTCCCTCTTAATTGTTAATACGTCATAACCATTTTCTTGGAACACTTAATGGTCAGGTTTTCAACGCAAATTTAATCAATCTGACAAATTTTTCTTTGCGAAAACATAATTATTACAGATTAGTTTAATTTGTAAACTAATTTAGAATACATTATATCTTCTGACGTAGTTCAGTGTTATTTTGGTAAATTTTTTGGCCAGTAGAGGATTTAATGAGTACGTTTGCAAGGATATTGCGCATCATGACATCATATGACGTTACTTTAAGTGCTTCACACCTGTATTTCAAACATGTAGATAAATAAATTCATTATTGTATTGTTCCGTTTGTTTCCAACAAGCTAGCGATAGAACCGCAGTATCAAACCAGACACTGAACTGTGTACATGTGCGAACTGTTCTAATCAATAATATTTAGTAGTGTCTGAAATGGAGGACAACGAACGCAAAAGTTTGAAAGCCCACACAAAAGTACACCCAAAAGAAAAAGCAAACTTTCTTTCTACTCTGTTCTTTTGGTAAGTTATAAGTAGATCACGGTTACAAAACTGAAATTATGAAACCAGTTGGGCTCTCCCGACCTTCGTCAAGGGCTGGAAGAAGGACCTAGACGAGGATGACCTCTACGGCCCCCTCAAAGCGCACGAGTCCAAAGCCCTAGCCGACAGAATGGGCCTCGTTTGGCTAAAGGAAAAAAACAAACACCGAATTCCTTCATTGGGAAAAGTGATAATCAAAGTGTTTTATCGCGAAATTCTCTTCTACGCCTGTTTCCTCATGATACAGGAGCTGGTTATCAAGTGAGTCCCAAATAAAATTTGTAAGTCGTATTTTAGTCGCATTTTTAGGATGGCGCAACCTTTACTCGTCGGAAAACTCCTCGAATATTACGCCCCCGATCAGCAAAACATGACGAAAAATGTGGCTTACATGTACGCCTCTGCGCTGATTTTTTTCATCTTTTCAAATATTTTCATCCAACATTCGTGCTTTTTGGGAATGCAACACCTCGCCATGAAGATGCAAGTTGCTTGCCGATCGCTCATTTATCGCAAAGCTTTGACGCTGAACAAAAACGCTTTGATGAAAAGCACTGTGGGCCAGATGGTTAATCTAATGTCCAGCGACGTGAGCAAGTTTAGCTACATTTGTTTGCATGTGCACCAAATGATTCTAGCACCGATTCAGACTGTGATTGTTCTGTATCTGCTCTTTTCGACCGTAAACACGGCAGCAATGGTCGGTGTTGGACTGCTCATTGTTTTTATCCCCATACAATGTAAGTAATAATTTCAAAAATTGAAAACTTCTTGTTAGTAAAAATTTTCAGTTTATATGGGCAAACTGACGTCGTTTTATCGCCGCAGAACGGCCCAAAAGACCGACAACCGAATTCGCCTAATGAACGAGATAATCTGCGGCATAAAAATAATAAAAATGTTCACTTGGGAAAAACCGTTTTCGAAACTGGTTGAAATGGCTCGAAGGTGCGTTTTGTACAATTAAGCACCCAAAAACTAACAATTCGTTTTTCCAGATTGGAGCTTCACGAAATTAAAGCAAACTCGTATCTTCGCACGGTTTACCGCTCTGTTAATGCGTGTCTCATTCCTCTGTCGATTTTTTTATGCGTTTTGACCTACGTTTTGAGTGGTAACACCCTCCAAGCGCAGTTTGTGTTTGTTGTAACTTCGTTTTATGGAACGTTACGTCAGACTTTAACGTTACATTTCCCCCGGTGTATTGCTCTCTTGGCGGAAATCAATGTTTCACTCGGACGAATACAAAACTTCCTGCTAGCTGAAGAAACACAAAAAATGAGTAATGAACTGAGGACGGATGATGTGAGGGTTATTTTAACTGAAGCTGGTGTCAAGTGGACTGACTCTTCGGATTATAGTTTGTCCGATGTATCGTTTTCTGTAAATTGTGGCGAATTGGTGGCTGTAATTGGTCGGGTCGGAAGTGGCAAAAGCACCCTTTTGCAAGCGATTCTTCGAGAAATTGATTTATCTAAAGGAGAGTTGGTTGTGAGCGGATCGGTTTCTTACGCTGCGCAAGAACCGTGGATTTTCTCGTCCAGTATCAGACAAAACATACTGTTTGGCGAAAAAATGAATTTCGAAAGGTACAAGGAAGTGGTCAAGGTTTGCGCTTTGGAAAAAGACTTCAACTTGTTTCCTTACGGAGACAGGACTATTGTAGGTGAAAAGGGGGTGATGTTGAGCGGGGGTCAGAAAGCTCGAGTAAGTCTAGCGCGGGCTATCTACAAAGACGCTGATATCTATTTGTTAGATGATCCTCTATCGGCAGTCGACACACACGTGGGAAAGCAACTCTTCGATCAGTGTATTTTGGGTTTTTTGAAAGACAAAGCCCGGATTTTGGTAACACACCAAATCCAATACCTTGGTAAAGTTGACGAGATTTATTTGCTTGACCGGGGACAAGTCACTCTAAGGGGTACTTATGACGAGCTTAAGAAACACAAAGACTTTGCCAAATTGCTCGCCGAAGTCGAGCAAACACCGCACGAAGATTGCGCTCAAGAAAAACATTCTGTTGCGATCGCAGAAACGTCCAAATTACCCACTGAGGTAAAGGAACAGCGCAGTTCGGGCACAATTTCGAAAAAAGTTTATTTGCATTATTTTCGCGCGGGCGATAGTCGCATTTTCCCGTCTTTTGTATTACTTACGTTTGTAGTAACGCAGATTGCATCAAGCTGTGTTGACTATTTCCTCACTTTTTGGGTAAATCTTGAGCAAAAACGGCTCGAAGGCACCGAGACTTTGTTTTTTACAACCAACACTCTTCTGTACATGTATGTGTTCCTAATTGTTTCTCTCACGTTCATGGTTTTAGTGAACTCAGTCTCTTTCGTTAAATTCTCAATGAACACTTGCAAGAAATTGCACGAGAAAATGTTTGCCCAAATATTGAATGCCACGATGAGGTTTTTCAATACAAATCCTTCGGGACGAGTTCTCAATCGTTTTTCGAAAGACACGAGTCTGGTTGATGAAAGTGTGCCGCCGTGTCTATCAGACACCATACATGTAAGCACTTTTAGAAACTGTTGAAATGTTTTGTGATTTTTTTTGTAGGTTGCTTTAAATGTAGTTGCTATAACTATAGTGATCTCATCGGTAAATACATGGATTATAATACCAACAATTCTCATTTTCGGACTGTTCTATGGCTACAAAACTATATTCCTGGCCACTAGCCGAAATTTGAAACGAATCGAAGGGACTGGTAAGTAAAAAACGAAAAGAAAAACAAATTTTTAATTAAATTTTAGCCCGAAGTCCCATGTTTTCACACCTGACGGCTTCACTACAAGGACTAGCAACAATTCGAGCTTTCGACGCTGAAGACGTGTTGCGACACGAGTTCGACAACATCCAGAACCATCACAGCTCGGCTTTGTACATGTACATAGCCTGTAGCCGAACTTTTGCCTTTTGGTTGGACGTAAACTGTGTTATTTATGTCGCAATCGTAATTTTGAGTTTCCTATTTATTGGAACAGGTAGGTGATCAAATAGTTTCGCTCTTTCCTTAATAATAAACTCGACGCTTTAGAAAAATACGGCGGAAATGTTGGTCTTGCCATTACACAGTCAATCGCTTTGACAGGAATGTTGCAAAGAGGGATCCGACAATGGAGCGACTTACAAAACCAAATGACTTCAGTCGAACGCATCTTCGAGTACACTCAAGTGCCCTCTGAGCCAGACCACGGCAAAAAAATCCCGCCTAAAGATTGGCCCTCGGCCGGAAACATCGATTTTAACGACGTTTCAATGAAATATTCTCTCGATGGTCCTTACGTTCTCAAAAATTTGAACTGTCGGATCGCTTCAAGCGAAAAAATCGGGATTGTAGGTAGAACAGGCGCCGGGAAATCGTCCCTAATCTCGGCGTTGTTTCGCCTAGCCTTGACCGAAGGCAAAATCACAATCGACGGTGTCGAAACCAGCGAAATCCCTCTAAATCACTTGCGATCAGCAATTTCGATAATTCCCCAAGAAGCAGTGCTGTTTTCCGGCACTTTGCGCAAAAATCTAGACCCGTTTGATAAATTCAGCGACGAAGAACTGTGGAATGCTTTGGATCAAGTTGAACTAAAGTCAGCCATTTCGGAATTAGCTGCCGGGCTTTCGAGCGCTGTTTCGGAAGAAGGGTCAAATTTTAGTGTTGGAGAGAAACAGCTCTTGTGTCTGGCCAGAGCGATTCTGCACCGAAACAAAATTTTGATTTTAGACGAAGCGACGGCCAATGTTGATTTGCAAACCGATGAGTTGATCCAGAAAACTATAAGGAGGAAGTTTCGGGATTGTACGGTTTTGACGATCGCTCATCGGTTGTTTACTGTCATTGATTCGGACAAAATTCTTGTTTTGGATAATGGGAGTATTGTAGAAATGGACCATCCACATTTACTTTTGCAAAATACCGACGGAGTTTTTTACAATCTGGTCAAACAGACGGGAAGGGCTATGGCGGAAAATTTGACCAAAATGGCCCATGAAGTAAGTATTGTGTCCAGTGAAGGCAAAACTGATTACTTGTTTTTTTTCAGAACTACATGAAACGCATTTCTTGAATGGAAATTATTCTATAATTAGGTGCAACAAGTCATTTAGTTAAATATAGAAAAATTCTATACATTGTTTATTTTTTATCAAAAGATTTAGCTATTTATCACATAGATAAACATGATGCAGCACATAATTTGTTTGAAATGTGAGTACTTGCGTAGGTACCGTTATTATTGTGATGTCGTAACATTTGCACAATATTGAATAAATTGTTATGTAAAAATAATTGTTTTTAACAAAAACTATTATCCTTGAATAAAATAAAGGCCTGGTTCAAAATAATGCAACGTGTTTTTATTTCCTTGACTTCCTTTCCGCAATGTATTGAAGCAGTACAATAATTTTACCAAAATTTGGATTTCGAATTAGGTATACCAAGCCACATAAGAAAAAACATAAATGTTTATCAAAAACAATTTAGTTATTTCTTTATATCTTATTTATAGAAAGTTTCTTTTCCCAAATATTCTTACAGTGATAGTGCCCATAAATTATCACAAAATAAGTAAATAGTTCTAAAATCTTAAACTTAAACATATTTATGAAGGTAGATAAGAGTTTTGTTTTTAATACTTTCATATACACACATACTGCAAAATTCTTACAAGTGCCAAGTATTTACCTACCTATTCTATTCACTCAAGTGTCTTATCGTAATTTTGAAATAAGAATTAAAACACTTCGATGAATTATCAACATTTATGTCATACCATCAGTGACACCTTATCTAGCCAAAAAAACTCGAAACAAGTTCAAGGTAGAAGAAAAAAACGAAAAAGTGAAAAAAAGTATAACAAAAATAAAGAAAAAATTACCCTAAACAGCAATTTATCCAACTTACCACGTGTACCTATATTCTCAAACGAGCTTGGTAAAAATCACCATCATTATTCACGTTTAAATAAGAATAGATATTAAAAACGTACAAAATTAAAACAACAAACAGACTGATACGTTTGTCTATTGCAGTAATTACTAATAACAAAAAGCAACATAATTAAAATAAATATATAAACATTCTTCACAAACTCTTACTTTTCAAAATTCGTCTTAAGTTTCGTTTAGATTTCTTCGAGAACATATTTGCATTGACTATTTTCAAATACATCTAGATATGAAATCTGAAACTCTTCTCATTCTTAGACGTTTCATATATTCATCATTAGATTCTTTCTAGATTTTACTTTATGATTATTTTGTGAAGTGGAGGTATTCAAAATTCAAAATATTTTACACACACTTTTTCTACTCTCCGAATTCTTTTAAATTTTACTTTGCTCTTCTTAAAATTTTGATTATAGTTTCATTTACAATTTTATTAAATTATTCTTTAACATTATTTCGGCATAAAAATTAACATTCTAAAAGCAAAGTTAACTAATTGACTAATTCTAAAAATAGATTTGCTCCAAAAGTATCCTTCTAATGACTCGTATATAGGTATTAACAAAATATTTGCAATCATATTTTCTTAAATCTTTTATTATCTACAAGTAATTTTACAAAATAAGAGATACTCGTATTAACAAACACTCGTACGTATGACATAACTCAAGAGGAAACGATTATCATCATATTTAATGTACACCCGACCGTTATTAAATCGTTTCATTACAAAAATGCGAGTGTAATTTTCATTTCGAGTTTATCGCTTGAAAGATAACGATAAGATAATAGCTTCAATAATAAAAAATTATAAAATGAAATCTCACGTTTCGTTAATCTCGAGTGTGATTGTGCAAGCTGACATAAATATTCAATTTTCAAATTTAAATCACCGCGCAAAATGGAAAGCACCGAAAAAACCATCGATGGGTGCAAGAAGAAGACACACCCGCACAAAAAAGCCAACATTATTTCAAAACTATTCTTCTGGTAACAACTTTTCTATTTTTTATTTTCGTTTTATACAATTTTCCCCCCAAGCTGGCCCTTGCCATTGTTCGTCAAAGGCTTCAGGAAAGACCTCACCGAGGACGACCTATACGGCACTTTGAAAGCACACAAGTCCAACCTTTTGGGCGACAAACTCGAAAAGAAATGGATCAAGGAGACGAATAATCACAGAAACCCGTCCTTGTGGCGAGTTTTATTCCAAGTGTATGGGCTTGAAACCATACTCTATGGAGTTGTTTTACTCATCCAGGAATTAATCGTAAAGTATGAGCTTGTTAGGTGTTTTAGAAACACTGTTAATGGTGTTTTCGATCAGAATGGCTCATCCGATGCTAATAGGCGGGCTTATGGCCTATTACGACCCCAACCAAGTGGAGATCACCAAACAGATGGCCTATTTGTACTCTGCTGGGATCATTGGAATATCATTCTTGAACATAATGATCATGCATTCGTATTTCTTTGGCTTGCAACAGCTCGGGATGAAAATCCGGGTCTCTTGCTGTTCCCTCCTTTACCGGAAGGCTCTCAGACTGAGTAAAAGCAGTCTGATTGATACAACAATAGGACAGACTGTTAATCTCATGTCCAATGATGTGAACCGGTTCGATTTCCTGATAATGCACATACACCACTTGGTGATAGCACCACTGGAAGCCCTGGTTGTGATTTACCTGCTCTACACCACTGTCCATCCGGCAGCGCTTGCAGGAGCGGGCCTTATGGTCATTTTTGTGCCTTTGCAACGTATGAAAGCTAGTAAAAACGTGACAAAATGAGGGAAAACCAGTGTTTTAGTGTATTTGGGCAAACGCACGTCCTTCTACCGGTACAGAACGGCGATAAAAACCGACCAAAGAGTGAGACTTATGAACGAAATCATCACCGGAATACAAGTCATCAAAATGTACACGTGGGAAAAACCGTTCGCCAAACTGGTCGAAATGGCCCGAAAGTAAGTTGCTTTGGGCTACGAAGGACTATAACTTAGGAGACGAGAAAAAAAAACAGGATTTTTTGAACCCAAAAAAAAATAGTACGGCACCGTCTCGGTGTCAAATTGTTCTAAATTAATTTAAATTCAACCAGTTTACTAATTACTTGGAAAAAAATGCAGAAATGTTGAGCTTTGCATTCCCAACAGCCTGAGAAAAACTGAGGACTAAAATTTTCATTATAAAAACGAGAAAAAAATCATTTAAAATTGAAAAATTGCGCTTTGTCCCATATTTTTCAAAACGCTGCGAATATGGTTAAAGATACAAGAAAAATGTTCAGAACAAAGTTCTAGAGAATTAAATTTCCTTTAAAAAAGGCAGCTAAACTATATCTTTATCTTCAACGGTTTAGGCTTTAAAGACGTTCAAAAACGCTCATTTCCTTCATTTTGCCGGTGGTCAAGTAAGGAAAAGCGAATTTATACCCAAACCGTTGAAGATAAAAATATGATGTCGGGGACTTTTTCGCAGCAAATTTAATTCTCTACAACGTCGTTCCTTACACTTTTTTGTATCTTCAACTGTGTTTGCAACGTTTTAATAAACAGGCGACTCGAATCCTCGAAATATTTGACAGCGACGTGTTCGTTTTTAATAGGTCATTTGACTACGAAATAAATTTGTGGGAAATCAGGCGATATAAGCATTAACATGAGATAAGTTTAGGGAAATGTGTCTCTTCGAGCGTTCTAACTAGTAGTAAAGGTGTCAAGATAGGTCCAATTTAGTGGGCAACTGGATCGGAGTAATGCGCCCTTTAAAGGACTGACAAAGTTAAAACGACTCTCACGACATTATCCTGGAAACGAGTGGACAGGCTGGCCATCACAACTTGTAACCAGATCCTGTCCAGAGTTTACAGGAAACGATGGCCGGACCTCGATTACGCCCAGGCCAGCGGTTAATTAAGAGCTCGACCAAATTCTTACTTCTTATTAAGACCAACTTCAGCAAATTGGCTGACACTCAAAACATAATGCAACTTTTATTTCACACGAACGAATTATTTGCAAGGAATATTTTAAGTTTTTTACATAAATTTATATAACTGCAAGATCTCACATTACATTTCAGTTTAGGATGTTTACGAATGCAGACACTTTTAATTTTGTAGATTATTAATGAGTCGTCAAAATGCAAAACTCCCCACGCTGTCATACTTAGAATTTAAAAAAATATTTCAAATTGTATTATTTTTTACAAAATTTATTCTTTAGTACAGAAAAACCATAGATAAGTTTCAAGTTTGGCGCAAAACTCACTGTTCGGTTTTTTACTTCCGGTGCAAAACTAACTCTTTAGGAACCAATTGAAACTTTAGAATGGCGTCAGGTGACTGAATTTTCTTACAGTCACTTCTGAGTTCAAAATATAAAAAGAAATTTTGTTTCAACAATTATGCAAATTTAACCTGCATCTAATAATATTTTGATTGTTTTAATTTATTCCGGTTTGCTTTATTAAGTAGATATTTAGATTATTACAATGATTTACATAAGTCAGATGCGAAAGTCAGTCTTTTTATTTTGTAAAGCTAAATTTCTATTTTATTCAAAAACTATGATTTGTACAGCTTATGACATTCAATTCCAAAAAATTATCGCTTAGAATCTTCGATTTGCTTTCCACCTTATATTTTTGCAAACGCAGCAAATTCGGTTGAAGATACAAAAAAATAAAAGGAACGAGGTTGTAGAAAATTAAATTTTCTACAAAAAAGTCCGCGACACCATAAGTCCATCTTCAACAGTTTAGGTATAAACTAATTTTCCAATATTTGACCACCGGCAAATGAAGAAAATCGATCGCTTGAGCGTCTTTGAATGACTTTGAGGCCTAAATGGTTGAAGACGGAAATATGGTCTCGCGGACTTTTTTAAAGTAAATTAAATTTTCTACAACTTACTTCTAAACATTTTTCTTGTATCTGTAACCGCATTCGCAGCGTCTTGAAAAATATGGGACAGAGTGCAAATTGGTAAAAGTTGAAATTTTTTTAAATATAGTTTAAGACATAATTTTTGCACTATTTTTATCTCCTCTAATTGAGAATTTAATGCTCTAACTGCCTGTATATTTTTATTCGCTTTGTGCTCACCGTTATTTAATTACAACTATTTTTATAAATCTACTGCTCTGAAAACTTATGGTAATGGAACAACTGCGCCTCTGGCGACATTAACGGAACTATCGAGGACGGGGACGTTTTATTTGTACGTCGCTTCCTATCCTAAGTTTTAGATATCCGTACTTTGGGCCCAACTCGTTTTAATCCCTTGTTACAGATTGGAAATCCACCAAATCCGGGCCAGCTCCTACCTCAAAGCGATCAACGTCTCATTTATCATTTTCCTGAACCGGACTTCCATCTACCTCTGCATTCTAACATACGTTCTGACCGGTAACTCGCTAAATGCCGGTTACGTCTACGTTGTTACGTCCTACTACGGCATTTTGCGACAATCCCTGACCATGTTTCTGCCCCGAGGGATCACACTTCTGGCCGAAACCAACGTTTCGGTGAAACGAATCCAGAAATTCCTGTCGTACGATGAGATCAAGCCCCAGGTGAATCACCCAGACCCCGAGAAACCCATCGGCGTTTACATGGAGGACATCAGCGTCAGATGGTCACCAACCACACCGGACTTCACCCTCAGCGGAGTCAACTTCAGTGTGGGTCCCCAGCATCTGGTGGGTGTCGTGGGGCCTGTGGGGAGTGGCAAAACCACCCTCTTGCACGTTATCCTGAAGGAAATCGCTTTGGCGAAGGGCAATCTGGAGATAAGTGGTCGCATCTCGTATGCTGCGCAGGAACCGTGGCTTTTCGCAGCCAGTATCCGGCAGAACATCCTTTTCGGCGAGAAAATGGACCGGGAGAAGTACCAACAAGTGGTGAAAGTGTGCGCGCTGGAGCGGGACTTTTCCATGTTTCCTTACGGGGACCACACGATTGTGGGGGAGCGTGGTGTTATGTTAAGTGGCGGCCAGAAGGCGCGGATCAATTTGGCGAGGGCGGTTTACAAAGACGCTGATATTTACCTGCTTGATGATCCGCTCTCGGCGGTGGACACGCACGTGGGGAAGAGGCTCTTCGAGGATTGCATCTCGGGTTATCTAAGGGAGAAGTGCACGGTTTTGGTCACACACCAGCTGCAGTACCTCCGCAATGTGGACAGGATCTACTTGCTTGAAGGCGGTGCCATCACAGCGAGTGGCACCTTCTCAGAATTGCAAAACTCCGACTCAGAGTTCGTCAAGTTGTTGGAGAAGCTGGTCACTGATGAAGACAAGCACGACAAGCAGGAGGAAACCAGCCAGAAGCTCAAAGCTTTCAAAAGCTTCGATAAGGAGAAGCCGAGCGAAGTTAAGGAGCACCGCAGTGTTGGCACCCTCTCGAAGCGAATCTACTTTTGTTACTTGAAAGCAGCGGGGAATTACTGCTTGTCGGTGTGCATTTTGTTGTTGTTCGTTTTCGCGCAAATGGCGGCAAGTGGGACGGATGTGTTCGTCACGTTTTGGGTCAATCTGGAGCAGGACAGGTCGAGCAACGTGACGAATGTGGTTTCTGCGTTTTTTACACCCGATAACTGCATTTATATACACTCTTCGTTTATAGTTTTTCTCATTGTTGTAACTATAACGCGCTCTTTAAGCTTCTTCAAAGTGTGCATGAGGGCTTCCAGAAATTTGCATAATAACATGTTTTTGAGCATTGTGCATGCGACGATGAGGTTTTTCAATACTAATCCCTCGGGAAGGATTTTGAACAGGTTTTCCAAGGATATGGGGTCCATTGACGAGACGCTTCCACAGTCAATTACCGACACTTTACAGGTAGATGCAGGGAGAGTGTTTGTGTTTTTTTCATGCTTTTCTAGGTCGGTTTGAACGTGTTTTCGATCACAATCGTCTTGTCGACAATCAATCCATGGATTATCATCCCGACTGTCATCATTTTCGCGGTGTTTTACATGTTTAAAGTCATATTTTTGGCCACAAGCAGGAACTTAAAGCGAATGGAAGGAACAAGTAAGTTGAAATAAATTGAAAACGGTCACAAGTCCACAAACAGCCACAATAAAAAATGTAAAAAATTCCAAATTTGGCCGTTTGTCGAAAAAATACTAATTTATATCTTTACGAGGTACTATAATTACACTGTTCAATTTGATACTTTAATTTTTTTCTAAATTTAACTGTAAGGCAACGAAATGTAATACCTAATACAAATTTGGAAACATACGGTAGTTTTAACATAAAACAAATCTTTCTATTATATTCTGAAATTAAAGTATTTAAAAAAATTCGAAACTTTGACGTGATATGCAGAGTGACTCTTAATTATACGATAAACATATTCTTAATAGTATTTATGAAATAAAAAGTTTTAATACAAGTTTTTAGTTGCCAAAATATTGTATAATATAAACATACTACTAAACTATAAAGTTTTGTCGTTTCATAAGCAGAATGATGATTTGTCACTTATTGAAAACACGAAATATTAGGGAGCGGAAATTAGTCCTTTTAACGTGCAATAGTTTAGTCAGTGTCTGTTGTGACATGTGTGTTTTAAAAACAGTTTATTTTTTTCTAGCCACTTTTGTAGATAAACCATTTTTATGTAAAAGCACTCCCGTGACTTAAACTTACCCTGTGCAAAAATGGTGGAGGCGCCGGGTAATTTTAAGTGCCGTCTCATTATTCTATTTCGACTGAAGCCTCTTTTCAAGGTATAACTTTTTAATAAAATATTAAGTAACTATAACAAAATACTCGTACAAACATTGTCATTATTTTGACCAAGCTTAATCTCTACCTCCTTAATTTATTTTCTATTAATGGGAATACGTGCATAATCTGATAAATTAAAAAAATTAAAACTTTTAATACTATTTTCACCACTTTCACACGTTTCTACTAAAATTCAAATGACTTTAAACAATTCTCTTAAAGTTTTTCTTTTTTTCTCAAAAAATAATGTTTTGATGATATTTTAAAATTCACCAGATTATTATCTTCGTAAAAAGAAACTGTTTCTATTCGGATTATCCAAACAATACTGTAATTGAAAAAGCCGTCATTTAACTAAGCCGCTATTATTTAACATTAAGTTTAGGTTGAGTCAGAGTTAGCTAACTCTAAAATAGCGGGCCTTAGGAGCCTAACTAGAATTTGATCAAAATCTGTCTGTGTAACCCTTCAGCGCTTTCGTAAAACTGAGTAATAGTATCAGCAAAAATTTTTAGACGAAACAAACTCTTAGTTTGAAGTCGTTTTTGAAGTCGTATTTTGTCTGAATAAGACATTTTCAGTCGTTTTACATAAGTTTTCTTGTTTCGAAGCAAATAATCGTTCGAAATGAGCTGTTTTCGTCCAAACAATAAAATAAGTTGTTCTTTTGTGTCTGAATATAGAGTTTTCAGTATGTTTTATTCAAGTTTTTTCATTTTAAAGCAAATAATCGTTAGGAATACGCCGCTTTCGTCCAAACTATAACATAATTTGTCTTTTTGTGGCTGAATAAGGCGTTTTCAGTCAATCTTATGTACATTTTCTCGTTTCAAAGCAAAGAATCGTCCGAAATAAACCGCTTTCGTCCAAACTATAAGATAATTTGTCCTTTTGTGCCTGGATAAGGCGTTTTCAATCTGTTTTATATACGTTTCTCGTTTAGAAGCAAATAATCGTTCGGAATAAGGCGTTTTCGTCCAAACTATAACATAATTCTTACTTTTTTGTGCCTAAATAAAGTATTTTCAGTTTGTTTTATGTAAGATTTCTCGTTTCAAAGCAAAGGATCGTCCAAAATAAGCCGTTTTCGTCCAAACTTTTAACATAATTCGTTCTTTTGTGCCTGAATATAGCGTTTTCAGTATGTTTTATATAAGTTTTCTCGTTTTGAAGCAAAGAATCGTTCGGAATAAGACATTTTCGTCCAAACTATAACATAATTTGTTCTTTTATGCCTACATAAGGCGTTTTCAGTCTGTTTTATATGTTTTCTCGTTTCGAAGCAAATAATCGCTCGGAATAAGCCGTTTTAGTCCAAACTATACCATAATTCTTACTTTTTTGTGCCTGAATAAAGTCTTTTCAGTCTGTTTTATGTAAGTTTTTTCGTTTCAAAGCAAAGAATTCTCCGAAATAAACTGTTTTTGTTCAAACTTTTAACATAATTCGTTCTTTGTGCCTGAATATAACATTTTAAGTATGTTTTATATAAGTTTTCTCGTTTCAAAGCAAAGAATCGTCCAAAATAAGCCGTTTTCGTCCAAACTTTTAACATAATTCGTTCTTTTTTGCCTGAATATAGCGTTTTCAGTATGTTTTAAGTAAGTTTTGTTGTTTCGAAGCAAAGAATCGTTCGGAATAAGTCTTTTTCGTCCAAACTATAACATAATTTGTCCTTTTGTGCCTGAATAAGGCATTTTCAGTATGTTTTATATAAGTTTTCTCGTTTCGAAGCAAAGAATCGTTCGAAATAAGGCGTTTTCGTCCAAACTATACCATAATTCTTACTTTTTTGTGCCTGAATAAAATCTTTTCAGTCTGTTTTATGTAAGTTTTTTCGTTTCAAAGCAAAGAATTGTCCGAAATAAGCTGTTTTTGTCCAAACTTTTAACATAATTCATTCTTTTGTGCCTGCATATAGCGTTAAGAGTATGTTTTATTTAAGTTTTCTCGTTTTAAAGCAAAGAATAGTCCGAAATAAGCCGTTTTTGTCTAAACTATAACATAATTAATTCTTTTATGCCAGAATATGGCGTTTTTAATCTTTTTTATCAAGATTTTTTTGCTTTAAACTAAGATTTTCCCAAGGCGAAGTCAAGACACAAATTTATGTAGATAAAATTTTTGCGGACATACCTAAATATTTAATTTTATTTTTACATTTGAATGTTCTTCAAACGTTCACTGTTAGCAATTATATAAGTATTGTTAGTTAAACAATGCTTATTTCTCAAAAGTTATTTTCTGTTTTTTTTTTGAGAAGATAACAAGATCATTTCAAAAATTTCAGCTCGAAGTCCGGTTTTCTCTCACCTATCTCAATCACTACAAGGCCTGTCAACAATCCGAGCTTTCAACGCCCAAGAAACCCTTCGATTAGAATTCGACAATCACCAAGACCTTCACAGCTCCACATATCACATGTTTATCGCCACCAGTCGAACATTTGCATTTTGGTTGGACATCAACTGCATTTTGTACATCAGTATCGTAATCCTTAGTTTTCTCTTCATCGGTGTTGGTACTTAACTAAACCCTACTTGTTTTTTTTTACTTAAAAACCAAAATTTTAGAGTCATACGGTGGAAACGTCGGTTTGGCAATAACCCAATCAATCACACTGACCGGAATGTTGCAATGGGGCATGAGACAGTGGAGCGAGCTCGAAAACCAAATGACTTCGGTGGAACGAGTGATCGAATACACCGAACTTGAGCAAGAATCGGACGAAAAACGCAAAAACGTGCCCGAAACCTGGCCCACAAGTGGAAGAATTGAGTTCCAATCAGTCTTCATGCAGTACTCTCCTGACGATCCCTTTGTTTTGAAAAACCTGACTTTTGTGATCAATTCGAAGGAAAAAATCGGGATTGTTGGGCGAACAGGAGCTGGAAAATCGTCCATCATTTCGGCCCTTTTCCGCCTGGTGCCCACCGAAGGCAATATAATAATCGACGGTGTGGACATTAACGAAATCTCCTTGCACTGCTTGAGGTCCAACATCTCGATCATCCCGCAGGAACCGATCCTTTTTTCGGGGACTTTGCGCAAGAATCTGGACCCCTTCGACGAATACAGTGACGAACAGCTTTGGAAAGCTCTAGACGAGGTTAAGTTGAAAGCCCTCGTTTCGGAACAACCCTCAGGATTGGCGAGCAATGTGTCGGAAGGCGGGTCGAATTTCAGTGTGGGCCAGAGACAGTTGCTTTGCCTTGCCAGAGCGGTTATTCGGAATAACGTCATTCTGGTGCTGGACGAAGCCACGGCGAACGTCGACCCACAAACCGACGAACTGATCCAGAACACGATCAGGAGGAAGTTCAAGGAATGCACCGTCTTGACCATCGCACACAGACTTCATACGGTGATGGATTCGGACAAGATTTTGGTCATGAGTGGAGGACGAGCTGTAGAATTTGATGAGCCGTACTCTCTTTTGCAGAAAACGGACGGAGTGTTTTACGGATTGGTGCAGCAAACGGGGAAAGGAATGGCCGAGAATTTGATGAATATTGCAAACAAGGTGAAGAAATTGTCCAAATAACAATAATAAAACTAACAGGGTTTTATTACAGAATAGAGAATACACCACAGAAACGGATTCATAAATCAATTAAACCCAATTGGACAAACTTGTTTTTGTTAATAAATTATTGTGATCGAACTGGTCGTAGTGTTTTGTGACTGTGAAATATTTCACGATCCTTTTCTGACTTCTGGCTTCCTGTTTCATGATCGCATCCACTTATTGTTTTAATTTGGTGATTTTTCGGTTATCTATCAGAATGTTGTAACTCTAAGAGTAGTTTAAAAAAATGATTAAATTAAGGCTTGGAAAGCTGGAAAAAACCACTTTCAATCAAGTGTTAAAATTTTTGGTTGATTTTTGTTTCGCTCAAAAATGCCTAAATCGACTGAACCAAGCAAAGTTACATCACTTTCGGTTTATTTTTCTAATTTTTAGAAGTTTGACTTGGATAGCAAGTCCCTGGCTCAAAAATGAACTTAATAGAACGAAATAACATCTTATTAAATTTGATTTAGTGTTTCTTTCAGTCAGTTATTGCAAAATTTTCTGATAAAAAAACATAGCCTTTTCCAAAACGTTTTGATCTTTTTTAACGACATTTTATGAATAAATTAATTGTGTTTTTTGTTGACCAATGAACTAAAATACTTAATAATAATTATAAAGCAAAAGTAGTGATGTTTTCAAGCCACTTTTCTACATTTTAGGCCCTTATTTACCAGTACTTGTAGAAAAATAATGTTGTCTTTACTCAAAAACCCACTCAAATTGCTCGAAAATTAATAGAGTGAAGCAGACTAAAATAAATCATATTTTTGATCTAATTTAGTAACTTTCGGTTAGTTTTTTGTAATTAAAAAAAAACTTAGTCCCAAAAACGAAGTTAACAGAGAAAATAACATCACTGTAGATCTGATTCAATGATTTTTTCAGTCAGTTTTTGCAAAAACTTTCGAATAAAAAGAACTTATCTTTTCCAAAAACGTAGTTCAACGTTAAAAAACCAGAAGTAATTTGTTAAATTTGTTTTGGATTATTTTTAACAAAATTTTTGAATTAATTAATTGCGTTTTTCGCTGACCAATAAAGGAAACACTTAATAATAATAAATGTAAACAAAAATAATTATGTTTTCAAGCCAATTTGGTACATTTTCGGCCCTTATTTACCAGTTCATGCAAAGAAAATAATAAAGTCTGTACTCAAAAAACCGCCCAAATTGCTCGAAAAGAGTAAAAATAATTAATAATGTAGATTCAGTTTAATGATCGATCTGGTTTAGCGAAATCATGCAAGAGAAACTGAGCTTTTAATTAAAAAACGTGCAGATAGCCTTGAAAACAAAGTTAATAGAGTGAAGCAGACTAAAATAACATTTTCGATCAAATTTAGTAATTTCCAGTCAGTTTTTTTGCAATTTAAAAAAATTAGTTCCAAAAACGAAGTTAATAGAGAAAAATAGGTTAAAATAACATCAGTGCAGATCTGATTCAGTAATTTTTCAGCCAATTTTTGTAATAATTTTCGAATAAAAACAACTCAGCTTTCCAAAAAACGGGGTTCAACGTTAAAAAACTAAAAGTAATTTGTAAAATTTTTTTACATTATTTTTAACAAAAATTTATAAATTAATTAATTGCGCATTTCGCTGACCAATAATCAAAAACACATAATAATAATAATAATAATAACAATAATAATAATAATAATAATAATAATAATAATAATAATAATAATAATAATAATAATAATAATAATAATAATAATAATAATAATAATAATAATAATAATAGTAATAATAAATGTAAAGCAAAAATAATGATGTTTCCAAGCCAGTTTTGTACTATTTGGCCCTTATTTACCAGTTCTTGCGAAGAAAATAACAAAGTCTTTACTCAAAAACCAGCCCAAATTGCTCGAAAAGAGTAAAAATAATTAATAATGTCGATTTAGTTTAATGATTTGTCGCTATGGTTTAGCGAAATCATGTAAAAAATGAGATTTTAATTTAAAAACGTGCAGAAAACCTTGAAAAATATAAACAAACCCATATCCTATAAATTTTGACTTTCACACGAAGTTCGATAAGATAATGCAAAATAAATAAATTTTTGATCCAGAAACAAAGTTAATAGAGTGAAGCAGACTAAAATAATATTTTCGATCTAATTTAGGGACTTTCGGTTAGTTTTTTTGCAATTAAAAAAATAATTCCAAAAACGAAGTTAATAGAGAGAATGAGGCTAAAATAATATCACTGTAGATTTGATTCAATGATTTTTTTCAGCCAGTTTTTGCAAAAAATTTTGAATAAAAAGAAATTAGCCTTCCCAAAAACTTGGTTCAACGTTCAAAAAGCGAAAGTAATTTGTTAAATCTGTTTTGGTTTATTTTTAACGAAATTTTATAAGTTAATTAATTATGTTTTTTGCTCACCAATGACCTAATAAATGTAAAGCAAAAGTAACGATGTTTTTTAGCCATTTTTGTACTTCCACGGTTCTTAAGTATATTTACAAGTTCTTACGAAAAAAGAAAGTCTTTACTCAAAAAAAACATAATAATAATAATAATAATAAAATAATGACATCAATTCAGTTTGGAGACTTTTTCGATCTCGTTTAGCAATTATGCAAAAATACTGAACTTTTTATTAAAAAATGTACAGAAAGCCTTAACCTATATTCCATCAATTTCGATTTTTAGACAAAGTTCGTCAAGATAATGCCAAATAAATAAGTTTTTGGTCCAGCAACAAAGTTAATAGAGTGAAGTAGACTAAAAAATATTTTCGATCTGACAGTGATTTTCGGTCATTTTCCACAACTTTTTAAAAAACCTAGCCTCAGTTTGTATAAAAGTAGATAAACATTTAACAGAGAAGAAAATAAAGTATCTATTTTATTTTATTTATGTGTCTTATTATACTATTTGTGTGATTACACTCGTCTGCAACAAAATCCTCCTTTTAATAAAATTTATTATTTGTTTAAAAATATCATAATTTTTCAAAATTCAATGTTCCTTGTGTTTTGTTATGGCATTTTAATTGTTGAATCAGTTGATGCGAAGGTAAAAAACCTGGAAATTATTCAAGATTTTTTTTCTTATAACAATATGAAAAATGCGACATGTCAATATTTTTTTAACTCTTACTTAAATTTCTTTAATGAAAATCTTAGCGCCTTAGCGCAATATCAATAAACAATTATAAAAGATATATTAATATTAAACAAAGATAAGAGACGACAAAACGGAAAATAAGATCGTCAGAAGCAATGATAACAGATTTTTATTAGTTAAAATTGGAAAATATGAAAAGAACAATATACAATAAAAAATGCTATTAATATGCTACTACTTAGTTAAATGTTTTAAATGATTTTTAGTGTTTTGGAACGAATTATAACATACAATATAAATTATAAATAATTACCTATTGTTGTAATTATTAAATAGGTAAATATTTGAGTACAATCAACAATTTATATAAAAACAATTACAAAAAAATATGTGATACATAATTTTAAACAAGTAATTTCCAATCAACTTACTGGTTACTGTTGTAACTAAACCTGCAGATCAAAATCATCAAATCTTGCCACATTACGATTCTAATATTACTTTAACTCTTCAAGAAGTTTCAGTTTTTAGTGAAACTGGTGAAATGGTGAAACTTGCACTGAAACTTTTCAAGCTCACAATACTTATTTCCCCGTTCCGTGGCTAAATAAATTCTGACGACGCCACTGGGTAGATAATTAAAACACTCACCTACTTGCCTAAAACGCAATTTTCACCTACTTTCGCCAAATAAATTTCAATAAAATACTAAGCTACAATAAACTGTTATCAGTGAGAGACAACCTTGAAAGTTGGAATGTTACTTAACGAAACAATGGACTTATAGTAGAGATCCCTGTTTATGTAGTATTGTACTTAAAAATCAGCTTTAATCTCAATGAAGAATGTATACTTGGTTCAAGTCAGTTCGGTTTTAGTGAAAATACAGTTCATAGTTACAGACCACTCGATCACTACTGTACGTATAATCCTGTCTACTCATAAACCAATTTAAATAACCTCGCTCGAACTACGTCATCATTCAATAAACAAAATGATAATTTATCATTTATCTTTCATTCGGCAAAATGTATTGTGACAGACAACAAAAATTGCAACTGATTTATTTATTCGTTTTGATGTATTTTTAGAAGCAAAATACTAAGATTACATCTCTCAGAAAACATGTTTATAAGTATTAATTAATATGTAAATATTAAACATTTATTTGAAATTCAAAATGTAACCACGTGTAAAATAAAGAAACCTGAACCATATTTTAGATTTTTTGAACCAAAATAACGTTAATGGAAAAATATAGTGAATCGCAACTGCCTTCAAAACTCCAACCTAGTGAAAATGCGTCCTTTCTATCGAAACTATTTTTTTGGTATAACGTCTCACTTGTGTTACAATTTTATTTACAATGATTTTAGTTGGGCACCAAAATTTTTTTACGACGGCTACACCAAACATCCCACTGAAGAATACTACGCCACTGTTAAAAGCCACAGCTCGTGTTACTTAGCCGGAAAATTGGAAAAATCATGGGAAAGAGCGAGCCCGTCCCTGTGGAAAGCACTCTGGAAAACGTTTCACTTTGAATTCGTAGCCTTATGTCTCTTATTTATTATCTCAGAGTTTACGTTCAAGTATGAGTAATATACACTGCACAACATGAAAAATGTCACGTTCATTGCAGGATAAGCCAACCATGGCTCGTTGCAAAACTCATGGAGGAGATCATCAATTCGAAAAACGAGTACTATTTGTATGGTTTTTTAGTCATTCTAGTGAACTTTTTAAGTGTGATAGTGGGCCATTTCTACCACCTCAAGGTCCAACATTTAGGGATGAAAATCCGCATTAGTTGTTGTTCTCTGATTTACCAGAAAGCTCTAAAGATTAGTAAGCAAGTGGAGTCGGAGTCGAAAATGGGAAAAATCGTTAACTTGTTATCAAATGATGTTAACCGCTTTGATTTGGCGCCGATGCACTTGATCAACCTCATCGTAGCACCGTTTGAGACACTTTTTGTGATATTTAGCTTGTATGCAACGGTTGGCACCACAGCGGTCAGCGGAATCGTTTTTTTAGCAGTATTTATGCCACTTCAAAGTAAGTAACATTTGTTAAAACTAGAGACCGGATTTTTTGAAAGTTTAAAACCTTATAAAGTGTCCAAAAAGGATGTAGTATAATTTTTTTATGATTTCTTATTACAGGAAAAATAAAAACATATTTTTTATTGCAATAAATTTCATAAAAAGAACCAAACAACACGAACTTTGTTTTGTTTTTTTTTTGTTGTTTGTTTTTTTTTGTTTGTTTCATAAAATTATCTATTACCCAAAAAAGCTATAAAAAAGTTAATTAACTGTTAGACCTAAATATTGTTCTAAATATGCTGTTGTAAAATCGTGAATTTGCATCTCAATCTAGAAAATGAACAACTCAGTGTATAGAAATATACAGGGTGTCCGTTTTGCGAGTTCTTATAAGAGATACAAGGTTAATAACTAAAAGGATATAAAGATTTTTGACCTATTTTGTACATTTCTGAGTTTTGTGAGGAAATCTTGCGAAACAATTGAGTTTTTGCTAAAAAACTTGCAAAATGTTTGAGTTTGAACACGAATTGACCCACAATTTTGCCACGATTTTTATACTTGGGTTAAAATTTTCTTAATGGCGGCATTCGAGATAGTTTGGCCGACATTTACAAAATAGTCAAACAATAATCGTCTTACAACTTTTTGAGCACCAGATAAACAAGTAGGAGCTGATTTTTATATTTTTCATGGTCAAATTACTGACGAATAAAACACTAACAAACAAGTTTTCTAAGAGTCTTTCTCACAGAATGGGATTTCACCTTAGGTACGAATAAAATGTTTAGTTTTTGCAATAAATTGTTTTTTCTTTACGAAAACACTTTTCTTTAATTTATTATTTATTACACAAAAATTAAGCATCCTAGAAAAACAAGACTTTCACACAACTAATTAAAATCTACTCTGTTACTGTCGGTTCAAAAAAAATAATAATTACAATTATAATAATTAAAATAAATAAATTTTTAAAATCAAAATAAATAATTAGCGAACTCTGCAATTTTGACATTTCTAGTGGCAAAATAATTTTTTATACAATAGTTATTAATAATACGAGAGCAAAAACATAAGCTTAAAGTTCGAGAGCTGTCGTTATGCAACGAGCGCATGCGAGTTGCTTACTTAGACACCCGAGAACTTTAAGTGTTTTTGTATGTTATTCTAAAGTTTTTTGTTAGAACATTTTAATTTAAAACACTTTGCTATGGGAAACGTATTTTAAAATAGTGTTTAGATATTTTTTTTATTCTTATATTTTATATTGAGATATTAAAAGAAAGCTTAACAATTTACCAACAAAAAAATTTATAAGATACAAAAATTGTTTAAAATTAAAAAATAATTTAATATAAAATTGGAGTTAAAAATTAAAACCTCAAAAGCTGCCAAAGGAACGTTAATGCTGAGAAACAAAAAGACAAAAAAATAAAAGATATTGAGACTGAAAGAACTCTGAAGAACTAAGCTAATGAAAAACTGAAAACTCTATAGAACTGGAAAAAAGAAAAACTAATAAATTAAAACATTACATTCTGAATAAAAAAACAATACACTAAAAAACCGAAAAGCTAAAAAAACTTGAAAACAGAATTACAAAAAAACTGAAAACCAGATTAAAATCCTGTAGAATGTAGATCTAAGTGACTGAAAAGAGCAAAAAACTATGTAAAAACTATGAAACTGCAAAGTGTATAAGAGCATTAATAAGATAAGACAGTAAAACCAAGAAAAACTGAAAAATTGAGGAAAGGAATAATACTATGGGGAAATTAAAAAACTAAAAAGGTGAAATACTGGAAGCCTGAGAAACGAACAATCTTTAGATACAAAATAAAAACACGTACTAATAAAAAAATTGAAAAAAGTATCTTATTTTAAATTAGGAAAGTTTAACACAACTTTAGGATGTTTAAAAGTTATTTTCCTAAAACAAATCAATTTAGGAATTCAGTCAAATAATTCATTTTTAACAAAACAAGTTTATTTTGAATTTTAAGCAAAGCTCTTAAAAATTGAGTGCTAAAGTCCGGTCTCTATTTAAAGCTGCAGTGTTTAAATTTTGTCTCTTCTAGTGTACATGGGGAAATTAACGACGACTTATAGACTGAAAAGTGCCACAAACACCGACCGAAGGATCAAACTAATGAACGAAATTATCACAGGCATCAAAGTGATAAAAATGTTCGTTTGGGAAAAACTATTTGTGGACATCATCGAAAAAGCCAGAAGGTGTAAAGTGCCTCGAAACTTTGGCCACCAAAACAATAATTTTTGGTTTCAGGTTGGAAGTTCGCCAAATACGCAAAATATCAAACATTCGAGCGTTGAACGTCTCCTTCATGCTTTTCATAAACCGGACTGGGATTTTCTTATCCGTCATGACGTACTTTCTGGTCCGGAAGCAAGTCGATGCCAAATACGTGTTTGTCCTGTCGTCGTTTTACGCAATTTTGCGACAAACTCTAACAGTTTACCTGCCCTTTGCTATCCAGAATTTCAGCGAAACTAGGGTTTCTGTCGAGAGAATTCGCCTCTTCCTAACGTGCGATGAACAAATTGCAGTGACTTATGTAGCCTCAGATAAGGAACAACTGGTGAAACGCGATATCACCATTCAGGAATTTGGGAATATTGAGGGAACGAAAGTTGGGATTCGGTTGAAAAACGCCTCAGTGAAGTGGCTACTGGCCGAAAATTACAGCTTGAACAGCGTGAATTTTGAGGTTTTTGGGGAGTTTGTGATAGTTAGTGGGCCAGTGGGTGGTGGAAAATCCACTCTTCTGTACACGATTTTAAAAGAACTGCCCCTTGATCAAGGAGAGTTGAGTGTGAAAGGCATTCTCTCGTATATGTCTCAAGAGCCGTGGCTGTTTTCGGGCACAGTTCAACAAAACATACTGTTTGGGTCAAAATTTGACAAAAATAAGTACAACACAATCGTGCAAATTTGCCAGTTGGAAGCGGACCTCTCCACTTTTCCGTACGGTGACCACACTTTAGTTGGGGAAAACGGGGCTCTGTTAAGTGGAGGCCAGAAAACGCGGATCAATTTAGCTCGGGCCCTTTACAGTGACGCCGATATTTATCTACTGGACGATCCTTTTGCGTCCGTTGACACGATCATCGGGAAGAAAATTTTCCAAGATTGCATTCTCACGTACTTAAGGAACAAATGTGTGGTTCTAGTCACAAATCAGCAAGGTTTTTTCGCCGCAGCTGATAGAGTTTACACTTTAGATAAGGGTATCCTCACCAATAATGTAAATATTTACAAGAAAGAGTACACTTTTGAGGAGCAACAAAGTAGGGAGCATATAATAAGTGGGGAAAAAATCACAGAACTGAAACTGGAACCCAAAAAAGGGAGGCAAGGGAATGTCACGAGACAAGTGTATGCAAAATATGCCAAATCGGCCGGGAATTGCTCGAGTCATTGTCTCCTCTTTTTTCTGTTTCTGGCGTCGCAAATTGCGGCCAGTGGGGCCGACTATTTTGTGGCATTTTGGTAAGAAAATAAGTTTAAAAAAAATTGAAGCAAATAACCGTAAAGATTTCGGATACGCCTAATTTTATGCAAAAAGTGATTCAAAAGTTGCGGAGCATCTCTTGGATACTGGTAGCTGACATTAAACTGAGTTAAAAGTTCCTATGACAAAAAACTGTTTACCTCTACGAGAACCTTTTTTACAAGATATAGATCTTCAAAGTTAAGTTTTTGGCTTTTCAGATCAAAATTTTCTTGAACTTAGTTACATCAAATGATAGACCTTGAAAGATTAAATAGATACCTATTAAAATCCCCATATTGCAAATTTTACAATAAATGAAATCTGACAACATGATAAAAAAAAAGCAACAAATAACTAAGAAAAAAAATTGCTTCAAACAAAAATCTGAAAGGTATCTTTTTTATGCTTAGCTGAACTTCTTTTATCATAATGCGAAAGTTAGTCCGACACTTTTGAATCAGCCTGTATATGGAAAGCTGATAAAAACTACCATAAAATAATTCGAGAAATCCAAAAACGCAATAAAAACACACCTTTTTATTTAAACTAATACCGACTTGACCAATGAATTTGAATAATTACGTTTGCGGATAAAATAGCTACCTGTAAGTTATTGGGAGTAAAAGTGAGTTTATGTGCCTCAGCTGAATTATTTGCCTCACTACGTTCGACAAAATAAACATTCAGCATTGCCAGACAAACTATCATCACTTTTATTCCTAATAACAATCTACTATTAGAAGGCTAACCTTGTATATTATTCAAAAGATCATTTAAAACTAAGCAAAACCAACCAATTTAAAAACAACAGTATCTACAGCGCAGTCCCGATATTGCCTGCCAAAAAAAATCTGGGTCATTAGAGGGATCCAACAAGTTGGAAAAACTTTTTTTGTTAGGTCAAAAATAATAAAGATAAATTAACCCCTGTTTTCCACACACATTCGACGCTACTGATCAGTCATAGTCAGAAATGAATTATTAGTGTTTCTAGAAATAACATAAGCAATACTTCCCTTTTTAAATCAAATAATAATAATTATTGTTTTATTAAATAATTAATAATAATAATAATAATAATAATAATAATAATAATAATAATAATAATAATAATAATTAATAATTATAATATATAATAATTAATATAATAATTATAATTATATAATAATTAATATAATAATTATAGGGTAACAATTCAAATTATAATTGGGTGAATAACAACAGAAGAAAAAAAATAACAATAAAAAAGTAGCTTATTACATGTAGACACAAATACAGTGCAGACGAAATTACAAAGGGAGAATCGGAACAGAATCTAAAAATTCTAGTTATTATGAAAAAAATCATCATAATATTTGTTAGCATTTTTTGACATGCGCGAGAACTTTTAGCATTAAGTTTATACGGGCTCTAGGTGTTAAAAAACTATTTGAATCTCTTGCAGATAATCTTGGCACTAATATATTAACCTTAATATGTATTAACCTTTCGAAAACGAAAAGACTTTTATTAGAAAAGTTTTTTGTGTATGAGTTCTATTCATAGTCACCTATTACTGGATTTTATTTGACACGTTATAACGAGACCACTTTGTATTTATAGTTAAAATATGTACTAAAATATTGGAAAAGTTTCCGGAAACAAATTCAGTTTGTAGCTGAAAAACGTGAAAAAGCTGGAAATAACACTATTTTCCAAATAATCCAAAACAAATTAAATTGTGTTACTTTTGACCAAATTTTGCGAAATAATTGCGTGTGTGTTTTAAAAAACGAGCTTAAACCTTTGGAATACCCACAAGTAACACACTATTTTCGATATAATTAAGTGTTTTTTTCGCTTCCTTTTACAAAATTTTGTTGCCTTTGCCTGAAAAAAGTGCTAAAACTCTCCAAAACATTTCGCACATGTGCAAAATAAATGTTAAAAAAAAATAATTTTGAGACAAAAAGCAGAGACTATTTTTTTAAATTTGCCTTTTTAGGGTTAATTTGAGCCAATCTTCCACTCGCAATTCTTTCACCGACGATATTTGTCTCCAAATTTATCTCGCTCTTATTATTGCAACCATAACTTTATCAATCGCGAGATCTATCACATTTTTCCGATTGTGCATCAAAGCTTCAGTAAAATTGCACAATTGCATGTTTGCCAAAGTAATCAAAGCCCCCATAACTTTCTTCGAAACGAATCCTTCGGGGGAAATACTGAACCGTTTCTCGAAAGACATCGGCATGGTCGATGAGACCATTCCTTCCATTCTCATGGATACGTTTCAAGTAAACAAAAAAATGAATTTTAACCAACAATAAACGCTTCCTTGTAGATCGCTTTCATTATCCTAGGAAGTGTGGTTTTGATAATTTTCCTAAATCCTTGGATGCTGATACCAACACTAGTGATTTTTCCCCTGTTCTATTTTTTTAAAATTTGGTTTCTAAAAAGAAGTCGCAATCTAAAACGGCTGGAAGCTTCAGGTTGGTGATGGTAATAATTACGATTTTTTTACGTTGTTTTCTAGCACGCACTCCAATCTACACGCACGTTCGTGAAACCCTCAAAGGTTTAACGGTGATCAGGACATACAATGCGGAAATCACAACCAAACGCCAATTCAGCTGCTACCAAGACTTGCACAGCTCGGCTTTTTACACTTTCATGACTTGCAATCGAGCTTTTGGCTTCTGGTTGGACTTAATCTGCATGTTTTACACCATTGGGGTGATAGCGAGCATCATGTTGATGGGTAATTTTGCAAAAAAAAACAATTTCTAATTGAAAAAATTGTTACTTGTAGAGACACAAGCCGGCAGTGTTGGCTTGAGTATAACGCAGTCAATAAACCTGATCGGGGTGCTCCAGTGGGGCATCAAACAGTGGAGCGAGCTGGAAAACCAGATGATCAACGTTGAACGTGTCTCTGAATACACGGAGATTTCCCCCGAGCAAAGCCTGACGAAAAATTTGGGCGAAATTTGGCCAAGTGAAGGCCAAATCAAGTTTCAATCCGTCTCAATGCGCTACCCCCAGAGCGGTCGTCTAACCCTGGACAACATAAGCTTCACGGTCGAACCTAGAGAGAAAATCGGAATAATTGGGCGAACCGGCGCTGGAAAATCATCCCTAGTTTCAACCCTCTTCCGTTTGTACAACTTCGAGGGGAAAATTCTCGTCGACGGAGTCAACACTTGCGAAATTCCACTCGACACCCTCCGGTCAAAAATCTCAATCATCCCCCAGGAACCGATCCTCTTCACAGGGACGCTGCGGGAGAATCTGGACCCCTTTGGCGAGTTTCCCGACGCCGTTTTGTGGAACGTTCTGGAGCAAGTGAAACTGAAAAGTGTGGTAGCGAACTTTTCAGACGGCCTATCGGTTCAAGTCCTGGAAGGAGGGTCGAATTTCAGCGTGGGACAGAAGCAGCTGATTTGTCTAGGAAGAGCGATCTTGAGGAAGAACAAGATTCTTATTTTGGATGAAGCGACCGCAAATATCGATTTCCAAACGGATCGGTTCATTCAAGAAACGGTGCAGAGTGAATTCAAGAACTGCACCGTTTTAACGGTGGCCCATAGGATCAATACGGTTATGGATTCGGACAAGATTATGGTCCTGGATGATGGGAAATTGGTGGAGTTTGATAGTCCGAGCAGTTTGTTGCGGAATTCGGACGGGTTGTTTCGGCAAGTGGTGGATGAGTGTAAAGAAAGTTTGTCCAAAGCGAAATAAAAGAGTAAATTTCTATGTTCACAAAAACCTTTTTTTTAATTTTATTAACAAACGTAAAGGCCTCAACACGAGCCCTCCTACCATCTTGGCAATAAAATAAAATCTGAGTATTTAAGATTTTAAAATTGCAAATATTTTGTTTATGTAGGTAATAAATACCATTTGACCTCGATTATAAATTCTATTTGAGCAAAAATAATGTCTAGTCCTTAAAAAAGCGTACATCCTAAAAAGCCTTCACCTGTTTTATTTTAATATAAATTCGAAAAGCTTTGCGGCTTCGCCTTAATATTTTGAATTTCGCTTTAAAATAATAATTTAGATGATTTGTAATATTTTATTTTCTGTAGTAAAATCAAAAATACTGTTGCATACGACATATCTAATGTTTTTTTTAAACTTTGGCGTCATCATAAATTTTTGAGTGTGTTTAAAAAGTTTATAAAATATTTGTATCCCAGAGGTTTTTTTAATTTAATGTCTCCAGTGTCTTATTTGTACTAATCTACTTCTTAAATTACTCCAAAATAGATTCAGATTATTTCAATAAAAACATAATTAATATTGTGGGGAATACTTATAGCACGTACTTATAGCAAAAACACAACTTTTAGATTTAAGAAAAGAAAATTATTAGGCAACACTACGAATACAAAAGGAAATACTTCAAGCGCATATTACAGTAATTTTAAATTGCAAAAACTTGCTGAATGTTAAAGATATCGGAATGATTCTTGCACCAAAACTTATCTAAGTATTAGCTTTATTTCATCTCAATTATGTATAGCTCTATTTTTCAAGATAAAAAATTCTCGTAACTCGAGAATTGTACTACTTACATATGAAACGTTATTAAAAAATGCAATTTTCTCAGTTGTCAAAACTAAAGCTTGTATCTATTCGTTAGAACCCACAATCATTGAGAAATTATTTGAAAAAAGAGTCTCTAGCATTATCCTGAAGGAAGATATGACGATGTAAACACAAAAGTTGACCAATTTTAAGTTTTAGAAAATGTACACAGAAACGTCTTTTTCAAAAGAAGACAATTCCAAACAGAAAATCGATCAGAAGAAAATTTTGCTTGAGAATCAGTTTAAAAAAATGGTTGTACCCCAACTCGGACGGACAAATCAATTTTTTTGAGGGTAAATGACTTTCTGGACAGTTATATTGGTAACACAGAAATTCTCCCCCATTATATGAAGCGACAACTTTTAGGTCAGCAAAAAGTAAATTTGCGACCGTATTTTTGACAATTTTTGATGAGAGCGTCCATGCCTGATTACCTTCATTACAATCCATATTCGTGTTTTCAGATCAGTTTTTACTTAAAATCGGCAAACAAAAAAAAAACGCACGAAAAAAGCCAAAAATTTTATTCAAATCTCTCAGGTTTTCAACACCTCAAAATGGATTTATATTTTTGAAAGCTAGAGTACTTTAAAAATTTATAAAAACCCTGGAAATTGGTTCCTATTTGTTATTAATATTATTGAAAACGAGAACAAAGTTCCTTATTTTTATATAGGTATATATAACTTCGATAGCCCAAAATGAATTTTCGTTGATGGACTACAAAGATTATAATTGTTAAAATATGTGACGCTTTATTAAACTATTTATACGTAATTAATTTTTTCTCTAACGGCAAGGGTTATGGTAAAGATCCCAATTATGAATGATCAAAATAAACCCAAACTAAACCCAAATAATGCAGCAGACGTAAGTAATTCAGAACTAAGCGTACACAACATCTCCGAAGAAGATATTCAGGGACTAAAATCTTTTTGTAATTACACCCGAAATCAAAAATCACTATAAATGATTTTCTTTGTTATAACCTGGTGCTTTTGTTCCACATACGTACATTTAAAAAAATCTCTCATTTATAAAAAAAACAACCGACTTAGAGCAAAAATTACGGATACTAATAAACTGGCAGGTAAATAATAATCATTTTCTAATAAAAGCTAAGTGATAATGTATTTTAAATAAGATTTGGTAGGAAATAATATAGTACTTCTTATAAAATGCTGTAGCTCCCAAGGTCTTAGGTATTTAACACCCACTTGCTAAAGCTAGATACCTCAGATATCGTTATGCTAGACATGAACTATAAACAATTTTTAACGTGAAGATCCAATTAAATACTATCTCACTAAAAAAACTTTAAAGATGGAATAGAAGAAAGCGTATTTAATAGTAGGAGAAATTTAAAAAAAGTAATAAACAATGGGATTTGTATCAGTACAGTTTTTCTCTTAAATTATATTAATTATCTTCATATTTTTACAAATCGTGAATTAAGCAAGAGAGGTCCTAATAATTTTCAGAGGCCAAATTTGCCCCTGTTGTAGAAGAAAGTGATATTAAGAAATTATTATTAAGAAAAATGAATTCAAGAAAAACAGTTTCAGAGAGAATATTTCCTTTGCATTAAGCAATAATTTTAAAATTAAAACTAAAAAAATACGAACCAAATCAGTATCACCCACTACACAAAAAATAAAAGACATTATTATTGTTTTCTTATAAAATAAATCAGAACAGTGCGCACTTGCGCAGGGCGCAGCACATTGTCGGTAGTGATCAGGTGTTTGAAGAAACCATTCAGTTCAAGCAATGATTAATAAAACAAATAGGATTTGTTTGTTTCCTGAATAAAATACTCGAAACCATGCATATTATTTTTCGATAAAAAAGGTCAACAAAATACCCACCGGTGATGAATAGCGTAAGGTTAGGGTACCTTTTAACAATAACTGTTATGACCTTTATTGCAATAATTTACCAAATTCAAATCGTTCGACTTCAAGAAAAAATCTTCCACCTTGGTACGTATCACTATTCCCGCACCCCTCGCTGCAATTTTTTCTAGAAAACAATGCAAATCAAAACGACCGTAAACAACAGAGTCGAGAAGAGTTAGAGAACGACGATTTAGTAGTTGTATACAATCGAGTACCAAAGACTGGATCCACAAGCTTCATAGGCGTCGCTTACGACTTGTGTAAAAAGAATAAATTCCATGTTTTACACGTGAACATAACTGCCAATAATCACGTTTTATCGCTAAACAATCAACACGAATTCGTTCATAACGTCACCACCTGGAAGGCGATGAAACCGGGGATCTACCACGGCCACTTTGCCTTCATCGACTTCACGAAATTCGGGGGCCCTAAGCCCTTGTTCATCAACATTCTCCGAAAGCCCCTAGAGCGGTTCATTTCCTACTACTACTTTGTCAGATACGGGGACAACTACCGGCCCTATCTGGTGCGCCGCAAGCACGGCAACACCATGGTAAACCCCCATTTGGCGGCCACATAACGTAGTAAACGCCCAATTTACAGTCTTTCGACGAATGCGTTGAGAAAAACCTCCCTGACTGCGACCCCAACCACATGTGGCTCCAGATCCCCTTCTTGTGCGGGCACGCCGCCAACTGCTGGAAGCCCGGCAATAAGTGGGCCCTAACCGAGGCAAAGAAGAACTTAGTCAACAATTACCTCCTCGTGGGAGTAACGGACGAGATCAACGACTTTGTTGCCGTTTTAGAGCAAACCCTTCCACGGATATTCAAAGGCGCGTTCAACCACTACCTCACCAGCAACAAGTCGCACTTGAGGCAGACCGTTCAGAAGGACGCGCCTTCTCCGACCACCGTCAAGAAAATCCAAGAGAGCACAGTGTGGCAGATGGAAAACGAGCTCTACGAGTTCGCCTTGGACCAATTCCACTTTATTAAAAAACACACTCTTAAAGACAAACTACAGAACGTCATGTACGAGAAGATACGGCCCAAAATCAACTAACTCACGCCGCGAGATATTATTTTTCTATGTGCACGACTTAAACCGCTGTCTAATGTACTTATTTATAATAAATTGAGATTATTTAATCGTGCGTTTGAATTTGGCGCTTGCGCGCATGCGCACGTGCCGCTTCACCTGTCACAAGACTGTCATATGATTATGACATTTGGGTGGTGTGGTTAGTTTAATGTCATATGACTTCAAATTTCCAAAACTCTGAAAATTAGACCGAAAAATGATCGTTCCGTTAATTTGTGTCGCATTTCTGGGCGCCTCAGGTGAGAAATCGTCCAAACAATCAATTTTTCTAAATTCGTACAGTTTCCGCAAATGGTGAACTGACGATTCTTCACCACCCTCCAAGTCTGCTCTTCAAGGGACACGACCACGTCAAAGAGAGCATTTTGAAGGAGGTGTATTCGAGTGCTTTGGGTTTCTCGACTGAGCAGTACTCGAACTGGGATGGTTTGTACATTGAGGACCCCTTTAATTTGGCCAAGGCTGTGGTGACCGTCAGCGTTGACGGCACTTCGGACATTGGCAACGGCAAAGGGCACAATTTCCCGCTTAAAACGAACGTTGACGAATTTGATGTTTTCTCAGCTTTGGAAAGGCGGGTTTTGCAAAGGTATCCCGAAACTGAGGGTCATTTGGTGCGAATTAGCGCTGGTGATAGTTTGCATCAGGTATAAGGCGGACCTAGACCACAACCCCCTAATTAGTTACTTGCAGCTCCACAAGCATAAAGTTTTCAGAAATCTTAAACTCGACAAGTCGAAGAAAGTCCTAAACTATCTCAAAGCTAGCGTGGAGGAAGACCAAGCGTTTTTGAACGAAATTACAGTCTTGAACAGCATTGCAGACGAGGTCAGTTGTAGTTGTTTTGGTTGGCAATTATTTGACGTAAAATTATTGGATATGTGGCAAAAAGTTCATTTCTGACCAGATATTATTTCCTGTTGTCCGAATGAATTGAAATTTTATGTACTCACGTAAAATGCGTGACAAAGCAATTCTATATAGTTAATTACCCCCTAAATGGGGTGTTAAAGTGTTAGATTAGGTTAAAAAGAGCGCAAAATAATTGTTTTACAATGCAGTGACACTGCAACTCAGAGAAAAAGAGAAAAATGATTAGAATAAGTAGACTTAGGAGCAAAAAATAAATTAAAAATATACAAAAATAATGTTTTTCTATCAAAGGAAAATATTTTTGCTTACAGATTTAAGATTTTTAAATTTATACTGGTCAACTAAATTTATAACTAGACCGGATTTTTTGGATGTTAAAAACTTTATTTAGTTTACATTTTTTGTTAATTCCTCTTGCAGAAAAAAAAAACATAAATTTTCATGCAGTAAATTCCATTATAAAAACAAACAAAACAAAATACGTTTTGCAAAAAAACTTATAATTCTTTACTGCATAAAGATACAGCTATAAAGAAAGTAATTAATTGTTGACTTAAATAGTATTGTAAATTTGCTGTTTTATTTTACTGTAAAAATTTTTCAGTTCATTTTCTAGGTTGACATACTTATAAAATGAACTCAGAAAATTCATACTAATACTAGTTCTAATATCAGGCATTATCAATATTTTTTCATTCAATAAATATTTTTATTTTCAGTAGATTTCTATATCCAGATTTTTTTGTATAATTTGTCCACAACTTCTAGAATATTTTTTACAAAAATTTACATTATATTTACGCGTTCAATAGTTTTAACAAGCCTAATGTTTCTAATTTGTTATACTGTTTATTAAAATTTATAGTGAGAAGGTAAGTCATTTTTTTTAAAGTGACTTGACTAAAACAATGCTGTGCAAGGGCTCTTTAATCTTCAGAAGTAAAAAACAGTACAACCTTAAAAAATAATTTAATAATCAATAGTAAGAAATTGAAAAACTGGAATTATAAGAAAATGAAATATGGAAAAATTACTCTGAAATACTTAGAAAAATAAAAACTGTATGACTGAAATACTAAAAGAAACTATGAAATTGAAAGACTAGAAGCCTAAAAAATTAATAATTTTTGATGCAATTCTACAAAATTTTTAAGAAATTTAAAAATCAGATGTATTGTTTTTAGACTAAATCCTAATAAAAAAAATGCAAAAATATCCTATTTTGAATTAGAACACAATTTTAAGATGTTTAAATCACATTTAGGATACAAGTCAATTTAGGAATTTCGGTAAAATAAAAAAGGTGCGAAATATTTACACTTTTAACGAAACAAATTTATTCCGAGTTTCAAGAAAAGCTCTTAAAAAGATCGGGTGTCTTTACTCATAACTTATAAATTTTAGAATCCCAGCCTGTAAGCAAAAATTTTTTTTTTCATGGAAAAACACAGTTTTTTCTCTTTTTGAGTGTATTTTGTATACTTTTTTTTAGATTCAAAACTCAGGCTTACACTTGGATGGCACTCCCGATGTCTTTTGGTTCAAAATCGAAAGTCTGCACCCTTTGATCGACTTGTACGGCGAGAATTCGACCAAAGTTAAAGAAGCCAAACAGCTATTAAATGATGCAATCCTTCACTTGAATTCTGTTTTCACCAAAGTCTACAAGGACAAGGTTTTGGTCAGTGTCATAACAAGCGATGCTGTGCACACCAGACGTGCTAGAAACATTTTGCAAGAAAAGAAACCTGAACCCAAGGACACACAAGAGACCAAAGTAAAATAAGTAATAGTGATTTTTGTTTTTTTTTACTAATCGTTTTATAGGTGAACCCTGCCAAGTTTTACAGCAAGGATTATCCAGTTATTTTTAATATTATTCTGTGGTTTGGGGTCGCAATGACGTTTACTCTACTTGCTATTTGCATTGCAATTGCTCAAATGGATCCTGGACGGGACTCCATTATTTACAGGATGACGAGCACTCGTCTCAAGAAGGATAATTAAGTGGGAACGTTGAGTTCGGATAGTATTATTGTGTGTATATTCCTGTTAAATTTTCTGTAAAATACCATTCTAGATGTGTAAATTAGTGTAACTTATGTAATACTGTGATCACAGCTTCCTTGATTAAAGAAGGGACTTTCCCTTCACACGGCTGGTCGCATTGAACAAAAAAAGTGTTTCTAACAGCTTACTTTATTGTAGCGCCATCTCTTAGCTCCTTCTGAAACTTTCCGTCTTACCATGGTTACCAAATAAATATTTAAATTCAATCAATTCAAATGTCATTCAATTTGAAATTTCGATTTTGAATTTCGCTTGCCTTTTTTTGTAACCGCAAATGTACAAAAATGCCTCTGCTTAGAAAATGCTGCGTTAAATATTGCCAGCAAGACGCCCAAGCGTCGCTCCATACCTTGCCGGCAAATTTTGACATGAATTTAAAATGGAAAGAAATTTTGACCAATTATACGGGTAAATAATTAATTTTTTTATATAAATATTTTAATTGACCCTTCCATATGCAATTAGATAAACCATTAACGGATTTTTCTCTCGTCTGTAACAAGCATTTTCCAAAGGAAAGTTTCGTTACTAGTGGCAAACAGAAACGATTAGTTTTAGGAGCTGTCCCGAGTATTTTTAAGGTTTATTGATTATTTTTAAAATTTACATTATACTTTTTTTCTTCAATATTCAAAATTGTAGTTTGACACTAATGAAGATAAAACTAAAGAAAATGATAATGACTTCTGCTGTGTTTCTGCTAGTTCTGCTACTACTGATGCTGGTACTCAAACGTCTCTTTCAACAAATGAAATTAAAAATTTAATTTACACAAATAAATGCCTCACCCAAAAATTAAAACGATTAGAAAGCCGATACAATCGTATAAAAGAGGAATTACAAAATGTAAAAGAAAAACGACGTGAAGTTGAAGAGGACCCAGAATGGAAGATTTTGAAAAGTATAAAAGAGGAAGACAAGAACCCCCGCGCAATATTTATTCTAGATCAAATTAAAAATTTTAAGAAAAAAAAACCGTGTTGGAGTGAAACAACAATTCGACAATGTATTGCATGGCGATTTTGTTCTCCAAAAGGATACAGATTTCCCAGAAATTCAATTCTCAAATTACCGTGCAAAACCACATTACAAAAGTATTTGGGGACAGACAACACTCAATTAATAGAAAATCGTTTAAGGGAAGAAATTGAAAACCTAAATATTCCCGAAAGAGTTTGTTCCTTGATTGTGGATGATATGGCTGTGCGGGAGACAGTCTCCTATTCAAAATTTGAAGACCGCGTTTTTGGATTAGCAAATATAAGTTCGTCTAATAATGAAATTGGAAGAAACCCTGTGGTCGCTAATCAATTACTTTGTTATGTAATTCAGGGATTGTCTACGAAATATGTTATACCAGCTAGTTACTACTTTCATAGAAAACTATGCAGTAAAGACTTATTTAAGCTGACGATGGAGGTTCTACAACTTTTAGATGATTGTGGATTTAAAGTAGTGAGGATTGTAGCCGACAATCATAAATGCCACGTTGGGCTTTTCAAGCAGTTTGGTGGTGGAATACTTAAAAATGTGATTCCACATCCTTACAACCCAGGACTTAAACTATTTTTAAGCTTTGATCCATGTCACGCAATAAAAAATGCGAGAAACTTGTTCACTCACCATGATATGGCATCGTCAGAAGGAATTATTTCAATTCAATATCTAAAAGAATTAGCTGCTGTTCAAAATAACATGATTATAAAGCCAGTAAGATATCTAACACAAAAGCATCTTTCGCCCTCTAATTTTGATAAAATGAAAGTAAATTTGGCTGTTCAACTGTTTTCTCCGAAAGTAACTGCAGCTCTTAGATACCTCGAGCACCACGGAGGCGACTTCTTCAGAGATTGTGGTGCCACAGTTACGTACATGGAAAACATGTACAAATACTTCCAGATTCATGATGTCAGTAACAAGAAACAATACGTTGAACAAAGGGACTCAAACACCGCTCCTTATACTGAATCTGAGGATGAACGCTTATTATGGTTGAATAGTTATTTTCCAAATTACATAGCTAACATTCAAGTAACCTCTGCAGAAGCAGGTATGACCGGACTATCAAACGAAACCGCGGAAGCTCTAGTATTCACCGCAATAAGTACTGCCCAGTGTGTGAAGTACTTAATCAGCGATTTAAACTTTTATTATGTGTTAACAAGAAAATTTAACTCAGATGCAGTAGAATCGATATTTTCAAACGTTCGCCTTCGCGGGGGTTCAAATGACATAACTGACTGTAGAGCAGCAGAATACGCACTTCGGCAAATTTTGAGAACTGGTTTTATCAAAAATGTCGATAATACCAACACAATTAGTGATGTTGGATATACCAGTTCTGCAACATTAAATAACAGTCAACAACTAAATGAAGACCCAAATCAAATGACTATTACCCTAAGTAACGATGTTATTAAAAAACTTGAGGAGCTAAGTACGTGCGCAGGAAATTTTACAAATTTCGCTTCAATTGAATCTGGAGCAATTGGATTTCTTTGTGGATATTTGTTAAAAAAAGTTGAGGAGTCCGTAAAATGTGCGACGTGTCTGATGCCTTTAAGCAACCATTCTGCGTTAAAAACAAGTCCTCTTTTGGAATTAATTTATAACCAGGATAGAGGGAAGCTTAAGTATCCATCTGAAAAGTTTATTGGATTGATTTGTAATGTGATAGAAGTGACTTTAGAAATAATACCTAGTGTACCCACACAAAATGTTGAGCATATTTTAAATACTGTGATAGTTTCATATTTAAAAAACAACCCTATGTTTTCTTGTGAGGAACATCACAATGTGTGCAAAATTATCGTAGGGAAACTAATACCGGCGCTGCTAACAAATTTTTGCAATCTCCATACGCAGAGATCTAGAAAACAATGTTATATTTATTCAAAAAAACGAAAACTTTTAAAAGTAAATTAAATTTTCATTTTTGTCTAAAATGTGTATTTCTTTATATGGACTTTTTATAAATGTAGGATCTCAGGTAGTTCTGGAATTAGAATTTGCCGCATTTAACTATTATATTTCTATGAAATTTCTGAAAAATACCAATTATCTACCCAGACAATCAGTAAGACCAATTTTGTTAGATACTAATATTGTTCGTTTTTTCTTGAAAGAAGCGGCAAACTTTTAATACCTACTACGATCCCACATTCATTTACAGACAGATTGTATTATACAGTATTTACCTTTGGCAAAAATTAAGACGCAACTGCGTAACATTAACACTATTTGTCCCTGGCTCGAGGTAGTTGCTCTGGATCCGCTTACTGACACTAATAATAATAATTCCAAAAATGTAACCCGGAAGGGCGACGTAAAGAGAAACTTCTAAAATGCTACGACAATACCACGCTTTCCTATGGGGTACTTGATGATTTACGTGCGGTAACTACGACAAGTAGGTACTTAGCCTCGCTGGTGTCCACTACTGGAGACGATCAAGGTCCTTTACGTAGCTTGTAGTACCGTATCACGGTTGTTAGTCGATTTTAGATCCTACAGAAGGTAGATCCAACAAAATTCACGCTAACCCGGAGTCTCTAAGTTGAAAACTCAAACATTGAAGCGAAACATGTGACGATTATCTTTTTCATGAAACAGCTACAAAAAACGGTAGAGACGAAATGACATCGGAATACAAATGAGTACAATATGCGATAATTACCTTAGTGATGCGCTAGATTCACTTTTCGCCTAAATTCTTTATTTTTTTAATGAAAATTTTACACCAGGTAATACAGAGATATAACTGCTCCCTGTGGTGCACCTCAAGTTCTTCGTGTTTGTGCTCGAGTCAAAAACGATGAAAACTCGGAAATAATCGCCTAGGTGGTTTTCGGTTTTTGGGGTTAATCGGGTGTGCAATTCACTAACATGAAGCAATGTGGCATGTAAACCATTCAGGTGTTCATGTCGGTAATTTTTGAGGTTCTGTGAAGTGAAATGTGGCCAGATTACATTTGGACCACTAATACTAATGCCTTTTTGCTTTAAAAATCTTCTGCACTGACAGAAGTGGTGACAGCACTTAACCTCAGAAGTCTTAGAACTGTCAGAATTGTTTTACTTTATAGTGGCTCCCTCTCAGAAACAAAAAAAGGCCAGGGAACTAAGCAATGCGGCCAGCCGTGTGAAGGGAAAGTCCCTTCTTTAATCAAGGAAGCTGTGACTGTGATCTTCAGTTAAAGCACAATAAAGTACCAGCTTTGATCAAAGTGGCCTGTGGCCCATTGTTGCCACCTTGATTTCAAAGTCGGGCCATTTTGATCAGAAAACAACAAAATATTAACAATAATTTATTTGAAATTAAAATCACATTGATCTAACACGACTATTTCCATTCAATCCTCTAGTATTTGGGCGCGGGCGACTCCAGTTTGGAGTAATCAATGTTGGGGGAGTAGAACTAAAAATTACACATTAGATCAGTTTTACAATTGTTGCAAATACCTTATATTGCTTGTTTCTAAATTCCTCGTTGGAGATATCACCGCTGCGGTTCCACTGGACGTCGGGGTTGCGGAGGGCAAGTCGGGCAGTGTACCCAATAGCCCCCAGGCAGCCCAAGCCGACGCACACATACAGAGGGATCAACTGAGACAAACAACTTGGAAAAGAGGTTATTTATCGCGTAAAATGCTTACAGCTTTGTGCTTTTTGAGGCTCTGAAGTGACATTCCCTGCATGGTTACCTAATTGTTGGAAAACTTGCAACAAATAAACTCTTCACTTCACTGTCAATGGCAAAAGTGTCAAAATATACGCAGTACTTCCCTCAATCGATGAATAATTTTGGTTACACAAGAGCGAAAGTGAGAAAAACAGCAAATCGCGTCACAATACGCCAGAAAAGGATGCCACTAGACTACGCGTCAAAACTATAGAATAGTTCTGGACTTTAGTATTTTTGTGCAATAGACGGACGTTATGTAATAATTTTTTAAAAAGTAGCTTCAGAGCTAGCCTTTGTAGCATAAATAACTGGGCGAATTTAAAGGAACTGGAAGTAAATCCGGGGCACAGGAGCAGTGTTGTAGTTTTGGGTATGAAAGCAGTTGTGCGATCTGTAGCTAGTAGCGAGGGAATTTTAAATACAGTCAAATGCAAATTTTGCTACAACTTAGGAAAAAATGTGCTCAAAATGTTACAAAATGCTTTCAAGTGGTCTGAAAGTTAGCAAAATCAAAATTCTTTCGTTCGGCCTAAATATTTATTTGGGTTGGCAGCATTGGCGGAAGGTTGGTTGCATAAACCCTCGAAACAGCCATGGGAGAAGAAAATATTGATTAAAATTCAGTTGTGTAGGTGAATGTTGTGTGGTAGGTCGTTTTCTCATTTAGTTAACCTAACCTAAAACGTTTTATTTTGCTTTTAAATAAAATATTAATGTTTGCTATTACTTACAAATATGTGATTGTTGTGTGTTTCGGTTAAGTTTTATTGTCATTCGTGTTGTTCTAACCCTTTTGCTGTAAAAACTCCAAATAACAAGAAACTACAAAAATGATATGCAGTAGGACACCCCGAGAGTTCTTTTCTGCTGATGTAAGTATAAACTTTTTTGTCTTATTCTGAATGAAACCACGTGTTTTCCGTGGAGTTTAATTTATTTTATTCGAAAATGTGCGTTATTTTGACGAGAAGTACCGGCGTTTGGTTTTTAATTTAATTCAGTCAGGGGCCCCAATTGAAAATCAGCGAAAAATTAATAAAATCCTGTTTCTTTGAAGATTGTTAAATGTTATTTTTGTAACAATCAATTTGTTACGGTTTAAAGCACATGAAACAACATCAAACAAAACTAATTAATTTCCAGATTTGGAACCAGTCAAGCGATATAAAAATGTCTATTGATTTATTCAAAAGAGGTGGAAGACATTCACCTTTTTGGAATGTGGGAAATAATCGATTTTTCCTTCCAAGCGCGCTGTACTTGCTGTTGAATACGACTTTTATTACATCCTGATAACAAATAAACAACCTTCTTCTCATTAGTATCAATAGCTTCCGTCTATTTTTAGAAAGTTACTTCATAAGAATTATAGGTGCCGTAATATATCATTAAAAATTAGCAACAATTACCTGGACAAGTAATTGCGACTGTGATGAAAAGAAATTAATTACAAGGGAGGGAAGGAGGTGTTACAGTTGATCAACAGCACTCACCTTTATCGAACATAAACACTTCTCAGATCAAAATGTGTCACTGGATGGCCAGAGCAAATATTTGAGAATTTACGCTGCTTTTAAAATTCTTCTCACTTTAAAAGTCGTTGACTATTTTTATCTAATTTCCTTTATTTTTGTTACGTGACATGTACTTGTGAATTTATTGTCTTCGACACGAACTGTGTAAAATTGGCAAATAAAAGTAACATCATCGTCCTTCGAACACATTATGAAAGAATATCTTGACTTGATGCCGTACAATTTTATAAATTTTGTCCAAATTTATTGTTACATTCCAAGACTCTCTGTAATAAAATTACACTTCAAATGAATACGTTTTTCAACTTGAAGCGTGTAAATTCGATTTCGAGTTTGTGACTGCGAAACGAATTTCGACTATTATTCATGTTTGGAATACCGTAAGAAGCACAATTTGTTTGATCAAATTGCAGTGACATCGCAACAATGAGACAAACTTTCGGGTTATTAACATAAAATCTTGTATGGTACAGGATATCGTGCTGTTAAATGGTTTATGTGACATTTATAAACATCCTGTATGTTGTTCATAACTTCGTAGCAAAGGTGTTTAGAATCCAAAACATCTGAGCAAAATGTTTACTAATAATAATCGATTAAACAACCACACAAAATGGAAAAAGACCAAAGTTCTAGGAAGCATTTGAGTCACAATATTTTGTTCTTTTAATAAAAGTTGCGGTTTCGCGACCACAGTTTTCCTTTTGGTTCATTTGAAACAGGAAATTATTTTGAATCCTCCAACATTTTGGTAAAAAAGTCTTCGTTCTGAGAAATCTAATAACTCGGTCACTTCTTAAATATCAACCTAATTTCTAAACTCGTTGCATTAAGGCCGCGCAACCTGTCAGGGCAGTAATTTCTCATTATTCTGCGATGATAAAGTGAAACATATGGCAAACGACGTGCGATAAATAGCGTTTAAATCACCGCCTAATTACTCAATCGCTGCATATGAGTGACGTCACACACGTCATACTCCGGTATTTCCTTACAAGGAGTACACAAAAAGGCGAGGGACACCTCGTGGGTCGCTTAATTTGACGACGTGTTTGTTATAATGGTAGCCTTGCCTTAAGCAACAATCTGTGAATTATTGAGGGTTTTCTAAACGTCTGACTCACGCTTTAGCCCGTATACTAACCAATCTAAAAGAAATCAAATGAATTAATCATTGTGGAGCAATGCTGCTTGCACAGTTTGACCTTTTTTATAATCGCTGCATTTGGATTATCGGTATTTGTGCATTAAATGGATCGGTGATAGCTGAAAGGTTCAAGGGGACCGATTGATTTATTACTGACCACATTTTTCGCCAAAATCTCAAATTCAAATTAAACAAATCGCGGCCGTATTCAAATTTGAGCATTTTTTCTGATGTTGTTTTTGTTTGAAATTTGACGGCATTAATTCAATGCAAATTGGAGAAAAACCAAAGAAAGTTATTGTGATCGATAAAGAAATTAAAATTGCGTCAAATCAATTACTGACAAATATGCTGAAGCATGTCGTAAATGGAGGAAAGCCAGTGAAAGAATTTTTGCGCTCCATTTGGTAAAAATGTGTTTTATTTGTTTTTTATCTTTATGCCCACGATATGTGACGCAAAAATCGCTTGCATACATCCATGGTCTATCTCGTCTGAACCAACGACTACAGGTTAAAGAGGTTGTAGGTGTTAAAACTAGTCGGTTGGCAATTGTTTTGTGAATTTCTTTCGTTTTCACCATTTGAATATCGCCGGTCGTGAGTGAATTCATCATAAAAAATTGCCATGTCGGGTTTCAGTTCTTATCGTTCGACGTATAAATATCATGAACCTAAGACCAGTAAAGTGACTATAAATGGTACTGATGCGAATAGCTTGAATGATGACTCTAGAAATCAGTGGAAAGTTCAGTTTCCCAGAAAAGAGGTAAGATTTGAGTTATGCATATGGACAAGACATCAGTGTTTAAAATTTTGTAATGGTATTTGATAGACGTAGCTATCGTTGCGCTTAATCTTGATTTTAACGAGATTATCAATCAGCTTTATCTTCCACTAATAGTAATAAAAATAATTGATGAATCACAGGGATCAGTGAATATTTACCAATACAGTGAACCTCAGTTATAACGAACTCGGCTCACACTATAACGTCCCACAAGTTCGTGGAAAAATTTATGTGAAATGTTAATTATAAATTTAAAGACAACCAATGTAATTAATCACAAATACTACTAAAATTCTGTTTCCCTTCACACATTGTTAACACAAAGCGTTCTGTATCTACTAACGTAATGTTAATAAATATTTCTTCTTCACTTATTTGCTAAAAAAAACGTTTTTACTAGTCTTTAGTACAATAAAATTTGACAGAACATTTAATTTTTTTGTTGCATATTTTAAACTGAATGCATGTTAATGAATACAAGTTAAAAAAAACAATAATTTAATACCTATTTTTTATATTTTTTATTTTAAAATTAGGAACAGATTGCAGTAAATACTTTTGCAAGGGATTCTTTAAACAGACATGTTAAATAATTTTAACGTTGGCACCAGAGCCAATGCATTCGTAATTTTAGTAAAAAAAGTTGGGTCCAGTATTTGCTTTATTCTGAAAAATATTAATGTTGGCAAAAAATTCTAGATGAAAATGTAGATACGAAAACACAGAAACACAAATTCCGTATCAGAAAACAGTTTTTGATGTAAATGTGAAGACAGAAAGTGCGTAATTAACTCTGCAACAACCAATTTTTAACAACAATGTAACGAAAATGTAAAATAATATGTGACAGAAAACAATTAAATGATAGGATGAAAAAAAAAGGTGCCAATTTTATTTTTAAACTAAGTCTAAAGCAGAATTTAGAATTTGCTTTAACTTCAAGTTCATTTCAGTTCAAATTACAGAAAACTGATAGTCAATCTTTATAACATATAATTATTGTTTCGTTTGATAAATAAGATTTTTTTTCAGTAAAAGAAGCGTCTTTTTTGTACGAAAAGCTGATTTTTTTCCATAATATTTTAATATAATATTATGTCTTAAGGGGGAAAAATGACCTCAATACATCTCAACCAAAATTACAAGCCATCAAATTAAAAACGTTTTAACGTCGACACATAACTTTTTTCGGTATAGTGTATTTTGTAAAACATCTTTCTCTGAACTGAAGTCGTATTTACTATTTCCCGCTTTAATTATATGATAGTTTTCTCAAAAACTACAATATTACAACTCCACCTCATTTTCTTGAACAAGTGGACTGAGGTCGTTTTTCCTCTGTCCACCCCAAATATTTTTATTTTTTGTCAAAATGAGCCGTCTAATTATTATCTTATGTATTTGATTTAATTTTTATTTGAGATTTTTTATTGGATTATAACTTGTAATTAGCAGAACTTTTTCTTTAAAAAAAATATTTTTCTTATATTATTTGTTATCAACATTATATTATCACTTTCTTATTTTATAACACAAAACGTGTATGGAATAATTAACTACGACAAACTGTTTTTCTTAATTTCAAAGTTATCATTTACTGACTTGGTACACGCAACGTCCGGAAAATTTTTGTTTCGCTACTGTGCGGCTTTTAATGAACGCTTTGATATAGCGAACAAAATTGAAAGTCGTAAAAATTGGTTCGGTTTTAACAAACGAATCTCGCTTACAACGAACGCTCGCCAAAATTTAGATAAAAAAGCGGTCTATCAGACGACTTTGTTAAAGCGTATGCACGTGCACTTTTGTTACGTTCTACGAATCAAACATTTCCAAGATTGTAGAAAGATTCCAAAAATTGAATCACATGTTGAAAACAGCTAAAATGTTACGTAGAAACAAAAATAAGTAAATAAATAGAATATTTGCCATAATATCATATGTAGGTATACCTTTGTAATTATGTATCTTTCTTAATGAAACCTAATTTACACCGAACAAATTCTGAAGTTCTTTGGGTGTTCGCTATAACCGAGTTCTACTGTAGTTATAGATTTGTATTAAATATTTGATTCCTGACTGCCACTGAAATTTTGCTATATTTATGGCCACGCATTTAAATTTTAAATATTATCACATACGAGACCATGGGTGAAACGTTAACCCATATTATTTTAATTTAATCATGAGAATGGAAACACTGGAAGCAGATGTTATCTGTCTAATCATTTTAATGTTTTCATTCATGTCTCATTATTTTTATACTCTGAAGTTATTATTTCAAGTGTATTCATTACAGGTCTGCTTTTACAAAGCTAAGAAACTATGACATTGCATTTTATGGCATTTATTTATTTTATGGATTTGGACAAACTGAACAAATAGTATTTTCAGTTATCAGTTGTAAATTCTCTGCTTTTATTAGCTGCTTCAAAATCGCATTTTACCGAATTATTTTTTCAGTAACGTTGATAAAATTATTAAATATTTATTAATGATTAAATCTCTCATTGAAACTGCAAATTAAATTAGTTATTAACTTTTGAAGTGTATGAATAATTACAGCGACTAACTTGCAGCTAAAATGTAATTTCTATTTTTGAGCATGAATTTTTTATAAAATATTTATTGCATGCCGTTTTTATCTTTAAACATTCCGACCTCAATACCACGATATGACAATATCTTTATTTGCATAACATACAGGTCTACCAAATTATTTTTACGAATAAATGCCGATATCATATATCACATGTCGTACAAGAATTCTATGACTTGTTATTTTTGTTTCAATTATGACACCGTGAATAATAAGAATGAATTTTGCCCATTTTTCTCATGTATTTTCTCTTTGCGTAAAAAATTAATTAGTGGTATTTACAAATTTCGCTTAAAACTGGTGAGTTAGGCGGGCTGTTGCTCGTGTTCGTTTGCTTTTTACAAAAATCTCAAGAGAACCAGGTGTGTTTTATAAACAGGTTTAATATTAGGTAGGTGTAATTATCCTACAAAGTATCACATGGCGTCTGTGGTATAATAAAAATTCCTGGTAATTAACGTAGAAAAATTAACTCCGTTTAAAATAAAATGAAATATTCATATCTTGATTTAAGAATTTTATTTCCACGTTGGCTCTTGGCTATTATTAGAAGAAGCGAAATCTGTTACATGTTCTTACCCAAGTTTATTGTTGTCAAGTCTATTAAACTCTCTTTTCGCTGTCTTACACACTATTGTCTAATGAGTTACTGTAGTATCAAATCATTCTAATGATCTAATAAAACTTAATTTTGTGTGTAATCGCAACAATTCTGATTTATTGCCGTTTCATGTGAGAAATTGAATGATTGCAGTTAAGCGTGTCTGGGCGAAGTAATGAACTTTTGGCAAAATGAATTAATCCAAATACATTCCTTTCCCCCAACCACAAATAAACCCATTGTGTGGCTTGTCTTCGTCGCATATAAATGATAGAGTTACCATAAAATATTAAAAACAACCTTCTCGAGACAGGTTGTGATGACACAAGGCTTTTAACAATGTGAATCGTTTTTTTAGTGATAATTTGCATATTTTTACCGGTTGGCTAAGCCAGTCATCTAAATGCAATGAGACACTGCAAATGCATGCGTTATTTAACCGGATAAGACCGAATTCCTGTCTTCACCTTTGCAGCAATGTTACAATTTCGGGTTAATTTCACTTGCGATTAGCTTGGCTATTTAAAGATTTACATATTTATTACCATGTCAAAACATGACTAATTGAAGCCCCCAAATTATCCAGCTTGTTACGAGATAATTTGTTTACATATTAGTGTATCCATCAAACTAAAAACCCAGTTATTACACTTGATTAGTGGGTTGTTTTTTAAATAGGCAATTTCACTCGCTGTTATTTTTTCTAATTTGTGTGCAACCTCTATATTTAGAACACCACCTAATTGTCGCATTACGTTTCACAGGGTGTACAGATCAAAGAAACAGATGTTGGTCAACCTTGTACAGAATGTAGCAAGTGCATGGGATATGAACCGCATAACTGGAGGTAGGTGTCATTTTTTATTTTAGAAACGCTGCGAAACTCGCTCTGTATTAATTAATCCATTTTTGCATAATAATCAATTTGTTTTTTAAATCTGTCACCTTCCAACACCCACAACACGTGTAATAATAGTAATTACTATGAGAATTAACTCGTTTGGGTGACGTTCGATAATAAATCATGTTAGAGGCAAACTGCGCTTTTTTCACACTTGCAAACAATAATTTTTAATGACTTGGGCCTTCCAGAAGAGTACAAGAATTTTTAACTGGCGCGCAAATTTGCAATTTAATTGCTTGATTAGACGACCAGTGGTGCACAGCGCGTTTGCTGGCTGCATAACATCTAGGCGTACAGAAGTGAGCTAAATTCAATTTCAGTTAAAAAATAATGAATTGATTGGTTTGATGAGTGCCTCTAACAATGCTTTTGATATTATTTTGATTATTTTACCACATAATAAAAGTCAGCGAAGTGTTACAGCACTAAGAACGTTAAAAAATAAAAAAAAATTTTAGGTGATATTAGTTGTGGTCGCTAATGATGTGCTGCGTCAGCCGAATTGAGACATGGCCATTGCCTGTATTAATAAAGCGGTAGAAAGTGTTTTATTGTATCGTTAGTAATAAATTTTACGATCCAATTTTCTCACTTAACTGGCCATTCGAGCTTTGATTTGGCCTTATAATGAATTGACAAGTGTGTGTATCAATTCGGAGATGATCGATTGATTTTTAGCTTGTAGTAATTTAGACCAGCATAAAATTTAATGCCTCGCATTTAATGTGACCGAAAGCAGTCCACATTATGCGAGTACTAAAACTTAAAATAATCTTCAATCTGGCGCCTTATGTCCGTGTTAATGTCATCATCCTCCAAGCGCCCTAATTACAAGTCCGCTGACTTGTTTGCAGTCCATAAAATAATTAGGGGCTTAGCGGCTGACCATTAATTCGCTAATACTTAATCCCTCATTTTGATTAATAAGCGTGTTAGGGATTTTTTGCCAACAAATCGGGACGTTTTCATAAATTAAGCCTTAATTTAAGTTTTGGGCGAAAATATGCCGTCGCGGCGCGCCTGCTGAAAGAGTAATTTTAATCCATAAATTTAAGTAAGTAAGACGTTTTGGAGCGAAACATTGGCCGGAAGATGGATTTTGTCCACTTTCAAGATTGCAGTTTAAGTGTAATTAAACAATTTATTTTCTCAGGTCACTCCTCGTTCGAAATTAAAGTGTCATCCGGGATTATAAACTCGGATGATTGTTTGAACTTGAAAGTGCTTCTTGTCACGAGCTTCGTGTAGGGTGTGTTGCAGGAAATTAGATAAAAGCAGGTATCCTGTCGACTCGAGCCCACGTCAACTCAAACTGAGACAAATAATTCCTAGGAAAATATGCTAAAAATAACACGGAATCTGGTCGATGATGGACGTGCACGTTAAGCAATAGATCAGCTTTTTATTGTTTTTCGACATCTGATACTTACAATTCTACAAATTTCCGGTTTTCTGCCTTCGCACACACTTCCAGTTTCTCTCTTCTAGACTTTTCTCTTTATTTATACGAAAACAGTGGAAATGCGGTTATTTTTCAATGTTTTTACATTTTTGTGTTTTTTTACAATTCTTATTACTGAAATTCGGCTTTTTGTCTACGTCGAAAATGCGTTATGCTGCCGAAAAACCTAATTAATATCAAGTATAACTAGTATTTTTTTGATTGGTGTTGGCTTCTAAAATATTGTTCCTCAAATAATCAAACTGGCTTGAAACCGAATGTTCCGAAAAATACTTGAAAAAACTTGAAAACAAGAGTTATTTTAATTTTAAAATTTTTTTTGTTATATAGAGTTATAGTGTTGGTACACCTAGTAATTTTATTTAAAAATACCTAATTGAAAACATTGTAGAAAATTTGGAACGAGCTTCAAGAACATCTGGTCAAAATGATGTTGAACATATTAAAAAAATTATATTTTTATTATATTTTAAAACCTCTACCGAAGTTAGCGTTTGCAGTTAAATACTTTATTTTTTCTTTATCTTTGTGAATTTTTTATAAGAATTTTTTAAAATTTTTTTTATACGGAGAGAAGGAGAAACATGTCTAGATTACAGGAAAAATATTGAAAAAGAGAATTTAAAACAAGTGTTATTTTAATATTAAAATATATTTTCAAAATGTTCTAAATGACATCAGAAAGTTGGAAAAATAGAGTTGGTAGTGTTGGTATACCTAGTAATTTTATTAATTTTATTTTTTTAATTGAAAACATTGAAGAAAATTTGGAACGATCTTTAAGAACAGCTGGTAAAATGGTGTTGGCGTTGAACATATTTAAAAAAGTATATTTTTATTATATTTTAAAAACCTCTACTGAATTTAGCGTTTGCAGTTAAATACTTTATTTTGTCTGTATGTGAATTTTTTTAAGATTTTTTTTAAATTTTTTATACGGGGAGAGGGAGAGGCAGGCATGTGTAGATTACCGGAAAAATATTGAAAAAATTTCTAAGTAATACTTTAAAAATTATGGAGTTACTAACTTGTTTTGTTAAATTTCTCAGTTTTTAATATTTTTTTATGTTTTTATGAACTCTTACCACAATGATGAATAATTATATTCAATTTACTCCCAGTTACTAGAAGTTTTTTTACTGTAAAAAAATAAAATTTATCAAACAATCAAAATTTGTAGACTAGGAAAGCGTTCTACATTATTATGGATAAAGTAGACTGAATACACTGTCCAATCAACGGAGCGAATGCTCAAATTGAAACTTAGTTTTTAAGAAAAATTACGAATAATTTTTTTTACAATTAAATATTGTTCTTTATCCAAATCATTACCTCACAGACCAGTTCTTATCTCGCTTTTAATATTTGTAAACAAGTTTTAACGGGTTAACAATGAGCTTAATAATTTTAATGTTTTTATGAAAAAATTTAAGGTTCAAATGGCTTTAAAAAATTACAGTTTTATAGATAAGTCTTTAGAAGACTTGTAATAAAATTTTTCAAAAATTTACTTATCATTATTTAATTAAAAATAAAATAATTTAAAATGAGTTTTTTCATTTTATTTACAAAATGGTACGAACATTTTTTTTTCAAATTTATATCTATGTATATATAGTTGCTAAGGCCCTCAGAAACTTACGATATTATTTTCATGCGATTTGAACTTACAATTTTTTTATAGAAAAATAAATAAATTGAGTTTCTATCCGTTTTAACTCGGTTAAAAGTTAGTGCAAACTAACCTCTGAGGGATTTATTCATCTTGATTCACCCGAGAACTTTCAGCGTTTTCGCATAAGTGTTATTATTTTTTTTTTGTTGGAATTTAAAACACGTTGCTGTGGAAAACGTATTTTTAAATAGTGTTTATAATCTGGGGTTCATATATTAAAAAGGCTTAAAATGTTACCAACAAAAAAAAATAAATTTTGCGTTGACGCTCTGCTTCTGACATTGTCAGTATAGTTCCAACCAGAATTTTTACCTTTATATGTAAACATTTCTGTACCACATACCACTGAGTTGATGCGCCGGTTTTCACGCACCCTTCAAAATCCGAAAAATTATTATTTTATGAAATTTTCGAAAAAGAGTTTCTTAAATATTTAAAAAAAAGTGCCACTAGTCCCAAAAAAAGATGAAGTTAAAATTGAAATCTAATACATAAATTAATTTTGAGGCTTGGAAAGCAACAATTTTTTGCTCAAAACATCGATTGATTTAGAATGCATTAAAAAGTATAAATTTTTTTTAATTAATATTTTAATACTATTTTTAGTTTTATTGATAGTAATATTTTTGATTAATTAATACATATTTATTATAAGGAATTGTCGAAAAATTTTGAAAAAATTTACATGTATACAGAAAAAAATAAGGCCTTCAGAAGTAGTCGCTGTTTCTGAGCGATTCGTAGCTTTTAAGATATAGTAAAATATACTTTTAGTAGACTCACCCTGTATAGTATTAAAAAAACTTACTTAATCCTTAGTGTTTTCAGTAATAGATGCATTCTTTTTCATTATTGTTAAAAATGAGGCCCTTAAAACGTTTCGTTTATTGCGTTAATTAGTTTTTATTGCTTTCCCGCCAGCAGTATTATCCTTGACCGCCCATTAGGGTCCTGGCGCGATTTCGATAAGGCATTGTTATTCTACCGCCAACAATTCAAAAAGCTAACACTTGCCGGTTTAATAAACCGTGAATGTCAACGCTAGGTCCTGTATTTTCGCGAAAATCGTTTCCTATGACCAGCTCTATTTAATTCAAGGGAAAAGGTTACAAGGTGACATTTATCCTGATTATGCACGATTTATTAACTCGATTTCGCGCTTCGGCGCATTATCTCATCCCAAGGTCCTTCCTCACATCCCATATTTGGTTAAAACTCATCAGATTCAATATTGTATTTTTTGTGGTATTTTGAAACTTGAAAACCGTTTTGGAAAGTGTTAAATAAATCTTGTAATTACGGGCGACACTGTCGAGAATGCTTTCAAATATGGACCGTACCATGATGGTATGTTTATGAACGAAAATAACGCTTTAAAAGGTGATTGTGTGTACCAGATCTAGCCTTTTATTACATCAATCTGAATTGTATAAACCTGGCGCGTCATAAATCTGGTATTGCAACAGTGGGTGAAAAATATTGTCGGGCGTAAAAGGCAGTCGAAAGCTTAGTTTAGACAGAAATTCAACAGGTGGCTCATTGAAAAATTAATTATTTTAAGGTCGAGAAAAGTAATGCGTTTCAGGGCGGGACGTAAACCTAGTTTGATAAAAATCGGTGTCATATATCGTAGCTTCTCCCAACGCCATGTCAAATTTTATGGACGATAAATAGCATTGTACCAGAGCATAAATATTTGCCATTAATTACGACCGTTACCCTTTTAGTAACTGATTTAGTTGAACTTTGCCATTATTTCCATTAGCTTAATGACTGGAATGGACGAGGAAGATTTTTTCCGAAGTGATTAATCGGCCAATGTGAAAAATGCGCGACAATTTATCTTTGGATATTCTCCAAATTTACCAAATTATTTTTAATCGTCCTGTCGAATTTTCAGGTGAGGAGCAAAGCCTGGAATCTATTGCGTCAAGTTCACAACTTATCTCATAAACATAGAGGTTCGAAAAAATAGAAATCGCGCTGAATGAAGCGTTTGGAAAATTAGGAAACACGGAAAAGCTAATTAGGACGGATTTAGATAACGTAAATCAATCATAAAATGTATAATTAGATCAACAGAAAACAAATACCAACACACGACTGAATATTTCGTGTTTTCAGGAATTTTCGGCAATTAATTAGCGAAGTGATTCTTACCTCGGTGACACTCTGCAAACAAATTAACTCATTTTTCGGTCGTGAAACTTTACGATGGCCCATAATTTTTAAAATTGTCGGGCTGTGTCACTCAGAAATAAATCGTGTAATCACCATCGCAAATAGATGATTTTTTGTTTTCTTTTCATTATATTTGTTTTTATTTTTATCGTTCAGCAGATCCATTAGCCAGGCCGTAATTATTCTATTTCGGTTGTGCAAAATCGAATTTGGAAAATTTTGGTACGTGATGAATCACACGACATCTGTCCGTTCATGATTACAAAAATCGATCAGACCATATATGGTTTTGTTGAATAAATGGTTTCATAGTTGCACCTTGCCCTTGACTCGCCGAGGAAAGGTTGTTTTAATTAGTACTCAAACTAAGTTTATTTTCGCTCTTTTGTCTAAAACTACCGCCATTAAACGCTCCAATGAAACCGCAAGTTGTTTACGCCAGTTGTGAAATAATTCATTAGTTTATGCCTTTGGACCCCTTTTTGCGCGCAAATTGGAAAAGCGCAGTCCAAGTTCCCGAGATTTCAGCATTTTATATCTAAAATGAGACGCGCACGCTCTGCTTTTACCAATACAGGACTCCACTATTTCCTTCACTTTTCGCGGTGTTTCGGTGTCGCTTAGGTCGCGAATTTTGACCGGGAAATTTGAACATTGTTGACAGATTTTGTTGGCATTGCAACCAGACTTCAATATTTTGTTTGGAGAGTCGCTTGCGGTCTTGACTCTTATCTTGTTTCCTCTTGGCGATAATTTCACTGTTCTAAGCCTTGTGGTGGCAGTCATGATAGTGGAAATAGTGCAGGCAGGGTTCCCGAAAATGTAGAAATAAACTCGATCAAGGTGCATATTTGTGAGTATGTTGAGCAATAACGCTAAGGAGGAGAAGGATTTGAATCCTTGGCCGGGACTTACGCTCGCATGTGTAAGGATTCTCCAGCTCTATGCCAAAGTTTTCGAACAAGATTTGCAACAAATTGCAAGGTAGTTGTTGTTTTACGCATATTTTAGATTAATCAGGTTAAAAATAGAATGATAAAGAAAGGTGTGTTGATTATTGACAACTCGAATTACTCAGATTGTTGTATCATAATAACAATAGATGAATACAGTTTAAGAACGGAAAATAAAAATTACTCCATTTGGAAAAAATGTGGCAGATTTATTTATCTCTGTAATGTTACCATAAAAATTAACACAGCTTGAGCGATATTTACATCCTTGACAATAAGTACCTCCAGTTTTATTGCTTAAAAATAGCATTTTACGTGTTTATTGTTAAATTTTTAATTGTTCCGATGCTCAAAGCTCGGTCTTAAGTGCCCATCAATTTTTATTTATGTCTTTTACCATGTCTTTCCTTCGATTCTTTTTCTAAAATTTTAATTATATTCTATAAATATTTTTATTTACATCATTGTTGGTAACTGCCGCCATTCCCAAAACTATAAAATTCTGAACACTGTAGGTAGTTCATTTTTATAGATGTGGCCACGCTGTACTAAAAAATTAGATAATTTTTCCTTTTTAATTTTGACACTAATAGCTATTTAAACGAATACAAGTGGATTGCATTAAAGAAGAGGAAGTTTCACACATAACAGAGGCAAAAAGTGCAATCCATTCAATTTATCACAAAAAATTCTTTTGAAATACTAGTGGTATTTTAATGAATTTTGAGTTGGACCTTGAAATTTCGACTTTTATGGAGAAGAGGGAAAATGTGGCTTCACTCCCAATCATAAGCTTAACATAACAATTACTTCACTAATCAAATTATGTAAACTAGATGCTAATTACAGTTCACATATTTATGCTGCAATATTTTTAGATGTAAATGCGTTGGCTATTGCGTTTCATAGTTTTCTCTCTCGTAATTTTTTGAAGTTGTTAAACAAAAACATGTTAATTTATACAAGAAGTGTTGTGTACATTTTTCGGAATCATTGTTAAGTTTGTTAAAAGGAACGGAAATGATTAATTTGACAATTTCCGTAGATTGTGGGAAATTTATTCTTTCATGTGTTGCAAATTATTGTCAAATTTGTGATATTGTGGGGATGTTTTATTTAATAAAATGGTCATTTGATTCGCTATTTTATCAGGCAATTTGCTCAGAATAATGACATAAAAACAATTCAATGCTTTTATTGATACTAAATAGTAAATAAAAATTTTGAAATTACCGATTTATGACTGTGTAAATGTGCATTGAAATGTACCAGACAAGCCAGATAAAACCCAGTCGTTGGATTGGAATCGATCAAATGATAATAATCTTCTAAACATTTTTCCTAAGCTAAATAAACAAATAAATGGTTTTATAATAATTTACAATCAATAAATCAGACCTAATGGTGGGTTTTTATGAATCTGCGGCAAATCTCAGGTTTGCGTACAAACCTCTGGATTCATAATGTATTTTTAGCTGTTTTTATTACAGTTCATTATAAGTTCTTATTAAATACCTGCAACTGACGTCAACTTTTGTGCTTGGCTAATAATAATAAAAACAGTTCAAGTTCGAGATCCCTTGCCAAAGCCGGTCGTTTTACCATGGTTTTAAATGGACGGAAATATGGACTGTATTCTTTATTCTAGATTGTTAAGTTTGTTCTAAATAAATGTTTGCCAATATTTTCAAACAGGACAAAGGGCGACGGAAATACTTGGACAATTAATCTTTTGCACTAATTACTACTATAGTTCCAAGTCTGATTGTGTGATGATGTTGGTGAAAATCACTTCAAAAAATGGAGCATTGTTCCTTCAAGAGTATTGTAGCTAAATTTAACTTTTTGTACGTAGGTATATGGTATATTTTTTGAATGATTACGTCTGATTGCATAAAAAAGTCTTTAATCTACATTTTGGCAGCTTGTGCTGGCAGGTGTGCCATATAAATGTTTCAATTGATGAAATATTTTTCTAGTTTGATTGAAGTGTTTATAATATTAAAAATAAACTCACTTGTGTTTTCAACTCAGGTTCATAAAAAAGTCAGGCTATTAATAACCAAACGTGTTACCATTTTTTTTTCAGTAAGGTATAAAGTAATTGTGTTGATATATAATTTCTAATTTGCAGAGAATAGAGAGAGCGGATAAATTACAGAATAATTGTATTAAAGCAGGAAATATTTTGTTTTAACAAAATTGTCAGGCCAATTGTCTTTTTTCATTTTTTTACATATTATTTTATTAAAGTTTTTGAGGAATGGATCAATAATTTTTTAATGGAAACTCTTATTTTGTTCTCTCATTTTGATAGATATTTTATTTATCGAAATGGCAATACAAAAAAAATTCAGTAAATTTTTAATCGTTTTAATCAAAGTTTTATTAACTTTTTTTAAAATATAAAATAGTCATACATTATTTTTTTAATAATTTTAAACATAAACATTAAAAATAATATTACAAAGAGCTTCTAGTCTAAGAATTTTCAAATGTTCTAAATTTGGTGGTTTACACATTAAGAAGAATTTCCGGATTATCTAAGAAAAGTGTGTTCACAGATTTTTTACTTGTCAAGAGTTTGGTAGATGGCACTTCTTTTTTTTGGTTAAATATTAAGAGTTTTACTTACTTTTTGTTTTTTGAATGTTTTTTTTTTCAAAAATTGTTTACGAAACATTTAATATTTTGATATTATCATTTAAGTAGTAACTTTTACTGCTAAAAAAATTATGGGTTTCAATTAAAAAAATGTCGATGACGTCATTATTGCTTAAGATACAAAAAGTGTAAAATTTTAAATCAAGTTGATAATTGTGTATCTATTTTAAAAAAATTGAGCTGTTGAAAAGTTGTAGCTTTTCTGCTAAAACAAAATAATTTCAGTTTTAGTAATATTTCTGCACACTTTTGCCGCTCCCTGTATTTGTGTTCATGATAAAACTAGGGATGTGTTCCTTATCTATGTGTAGTAGGTCATTTTTATTGTTTTTCAAGATTATGTTTATCGCTTTTGTGTAATAATGATTAATATTATAAAAAGAAAAAACTCCATTCTTAATTGAGAGTGTAAATATTTAAAACATAACAGGGACAAAAAAACACTTTCTGGAGTAGAATAGAGTTGTAATTTGAAAAGGACGCGCTATGTAGACAACTTCTGGAACTTCGCCGCTGTATATTGGGTTGCATATGTTAGTCCATAGATCTAAAATTCAAATTTTATTCAAAGTGAGTTAAAAAACCCGACAAAGAATCGAGCGCTTTGTTCATTGTCGTAATTGTGTGAGAATAGACCATATACTCGACGTTTGCAGCGGAAATGCATTTTATGAGGCGGCAAATTGAGACGTTTTACGACAAATCGATAAAAATACGAACCGAGTTTATTTTTTACATTTTATGTATCATTTATGTCACAATCAGGAGCTTTCGCAGATATTCTGTCAATTAGCCTTAATAAGGATCAGATTTACGATTCGACTGAATTATGTATCTTCTTACGAGCGACAGAATTTAGGAGATCTTTATCATTTGCTGACGTTTCGCAGGAAGTGCTGCCGTCTGTGAACTTACTGATAAATCGAATTAGAGTTTGAAAAGTTGAAAAATGCGCTGAAATGATCCATTTGTGGAAACAGTAAATTTAATTTGCTGTAACTTTGATAAAAAGAATTAAAAGTAATGAAACATGAAATTGACTGGCGACCAATTGATCATTTTTATACAGGGATGTCTCAAAATGTTCACAACATTGAAAAGAATCACTTCAGTAGTTCATATATAGAAACAAAAAGATGGTTGGGGGCTTTCTTAGAATGATACACTGGTTGAAGACTTCAAATGCAAGCTAAAAGTTTCAGTGTTTATTGTTATTTATGTTGAAGATGATTCCAAACTAGCTTTATTTTGGAGTAAAAATTTCTGAAATTTTTGTAATTTGTCGTTTTATCTTTGATAAAAATTAGGAAAATTTAAGATTTTTTTACTTCAAAATGATTGTGGGAAATAATAATGTAGAACAGTTTCTCAAAAAATAGCCTTATTTTGAAGTAAAAAAATCTTAAATTTTTGTAATTTGCCGTTTTATCTTTGATAAAAATTACGAAAATTTAAGATTTCTTACTTCAAAATAAGGCTATTTTTTGAGAAACTGTTCTACATTATTATTTCCCACAATCATTTTGAAAAAAAAAAAATCTTAATGATTTTTAATAATTGTGGGAAATAATAATGTAGAACAGTTTCTCAAAAAATAGCCTTATTTTGAAGTAAAAAAATCTTAAATTTTTGTAATTTGACGTTTTATCTTTGATAAAAATTACGAAAATTTAAGATTTCTTACTTCAAAATAAGGCTATTTTTTGAGAAACTGTTCTACATTATTATTTCCCACAATCATTTTGAAAAAAAAAAAATCTTAATGATTTTTAATAATTGTGGGAAATAATAATGTAGAACAGTTTCTCAAAAAATAGCCTTATTTTGAAGTAAAAAAATCTTAAATTTTTGTAATTTGCCGTTTTATCTTTGATAAAAATTACGAAAATTTAAGATTTCTTACTTCAAAATTAGGCTATTTTTTGAGAAACTGTTCTACATTATTATTTCCCACAATCATTTTGAAAAAAAAAATCTTAATGATTTTTAATAATTGTGGGAAATAATAATGTAGAACAGTTTCTCAAAAAATAGCCTTATTTTGAAGTAAAAAAATCTTAAATTTTTGTAATTTGCCGTTTTATCTTTGATAAAAATTACGAAAATTTAAGATTTCTTACTTCAAAATAAGGCTATTTTTTGAGAAACCGTTCTACATTATTATTTCCCACAATCATCTACACCATAAGTAACAATAAACAGTAAAATTTTGAACCCGCATTTGAAGAAAACGCAATTCAAAGTGCACCTGAAATGCACCTTCAAATCAGTGTATGTTTTTAAGGAAGCCTCGCATGTCTATTTTGTTTCTATATTTGGATTTATAAAGTGATTTTCTACAGCGCTCTGAACTCGTAATTTTGAGACACCCTGTAATTGTTTAAATAATCTCCGTTTCAGGAAAAACTGCCGCAACTGCAAATGCTTGCGCGAAGGCCACGAGATCGTGGCCGAACATGGGGCAAGGTCCCGTTTGGGGCTGACTTCGAACCACGATGGACTCGATGCCCGCTCTTTAGGCTACACTTTTGTGCCAGCTGGCCTTACAACGGCCCGACAGGTAACCATTAAGCCAAAAATCGAAGAGAAAGTACTTTATTATTGCCAAAGGTCGACCAATATTATTCATCACTGCCGACCCATGAAGTCCCGAAGTTGGGCTCGAAAGGCGAAGCCGCCCGTCTTCAAAGGATAGTCAAGCAGCTTCCGAAACAAGACTTGGCCCTAGCGGCTTGTAAATTCGTCGAAGATTCCGTCAAAAGTAGTTATCAGGTTAATTAAATCCCGACCGAAGGTGAATTCTCGCTCATTCTGTTTCTTGCCAGGATTTCATATCAGCCCGGAACGAAATAGCTTTAGACATAGGTTTAGCTAAACCGGCGCCCCCCAACAGTATTTGCGACGGTTGTAACCGAACCATTCCAAACCAACAGGTTAGCGTAGTCGCCCCCAGGATGGGCAAACTGATCTGGCACCCGGGGTGCTTCAGGTGCTCCACGTGCCAGGATTTACTGGTAGATCTGGCTTATTGCGTCTATGACGAGAAGATCTACTGCGAGAGGCATTACGCGGAGCTGCTGAAGCCCCGCTGCGAAGGCTGTGATGAGGTAAGTGAATAATAATAATAATAATAATAATTTATTTAGACGCCAAGGGGCATTTTACATTTTTTTACACATTGATTTAAAAACAAACACCAGTAAAATATAATTGTTTAGCATAATTATTTTACTCCAAAAATAAGCTGTTTAAAGGACAATAATTGTAGGAATCATTCTCCTTATTTTGTAATCAAAGAAGAGTTCATGTTCTTCGGTGGCTACAGTGGCGTAATTAAGTCTGTTGCCGCCCTGGGATACTTAATTTTGTGGCCCCTGTCTTTGACGTTTTTTCATTGGTTAATTCAGAAAATAAGGAAAATTTTCCAAACCTTGAAAGAGAACGATTTTTATTTACAAGGGAACATAAGACATTTTTTGTCGTAATTTGAAAATATGTAAAACTTAACCCGTTTTTTTCACATATTACCCTTTAAAATTTAATACTACCACCCCACTTGTGGGTGCATGAACTTCTTGAAAAATGGTAGAGATATTGGTGTTTTAATTTATACTAATAGTACTTATAAACTGCTCTACAACAGCATAAAATTTGAAAAATACAAATCCATAAAAAATATGTATCTGATTTTGACTTTATAAATTCAGTAATATCCTTAATTTTTTCAATTAGTTTATTTGAATAAAACAGTTGACCTAGTTCTAGCACAAGATCTCTATAAATGCTAGATAGTTCTCTAAAAATTAAATTAATATACCTTAAAAAGTTCTTTCTAATGTTATCAAATATGCACTAGATTTTTAAATGTCTTCTTTATTTTTTAAGATAACTATAAAAAAATTACTCTCGAGTTATTTAAGGATTTATTTTTCAAAAAACGTAGCCATTTTTGCACTTTTTGTTAGCATGTTACGTTGTCGCTGACTTTTTTCAAAGAAATTTTTCTGGATTGTGTACTATTGCTGTACATAAATTTTCTATAACATGAATGGAAACTACTAAAAACGTCTTAAAATTTATTAATTAAGAACTTACGAAGTAAAATAAATTTTGACGAATACTAAAAATCGTATCAATTGATTTAAAAAAATGCAATCCGTTTATTTACTATATATTTTTTAATAGAAATAAAGATATTTTTACCTCTCCTAAAATTTTAGTCCATACGTAAATATGCCACTGGCTGTCTACCCTGGGAAGATTGAATTGAACCTTACTTAAAATATCAGGCACTTTTATATAGTTATTAATAAATACTTTAAGCGTTTTCGCATAAATGTTATTCAAGTTTTTTTTATTGGAACATTTTAATTTAAAACACGTTGTTATGTGAAACGTGTCTTAAAATAGTGAAAACATTAATTTAAAACACGTTGCTATGGAAAGCGTGTTTTAAAACAGTGAAAACACGATGCTATCAGATATCAAAAAGAAGGCTTAAATTGTAACCAACAAAAAAATCCATTAATTAGCTTATAAAAAACAAATAAAAAAACTTTTATCTAAAGTCTTACCGATAAATAATTCGACACAATGTCAGTACTAAGAATAATATTTAATTTGTATAGTTTGAATCTAAAATATTTTAAGAAATTATTTTGTACCACTTCAATACGATTGATATTTTAATACTAATGCAGGCTGAAAGTTTCAGTGTTTATTCTTATTTATTATAAAAGTGATTGTGGAGAATAATAATGTAAAAATCATTTCTCAAAAAAATAGCTAATGAAGCTAATGTTTCGAGAAATTGTTTTACATAATTATTTTCCACAATCTACATCATAAATAACAATATACACTGTAATTTTTAACTTCCAGTGCACCTTGCGTTGGTTTGAAAGTGCACTTTTATAATTAATTACAATTATATTCACTAAAGAGAGATAAATTATTATTTTTATATACTGAAGAAAAATACAACGCGAACGCATCTGCAATATTTTTATTGCCTGAAAAAAATTGGCCGTTAAAAAACATTAACTTAGGAAAGTTAATGTTATGTTTTAAGTGATTTACAAATTTCTGAAAGTCTTGGGATTGTCTATAACTTGATTTCCTGTATTAAAGTCAGCATATAACTTAACTTTTTTGCAATGTTTTTTTGAGAATTACTACAGTACTAAACCACTTATTATTAGGAAAGTTATCTTTACGTGCTTTTCTTATTGGGACAAATGTGTCACATGCAAAATCCAAATAACTACAAAACAATTCCACTACATAATTAACATCGTTTTCTAGACTTATAGACAACCAATTTACTGAAGATAAAAAATTATTATCAATGAGTGTATATAGTCGCAGTTTTTAAAATTATAAAAAATATCACAGTATTATTGTCGGTTTAATTTCAGTTATAGGTGTGTTCGAGTATAAAAGGAAACACTTAACATAAATCTAACATTTTTGTGAAAATTTCCCAAAGCTCGACACTCATTTCAAATGTCCATAAATTTCCACCCCGTCTATTATTAGATCAGGCGACCATGTGTTAAATGTAAACGATGTAGCAGCCGCTCTTCGATATCAAAATCCACTCCGTGAATCCTCCTTAGTTTAGTCTTTGATTTTTTCCGATAAACTAAGTGCCCGGCACAATCTCTGTGAGTACTAGTGTTATGTCATATTTTTCGACTTGAATTTTCGTGCGCAAATTAAATAATCTTGTTCTTTTACTCAATGAACGTAAAAATAGTAGTTTTACGATTTCGTAGACTGGAGATAATTCTGCCAACTGTTGAATATTTTTCTTAAATATTTTAAATACCCGTGCCAACGCGAGTGTTTGGGGTCGTGTGGAAAAATGTTTCATCATAACATGCATTTTTTCGAATTCAAACACTGATTTCATTATTCTTAAGCAGCTGCTATTGTCAATTTTTGAAAAGCCCACGGTTTTGATGAATCATGATTTCGTCCGATAATCACTGTTCGAAGTGGAAAATGAGAAAAACAGCCTATTATTAAATTGGCAGTGCCGCACGAGTGACCATAACTCTTAACAATGTTGGACGGAATGGAATATCAGACTTTGAGGACGCTTCAACTCGTAAAAGATTTATTTGCGAAATTGTTCAACTAGTTTTTAATCCGCCACCAATAAAACGTGTTTACAGACTGAATCTATAAAATATTTATCTGTTCTTAAAGAAATAAATGATGACCTATTTATTTGTTGTAAATGTTATAAAGAAACAATTTATTTCTCCGAATTTTTCGACAGTGTAAGCAAACCGGGATAATATTTTTATAAATAGTTTGTCCAGCTTTGTCCGAACGAATGTAGATTTTTGGTATAAAAAGCGAGTGTGCCCCTGTGGACGTCTTCGCCGTGGATGTGTCTCGTTTCGCGAACTCCTAGACTGAGAACGTGGCACGAATTTAGCAAGTGGTGCACACGGCACGGCATGCGTCCAAACGAATATTTCTTAATATCAACGGGAGAATCGCATTCGCGTTCAACTTGATCTACTTTATGTCTGGTGTACCCAAAAAAGGCTTGGGGCTCGAATTGCACCGAGACCGAGTGCTTTTCGGCGCCGACGACGGCCGTTTTAGCACCTGGAGGACCGCGCCGAGACATTGTTTGTTTACTGACCTTGCTGTTACCTGTTGCGCTGTGTCTTCCAATGTCAAGGAGCACCGACGAGAATTGTGCCAGAGAAGACGCCGCAGCCCAGATTGTTTATTTCGGACCGTAAATAGCGCGATTTTTTGTTTCATAGGGGGTATTTGATGGGTGTGTTGGTCGTAATGCATTTTAAGCCTTGACCGACTTGACGAATTTCGATCCGATTTGCTTTTTTGGGCAACGAATGGCTTCATAGATTTTAATTGTCGAATTAGTAATAGTCTTGGCCTAAAAATCGCAATGTTGACCTCATGTGCGTTTGCAAAAGTATTGGAGTAAAATAAATACGGTGGTTTTGTTTATCGAGGAAAAATATTCACTGCGGTTTTAATATTTATCACATTTTCGTAATACAATGCGTTAGTCACAGGTAGGTAAGTATGTTTTATTACGTATTTTGCAAACTGCGAAAATTGTTCATTAATGGTTTTCGGAGAAAAACACTTCACTGACGACTTCACCTCGTCGGCAATGCGTATTTCGCTTGTTTGCAATGTTGAACTTAAGAAAAAGATCTATGCATATGCGAGTCTTTCATTTTTATTATAAACTACTAAAATCAGGTTACATAATGAATGATTTATTCTAAGATAAATAAATAATAAATAAACAAACAGGGAGTGGATTTGACAAGTTTGGGGGGAGGGACAGGATTAATTTTTTTGGTTCAGTCACTTTGAAAAATTAAAAACTCTTACTTTTTTTGCTTATCTCTCGGTGTTTCCTTTTTTCCAAAAAACATTTTTTTAACCGGTTATGAGGTTGAAAATGTTAGACAAAACTTGTACAACTTACTAATTAATTAAATAAAAATATGTCATTATCATTATCATCTGTATATCACTGTACTTTGAAATGGGTCAAATTCATCCAAAGATTTTTGTTTGAATGAATTGAAATTTTGCATACTTACGTAATCTACGTGACAATGCAAACCTATTTATTTAATCACCTCATTAGGGAGTTAAATAGGGCGTTAAAGTTTTGGGTAAGGTTAAAAAGGGACTTTTGATTTGTTATTACCGCATTTTATACTAACATACACGGTATGTTGGAATTATGACGTCAGGTATTCCATACATTGTAGAATCCTAACTTGGAAGCAAAAATATTCTCTAATAGAAAAACATTATTTTTTACTTTTTAGTGCATTTTTTTATATTATTGAAAGCTTTTTTCTAGAACAACATTTTTTTATACTGACTGTTCCGTCTAAACCCTACATCAGAAGTATTGAGAGTTCTAATAAAGTTATTTATTTAAAAATTGGTACTCAGTTCTGCTCAATGAAAATATTTTCAAGGTGGTGGCACTTCCAGTTATACCGGAAGTCATTATCGACTTTCTTATTTTAAATGGAAAGCTATGTTTTTCACTGTGTTTTCGAATTATTTGAGTTGTTTTAAGGCCGTTTTGATTAGCTTTTCCTATACCTATGTTTAACCGATTTAGAGATTTTTAAGATTTTTTGAAAATTTTTGGATTTGCACCTGTCACTTAAAAAATCAGTAACTCTCTTAATTTTTGAAATTTCGAAATCATATTTTGCGAATTAAAATAGAAAGCCTGTGTCTGTTCTTCAGTGTATTCAAATTGGAAAAGAAGATAATAAACCCAAAAAATTTAAGCTTAAGTTTGGACAACTTAAGAACCCATAACTTCATTTTTTCAAATAGAATATCTCGATTTTTATTTAACTAGATGGAGAAGAATATTTTCTGCATCGATCTGTATTATCATTCTCTATACCTATCTAATAATTTTCAAGTTATGTTGGTTTTTTGAGATTGTAGAAAATTTCTTACTAACCACAGTTATTTTTTAATTGTTTGTCATAAAAACATTTCTTATTAAACCAACGACAAACTGTTCAAAATTGTATTATCCGTCCTGTGAAAACAAAATAAATTCATTAAATGTTGGTTTAAAAAAACTTTAATTTCTCACATTTTTTTCTGTCGTTTTCATGGCAACCTATGAGAAAAGGTCTATGGCTAATTAATTTCTCAATCTCAACAAAAAGTAATAGTAACTTGAAAACTATTAAACATAAGTATAGGGAATACTAATACAGATCGATTAAATTCTATACGATTTAGTGAAATAAAACTTGTGGCATTTCATTTGAAAACATTGTGTTAAGGATGCTTAAGGTTCTGAAAATTTAACTGGAAACATTTGGGGTTTGTTATGCTTTTTTAGAAATCTGAAAATACCAAAGGAAAGATCTAAACTTTCTCTTTCAAATGAGCTAACAAATATTTTCAAATTTTAAAAAGAGGCAGAGTAATCGATTTTTGAATTGTAAGGATCAAATAAAAAAAACAAAATATTTCGTAAACGGTTAAATTTACGTATAGGGAAAGCTTTAAAATTACTTTAAAATAACTCTGGTAATCGAAAAACGCATTAAAAAACATAGCTTTCCATTTAAAATAAGCAAGTTGATAGCGACTTCTGGTATAACCCGAAGTGTCATCATCTTCAAAATATCTTCATCAAGCAGGACCTAAGAGATTATGGTTGTATACAAATTTTCATTATTATTAGAACTACCAATACTTGTAATGTGGGGTTTAGACGGAACACTCTGTAGATGTTTTTCTAAATGTTTTTTATAAAAAAAACTTTATTTAAACTAATTTATATTACTTAACGTCTTTAATAAAAAATATTTTTTTAATGAATACAATTTATTCTAATAAATTATTGAAAGTTGTGTGGTGAGTAGTTATTATTCAGTGTTAGATAAATAAGTACTACTATTACCCTGTGGGAATGGAATAAATCATAAACTTTGTTCATTTAATGTTGAGAAGAAACCGGTATGCATAGGTAGGAGGACAATGGAAGCAAGAAATAAGATACCGTCTAGGAAATAGTTTTTTTTGTCATGCTTGAGAAATAGATGTAATAGTTAAGCAGTTTTTATATTAATTTCATATTCTAGTAGTGTAGGTGTTGTGTTTTCCAAATAAACGAATTATTCTGTTCACCCACTGACAATTGAAAAATGATAAAATACTTTTCCGCCAGTAGGTGTATTCAAATAACACCCACTTACCTAGTAGAGGAAAATGTAAAACATAATTTATAGTAATAAATTTTGCGTGTTTACTCGAGGTGTCGATATATTTTCGTATGAAAAAAATCGGATGTGGTTTATTACGCCAAATGTTTACTAAGCGCAATGGCATTTAATCTTCAGTTAAATTGAATGAGAGCAATTTTTGGGGCAAAGCTCCTTCGCAGCGAAAATCGCTCCTATTTATAAAAATACAGGCAGTGAAGCCGCATTGTCACCATAAATCGAGCGTAAATATCAAGGGTAGCTATTTTTCAGCACGTCCAGCCACGAGGTGTTTTTCTCTTTCAATTAAGACAGTACGTGGCCGTAAAAACAGCAAATAACCTTAACCATCATTGCAATTAAATGATTAGGTAACAGATTATTTAGGGTTAGGAGCCCAGCTCGAAATATTGGCAACGATAATATTCATCAGTTGATTGTAGCGTCCAAGATCTAGTCGTTGTCTAAAATCTGGCGGAAAATGTTCGAATTTCGCGCCGGTTTTTATTTTTAACTATGCGTGAAAGTGTGTTTTGCGATGGGTTTACTACTCTCGGTTTTGGTTGCCTGTGTGGGTGTTGTGGAACTTTTAGCTTTTTACGCCAACGTTACTAGAAATTTCGTTACCACTTCCACGCAAACGAATCTCCCCGATCTCACGCAGAGGTACCTCCAAGACCTCCAAAAACTCAAGGAGAATCAGACTGGACAAACCTCCGAAGATATAGAAGTAGAAGTTGGTAATGTGGTCGTGTCCAGATCCAGATCTTCCACTCCTCGGAGGTTCCTCCTGACGGAAAAGGAAAATCATGACCGGTCGAGATCACCAACACCTCGCCGTTTCATTGTCACAAATGCCAACAACGACAAGCCAAATTTACCCCAATTTATTGTCAAGGAAAGAAATTCCAGAAGTGAAAGCCCACACAAACAATTCGAAATTAAAAAAGACGAAAAACAAAGCGAAACATTTTTTCCCCTCCCAAAAGAATTCATAGTGACAGAAGAGGGAACTGAAAAACCTCCCTCTCGATCACCTTCTCCTGTTCCTAGAAGATATGGTGAACAGCAAGAAGTGGCTTTTAGACGGTCACCTTCTCCTTACCCTAGCCTAGTTCTCCCAGTCCCCAGGAATAGCATCTGCAGCGAGCTGCTCGAAAACCCCACTGTAAGTGTGGTCGAAGTCGATGAAGAGCAAATTTCAAGGTCCCCAACACCGGAAAAGTTAGATCTGATTTTGGAATCAAAACACGACTCGACCGAATTTTGGACCAACAAAATTTTAGTCGTTCCTCCCGCAAAAACAGCCAGAGAAACTCGCAAATCTGCATCACCTAGCTCCTCAAAACCACAGGAAAATAGCCCAGAAGCCAAAGAGTTCGACGAACAGTTTCTGGATTCCCTCGACGGTGTTAAGCGAAATAAACTTAGTCGAAATAGTTCTTTGCGCAAATCTCGAAAGAAAAAAGCTCCGAACGTTCCGATCAATAACGAATCAAAAGGTTAGCTTTTTGCGGCTGTCGTCAATCACTACTTTTTGCTGATTGTCTTTTTATAGATTATTGCTTGTCATCTTCTGACGCTCAAACCGCTAAAACACTAACAGAAGCTGCTAACGTTTTAAAATCGGTTAATCGGGAAGATGGCGCTGCGGAATCTCCAGCAGGTCCTAGCAATGGTGATAGTAAAACTACAGAGCCTTTTTGGGTAAATCATTAATTCGGCGTTGCTTCTTGCTTGTGCTTCTCCATGTAAATCAAGTTTTGAATATATTAACAAACTTTTTTTTGTTTTATATTTTTTACCCCAAGCTGAATCCTGCACAAAAATAGTGCTGGGACAGGTGCCAAGTTGCGTATTTAGACCAATCTTAGTTAACACGATTTGAAAAATTCTTCCTTACATAATAACAATATTACGTATGAAGTAAAAATACCCATTGTCTATTGAGCTGATTTTGCATGAGCACAACTGTCAAGCGGAACCAAAGGACTGATTGTTCTAACAGATGTTTAAGTTCTAAATACGCCTTTGAACAACCGAACATTATTAATAGCTTTATGGGCACTTGTCACTTGTTACAAGGTTTAGTGCTTCCGATTTTTTGCTAAATTTGTAATTTTTTGGTAAAATAATCACACCGTAATTAACGGCTGTTATCACGAAGTGCACTTCATGATTCATCCAAAATGTATCACTTAATTTTAATAGTTGACTCAACTCGAAAAGTAAACACTAACACCTGTCAGCAGGTGGATTTATTACTGTAAATCTAATGTTTTTCCATTGAAATAAAAAGGGGATACAAAGTGTGTATTATGTGTAATTAGGAATTACTTCCTGTATGAGCGTGGTAGGCGGTGTAATATAAGGGATCTACAGTTCATTAATCGCAGTCCAAGCCCAATGTAACAAGACAGACTCAGTGTGAAGGCATTTGTGGAACGTTCACTAAGCCAAGACCTTTGCAAAAATTCTGATAAGCGGTATCGAGAGATTAATTTAGGAGCACACATTTTCATATTTTTTTCGGTGGTACGTGCTATACAGGGTCGTTAAAAAGTATGGATAAAGTTGAATATTATAAAATCTATACAGGGTGTTAGGGAATGGCTTAGCAATATTTTGTGTGTGAATTTATTATAATCAGACGCGTTGAAAACCCTTATATAATTTTTCCAAAAAATGTGTATTTTTTTCAGAAATTTATATTAACCCACCTGTTGAGAGCCACTGTGTGACGGATGGTAGTTTATTAGCTGTTAATTTTTTATTAAACAAAATGAAGATAGCGGTGCATAGGCGTTTTGAGAATTTTTAAAAATTGTGGTCAACATGCTCATTTGTGTGGGAGGTCGAATCCCGGTTCTGACAAAAAAAATGGTTTTTTTTTCGTATTTAATAACAAAACATAAATTGAAATAGAAGAATAACGAAGAATAAATTACCTCTGCTGTTTTGTCAATAATATTAAAATTTACGCTAATTTTTATAATTCTAGTTCAGCGGTTCTCAAAATTTGGAACTTTAATTTCAGAAGGATTTTTTGGGAAAACTATTCATTTTTGATTTACATAAATTTTACTTAATCGATTTGTCTTGCCATTCTCTATCTACCTTTAAATTTTTGCTAATATAAGAGTATACAAATTCTATCATTTCAGATGTTTATCAAATTTCTATGTCCTTTTGTTCTTAGAATACAAGGCTAACTTGATTTTTTTAATGGCAATGAGGGTCATATTTAATATTTTTTAGAAGAGCATTTTTTCTGAGCGTATTATTAATTATTTTGATCTAAACTTAAAAAAATATATCAAACTAATAAAATTTTTAAAAATGTTAAATTATGTTGGCTTTGGAAATGTTGTAGTATCTCTCGTTAGCTCTTTGCCGCTTGAATTTGTCCAAAAAATAAGAAATTAATAATTATTAAAATACGGGCCGGTTTATAGAAAGCTTTGCTAAAATTTAATCCGTTGTTAAAAGTTAACAACACGGATGGACCAATCACATTTGTTTTGTTCAATTTGGTCACGTGATTACTTAATCTCGCATTTAATTGCGAATTAAATTAAAGACGCTTCTATAATCCGGTCCTAACAGTTTTAAAAAATGTTCAAAATGATTTCCATTGACTTCTTGGCTTTCTGTAGCTATGACCAACCATCATAAGAATTTCTATCCAACATTATTAAACTAATTATTGCACATAAGATTAATTTTTGGCTAATATACAAGTGACAGATCGGTAATATCAGTATTTTTAAACCTTCTAGTAAAAATAAAGGTGTGGGGTTTGTTACATAACCGTATTTAGAAAAAAATGCTTTTTTAAAAATTACAAAATTTGACTTTTTGTGTCATTTAAAAATTCAAGTTAGCCTTGTATTTTCAGATGGTAGAAAATTGAAAAAGATCTCAGATGATTCAATTTAAAATGATGTGTTAAACCGTTCTGAAAATATTTAGCTGTCTCCATACTTTTAGCGACCCTGTATTTTTCCTCAGTTTAAAAAAATGATCATTGGCTAGTTGGCAAACGCAAACAATAAATTAAGCAAAAATCTTTTTCTTGTTACTAAATAATTAAGAAAGTTTTCAATGGGACCACCTCTCGCACGCTTAGAAATATTGTTTTGGAACAGGATCCTTGGCCAACGATGACATAGTTACGAAGTTATTTTAAATAAAACATATTTTTATAATAGAGTGCACAGGTTCCCAAAATAATGAAATTTGAATAATATTTTTGGCCCACAACTCGATTTAAATTTATTATTATAGATGTCCTTAGGGGTCCAAAGTGAAAGTCTTAATTGGTATTAATGTTATTGCCCAATAAAATTCCAAATATGTCGTCGTTTTAATTAGTGGGCATGTTTTTGGCAATCATCAGAATGCAAGGAAAATTCTGAAACGCTTTGAATTGGTAATTAGCGAAAATTAAGTACCTCCAGCCATTAAAGTTGAGTAGTTTGTCATATGTTTGAACAGGCCCTGATTTATTCATTTCGGAAATAGTGAATCGATGCAAATATCGGCCTGATCCCGACTTGCGTCATTGTTGCGATTATCAAGCAGAGGAGAGCGTTCGCGAAAAGAAGCAATAATAAATTGCGTCAAGTATTTGATGTATTTTGGTCTGGTATAGATACACACACACAGCATCGACCCACCTCAAATCAAGAGAAGCATATTGCACCCGGCACTACGTCCCATATCATTTTCTAAAAATATAAAGGGAATAGCTTCACCGTTTTACCCATCTAACAGAATTCAGTCGCAGTTCACTGTTAGAACCGGGTGTGTGTATTGTCCTCGAAAATGGGAGACGTTGAAGTTCATTCCAATTTTACCATCACCGAAAAGAAAACCAAAAAAGTCAAGAAGACCACCAAACGAAGGGAGAGTAGTGACCATGGGGGCGAAGTCACCATCACTGAAATGGAGCGCACCAACGGCACGCAGGGGTATGTGTTGGCATCTTGAGGGACTCCACACACAGTGACCGTGGAAGTGTACAGGGCCGAAAAGGGCACCCTTTTTTCGCTGTGCCGCCGGTTCCAAATTTAGACTTTTCTGGAACTTGACGGCCAGACGAGTGCAAAACGGCGATGCTGCCAATTTTTCCCAATCACTGTTACTCTATACACTTTCACGGTTCATGTACAGGTTGCGACAAACATGCCATCACATACCCCTGTGATAACAAAAGGTACATAAAGAAAAGCACTGTCGTTATTTGCCTAACATAAGAGCCCATAAAAGTGAGATAAAACACCCTAACGAACAGACTAAATGAAAATGTTTTCGCTAATTTATTACTGGGATTGACTTTAAAAGAAAAAAACATACAGTTTTAAGGAATAAAAACGGAAACATCTAACACTTTGACGGGCTTTTGAGTTCGACTCAAACCAAAAATAAAGAACGGTGTCCCAACTAAAATCTTCGTCTAAACTAAAACAGATCAATTTTTAACTTGCATGATGATGAAATTTTATTCCTTCAACAAATTTAAATTGCAAGAGGGGTCGAGTGAAATCACTTTGAAGAGGCTTTCATTGTTTATGCAACCGTGTCCTTGTTTTTGGGAATCATGAAATTGTTTGAGGATCATTGATAAGCTGATGAGTAACAAGAAATTGTGACTGAAAGTGACACAATTATTTTTTTTTGCACATTTTCTGACTCCATAAATTCGTCCTCTTACCGATGCAATTTTGTATGGAAGTTTCTTTCTTTTTTGAGTAAAAAGTCCAATTTGGAAAACTTTGCAAATTATATTAAAGTATTATTTAAATCGGTTATGCAACTAACAGTGATGTATTCTGCATCATGTGGAGAACGTGGTTAAAGGAACACAAGACCTAGGACTATTTTCGGTAAAAATGGACTTTACTTTTGTCTCTAAGGTCTATTATTTCAATAGTGAGTTAACTTTAGAGTCAAATAACTTTGAGTCAACCTAAACTTAATGTTAACTTACAGTTAAATAATGACGGCTTTTTCAATTATTACCTTAGGTCTGAGTTAGAAAAAGTCTAAGTTAACTCAAGAATCAGGTTATTTTGTTGGAAATATGTTTTTTGACTTTAACCTGAAGTTTATATTCAACTTGAAATTAACTCGACTTGGAAATAACGAGGCTAAGGAGTTTAAGGCAATGAATTATTCTCGTTTAATAATTAAGTTAAATGAAAAATAATGCTTCAATTTTGAGAACAAATTGTCACACATTGAGGTCCTTGTATTGAAGTTTTGAGTGGACATTTAAGTATTACTTTGTTAAAATTAATTGTTTTTGTAATAATTTTTGTTTCCTCTCACAGTAACTTGGCAGTGTTTTCTTTTAAATAATCGTCTAAGTTAAAAAAAATGCTGTATAGCAAGGACAGCAGCTTAAAAACCCGACCTCAAATTGCTGTTTAATTTTTTTTGAGGGTTGACTCTGCGTACTAGAACGTTGAAGAAATGACTTTGAAACTATTATAAAATTTGGACGTCTTTTAGCATTTAATCCAATTTTTTGGAATATCCGAGATTTTAGCAGGTGCAGGTTTTAGTTGGAATTCTCATTTACTTAAACGTGGGATCTTCGGCTAATTTAAAAAGATGATTTGTAGTGTGTGATTTTCTAAAATTTTGATCTAGTTATTCATGACAGGTACGTTAAGCTAATGTCCATTACGGAAATAAGATACCAACATACATTTTTTAGACATTTTTTTAGACCTTTTAGACATATTAACAGATAAAGCAATGCAATAAATAAAATAAATAAATAAAAATAAACAAATAAATAAATGAAAAAAATTGGTACTTCGGCACCTTGATTAAGGAAACTTATTTGGTTCATTTATTATTGTCTTGGGCTTGATATTGTCATAACACTATGGAATGACACTTTACTGAATTGGTTTTTAAATGAACCTGATTTTTAAAGGAATTTTTTGATAAAAATAATAATTAAAAAATGATTTCTCAAAGTTTTTGACGTGTTTTATCTTTGGACACGATTTAGTATAATAGGCTAAAGTTACTCTTGTGAATTATTTTTTCGCTTTACTTACTCAAACAATTTCGTATTATGAGGTATGATGAGGTCGTAGTTTGTGTTAAATTGATAACACACAAAACTAATAATTATTATACAAGACGATAAAGAGATTGTTTATCTGGGAGTGAAAAGGTTAAGTTCAAGAGTGATGAAGTCGCGAGTGGACTTTTTTCACGACTGAAAATATAAAAAAAATTCTCTAGCACAACTTCAAGTTTAAGAGAAAAAATTAAAATGTAGGAATTTGTACATTTGATTGAATAAAATAAATTTATACGTATCTACCCTTGCGGTTAAAGTGCTATTTTATCTACTCAAAAGAGTTAATAAAGAAATAGTTTAACATCTGCTATAGAAAAAATATACATTTAGGTAGGTAACTGTTTTTCTATATTTGAGACAATTCTACCGTACCTTCAATTGAATTTGATTGAAGTGGGCATTTTTGAATAATATTGTAGCAACGTTTTCTTTGTACACCATTAAATTTTTATTATGATTACCCCAAACCGAAGACTCTTTATTGTGTGATTTATTGCAGACAGTCTTGTAGTCTTTTAGATAAACCGATCAGTATCGTAAATATTTTCTATCTTAAACACCAGTATCTGTTGTAAAACTTTATTATGAACAAAGAAAACGTTTCTAAAGTAGACGAGACGTGTTAATTTTCCTATCTTTTGTTTCTATATGCGCTATAACTCAAGGATTAAAAATTAAAAACTCTGTTTATTTATGGTATTTTTTACCGAGGAAAGGAATATTTTTGGCCACCACCGGGTGTATATTTTTCGTGCGGTGAATGCACATCTGTTGCGACCTGGAGCAGTGCCAGTGTGGCATTTTTGCACCCAATAATCATCACATAAAATCGTAATGGACCCTTTTATTAATCAGAATTTTGAAACAATTCTCCCAAAACTTGTTCACACAAACACGTTCCCTCCATTTACGAGTTTTTTGCGTTGTTTTGTTCCCAAAACCGACTTTTAATGATACATTGTGCAAAAATATGACATAACACTTGATTGTTGGCTTTTTTGCCATTGGCATCAAATTGTTACAAGTCCATATTCGCCTAATAGCGTGCTTATTACTCGTGTGGGCTTCATGTTTTCTTGTTTTCCAGCTGATTTTTAGTGGCGAGTACACAAAGGCCATGAACAAGGACTGGCATGGGCAACACTTTTGCTGTTGGCAGTGCGACGAGAGTTTAACTGGTCAACGCTACGTCCTCCGTGACGAGCATCCCTATTGCGTGTCTTGTTACGAATCTGTCTTCGCCAATGCTTGCGAAAAGTGCAGCAGAATCATCGGAATCGACTCAAAAGTAAAATTGATTTTTTTCGTTAAACTTTGTCACACCGTTTCTCGCACAGGACCTTTCCTACAAAGACAAGCACTGGCACGAGGCCTGCTTCCTGTGCACGACTTGCGGGGAATCCCTCGTCGATAGGCAATTCGGGTCAAAGGGCGACAGGATCTACTGTGGCCGCTGCTACGATGAGCAGTTCGCGTCCAGGTGCGACGGCTGCCATGAAATCTTCCGAGCAGGTAGGTGTCATTAAGAAAACACCCACTGCCAAAATTTTGACTGATCGCGTCCAGTGACTCACTTAGGTAATTGGCCATCAACATTTTCGTGACTTTATTGCAGCGAAATGCGAGAAACGAATTATGCTAATGAAGATAATGCTTCTAATTGCGAACAGCGCGCATACATTTACATCATATCTATTTTGGCAAATGCTCTAAACGTGTTCAACCTTTCACCGGTCTGGAGGTGTTGCCAGGATGTGTATTAATAAAAGCTCACTTATTACACTTTGTTTACCGCACGGACGGACACGGCTGCAGAAAAGTACTAACAATGCAGTTTACAATATTGCAAAATACGAGAAACAACACAGAGCAATAACACAAAATTTCGGACATTTCTTTTACCATTTTAGCTGATTTTGGGTCAGACAACTAAGTATGGTCATAAAAATTTATTGTTGTTTCGGTTTTCGTGTTTTTTTTAGAACATTTCTTCTATTTGTAGTTTCACAAGTTTACTCAAAATTTGGAACAAATAACATATCGAATCGCCTATGGGCACATAATTTAACAACTATTTTCGTTGCGATGGAAACGGATAATTTAAACAATTTAAAACGACAATGAAAATTTTTGCTATGAATATAAAAATAATACAAACTTATTATTAAACAATGACCAGCTGGTTGGCGCAAAAAAAGAGGAAAAGAGTGAAAATAAATAAGTATTTTGCAAAACGGTATATAGAAAAGTTGTACTTAATGAGATTGCTTACGTGGTAAAATTAACACCCTGTATACGAGAGGAGTTCAAAGTATTGTCGGTATCACCAAGAATAGGGAATCATCACAATGAATATTTTTGTATAATAATATAGTCGTTCATGACATCAATACACTTATAGCATTTAAAAACTAATTTTTCAATTCTTATAAAAAATAATTAACCTAAAACAAAAATACCAATTTCCTGATAGAAACAGAAATTGACTTTTGGGCTTATTTCATGACATCAATACACTTATTGCATTTAAAAACGAATTTTTCAATTCTTTAAAAAAATAATCAATAAAGAAACCTAAAACAAAAATACCAATTTCATGATAAAAACAGAAATAACTGTTTCTCTTCGAAAATGTCAAAACACTTAAAAAATGAAAAATTTTTGCGAAAAACTGAATTTTTTTGCTTAATCATATGCTTAAAAAGGCAACCTGCTTAAGAAATTTCTTGTGGAATTTTTGGCAAAAAGTTAAATACTTAATAACGACTCCTGACTTAGTAGGCGATTTTTGGAAACTTTTGTGAGTTCCACAAATTATATTTCACTTATTGCATTTAAAAATTATTTTTTATGATTCTTGTCTCAGATTATTTTTGTAAACTTTTGTGAAATATACGCTCAAAAAGAGCTAAACAATTTTATTTACGATCCAGTTTAGTCGATAACTTTCAGTTAGGTTTAGCATTAAAAGGTTTTTTTTTTCTCTGCTTTATCGCTTTAAAAATTTAAAAATGGTTCTATTTGTGATTTGTGTTTATTTTTGACGAAATTTTATCAAAAAGTCGGATTTTTAGTTAAAAAATGTACTGAAACGCACGAAAAATAAAACATTATATTAACGGACGTCTCAAACTGGCACTGACACCACTAGCAAATTAATTCGTGGAAGTTTTAATAAAAGAAGTTAACATTTCCTAAGAAAATTTGGAAACGAAAACACAGAAAAAAGGACAACAGTTTTTGTAAATGTTAAGACGAAAGATGTGAAAGTGAAAGTCATCAATAAACACCTTTGCACTACACAGAGAAAAATTAGAGCTTCCAAAAAAAATTGGTAACAAAATACAGTGAACATCACATAACACTATTATTCCTATGTTAAATTGTAAAAAGCTTATGTCAGTGCATTACTAAGGTTCCTAGATCTTCTGTATTACTATTTACTTTTCCTCGAAATGTTAAAATATAAGGAATTGTTAAAATTTGGAAAATTCTAGAGATCTTGATGCATTCGAATTATTCAAATGTTGACTGATTTTAATCTTTTACATTTCACTTTTCAACTCGACAAGATGTAACCTTCCTTCTTTTTGAAAAAAAAAAATTTTTTTAATAATTTGTAACTTTTTTATTGTTTTTGTTCTTAAAAAACACGTAAATGTAAATTCTTACGTAGTTTTATCCTGTGTTTTTTAAAATGTTTTGACTGCTGATGATGGTATAAATAAATACCGAAACTAGTCCAATTCCTTCTTTTTATTTCCACTTTGGTTTGGCTTCGACTTTAAGTTATCCATTTATTCAATTTGATTTTAATCTTCTAGAAAATCCTTCAGGACGATATGTCACAAAACACAAAAAATCTTTTGTACAATTTCAAAATTTACTTAAAAATATTTACAGTTTCAGTCTTATGAAATCACACGAATCACACGAATTAGTAAAATGGCTTATATGAAAATTTCATTTTTTGAAAAAATTCTGAAAAAAGTAGTCAAACCCAAAACATTCTCGGAAATTGTGAAAAAGGTCTTTACAAATTTTTATTAGATTGAGAGAATTTTAGTTAATCCACCCCAATCCTTAGTAGTATCCTAGGCTTTGAAAAGATCTAAAAAATTCTCTAAAACGTTGATACAGAAAACAATTCTCAAATATTTGTTTTTCCCTGAAATGAACTGAAAATTTTGAAACTAATGCTGAAGAAGATTTAGAACTTGCTCCAACTTTGAGCTCATTTCATACTAAAAAATCTTCTTAATACATGTTTGTATTTTTCGGCGAATCAGTTTATTTTGGTATAAAACCTTTTTTTAATTAACATTTTTGTACGCAATTTTGCATTTTTTTCTATATTGTTATACTCTAGTGCAGTGTGTCTCCATTAATAAAATTCCCAAAAAATTTACGGAAAAAACAAACAATTAACAGAATTTGTGGCTATGTTTATTCTGACCAAAATTTCTACTTGGGGAAGTCTGCCTACAGAAAAACCAAAGTTTATGTAATGTAATTTTGAAGCCAAGTTAGTAATTTTTGGAGTGTTTGTTTATTTATTATTTGTTTGCTGCTTTCTAATCCCTGATTTAATGTCGTTTATCATTGGCAATTCGTGTTAATTCCCCGCTTAGCACTGAACTTTTACGAAATTATTGAAATTCTGCATTAATCGCGTAATCTATGCTAATTACAATATAAAACTGTGCAAGAATTTTTATGAAAATCCCCTTGCGGATTCACGAGCACGGCACACGTTTCTCCAGTTTTATTTATAAACATGACTTAAACAAATCAAACTTTCTTGCTATCAGTTGAATACAATTACTAAACAACGTAGAACCAGATTTTTGCATGTTTTATGTATTTTTCTTTTCAAACACAAGTTACTCTCAGCGATGAATCAAATGTGTGCCACGACTGGCTACCCTACATGGTCAAGTGTCACTCAACACAATACGTAACACGAACCATCGTTCACGATACCAACACCATTTTTGTAAATAATTCACCTGGTTTTACCTTTTCTCTTTTATCAATTAAATTGTTACATAGAAATGTCATAATTACACAACCTGTGTCAACATATGGCGATTTGCCATTGCGTAATAGGGATTCGGCAGCAAAGCGACCAAGGTAATGCAGTCAATGTTTATTTAATAAAATGGGATTTTTTAATTGTGGCCACTTATTTGGCTAAAAATCACACTTCTAAGTTACATAGTTATGAATAAAAATACAAATGATAGTGGTCAAGAGTGCAGCTAAAAATCGCCAGTCAAGTCCTTATCAATATTAATGATTCAAATGGCGCGTATTTTTAGAGATGATCGCGCCGAATTATTGAATAAAAATAAGCACATTTCCGCCCGAAATTTTCATTTCCGCTCAGGCATCGATCCTTAAGTCCAATTACTCTTCTATTGTCCCGGTATCAGGTGCGTGCGAATTAACGAAATGAAAAAGCGGCTCCTCTCTAAATATTTGTCGCAAACAGTTTTTTAATTAGAGCAATTAATTAGCGGGCACGCGCCCTAATGTCTCTAATTGGCGAAGAATTCGCACCTCGTGCTGCAGGTAGATTAATTTTTGCAATTTCTCCAGCAAGATGCGTGTAGGTAGAGTCGTGGTAACCTTGCAGAGCATAAATGTTGTTCGACGATTTCGTGAGACTGGTACGAATCTCCAGTTCTTTAAAAGACTTTGTGTCGCGATGACTCAAACTTAAGTGAGTAAGACATGTGTTTGTCGTCCGCCTGCCCGAAAGTTTTTTGAAAAATGGCAGGAACTCTGAGTGATCAGTTCAAGTCGCGTCTGAACCTCCAGACGAAAACTGTCGGTGAGGAGCGGATTAAAAAGGCCAAAGAGCGGAATGAAGACGTCGCGATTTTGTCCATGGAACTGCCGGGCGAAAAAAAGGCCTTCAAGTGCTGCCTGGACCAGGACTGCCTGCTGGGGGACCCCACAAGCCTGCCTCTAGGTACACAATTAGCGCCAAACCATTACGGAGATGTTTGCTCAACGTGCTAAAGACGCTATTCTTGTCTTGTCATATTTATTTTTATTTGTATTTAAATGGCATATTGTAATAACTGGCACATGTTTATTTATAAACTGCGTTAGCTCAGTTTTATAAATCGAATTAAGAGTGGAAACCGATGATTGTGGTTGATGTCTTGAAGGCCATAAAAGACCGGTCATCGACTCGTTGCGATAAAGCCGCTGAAATAATGTAAAATCATTGTAAATTGTGCGATTTTCTCATAGTTTGGACGAGGAATGTCGGGCTTGCAAGCTGCCACTTTTAATTACAACGTATTCTCGAAATGGTATTGTATGTTTTTATGGTTTCGTATTTAAAAATCGTGAAGAACGTAGTAGTTACTCATACGGCATTGAGAGCCATATTTACCTCAAACTCTCGTGTTTTATTAAACTTTTGCCTTATTAGTACAAATTAATAACAAACGTTACATTGAAATTTGGACTAGGCTGTTGCGTTATTGAAGCGATTAATTTTCGAGTGGGCGGCTTAAGCCCAATTAGTAATTCTTCCAAACTTGCGGACGAGTGGGCTTACAATTATTCGGGAAAGAGGTCAGTGTCGCCGACAACTTTTCACACGATCGATTCTTTGGGCAAAAATTTATTTGGTACAAAGTCAGGTTTTAAAGTTGATTTGTTTGAGGAAGTGTTGCGTGCATGAACTCAATAATTATCGTCATAATTCATTGTTTGCAGGTTGGCTTCGCAGCAACTTAATTGAAACGGTTGTTTATAAATAAGTTTCAATTTTTTGTCATCGACTAAGTTCCATAATTTTCGGAATTAAATCAGTCAGTGGGCAGAAAATTTCGGATGAGTCACTTCGATTGATTGTTTGCATTTGTAAGGATTGTGATGACTTAATTGAATAATTATAGTTTTTGCGCTTCTTTTTTTCATTCATGCATTCATTCAAGCTTTTTCGAATTAGTTTGTGATTTATTCGTTGGTTTGTGGAGGATTTTGGGCGAAGTATCTGTGACACACCGTACCTATCGGGGTTATGGGCGGAACCTTGACCGGTGCATGAAAGAGCTTTTATGTCAATAAGTATTATTGCCAGAAATTTGAGAACATTTTGATATCCGATATCAGCTAAATAAAGTAGTTGACAAGAGGTGGAAAAATTAGAAGCTAGGTGTTTCATTTTGTTAATCAGAAATGTGGGATGTTTAATCTTTCTACATTTTAAACAGTTTTTTTATGTAATTAAAAGGTCAAATCTTTCAAAATTAAAAAATTGACATCGGTTCTCAATTCTTTAGACTCTTTTTACTTCAGTCGAGATACTTTAGACAACAATTCGGTATTTTTTCAATAGATTACGTTTTCTAAGATAGAAATAAGTAAATATATTTTAATTAAAGTCAATTATCTACCAGTAACTAACTAAGAAGTTTGTTTTATAATTTTATACATTAAAAACAGTTTTGTGGGGATTTTTTCTTAGTTGTCTGATCTTTTCCATACTTTCTAAATAGTTTTTTTTTTGTTAATCGTTTGTTAATGTTCTTATTAATTGATTTTGTCTAAAATGTGATGTATTTATAAATGCCATTAAAATTCCTGCAATATGAGGCTTTTGTCTTCATAAAAACACCTTCCAATTCAGCACTTACTTATTTCAATCAGCAAGTGTGAATAAATTGTAGCCAAAGCTGTCCATTGAGGTGAAAATTTCGTGGTTTCTGGTGGCAAAAATTATGTCTTACACATTCCACTTTTTTACTTTTGAATCATCCACAACTGATGAATTACCGCATTTCTACCGTTTTTCTTGCATTTAATTTATAGTAAATTTTACTGAGTTTAAATTGAAAAAGATTGAATAGTTTTGATTTGTATTAATTTCAACTTTTGTTACCAGGATAAAAAAGTTTGCGGTCAACGAAAAAATGTTTAAATCAACTCGTTTCTTATCGATAATTCGTGCTTCAAACAGTAACGATTATAGTTGCCTTTATTAACAAATCAGTTGATTAAATCACTATCGTATTAAATAATAAATGTACACTAATTTTTTCTACTTCGTTCAAGCAAACGGGGACAAATAGTTCTTTAGAAGAAGACCTTGCACAAAATACTTGGGATAAAATGCTTCTCAAAATAAATTATTCTCAAAGACTTCACTTTTAGTTTTCATTGTCAAAAATTATTTAAAAAATATAAAGGGTGTTTGCTATATTGAGGCGTCCCTTTTAACACGAGGTACTATGTACAGGGTGTTTCAAGTTTTAGTGCCAGTAAAAAAATAAATACTTTTAGTAATTTGATGCTTTAACGTTATAACAAATTTTCATAGTAAGAGCGTGGAATGCAAAAAACTATATTAAAAAAATTGTTTTTAAATTGTTGCAATCTTTTTTTATAATAAAATTCCTCCTATTTTTTAAGTGACAATTCCGAAATTGAAATAGTAAAAAATCCAAGACGTTTTGAGCACATGAATTTTTAATTTGATTTAGACCAAATAAATGTTTTATCTTTAATAACTAATTTTACAATTTTTAAATTTTCTAAAATTTTGAATCCGCTTCTACCGCTTTAAGATGAGCCATAAAGATGAGCGCTTCAAAATAATCTACCACACTACTATAGATACCAAGATTTTCAGTAATAATGTTACTTTTATTATTCTTATATTATTGTTATTATTTTTACATTTATATATTCTTATATTTATTCTCTCTGAATACCGCATCTGCATTGTCCATACCAATTGCACTAAATCTGTTATCAGTATCACTGTAATTGTGAGCTCTCCCGACTAATTATATGACAGTTGTAATACTTTTTGTTGATTACCGCCAATGGTTCTTTGATTTTTTAAATCTGAACAGGATCGGCTCCCAAAATTAAAAAAAAAGATTTTTTTTAATTTTCGTTATCTTTTACTACTTCGCGAACATCCTGTGTGTTTTAAATCTTTAATATAAATAGACTGTGGAGGAAGGAAATATACTACACACAAATTATGAAATACAGTGTGTAGTTATGTTTCCGGTAATTAAAAATTTTACTCGCTGTAAAAAATCTAGTCTTTGAAAATTGCCGAGGTTCGAATTTTCCTTTAATGTCCTTTATATCATAAAGAAAATGTTTTTCTTTTGTTAAATAACTAGAAATTTATTTCCGAATCTCTACTGACTGTGCCAATTTCATTTGTAAAAACTACATTTTTTTCTGAAATACATTTGATACTTTCTGACATTAATCTGCTCGTAATACAATACGTTCTGAACTACAATTGGAAAAGGTGTAGCCTTGGTTTTGTATTTGCCAGCAAGATGATATAACATTCTTTAAAAAATGTTATACAAGCGTCTAATCTTTTGGTGGTAATAAAGTGGTATTATGGAAAAATGCGATTTGTTTTGTTTGTCGCAATTGCATTCCTACTTCAGTAAATACCTGTAATCTATGACACGAAGTAATACATATAATTGTTTTCAAATAAAATTTTTAAAACTGTTTCAAACACTTATAATTTCTGTTGGTAACGTTATAGCATTTTTTTGTTTTTAATTCCGAATTAAAGGGGCAGTGCTTGCATGATATTAACGTAAATAATTTTGAAAGCGTTTCTGGGTGATGCTAAATTTACTTTTTATATAGTAAAATCTGTTTTTTTTTTTAATTAAACAGAAATGTTCAATGTTGCAACGTTGGTACCACCAACAAATTCATTCCAGGTAATTTTAATATTCACAAAAGAACTTGACGTTTATTTTGAAAAAAAAATGTCAGTAAACCAGTAATTTAAGAAAATTTAGAGATGAAAAAAATAAACTAGGAACAAATTCGAATAAGAACAGTCAAAAAAAATCATTTCAAAACTGTTTTAAGAAAGGGTAGATTAAGCTTTGAGGCAACCGTTTCAACTTTAACTATACTCCTTGAAATTTAGTTCATTTGTTCTGTCACTGATTGATTTACAATGTATTCAATAATGGTTGTTCATCAAGTTGACTATGAAATTTAAAATCATTCAAATGACTATCGTAATTTTTCTGTCAAGTCTTTGAACTAGCTTTTTACTCACTTTTTGGCACTTTTCGGCAAAGTTTTTTTAAGTGTAGGGTTTGTCTTGATTTGTGTTTTATATTTCCGCGATTTTTGTTGTTATGTATTCTCTTAAATTTGAAGTATTTTTACATTATTTTGACGGATCTGTCACTTTGACGGTATTCACAATTTAAATTAGGCGGCACATTGCAAAGGTGACTTGATGAACAAGCATTTTTGAACACATTGTATTTTTAGATAAAAGTTTAAGAACTTATTTTCATATTTTTGTTACTAATAAAGTTTTTTTTTTGGTTTTTGAGAATATGTAGTTTAAAAAATTGCTAATATCTGTGCTAATACAGTGTTTCTGGATCAGTCTGTATTATAACAGTAACAAATTTGCACCTTGCACATTTAGCGACCAAATAGTTGCAGTGTCAAAATGAGTGTTATTAAAACTGCATGTTTGACACCAAATTTATTAATGATTAGGCAGAAATCAAAAAACAAGCGATTTTGGGTTAATCCCATTATTAGCCAAAGACTATTCAAGAGGCAGTTTTTATAAATTATTTGAACTGTTATCGAAGCATCCTGAAAAAAGTTTCAGATATTTTCGGATCGATCTTTTGAATGTGTTTGTATTTTTTTGATTTTTTTTAATGTACAAGCCATCGTAATTTCGAAGATTTTTTATACTTATAATACTTATAATTTCACATCTCTTCAAAGGCCTACTCTATGGCAGCACCTCAAAATTTATTATCTGATATACTACAATTTCTTAAAAAAAAGAAGGAAATATTTGTTAAGTTTAATGAACAAAGTTTATTTTTATTTGTTTTTTCAAAAACCAGGAGAGCATTTCAATTTTATAGGAATTGTTCAAACATCTCATTCATAATTTCTGCTGTAAATTTTTGTGTAATTATTCTTTCGATTTAAGTTGTTACGACGCAGTTTTACATTTTCTCACAGATCAGTGCCATTGCCGCAAATTTTTCGACAAAATGCCAATTTTTAGAGTATATTTAAAGTGCAAGAGCAACTAAATAATCGCAGAAGGAATAATTATTGCAACGATTTGCCAAGTTATGTATCGAATTCACGTTTTTATGAAGATACAACTCATTTATCTTACAGTTCGCTCTTATTTTTCTTTTGGTAAAATCTTATTGAGTCACTGGACTAAATATCTCAAGTCCACGTAACGTGCCAGCAAAAACTTCAACCATCAACTTGCTATCCACATATCGCATTAACACTGTGCTTTTCAGGAACAAAGAAGATGGAATACAAGACGAGGCAATGGCACGAGAAGTGCTTCTGCTGTTGCGTATGCAAAGTACCGATCGGTACCCAGAGTTTCATTCCTCGCGAGCAAGAGATCTACTGTGCCAAGTGTTACGAAGAGAAATTCGCCACGCGTTGCATCAAATGCAACAAGGTCATCACCAGCGGCGGCGTGACGTACAAGAACGAGCCCTGGCACAGGGAGTGCTTCACCTGCACCCACTGCTCCAAGAGCCTGGCGGGCGAGCGCTTCACCAGCCGCGACGAGAAGCCCTATTGCGCCGAGTGCTTCGGCGAGCTGTTCGCCAAACGGTGCTTCGCCTGCAATAAGCCCATCACCGGCATCGGGGGCACGAAGTTCATCTCGTTCGAGGACAGGCATTGGCACAACGACTGCTTCTTCTGCGCCTCGTGCCGCACCAGTCTAGTGGGCCGTGGCTTCATCACCGACCAGGAAGACATCATCTGTCCCGAATGCGCCAAGCAAAAGTTGATGTAGATTTTACAGATTTCTGTTTTTTTTTAATCAGTGACCATAGCACCGTGACACGCACACACTACACACACACACATCTTACACCACCGAAAAAAACATAAAAGAAAAATACAAAAAAAAACGAGGATACGCTGTTTTTAGAGTAAATGTATTTATTTTTGGAGGATTTATTTTTGTTTGCCATATTATAACATGACGTCAGAGTTGATTGGGACGTAGGATATTCTAAATTTTGACATTACACCACAGCTTCCTTGATTCGTGCAATGACAGTACGTCGAGGATCAAGGAAGCTGTGCCCTATCCAAACAGTTGCCTTAAAAATTTAGTAGTAGAGACCCATGAATATTAAACATATATATTTGTTATAAATTACGGTTGTTATTGCTTCTTAACTGTTAATGTAAGTGTTTTGACAATTTTTTATTGTATATTATTATTACTATTGTAGATAATGTACACAGCTTCATAGCATTTATGAAATGAGCAACTTTGGTGCTATTTGAGTAGTTAGATTAATTTTTTATTATTATTTTCCTAATTTCTAGTTACTGTTTTTCAGTAAATTCTATCTAAATGCTTCATTAACAGAAATGTTACTATTAATATTGATAAATAAACATACATAATATTCGTTTAGAGTTTAACTTTCAGTTGTAAAATGTACGTATTGGTAAATTTGGATTGTTAAAAATTTGTTATGCTTTTAAATACAAGTACAGGGCTTTGCTTTAGGGATATTGTTATATTTAATTCCACAATAAATATCTGAAAGAAAACAAAGACTCTCATCTTAGTCGTTATTTAGCCAACAGAACAATAGTTTTTCGTTGATTTTCCTTAATTAATAAAAATTATTGAATCAAGGTTTTTTGTTTCATGGTATTTTATTAATGATTGCCACAAAATACTAAATACTTAACTCGTACGAGTTAAATGCGAGCTGTACACACTTTTTTTTTTCTATGATTTGAGCGGTCATAATAAAAATTATAAGTTGCTTTAAAATGTTGGAGTTGATTTTAAACGTCAGACTAGTGTCAAACGCTCAAGGCAATCTATAATAATTGCTGTCATGTCGTTACATTTCTATTGGCCACAAGTTGCCCCGTGTTTGTCATATCATAGGATCTTCTGATTGGTCAAAAACCCGTAACACTGTTATTAAAGTACAGGCCACAAAATTTAGCGAAGCCATTATCTCTTATCTGCATAGTTTTTTTTATTACTTATAATTATATGATAAATTTACAATACAGTAAAACCTCTCAACAACGGACACCGTTGGGAATCTTTAATTGTCCGTTGTGGAGAGGTGTTCGCTAATAAAAGGTGGTCACTTTTAATATAAACAATTATTTTTTTTAAATCAACAAATAGATGAAACTCTGACTCTGACAGACAGTGCTTACAGAAAAGGTTTATTGGATCTGCTAAAATCGCAATCTAACACGCAAACGTGTTTTTTAGAATGTATTCATTCTTTAATTTTTTTAATCATGTTTATATAAGTAGAAATCTTTTTTAATTAAAATTAAATAAGGAAATAAACAGTTTTTTTGTTTATTTTTTAATTGTTTGGTTGTTTACAAGACATAATTTTAGCTATTTTTTGAACAACTTCAAATGTCTCAGACAATGAGTGCTAAGGCAAGTTCTGCCATTATTTATTATTATACTATTATTTTCATCTTTTCGTCACTTATTCATAAATAAATCTGGATTTTTTATATATAATTTCTCATCTATTTCTACATGGTTTATAAAACAAATTTTGTTTTTTTGAGCTACTCTTTCGTCTGTTCGTTGTAACAGGTAAATTTATATATGTGGTAATTGGAGATTTTTTGTCGGCGTCAGCTATACAGTGGGTCTGTTGTAACTTTTGTTATGTTCCTACAAAAATGTTTGTTGTAAACAGGTGTCCGCTAGACGGAAGTGTCCATTAAGGGAGGTTTTACTGTACAACTTTTGTTTATAAAAAAAACAACAAAATTTATATGTATTTTTATTTTATTTATTTATTTTACACGAAAAACTACAATTCGTCCGTTTGACCAAATAGTGTAAATATAATAAATAAAAAAATAAAATAAATGCAACAGGCGGCTACAAGGCAGGCGCCAGGCGCTTTACTTGTTATAATTAAATGTAATTAATGATGTACTAATTAGTTTTTTCGTAAGGTACATAGTTTAAGCACAAATCGCTTGGTTCCATACTTTTGGCCAACGCTGTATGCAGAATAGGTACATGTCTGAACCCATGCAGATGAGGGTTATGGGGGTAGAAAAACTAAGACATTAGGTTACATATTTGTTGTTTTAGATTTTTTTGCTGTTGTTTTGTAATTGTTGGACGCTGATTTGGAAACTGCCAACAGATTTTTTTTATCAGCTCTAGTTTTTGAGATAAGAGAACTTAATGTTAGTTTTTTTAATTAAACGGACACCACTTTTAATTATTTCTCTTTGCTTAGATTTTTTTGCTGTTGGTTGCTGTTTTTGAAACAGCCACCAGAATTTTTCTATCAGATCTAGTCTTTTGAGATATAGGTAGGTAACTAATATTAGAATTTATTTGAAAAATGCACCTATTTTTTGGTTTACTTCTTTGTGCCCTGATTTTTTGCTGTTGTTAACTGTTGGACTGATTTTAAAATTACCGACAGATTTTTCCTACCAGCTCAAGTTTTTGTGATTGATTATATTAGAACTTTCCGCATTTTTCATAAGCTCTATTACTGCTCTAAAATGAAAACTTCTAAATTTGGATATCAGATTTGAAACCTACATTTCAAAAAAGATTGCTTAATTGCTGCGTATATTTGGTTGCCTGTACTAGAAAGATGGTCGATTAATGGGTTCAGTATCGCACGATTACAAAATTGTAACATAACATGACAGGCAATTCATATGTATAGTTAATAACGGTCAATAGGAAAATTATCCACCTGCTATTTAAGCCTACAAATCATCTAATTTGGACACTGACAGGGTAGGCAACACATTATATACATATATCAATTGTTTAAATTTATAAAATGGCTATTTTAATTCGCACTTTTGGCGAGTTTTTATGATTTTTGGTACATTTTAAAATAAACGTTTGCTTGTATTTAAGGAAGTTTTTTTGAATCTGCTTAAGTTTGGTATTTGAAAATCCCGCTGTTGGTGTGGCACTATGCAACCGGCCGGTTTCCTTCATTTTACAAAGTTGGCACAGAATCGGTGATAGGTGGAAAAGCAACCAACTTTCATCGCGCTGATTAGCGAATTACTTTAAGAAAATGTCTTCAAATTCGATAGAAAGCGAGGTAAGGCCCTGCTAATCCAACTATAAAAACTTTGGGTCATGTTTCAATCGGTAATTGTTGATATTTTCCAAGATTTGTCACAGCCCCGGCAATTCTGCCATATTGCATTCACATGACCATCCCTTGTAATTTTTTGTGTTGCTTCGCCACAGAACGAAAAAAACGACCTAAAGACTGAGAACGACATAGACATCGCGCAGGATTTTTCCATCAAACACCCGCTCCAAAACTGCTGGACACTTTGGTACTACGAGAATGACAGGAGCCAGACGTGGGAGAAGAACCAGAAGGAAATCGCCTCGTTTCAGACCGTTGAGGACTTCTGGAGGTAGTTATTGTGTTCAGGACACGGTGATGAGTGCTACTTGTGGCAAATTTCAGTTTATACAATCACATTAAGCCCGCAAGTGAGCTGAGACAAGGGAACGACTATTCCCTGTTCAAGAGGGGCATCAGGCCCATGTGGGAGGATGAAGCGAACAAACGCGGGGGGCGTTGGCTTATTAACTTAGACAAGAAACAGAGGACCAACGAGCTTGACCGGTACTGGCTTGATATTGTAAGTTCTTGCATAACGTCCGATTAAATTTCACACTTGACCTCCTTCAGATCTTGTGTCTAATTGGGGAAGCGTTCGAGCATTCGGATGAAATCTGCGGGGCGGTAGTCAATATTCGAGGAAAGGGTGATAAGATCGGTAGGTGACTAATCTAGGTTGGCGATATTGGGTAGTAATTGTTGCCAACTTAACAAGTCATGGGTCACTTCGATTTGTTGATTTCAGGGGTCTGGACTTCCGACGCCACAAAAAGCGCGGCTGTCATCGAAATCGGCAAAAAACTGAAGGAGCGGCTGCATATACCGCCAAGGACGGTTTTAGGATACCAAATCCACAAAGACACTCAGGACAAGTCTGGTTCCGTTACCAAGAATTCATACACCGTTTAATTAGAGTAACCGTTGAAATGTTTTCGTTTTGAGAATGTTCGTATTGGTATTGATTTCCCATGGTTTATTTGAATATATTTATTTCATTTTCTACTTTATTAATCTCGTTTTGTATGCCAGGATATTGTTGCGTTTGTATATAATTAAAGACGAGACACTTGTTTGAACTTTATATTTTTATAAAAATAACAACAGCTCGTTAACAATTATAAATTATGGAAAATCGAATATATCCTGCACTTTCAATCTGAGGTCCTTCCGCCTTGCGTCCGTTAAAGCTTCCAATAATTTACTACGCCACCTATATCTATCACAGTTTTGTTCGTGAAAAGCCAAAATCTTGTAGGCCCTAGCTGATGTGCTCCTCACAGTGTTTAAGTCGTCTATGTCGCCCTCAGGGATGCCCAAAGCCCGAGCAAAGTCGGTCCATTTTTGGCCGATTCCCTCGGCTATGCATTTGTACACCCTATCCTTGGTACTTTTTGGTATTCTAACAAAACCTAAATTCACATTTTTGCATTATAATTACAGTAAAGTGAGGCGACTACCTGAGTATTCCTCTGGACTATGACTATTACAAGCGTTGCAATTAACGTGATTGTCTTCAATTTGAACATTTCTGAGACTGTGTAACACTTCCGGTTGTTTAAACTCACTAGCTATGTCACTCAAAGCCTGGGTGTTACTAGAGTTGAGATAATTTCGTTTTTCCAAAACTTTAATTAGCTCTGACAGCGACCTTATGTTCTCCAACCTTCTGTTAGAGTTGATCACAGTTTGGTACCTCTCCTTCAGGATTTTCAATTGTTCACTTGGACAACGTATACTTGCAATTTCATTGCACAGCATTTTATAATTGGAGTTCGTTGACATTATTTTAGAGCTCAAATCAACCGAGAGACAAGCAATTACATGAATCAGTCTTTAAAACATCACACACTCCTATTTTTAGGTCGATTTTGGCATATTTTTAACCTCAATCTGTCAGTGTCATTTCTAAACGTCACATTACCAATGTCGGTGAAGATAGCACCAAAAATGATGCAGGTACTATGAACATTACAGTCGACCAGACAATTGCTGCGCCCACCATACTCATTTTCTAAAGCCAAGTTCACACCAGAAAAATTATCAAAATAATCGTAAATCATTCGTCAACAAGCTGTTACGCTGACTTGCTTATCACATTTGTAAAACATCTCCTGACCATTCTAATGTGTTTCTATTACAAATTAAAACTTAATTGCATTTAATTTCTGCATTTATTCTCATATTCAAGCAATACACTCTCTTTATATCTTCCAATTTTCTTTATTTTTGCAGGAGATTAAGCCCTCCAATAGGGCCTTCGACCGTAAAACAATCATGTTCTGACAAACACCCCTTGGGACCTTAACGATTTTTTTTTAATTTTTATAAAATTTCTGGATTTTGTAAACTCGTATTTAAGGATTGCTCTAATTAGTCAAATTAATAACTAATTTGTCCAGCAAGAACCACGTGGAGGTTTAGAGCATTCTTGCCAGGAAAAAAGGATATAAGGATGAGGTAAACGATGATTTTTAGAAAATAAAGGGAATAAAGGAGTTAGTGGTTTGTGTAATGAAAAAAAAATACAACACAAAAATATAGTACACCTACCTTCGGATTGCTTCTGCGTTGGCTACTGTTTGTAGCAAAACATTAATAAGAAATTAAAACCACCATTAAAAAAATCTTTATTTGCATTAAAGTTACAACAAGCAACTGTTATCAATATTACACAAAGTAAAGAATACACAATACGTTATAATATATGGTACACAAATTATTAAATTCAATACCTCACAAGATAAACACAAAAAAATGCACCTACCTTCATTTCGCTTCTGCGTTGGCTACTGTTTGTAGCAAAGTTACAACAAGCTACTTTTATCAATATTAAACAAAATAATAAATACACAGTACGTTTCAATATATAATGGCACTCAAATTATTAATTTCAACACCGCATTTAGAGCCGGTGTATACAACATTGTAATTGTAATTAAATTTTAAGGAATTATTGGTTTCTGAAATAAAAAGACAACAACACAAAAATAAAATGGACGTACCTTCATATCGCTTCCACGTTGGCTACCGTTTGTAGCATTAAAAAAATAATAATAATAAAAATGAAACCAAAAAAAAAAAAGTTTATTTGCATTAAATTTTGAGCAAGCCACTTTCATTCATTGAAATTAAAGACAAAATTAATACGTGGCAATAAATTGTTTGAGTGTTTGATTTATTTATAGTTACTGTATTTAGAATGAGTCACTCAAACAATGACTTTTCAACACCGTATTTAGAGCCGGTGTACACAACATTGTAATTGCAATTAAATTTTAAGGAATTATTGGTTGGTGAAATAAAAAGACAACAACACAAAAATAAAATGGACGTACCTTCATATCCCTTCCACATTGGCTACCGTTTGTAGCATTAAAAAAAATTAAAAACAACACCAATGAAAAAATCTTTATTTGCATGAAAATTACAACAAGCGACATAATTTTACGGTTGTAAAAAACAATCAACAATGTTATATTTAAGGATTGCTCTAATTGGTCAAATTAGTCAATAACTAATTAAAAATTAAAAATTAGTCAATAACTAATTTGTCCAGCAAGAACCACGTGGAGGTTTAGAGCATTCTTGCCAGGAAAAAAGGATATAAGGATGAGGTAAACAATGATTATTTGAAAATGAAGGAAATAAAGGAATTATTGGTTTGTGAAATGAAAAAATAGTACACAAAAATCAAACCTTTTTCACTTTGCGTTAAATAAATGCTCTTAGCTTTTGTACTGCATCTGCTACCATTTGTAGCAAACCTAAAAAATAAATTAAAAACACAACCAACAAAAAAATTAATTTGTAGGAAAGTTACAACAAGCGTCTTTAATAAATATTATACAGAATAAAGGATACACAATACGGTATAATATATGGCACACAAGCTATTAAATTCAACACATCACAAGATAAAACGCAAAAAAATGCACCTACCTTCATATGGCTTCTGCGTTGGCTACTGTTTGTAGCAAGACATTTAAAAAATTAAAACAACACCAATAAAAATCTTTATTTGCATGAAAGTTACAACAAGCAATGATTGTCAATATTAAACAAAATAAAAAATACACAATACTTTTCAATATGTGGCAATTCAAATTCAAATCAAATTCAATACCTCAGTAAATAAATGCACCTACCTTCATATCGCTTCCACGTTGGCTACTGTTTGTAGCATTAAAAATAATAATAATAAAAATGAAGCCAAAAATAAATGTCTATTTGCATTAAATTTTGAACAAGCCACTTTCATTCATTGAAATTAAAGATAAAATTATTACGTGGCAATAAATTATTTGAGTGTTTTATTTTATTTATAGTTACTGAATTTAAAATGTGTCACTCAAACTATCACTTTTCAACATCGCATTTAAAGATTTTAATTGCAATTAAGTTTTATGAAATTGTTGGTTTGTGAAATAAATAAATACGACACAGCAATAAAATACACCTACCTTCATATCGCTTCCACGTTGGCTACCGTTTGTAGCATTAAAAATAATAATAATAAAAATGAAGCCAAAAATAAATGTTTATTTGCATTAAATTTTGAGCAAGCCACTTTCATTCATTGAAATTAAAGACAAAATTATTACGTGGCAATAAATTATTTGAGTGTTTTATTTTATTTATAGTTACTGAATTTAAAATGTGTCACTCAAACTATCACTTTTCAACACCGCATTTAAAGATTTTAATTGCAATTAAGTTTTATGAAATTATTGGTTTGTGAAATAAATAAATACGACACAGCAATAAAATACACCTACCTTCATATCGCTTCCACGTTGGCTACCGTTTGTAGCATTAAAAAAAATTAAAAACAACACCAATGAAAAAATCTTTATTTGCATGAAAATTACAACAAGCGACATAATTTTACGGCTGTAAAAAACAATCAACAATGTTATATTTAAGGATTGCTCTAATTGGTCAAATTAGTCAATAACTAATTAAAAATTAAAAATTAGTCAATAACAAATTTCTCCAGCAAGAACCACGTGGAGGTTTAGAGCATTCTTGCCAGGAAAAAAGGATATAAGGATGAGGTAAACAATGATTATTTGAAAATGAAGGAAATAAAGGAATTATTGGTTTGTGAAATGAAAAAATAGTACACAAAAATCAAACCTTTTTCACTTTGCGTTAAATAAATGCTCTTACCTTTTGTACTGCATCTGCTACCATTTGTAGCACACCTAAAAAATAAATTAAAAACACAACCAACAAAAAAATTAATTTGTAGGAAAGTTACAACAAGCGTCTTTAATAAATATTATACAGAATAAAGGATACACAATACGGTATAATATATGGCACACAAGCTATTATATTCAACACATCACAAGATAAAACGCAAAAAAATGCACCTACCTTCATATGGCTTCTGCGTTGGCTACTGTTTGTAGCAAGACATTTAAAAAATTAAAACAACACCAATAAAAATCTTTATTTGCATGAAAGTTACAACAAGCAATGATTGTCAATATTAAACAAAATAAAAAATACACAATACTTTTCAATATGTGGCAATTCAAATTCAAATCAAATTCAATACCTCAGTAAATAAATGCACCTACCTTCATATCGCTTCCACGTTGGCTACTGTTTGTAGCATTAAAAATAATAATAATAAAAATGAAGCCAAAAATAAATGTTTATTTGCATTAAATTTTGAGCAAGCCACTTTCATTCATTGAAATTAAAGATAAAATTATTACGTGGCAATAAATTATTTGAGTGTTTTATTTTATTTATAGTTACTGAATTTAAAATGTGTCACTCAAACTATCACTTTTCAACACCGCATTTAAAGATTTTAATTGCAATTAAGTTTTATAAAATTATTGGTTTGTGAAATAAATAAATACGACACAGCAATAAAATACACCTACCTTCATATCGCTTCCACGTTGGCTACCGTTTGTAGCATTAAAAATAATAATAATAAAAATGAAGCCAAAAATAAATGTCTATTTGCATTAAATTTTGAGCAAGCCACTTTCATTGATTGAAATTAATGATAAAATTATTACGTGGCAATAAATTATTTGAGTGTTTTATTTTATTTATAGTTACTGAATTTAAAATGTGTCACTCAAACTATCACTTTTCAACATCGCATTTAAAGATTTTAATTGCAATTAAGTTTTATAAAATTATTGGTTTGTGAAATAAATAAATACGACACAGCAATAAAATACACCTACCTTCATATCGCTTCCACGTTGGCTACCGTTTGTAGCATTAAAAATAATAATAATAAAAATGAAGCCAAAAATAAATGTCTATTTGCATTAAATTTTGAGCAAGCCACTTTCATTGATTGAAATTAATGATAAAATTATTACGTGGCAATAAATTATTTGAGTGTTTTATTTTATTTATAGTTACTGAATTTAAAATGTGTCACTCAAACTATCACTTTTCAACATCGCATTTAAAGATTTTAATTGCAATTAAGTTTTATAAAATTATTGGTTTGTGAAATAAATAAATACGACACAGCAATAAAATACACCTACCTTCATATCGCATCCACGTTGGCTACCGTTTGTAGCATTAAAAATAATAATAATAAAAATGAAGCCAAAAATAAATGTCTATTTGCATTAAATTTTGAGCAAGCCACTTTCATTGATTGAAATTAAAGATAAAATTATTACGTGGCAATAAATTATTTGAGTGTTTTATTTTATTTATAGTTACTGAATTTAAAATGTGTCACTCAAACTATCACTTTTCAACATCGCATTTAAAGATTTTAATTGCAATTAAGTTTTATAAAATTATTGGTTTGTGAAATAAATAAATACGACACAGCAATAAAATACACCTACCTTCATATCGCTTCCACGTTGGCTACCGTTTGTAGCATTAAAAATAATAATAATAAAAATGAAGCCAAAAATAAATGTCTATTTGCATTAAATTTTGAGCAAGCCACTTTCATTGATTGAAATTAAAGATAAAATTATTACGTGGCAATAAATTATTTGAGTGTTTTATTTTATTTATAGTTACTGAATTTAAAATGTGTCACTCAAACTATCACTTTTCAACATCGCATTTAAAGATTTTAATTGCAATTAAGTTTTATAAAATTATTGGTTTGTGAAATAAATAAATACGACACAGCAATAAAATACACCTACCTTCATATCGCATCCACGTTGGCTACCGTTTGTAGCATTAAAAATAATAATAATAAAAATGAAGCCAAAAATGAATGTTTATTTGCATTAAATTTTGAGCAAGCCACTTTCATTCATTGAAATTAAAGATAAAATTATTACGTGGCAATAAATTATTTGAGTGTTTTATTTTATTTATAGTTACTGAATTTAAAATGTGTCACTCAAACTATCACTTTTCAACATCGCATTTAAAGATTTTAATTGCAATTAAGTTTTATAAAATTATTGGTTTGTGAAATAAATAAATACGACACAGCAATAAAATACACCTACCTTCATATCGCTTCCACGTTGGCTACCGTTTGTAGCATTAAAAATAATAATAATAAAAATGAAGCCAAAAATAAATGTCTATTTGCATTAAATTTTGAGCAAGCCACTTTCATTGATTGAAATTAAAGATAAAATTATTACGTGGCAATAAATTATTTGAGTGTTTTATTTTATTTATAGTTACTGAATTTAAAATGTGTCACTCAAACTATCACTTTTCAACATCGCATTTAAAGATTTTAATTGCAATTAAGTTTTATAAAATTATTGGTTTGTGAAATAAATAAATACGACACAGCAATAAAATACACCTACCTTCATATCGCTTCCACGTTGGCTACCGTTTGTAGCATTAAAAATAATAATAATAAAAATGAAGCCAAAAATAAATGTTTATTTGCATTAAATTTTGAGCAAGCCACTTTCATTCATTGAAATTCAAGGCAAAATTATTACGTGGCAATAAATTATTTGAGTGTTTTATTTTATTTATAGTTACTGAATTTAAAATGTGTCACTCAAACTATCACTTTTCAACATCGCATTTAAAGATTTTAATTGCAATTAAGTTTTATAAAATTATTGGTTTGTGAAATAAATAAATACGACACAGCAATAAAATACACCTACCTTCATATCGCATCCACGTTGGCTACCGTTTGTAGCATTAAAAATAATAATAATAAAAATGAAGCCAAAAATGAATGTTTATTTGCATTAAATTTTGAACAAGCCACTTTCATTCATTGAAATTCAAGGCAAAATTATTACGTGGCAATAAATTATTTGAGTGTTTTATTTTATTTATAGTTACTGAATTTAAAATGTGTCACTCAAACTATCACTTTTCAACATCGCATTTAAAGATTTTAATTGCAATTAAGTTTTATAAAATTATTGGTTTGTGAAATAAATAAATACGACACAGCAATAAAATACACCTACCTTCATATCGCTTCCACGTTGGCTACCGTTTGTAGCATTAAAAATAATAATAATAAAAATGAAGCCAAAAATGAATGTTTATTTGCATTAAATTTTGAACAAGCCACTTTCATTCATTGAAATTCAAGGCAAAATTATTACGTGGCAATAAATTATTTGAGTGTTTTATTTTATTTATAGTTACTGAATTTAAAATGTGTCACTCAAACTATCACTTTTCAACATCGCATTTAAAGATTTTAATTGCAATTAAGTTTTATAAAATTATTGGTTTGTGAAATAAATAAATACGACACAGCAATAAAATACACCTACCTTCATATCGCTTCCACGTTGGCTACCGTTTGTAGCATTAAAAAAAATAAAAATGAAACCAAAAATAAATGTTTATTTGCATTAAATTTTGAGCAAGCTACTTTCATTGATTGAAATTAAAGACAAAATTATTACGTGGCAATAAATTATTTGAGTGTTTTATTTTATTTATAGTTACTGAATTTAAAATGTGTCACTCAAACTATCACATTTCAACATCGCATTTAAAGATTTTAATTGCAATTAAGTTTTATGAAATTATTGGTTTGTGAAATAAATAAATACGACACAGCAATAAAATACACCTACCTTCATATCGCTTCCACGTTGGCTACCGTTTGTAGCATTAAAAATAATAATAATAAAAATGAAGCCAAAAATAAATGTTTATTTGCATTAAATTTTGAGCAAGCCACTTTCATTCATTGAAATTAAAGATAAAATTATTACGTGGCAATAAATTATTTGAGTGTTTTATTTTATTTATAGTTACTGAATTTAAAATGTGTCACTCAAACTATCACTTTTCAACATCGCATTTAAAGATTTTAATTGCAATTAAGTTTTATGAAATTATTGGTTTGTGAAATAAATAAATACGACACAGCAATAAAATACACCTACCTCCATATCGCTTCCACGTTGGCTACCGTTTGTAGCATTAAAAAAAATAAAAATGAAACCAAAAATAAATGTTTATTTGCATTAAATTTTGAGCAAGCTACTTTCATTGATTGAAATTAAAGACAAAATTATTACGTGGCAATAAATTATTTGAGTGTTTTATTTTATTTATAGTTACTGAATTTAAAATGTGTCACTCAAACTATCACTTTTCAACATCGCATTTAAAGATTTTAATTGCAATTAAGTTTTATAAAATTATTGGTTTGTGAAATAAATAAATACGACACAGCAATAAAATACACCTACCTCCATATCGCTTCCACGTTGGCTACCGTTTGTAGCATTAAAAAAAATAAAAATGAAACCAAAAATAAATGTTTATTTGCATTAAATTTTGAGCAAGCTACTTTCATTGATTGAAATTAAAGACAAAATTATTACGTGGCAATAAATTATTTGAGTGTTTTATTTTATTTATAGTTACTGAATTTAAAATGTGTCACTCAAACTATCACATTTCAACATCGCATTTAAAGATTTTAATTGCAATTAAGTTTTATGAAATTATTGGTTTGTGAAATAAATAAATACGACACAGCAATAAAATACACCTACCTTCATATCGCTTCCACGTTGGCTACCGTTTGTAGCATTAAAAATAATAATAATAAAAATGAAGCCAAAAATGAATGTTTATTTGCATTAAATTTTGAACAAGCCACTTTCATTCATTGAAATTCAAGGCAAAATTATTACGTGGCAATAAATTATTTGAGTGTTTTATTTTATTTATAGTTACTGAATTTAAAATGTGTCACTCAAACTATCACTTTTCAACATCGCATTTAAAGATTTTAATTGCAATTAAGTTTTATAAAATTATTGGTTTGTGAAATAAATAAATACGACACAGCAATAAAATACACCTACCTTCATATCGCTTCCACGTTGGCTACCGTTTGTAGCATTAAAAATAATAATAATAAAAATGAAGCCAAAAATAAATGTCTATTTGCATTAAATTTTGAGCAAGCCACTTTCATTGATTGAAATTAAAGATAAAATTATTACGTGGCAATAAATTATTTGAGTGTTTTATTTTATTTATAGTTACTGAATTTAAAATGTGTCACTCAAACTATCACTTTTCAACATCGCATTTAAAGATTTTAATTGCAATTAAGTTTTATAAAATTATTGGTTTGTGAAATAAATAAATACGACACAGCAATAAAATACACCTACCTTCATATCGCTTCCACGTTGGCTACCGTTTGTAGCATTAAAAATAATAATAATAAAAATGAAGCCAAAAATGAATGTTTATTTGCATTAAATTTTGAACAAGCCACTTTCATTCATTGAAATTCAAGGCAAAATTATTACGTGGCAATAAATTATTTGAGTGTTTTATTTTATTTATAGTTACTGAATTTAAAATGTGTCACTCAAACTATCACTTTTCAACATCGCATTTAAAGATTTTAATTGCAATTAAGTTTTATAAAATTATTGGTTTGTGAAATAAATAAATACGACACAGCAATAAAATACACCTACCTCCATATCGCTTCCACGTTGGCTACCGTTTGTAGCATTAAAAAAAATAAAAATGAAACCAAAAATAAATGTTTATTTGCATTAAATTTTGAGCAAGCTACTTTCATTGATTGAAATTAAAGACAAAATTATTACGTGGCAATAAATTATTTGAGTGTTTTATTTTATTTATAGTTACTGAATTTAAAATGTGTCACTCAAACTATCACATTTCAACATCGCATTTAAAGATTTTAATTGCAATTAAGTTTTATGAAATTATTGGTTTGTGAAATAAATAAATACGACACAGCAATAAAATACACCTACCTTCATATCGCTTCCACGTTGGCTACCGTTTGTAGCATTAAAAATAATAATAATAAAAATGAAGCCAAAAATAAATGTTTATTTGCATTAAATTTTGAGCAAGCCACTTTCATTCATTGAAATTAAAGATAAAATTATTACGTGGCAATAAATTATTTGAGTGTTTTATTTTATTTATAGTTACTGAATTTAAAATGTGTCACTCAAACTATCACTTTTCAACATCGCATTTAAAGATTTTAATTGCAATTAAGTTTTATAAAATTATTGGTTTGTGAAATAAATAAATACGACACAGCAATAAAATACACCTACCTTCATATCGCATCCACGTTGGCTACCGTTTGTAGCATTAAAAATAATAATAATAAAAATGAAGCCAAAAATGAATGTTTATTTGCATTAAATTTTGAGCAAGCCACTTTCATTCATTGAAATTAAAGATAAAATTATTACGTGGCAATAAATTATTTGAGTGTTTTATTTTATTTATAGTTACTGAATTTAAAATGTGTCACTCAAACTATCACTTTTCAACATCGCATTTAAAGATTTTAATTGCAATTAAGTTTTATAAAATTATTGGTTTGTGAAATAAATAAATACGACACAGCAATAAAATACACCTACCTTCATATCGCATCCACGTTGGCTACCGTTTGTAGCATTAAAAATAATAATAATAAAAATGAAGCCAAAAATGAATGTTTATTTGCATTAAATTTTGAACAAGCCACTTTCATTCATTGAAATTCAAGGCAAAATTATTACGTGGCAATAAATTATTTGAGTGTTTTATTTTATTTATAGTTACTGAATTTAAAATGTGTCACTCAAACTATCACTTTTCAACATCGCATTTAAAGATTTTAATTGCAATTAAGTTTTATAAAATTATTGGTTTGTGAAATAAATAAATACGACACAGCAATAAAATACACCTACCTTCATATCGCATCCACGTTGGCTACCGTTTGTAGCATTAAAAATAATAATAATAAAAATGAAGCCAAAAATGAATGTTTATTTGCATTAAATTTTGAGCAAGCCACTTTCATTCATTGAAATTAAAGATAAAATTATTACGTGGCAATAAATTATTTGAGTGTTTTATTTTATTTATAGTTACTGAATTTAAAATGTGTCACTCAAACTATCACTTTTCAACATCGCATTTAAAGATTTTAATTGCAATTAAGTTTTATAAAATTATTGGTTTGTGAAATAAATAAATACGACACAGCAATAAAATACACCTACCTTCATATCGCTTCCACGTTGGCTACCGTTTGTAGCATTAAAAATAATAATAATAAAAATGAAGCCAAAAATGAATGTTTATTTGCATTAAATTTTGAACAAGCCACTTTCATTCATTGAAATTAAAGGCAAAATTATTACGTGGCAATAAATTATTTGAGTGTTTTATTTTATTTATAGTTACTGAATTTAAAATGTGTCACTCAAACTATCACTTTTCAACATCGCATTTAAAGATTTTAATTGCAATTAAGTTTTATAAAATTATTGGTTTGTGAAATAAATAAATACGACACAGCAATGAAATACACCTACCTCCATATCGCTTCCACGTTGGCTACCGTTTGTAGCATTAAAAAAAATAAAAATGAAACCAAAAATAAATGTTTATTTGCATTAAATTTTGAGCAAGCCACTTTCATTGATTGAAATTAAAGACAAAATTATTACGTGGCAATAAATTATTTGAGTGTTTTATTTTATTTATAGTTACTGAATTTAAAATGTGTCACTCAAACTATCACTTTTCAACATCGCATTTAAAGATTTTAATTGCAATTAAGTTTTATGAAATTATTGGTTTGTGAAATAAATAAATACGACACAGCAATAAAATACACCTACCTTCATATCGCTTCCACGTTGGCTACCGTTTGTAGCATTATTAATAATAATAATAAAAATGAAGCCAAAAATGAATGTTTATTTGCATTAAATTTTGAACAAGCCACTTTCATTCATTGAAATTAAAGGCAAAATTATTACGTGGCAATAAATTATTTGAGTGTTTTATTTTATTTATAGTTACTGAATTTAAAATGTGTCACTCAAACTATCACTTTTCAACACCGCATTTAAAGATTTTAATTGCAATTAAGTTTTATGAAATTATTGGTTTGTGAAATAAATAAATACGACACAGCAATAAAATACACCTACCTTCATATCGCTTCCACGTTGGCTACCGTTTGTAGCATTAAAAAAAATTAAAAACAACACCAATGAAAAAATCTTTATTTGCATGAAAATTACAACAAGCGACATAATTTTACGGCTGTAAAAAACAATCAACAATGTTATATTTAAGGATTGCTCTAATTGGTCAAATTAGTCAATAACTAATTAAAAATTAAAAATTAGTCAATAACTAATTTGTCCAGCAAGAACCACGTGGAGGTTTAGAGCATTCTTGCCAGGAAAAAAGGATATAAGGATGAGGTAAACAATGATTATTTGAAAATGAAGGAAATAAAGGAATTATTGGTTTGTGAAATGAAAAAATAGTACACAAAAATCAAACCTTTTTCACTTTGCGTTAAATAAATGCTCTTACCTTTTGTACTGCATCTGCTACCATTTGTAGCAAACCTAAAAAATAAATTAAAAACACAACCAACAAAAAAATTAATTTGTAGGAAAGTTACAACAAGCGTCTTTAATAAATATTATACAGAATAAAGGATACACAATACGGTATAATATATGGCACACAAGCTATTAAATTCAACACATCACAAGATAAAACGCAAAAAAATGCACCTACCTTCATATGGCTTCTGCGTTGGCTACTGTTTGTAGCAAGACATTTAAAAAATTAAAACAACACCAATAAAAATCTTTATTTGCATGAAAGTTACAACAAGCAATGATTGTCAATATTAAACAAAATAAAAAATACACAATACTTTTCAATATGTGGCAATTCAAATTCAAATCAAATTCAATACCTCAGTAAATAAATGCACCTACCTTCATATCGCTTCCACGTTGGCTACTGTTTGTAGCATTAAAAATAATAATAATAAAAATGAAGCCAAAAATAAATGTCTATTTGCATTAAATTTTGAACAAGCCACTTTCATTCATTGAAATTAAAGACAAAATTATTACGTGGCAATAAATTATTTGAGTGTTTTATTTTATTTATAGTTACTGAATTTAAAATGTGTCACTCAAACTATCACTTTTCAACACCGCATTTAAAGATTTTAATTGCAATTAAGTTTTATGAAATTATTGGTTTGTGAAATAAATAAATACGACACAGCAATAAAATACACCTACCTTCATAGCGCTTCCACGTTGGCTACCGTTTGTAGCATTAAAAATAATAATAATAAAAATGAAGCCAAAAATAAATGTTTATTTGCATTAAATTTTGAACAAGCCACTTTCATTCATTGAAATTAAAGGCAAAATTATTACGTGGCAATAAATTATTTGAGTGTTTTATTTTATTTATAGTTACTGAATTTAAAATGTGTCACTCAAACTATCACTTTTCAACACCGCATTTAAAGATTTTAATTGCAATTAAGTTTTATGAAATTATTGGTTTGTGAAATAAATAAATACGACACAGCAATAAAATACACCTACCTTCATATCGCTTCCACGTTGGCTACCGTTTGTAGCATTAAAAAAAATTAAAAACAACACCAATGAAAAATTCTTTATTTGCATGAAAATTACAACAAGCGACATAATTTTACGGCTGTAAAAAACAATCAACAATGTTATATTTAAGGATTGCTCTAATTGGTCAAATTAGTCAATAACTAATTAAAAATTAAAAATTAGTCAATAACTAATTTGTCCAGCAAGAACCACGTGGAGGTTTAGAGCATTCTTGCCAGGAAAAAAGGATATAAGGATGAGGTAAACAATGATTATTTGAAAATGAAGGAAATAAAGGAATTATTGGTTTGTGAAATGAAAAAATAGTACACAAAAATCAAACCTTTTTCACTTTGCGTTAAATAAATGCTCTTACCTTTTGTACTGCATCTGCTACCATTTGTAGCAAAACCTAAAAAATAAATTAAAAACACAACCAACAAAAAAATTAATTTGTAGGAAAGTTACAACAAGCGTCTTTAATAAATATTATACAGAATAAAGGATACACAATACGGTATAATATATGGCACACAAGCTATTAAATTCAACACATCACAAGATAAAACGCAAAAAAATGCACCTACCTTCATATGGCTTCTGCGTTGGCTACTGTTTGTAGCAAGACATTTAAAAAATTAAAACAACACCAATAAAAATCTTTATTTGCATGAAAGTTACAACAAGCAACGTTTGTCAATATTAAACAAAATAAAAAATACACAATACTTTTCAATATGTGGCAATTCAAATTCAAATCAAATTCAATACCTCAGTAAATAAATGCACCTACCTTCATATCGCTTCCACGTTGGCTACTGTTTGTAGCATTAAAAATAATAATAATAAAAATGAAGCCAAAAATAAATGTTTATTTGCATTAAATTTTGAGCAAGCCACTTTCATTGATTGAAATTAAAGGCAAAATTATTACGTGGCAATAAATTATTTGAGTGTTTTATTTTATTTATAGTTACTGAATTTAAAATGTGTCACTCAAACTATCACTTTTCAACACCGCATTTAAAGATTTTAATTGCAATTAAGTTTTATGAAATTATTGGTTTGTGAAATAAATAAATACGACACAGCAATAAAATACACCTACCTTCATATCGCTTCCACGTTGGCTACCGTTTGTAGCATTAAAAAAAATTAAAAACAACACCAATGAAAAATTCTTTATTTGCATGAAAATTACAACAAGCGACATAATTTTACGGCTGTAAAAAACAATCAACAATGTTATATTTAAGGATTGCTCTAATTGGTCAAATTAGTCAATAACTAATTAAAAATTAAAAATTAGTCAATAACTAATTTGTCCAGCAAGAACCACGTGGAGGTTTAGAGCATTCTTGCCAGGAAAAAAGGATATAAGGATGAGGTAAACAATGATTATTTGAAAATGAAGGAAATAAAGGAATTATTGGTTTGTGAAATGAAAAAATAGTACACAAAAATCAAACCTTTTTCACTTTGCGTTAAATAAATGCTCTTACCTTTTGTACTGCATCTGCTACCATTTGTAGCAAAACCTAAAAAATAAATTAAAAACACAACCAACAAAAAAATTAATTTGTAGGAAAGTTACAACAAGCGTCTTTAATAAATATTATACAGAATAAAGGATACACAATACGGTATAATATATGGCACACAAGCTATTAAATTCAACACATCACAAGATAAAACGCAAAAAAATGCACCTACCTTCATATGGCTTCTGCGTTGGCTACTGTTTGTAGCAAGACATTTAAAAAATTAAAACAACACCAATAAAAATCTTTATTTGCATGAAAGTTACAACAAGCAACGTTTGTCAATATTAAACAAAATAAAAAATACACAATACTTTTCAATATGTGGCAATTCAAATTCAAATCAAATTCAATACCTCAGTAAATAAATGCACCTACCTTCATATCGCTTCCACGTTGGCTACTGTTTGTAGCATTAAAAATAATAATAATAAAAATGAAACCAAAAATAAATGTTTATTTGCATTAAATTTTGAACAAGCCACTTTCATTCATTTAAATTAAAGACAAAATTATTACGTGGCAATAAACTAATTGGGTGTTTTATTTTATTTATTGTGACTGTATTTAAAAAGTGTCACTGAAACTATCACTTTTCAACACCGCATTTAAAGATTTTCATTGCAATTAAGTTTTATGAAATTATTGGTTTGTGAAATAAATAAATACGACACAGCAATAAAATACACCTACCTTCATATCGCTTCCACGTTGGCTACCGTTTGTAGCATTAAAAAAAAATAAAAATGAAACCAAAAATAAATGTTTATTTGCATTAAATTTTGAGCAAGCCACTTTTATTCATTGAAATTAAAGGCAAAATTATTACGTGGCAATAAATTATTTGAGTGTTTTATTTTGTTTATAGTTTCTGTATTTAAAATGTGTCACTCAAACTATGACTTTTCAACACCGCATTTAAAGATTGTAATTGCAATTAAGTTTTATGAAATTATTGTTTTGTGAAATAAATAAATACGACACAGCAATAAAATACACCTACCTTCATATCGCTTCCACGTTGGCTACCGTTTGTAGCATTAAAAAAAAATAAAAATGAAACCAAAAATAAATGTTTATTTGCATTAAATTTTGAGCAAGCCACTTTCATTCATTGAAATTAAAGACAAAATTATTACGTGGCAATAAATTATTTGAGTGTTTTATTTTATTTATAGTTACTGAATTTAAAATGTGTCACTCAAACTATGACTTTTCAACACCGCATTTAAAAAATTAAAACGCACTTCTGCTACCGTTTGTAGCAAAACAATGAAAATAAATTAACCGCAAATGAAAAAAATAATGCACTGACCTTTGTCTTTTGTTCCGATGCCATCTTCTTCTTAAATGGACCCACTGCAATAAAAGAAACAATGAAATTAGAACAATGTGCCCTTAAATTACTAGTTGGAAATATCACAGATTTGATTTAATTTTCTAAAAATAAATCATTGCAAACTTACCCTTTAATCCGGATTGTTTCCTCCTTAAGTCCATTCCATTGGCACTAACACACCGCGATCACCAAATTTAAAATTTAAACCGAAAAATTAAATTTGATTGAGCACACGTCCGTTCGCGGCAACGGCAAGTGACAAACTGAATAAATTAAACGAAATGGCACAATACACAATAATTTAAATAAACCGCCTCACCTCGCTTCACCTCGCTTCGCCTCGCCTCCTGCTCCCGATGTGTCCCCTACCACTGCTCGATGCCGACTGAAGCGCTCTCGCCTACTGCGTCGCACACCTAACCTCGGGACACGTCACGGACGTGACGTCATTTGACGTCTAAAACAGGTCATCACCAGAAACATACACTCACATAATTTGTCAAATTTAGAAACATTCATACACAGAATTATTCAAAATAGAACAGTATTAGCCTAGAAAAATTAATTATGACAAATGTATTTGTCTATATACATCTAAAATTATAAAAGTTTTGCATGCAGTTAATGGAAAAATAAAATTGCATGTTTTTGTTTAAACAGAAACTGGCAATGTGAAAATTAGTGGTACCGCAATGCGTATAGCCGCAAATTGTTTGTTTGGTTTGTTTTGTTGAAAATTCGGTAGGTTTAAAAAGTAGGGTTATGTTATTACCTGGAAATGTCAGAATTTACACTTTTATGAATTTTGTTTCCATTTCTGCCTTTTCAGAGCGTTATGACAGGATATTTAGGGCAGAAATATCTCCCTTGCATCAAAAATTTATGTGCTATTGCCAGATAGAGACAAAAGTAGGGTTAGGTTATTATGCTCTTTTCTGAAGTGTTAAATTTTAACTTTAATGGATTTTGTGCGCTTTTCTGCACTTTTAGAGCGTTATTAATTATTATTGAATATGTTTAAAGGCAGACAAATCCACCTTGAGTCAACGACATAAACTTCAATGAGATTGAAATGTATATAGGGCAAAAATAAACTTCTCGTGTCAAACATTTTAATGAAAAATCGTTTATAAAGGTCGTGTTAACGTGTGTGAAGTTTACCATGTAATAAAACATTAAGTACAACAACTTTTCTATAAAAGCATTTTGCAAAACTCTTATTCATTATTTTCACTATTTTTCTCCTTTCCTTTGTGCAAACGAGCTGGTGATGTGAAATTTTGCTGCGAAAATTTGTGTTATCGCCACATATTGTGTTAGTTTTAAATCTCCAGAAAATTCAGTTTTAAAAGTATGGTTATGTTATGTCAAAATTTTCACATATATGGATTTTGTGCCCGTTTCTGGCTTTTTTAGAGCGTTATTAATTATTATTAAATATGTTTAAGGGCAGACAAATCTACTTTGAGTCAACGACATAAGCTTCAGTGCGATTTATTGAAATATAAATAGGGCAAAAATGAACTTTTCGTGTCAAACATTTTCATGAAAAAGGGTGTTTAATCGTTCATAAAGGGTGTGTTAACGTGTATTAAGTTTACCACGTAATAAAACATTAAGTACAACAACTTTTCTATAAAAGCATTTTGCAAAATTCTTATTCATTATTTTTACAATTTTTCTCCTTTCTTGTAATAACTGACTCGCCTTTCGGGGGCCATTCTGAATACTGTAATGAATTTTTAAAGACAATGTTTGCGAAATTGGGAAATTTTAAAGAATCTTTAAAAATTCATTAAGGTGTCAAGGGGTGTTTGTCTGAACATGATTTTTTTTACAGTCGAAGGTTCTATCGAGGGGCTTAATCTCCTGCAAAAATTTAGAAAATTGCAGGATATAAAGGGGGTGAAAAAAAATCAGTTTGCATTGCTTGAATATGAAAATAAGAAATGCAGAAATTAAATGCAGTTAAGTTATATTTATACTATATTTTCCTTTGCGCCAAATGTCAGCTAACGTTGGTTATTTGTTTATTACAAAATTTAAAAAAGACAAGACCAATTTGTGGAAAAAATTAAAAAACAGAAGCCCAACGTGTCTTGCAGAAGATAAACGTGCTGAAGATCGATTTTGGTGTCTCTCAAATATGTTGTCAATACACAGGTCATTAAAAAAAAATGAATTAAACTGACCTTAACCGATGTTATAGGTATTTTAGGACCGGTTTTTGGAAGTGTCAATAATTCAATCAATTTGATTGATACAATCGCGTTCTTAACTTTTAACAACGAATTAAATTTTAACAAAGCTGTCTATAAACCGTACTTTAAAGTATTAAAATTCGCTTGTTTATGTTATAAATTGGTGTAATTTTGCTTGTCCGGGTCAAGGTTCGCAAGAGGCGTATCAAAAATCCGCATTACGGACCTGTCACCTGGTCCTGAATTTAGGGGATTTAGTGCCAGAAATTGGCAGTACGATTCCGGTGCTCACCAGAGTTAGGCTAAGGTAATTATTAAGCAATTTTGCACAATTATTACCATTCTTCTCCCCTCACTAGTCACTTTATTGTAACAATAACCCCCTCGTGTCCCCCTTTAGCAAAAATAGTGTTTTATTACTCCCAAAATCCCCCATTCTCTACCGTTACATAATCCCCATTACCCCAGGTCCCGTAATCGATTATCCCAGTTTTCCCTGAAAACCCTTCAACAAATCGAATTATCCTCACACTCCAGCTCTGTGTTACGCCCTTTTGGTAAGTTTTCCCTGTATTTTCGAATTTTTGCGCACCAGCAGTATTTACGTGAATTGACAGCTGCCAAAAATTCGTTTTAAATTTAGTTTTCACGTGACTGCAATTTTGAAATCAGTTGGAACTTTACATAATAATAGTTTTCTTCACGTCACAACGTGAAAGCAATCGCAAGGTCGCAATCGTCGAGAAAATTCCAATTGTGAGGTTAGGTTTTAGGATGTATAGGGCCAGAGCGATCGTAAACAGCCTCACTGGGGTCCAGGGACACTTCGCTGGATGGCTCCTTGTCAAAAACACAGCACCGGGGGCTAGTTGCGCGGCTGTTAGGAGCTACAATGTACCTGCTGCTTCTGAACCTTTTCTGAACGGAAGCTCCAGCCAATATGTTGAGGACATGTACAATGCCTGGCTGGCGGACCCCTCGAGTGTCCACGCAGTGAGTAGTTTATTCAGTGTGTTAAGAAGTCGCAAGAAATGAGGGGAACGGGACAATTAACATAATTTTTCACCAATCATTTTGTCGGGTCAAAATATTGAAAATGGGACAAAGTTTAAGTAATCAATAGTGTTTTGGTTGTTTCGATAATATTAATAATCTCGATGCAGTTGGGTGATTAGAGAGGTTGATAAACTGACGCAACTCTCGAGTTTTTGGTCCAATTTAGCGAAATCGAATTGCATTAAAAAATTATGCACTATTTCACTTATTTAATTCTGTCGATAACATTTTTGGAGTATCTCGGTGATTCTCCAATATCCGCCCTTGATTATTTGATGCGTTGCAAAATCTAGACGATGTTTACCGAACGAAAAAATTGATAAGAATTGTTTTATTTTTATTAATTTTCTTATATAACACTGGTCAACATGATTTCTGATGTCTAATACGTATCTCTTATGTGATTTTTTATGCAGATTCTAAAAATGTACTCAAAAATTATCCATCATGTTAGGTCTCTGAAACGGATTCTTCAAGAGATTATTAATTGTTATTTTTTTGCACCAAAACCTTTCAGAATGTTCTGTGAATCAATAGAAAAAAGAAGTAAAAAAGAAACTTTTTAAACAAGCACTACAATATACAGGCTGTTCCGTCTAAACCGCTTATTGATAACGATGTTTATCTGAAAATGGGTGTACATTCTAACCAATGGGCCCCTCTTGAATGAAAAAAAAATATTTCAACATGGTGACACTTCCAGTTAAACCGAAAGTTGCCATTAACTTTCTTATTTTAAAATAAAATATATGCTTTTTACTGCGTTTTTAGATAGCTCGAATTATTTCAAGAGCATTTTCATCAGCTTTCCCTATACCTAAATTTAGTCGTTTTCGAAATAGTTATGGTTTTTAAAAATTTTTGGATTCACACTTTTTACTTCAAAAATTGGTAATTCTGCCATTTTTAGAATTCTGAAATCGTATTTGGACAGTCAAAAAAGAAACTTTTCTTCAGTGTGTTCAAAATTGGAAAAATGTTTACATACTCCGAAATCTTATCGTTATTTTTAGACAACTTCTACAAGCTATAAGTCAGTTTTTTTTAAATAGAATGCCACAATTTTTATTTCACTTGGTGTAAGGAAATTTAATTTTGCGACGATGTGTACTAACATTCTCTATACTGTGATAATTTTCCAGTTTTTTTTGACGTTGCTGTAAATTCTTTACTAGCCACAGATATTATTGCAGTTTGACAAAGAATCATTTCTCATTGAATAAACGATAAATTCTGTTCAAACTTTTGCTTTCTTTTCCTTTCATTGAATTTAGGTCGAAAAACTTTGATATCTTTTATTTTACTCACGTTTACGTGGCAACCTATGCAAAAAAAGCTATGGCTAATGAATATCTCATTGTCAACAAATAGTTCGTATAACTTAAAAACTTGATCGGTGCAGAATTAAATTCTGTACCATTTAGTGAAAAAGAACTTAATCTTGAAAATTTGGGGTTGGGTAACTTTTTTAGAAATTTTAAAAGATAAAAGAAAAGATCTAAACCTCTCTTTCAAATATTCATATAGCATTTTAAAATTTTTAATAACGGCAGATTTATCAAAGATACTTCTTTTATATTTTATTTATTTTATTTTCTACAAAACCTGACGTGTTACAAAATATGTTTTTATTGTTATTGTCTACTATACTGTGAATAGTGGGTTATCTCTGACATGTCTTAAGATGCAACAAAAAATACCACTTGGATACTTTGTCTAATATGTAAAAACATTAGTTGAATCAATATTGGTTTTTTATTTTTTAAATAATAATAGTTCAGAATTAAATTTTAAGAAAACTGTAAAGACGAACTTGACAGTACCAGAATAATGTAGTCTTGGATTAATTTTTAAATTTTTTAACGATTACCGGTCTGGTCAGCTGGAATCTGTATTATTGGTTACATACTAAATTAAATTCAGAAATAATCTACTATTGACTCACCCTGTATAGAGTGATTCAAAAGTGTTGGACAAACTCTTGTACGGTGAGACGTTCACTTAAGCACCAAAATGGAGTCAGATTTTTTCTTCAAGCAATATTAAATATTTTTTAATTTATTTTCATTGATCTGAAACATAAAAAAATAAATTTAAAAATTTAACTTTATATCTATATCTTCTGAAAAAGGCTCAAACAATTTTTTGTCGTAGGAACTTTTAATTCAGTTTGCTGTGCTTTATCAGCACCCGGAAGATTGTACGGTACTTTTGAATCATCCTGTATAAAGTAAAATTAATTTGGAGGATTTATAAAAAAAATATGTAGTTTAGTGTAATTGGGAAAAAACACAGTAAAAATACTTTCAGTCATGGGATTCCTTCTTCCGGAATTCGGCTTCCGGTGGGGCCGGGTACCAGTCGCCCCCATCCTTGGCCCCCCTTGGCCGAAACGAAGTTCCTGCAACTTCCTTTTTGCCAGCTTTGGCCGGTGTTGGCGGAACCGGAGCCGTTAGCGAGAAAGTAATCGACGATCACTTGGCTGTTCAGGCAATTATCCGGAGTTATCAGGTAAGGAGGGATTGTTTTCGTACTTTATCTGGGATCGTTTCATTTTGTTGCACCGATTTTGGTTGCTTTATCATTTCGCGTGAAAATTATAGACTAATCCGACGATGACAATAATGTACCCATTTATTAATGGAATCATTAGGCACGTGGTCATCTAGTAGCTCAACTGGATCCATTGGGTATCATGTATGGTGATCGTACAACGACAATTAGCGATAGAAAGGGCTCCCCACCTGATGAAATAACGCGTCAGCATAAACTAGGTACGACCCGTCAAAACACAATGTCTCGTTTTAATGTCGAGTTAAAAATTCAATCAAGGGTCGTAACAGTTTGAAACATAATCAATTTGTTTTAACAAATAACAGCTTGCTCTCTGGTAGCTTTATTGCTTTTTATTTTTGTTGGTTTTTTGGTGTGTGGTGGTTCTTCTAACCGTAGGTAGTTGTCTTAAGATTTCAAGGCAAGTACTACTGACAGCAGATCGGTGGTGTAATAGTAGAGAAATAAGTACACGTGCTCGAATAGTGCAAAGTACACAATACGAGATAAGAGTAATTTGTTTTAGTTTGGCGAAATTTTCTTGGGTGGAATTTTACGCCGGAACGTAAATTAGTAGTATCAGGGAACGCGTTTTGTTATCATTTTTTTTTTAACAAGCATGAGTTACTGGTTACACAATTTTGCTTATTAGCGTAGTTCGGAATGCGGAATATTTTTAGGCACGTTTCTAAGTTAATTGCATTCGGTCAATTAAAAATCTATCATCAAATCAGTTGCATGGACTAATATTATTTTGAAATATAAAGGGGTTCTATTATTCCAGGATTCAATCATTTTTTTGCTACTAATTCTCTTTCTTTTAAACATTTTTTTCGTCTGCCTCAACTTTGTAGTTTTTTTTAATTATTTTAAATTATCAAGAGAGTGAGATTTAGGTTATTTGATATTAAAATTTAGTAAATTGTATAAATGTTATACAAATTGAGTCTGTTAAGAGTATTATATTTGTTACTGTATTTCAAAAACTTGTAATCAGTTAATCACACAGAAGTCTGCGTTTCCTAAAAGCTGTAAAATTATTCTCTATGCTTGTAAATTTTTTCAGAATTTTTTTGCAATTCGTTACAAAAAAATATTATGTGTTATTCTAAAACAAACTATGGTTGACTGATGATTTGGGCAAGAGATTAAAAAATGCTAGTTTCTAAACTACGTTATTTCAAATTTTATTTCTTATTTAATTGACTATTTTTAGGGCTAGCAACTTGAAACATTTTTTAACAGATTTTTTGCCCAGAATAACATTTAGGCATTGCTTGTATTAAAATGTTTTTAAGAAATAATCTTTTTCGCAGCGTCTTAATAATAGTAATTAATGAATTAATTAATTACGTTTTGGTTTCTGGTAACTTATCTAACGGAAAAATAAATTTAAATCGCAGTTAAAACATAGCTACACCAATCAGATGAACACTATTTTAAAGTAAAATAGTACAATTATTTATCTGAAGTTTAGCCGTATCAGAAAGTGAGCCTAATTAGTAATTTATTTTAATTATAATTTAATTTCAAAGCATTGTTGAAAACGTTAATAGACATAGAGAATACTGAATTTTGTGAGATTATTTTTTGAAATATAGAAAAAATATTGGTACCTTTTGCAGACTCGTCTTTTTACTTAATTAAGGGTAAAGGTAAGTAGCCCATTGTGCATTGTTGTTACGAGAAACGAAACAAAATAAAGGATCTATTTTCATGAAATGAAATTAGAGGCGGAGGGAATCCTGTATCTTCAATGGTTTGGGTTTGAAACTTAACAAAACCTTTTTGTCACTAGAGCACTGTCTTTATTAAAATATTGATGCCAGATTTTTTTGATGTTTTCAAAGGGAATTTAATTTTCTCCAGTTTTGTTATTTGATATTTTTTGTATTCATAACCAAATTCCAGTGTTTAGAAAAACAAGAGTTGAAGCACAAATTCTTGCAATAAAATAATGCTTTCTCGTTAACTGTAGGCGCGTTACTTATTAAACTATTAAGGAAAAATGGGAAATTAAATACAAATACCCCTAATTGTACGATTTTGGATATGATACTACAAAATTACTTAAAACCAATTTTTATTTATGAAATAAGAGACGTAATTGTTATACCATTAATTAACCTTAATTTGTTTGCTGTGTCTTCTATTATGCCACCCTGCGTAACTTTGTAAAGACACATGGGCACCTATCGCTTTTGTCACAATACAATTAAACAACCTTGTAAGATACAATGTAGATAGAGGTGTTGGCTCTCGATTTTAGATCAGAGGACATCACATAGCTAAACTGGACCCGTTGGGAATCAACAGTGCCGATTTGGACGACCGGACACCCCAGGAATTGCTGTATTCCCATTACAGTTTCGGTAAGAATACTAATTTCAATAACACGCAAAATATTCGCTTTTATTATTCGTCATGAAAATAGCATGTGATATTTTTTGTTTCATATTAATACATTGTTTTGCTGTTTTTTAATTTGTTTGGCGTGTTTTATTTTTCTTGTTTTAACTCAGACAACCCGTCCAAGACTTACTCGGAAGAACTGAGACGCCAGGTCCAGCAGTTTATGAAACGTAAGACTAATTTTCGTTTGTTTAATTTTCAAAATCACTGGTGAGGGTGTAAGATAAGTACCAAGCTTGTGTAGGTAGCTTTTTTTCTTGTGCTTTTTAACATTGTTAAATGCCCGAGATGTTTCAAGCTGAATGATACGACAATTTACGGAAAAAAACAACTTTATTTCAAATTAATTTGTAATACTTAATTGGGTAAAAGTAATAAAGTTGTTTTTTGATTTGTCTAAGTTGGATTTTGCCCTAACTTTGGCTTAATGTAGAGGATGACGACATGGATCGAGTTTTCAAATTACCATCGACGACTTTCATCGGCGGCAAAGAAAAACAATTACCTTTGCGCGAAATTCTTCGTCGTTTAGAACTGACTTATTGTCGCCATATCGGCGTTGAGTTTATGTTCATCAACAGCTTGGAGCAATGCAATTGGATCCGACAAAGATTGGAAACTCCCGGCGCTATGGAGATTAGCGCCGACGAGAAACGGTTAATTTTGGCTCGTTTGACCCGCGCAACCGGGTAATTCAATAAACCATTCAATAAATCCTATTTTCCTTAACCATAATTTCCCCAGATTTGAATCATTCTTAGCGCGTAAATGGTCATCAGAGAAACGCTTCGGTTTGGAAGGTTGCGAGATTCTAATCCCGGCCATGAAGCAAGTCATTGACAAATCGACCGAGTTCGGCGTGGAGAGCATCGTCATGGGCATGCCGCATCGTGGGCGCCTCAACGTCCTCGCCAACGTCTGTCGCAAGCCTTTGCACCAGCTCTTCACCCAGTTCGCCGGCTTGGAGGCCGCTGACGACGGCTCCGGCGACGTTAAATACCACCTGGGGACCTACATCGAGCGGTTGAACCGCGTCACGAACAAAAACATTCGCTTGGCGGTCGTTGCGAACCCGTCGCACTTGGAGGCCGTCGATCCGGTCGTCCAGGGAAAAACGCGCGCCGAGCAGTTCTACCGAGGCGATGGCGAGGGCAAGAAGGTTATGTCGATTTTGCTGCATGGAGACGCTGCCTTCTGTGGGCAAGGCATAGTTTTCGAAACGATGCATTTGTCCGATTTGCCCGACTATACCACGCACGGGACGGTTCACATTGTTGTTAATAACCAGATCGGTTTTACGACGGATCCGCGACACTCGCGTTCGTCGGCCTATTGCACGGACGTGGCACGTGTGGTCAACGCGCCGATTTTCCACGTGAACTCCGACGATCCGGAGAGCGTGATGCACGTGTGTAACATGGCGGCGGAATGGCGGGCCACGTTCCACAAAGACGTGGTTATTGACATTGTCTGCTACCGCCGGAACGGTCACAACGAAATCGACGAACCGATGTTCACGCAACCTCTCATGTACCGAAAAATTAAGAATACGAAGTCGGTTTTGGAGAAGTATTCCGAACAGTTGGTCAAGGAGAACGTCGTGACGACCGAAGAAGTTAAAGATGTGAAGGCCAAGTACGAGAAGATTTGCGAAGATGCGCTTGAGAGTGCGCGCAAGGAAACACATATCAAGTACAAGGATTGGTTGGATAGTCCCTGGTCGGGCTTCTTCGAGGGGAAGGATCCCTTGAAGGCGAGTCCGACGGGAGTTAAGGAAGACACGTTGGTGCATATTGGGAAGAGGTTTTCGTCGCCGCCGCCAAATGCCGCCGAGTTTGTTATCCATAAGGGTATTGAGAGGATTTTGAAGGCGAGGATGGAGATGGTTGAGGCGAGGACCATTGATTGGGCGTTGGGTGAAGCTATGGCTTTTGGCTCCTTGCTGAAGGAGGGGATTCATGTGAGGTTGTCGGGACAGGATGTCGAACGTGGTACTTTCTCACATAGGCATCATGTTTTGCATCACCAGACCGTGGATAAGGCTACCTACAGGTAGGTGTCATTTATTTCATAACTGGCTGCTAAGGATATATCCGAATTTACAAGAATTTTCTTTAAACGCAAAATTTTCACACTTTAAATGGTTCACCACAGAGCTTCCGCCTCACAATATTTTTCAAAACAATCTAATTAATACGAGGATAAACGCCTCTTATTTTTTCCATTATTGTTTATGGTTTCATGTAGTACTATCCTTGCGTAATGTAACGTTAAAATTATATCAAATTCGTTCAAGTAGTTTTTAATTGCTTACGATTTTTTTATATTAAAAGTTAAACACATTAAGTGTTTAAAAATGGGTTAGATTCTATATTAGCTAAATCTCCTTTATGGCTTACTATGGTTAAAACTGCATATTAAAGTCTCAATTGGGCCATAATGGTCCTAAGGGTGCACCTTGTCCAGGAAAGTTGAAAAATGCTTCCCCTGCAGAAATGCTCAAAAAAGTACACAGAAAGGTATTGAGAGATTACAAGTGAAAGTTGTCTACGGTAGCTCAAACCTCGGGGATTTTAAAAAAGCAAACACATCATATCTTTCATCAAATTTTGGGTATGAAAAAAAATGGCAAAATGGGTGTCGCTTGACACCTTTTCTGAGCACAAAAGCTCACCGGATAAATGAGATCTGAGCAATGTTTGGAGCTGTTTTAGCGCAATTTAGAACAATTGGGCTTTAGCTTATTTTCCAGTTTAAAAGAAAAATACGCTGAAATGAAATATAATGCAAATTTTTAAGATATCACAGCTACAAAAGCTTCTTTGAAGAGTTACAAAAATTGACCCTCAAGGTGGTATAAGGACTTCAGAATCCTAATTGACCAAGTGCATATTACTAGAAGGCTATAGTAAAAAATAAAATTGGCTAAATTATTGTTTTCTATGTGAGGCAACGAATTAATCATCCCACCCTCGTATTACGTGCTAAAAATTTTTAAGCGGAGTAATTCTGCAGTTAATGATAAATGTATTTTATTTACAAACAAGAAACGTTATCGTTAATAACAATAATAGCATAGTTTCAGAACGACTGGTAGACCCTCCTATTATTATGCTTTCTGACATTATGCTTGACGGTTTGTATTTTGTTTCACTTATTCACATAGGACAACGAAGATAAAACTAGTAGCCGATAAGGGAGCGTTTGTTACGGGGAGTGTGTTAGTTAGGTAAAAAATATAATCAGTTTGGTAATATAATTGCGGCGAAACGAAGGTTCAAACAAAAAACTTTGTCCAATTTATTGAGTTTTATTACGATATTGCTTAAAAATTTTTGGAGTACCTGAAATGTACTCGTACAGGTAATGTCCATAACCATGAAACTCATTTTTGACTACAAAAGAAAGAAGTAAATCCGTGAAAATAATATTTTAATTTTGCAAATTTTGCAAAATCCTATATAAAGAAAAGTAGTTGTACTTGATGAGTTTTATTACGTAGTAAAATTTACACACGTAAAATTATTACAATGGTTTATTACTCGATTAGTGATGACGTTTTGATGCAACCACTGATATGACCGAGTAAATACCTCGCACAATCTGGAAAAGACGGTGAAATGTTCTGTAAAACTAAAGAAAAAACATACGGCCAGTCCAAGTTGGTAATTGACGGAATATTTTTCAGTGAACTTGATTTTACGTTCCTTCATTGTGTTTAACAAAAAAGTTAGATACAATTTTTTATTGGATTGGTTGAAATTGTACCAACTTACTTTATTGATAACCATTACTAGATCGTTTATCTGAAAATAATATTATTCTCGTTTTGCTTTTTCCTTTTTATTTACCATAGTTTCTGTAGTTTGTGCTGACCATATCAGGGCCGAAAACGTCGTAAGTCCACAAATTGAAGTCACACCCATACGTAAATAATACTCCGTTGTAAATTTTCCCTAAAATGAAGCGTTCACTTTTGGTTTTTCATTGAAGTGACTTACAGTTGACAAGAAAAACGTTATACCTATTCCTAGAAAAAGTCCACAAATTGCAAATCCAGGTATCAATGAACCGATTTCTTTGTTTTTAGTTACACATACTCTGAAATGAGCCTAAAATTAACAATTTGGTGATCTAAAGATGTAGCAACATACTTGATGAACTCTTGCGATCTTTTAATGCAAAATTTCAATCTTTGTTCTATAACTGTTTGATATTTCTTGTTGTAAAATAAACGATTTTCTGGTAGTGAAATAGTTTTCAAATCAGTGAGTTCAGTAATAATTTCTGTGAACATTTGTAATTGAAAGTTGATGTGTTGTGTGTAGTAAAGGCATTGATAGGCATGTACAGCCATCAAGTAGGCACAAATTGGATAAGTCATTCTGTAAAAAAATTCAAGAATGGTGCTATGATTTGGAAAGTAGTCACGAATTAATCGTATTGCAAAAAACAAATTCACATCATCTGACAATTGTTGCACGAAGCAGAAACCTCCAATTACAACACTAAACGAATTAATGATTACGAATGCGGTCAAGATTTTTATTTTGAGTTTAATTTCGGATTGTAATTTTTTGCTTGCACCATCTATCGTCCAAATGTTTATGTCGTCGGTTAAATGTTGAACGACTTCTCCTTTGAATATAATGGTTAAAATTGCAAGCATTGGCTGAAATTTAGTGCTTTTTTGTTGTTTTACATAAGAAATACTTACATAAAATTCCGAGAAAAATACAGAGGCATAGCTTATAAACTGTTTTGTGTCTGAGACGTGTAGGGCGAAATAAATTGTTAATGAATTTGCAATAGCGTGCACTAAGAACACGACAATGAGAATAATTTTAACCGTTTTTGACTGAAAAACATCAGAGGCCATTATTTTGAGTAATTTGAGCCGATCGTCTAAAACACAATTGAGTGACGACAAAGGGTTCCATTAGTGATATACCTTTTGTAAGCTTTATATTGTAGCTCATATTGAACCAGTTTTCAGACTGGTCATGATTAAACTTTTACTAATTGATTAATATTAGAAATAATCGAATTAGAGTAATAAGTAAAATATTACGTGCTGTGCTTTTTTATCTAAGTCATTACTCATGTTTATTCTATTAAGGTATTTAATTCGATTTTAACGAGCTCGTTAAGCGTTTTTTGAAGAAAATATTCGGAACGAATTTTTTTAGTAAAAGCTTACGATCTACGATGAGAATAATGTTGACAGTCTAGGAAGTAATTCATTTTTGTACTGAAACTGTGCTGCAGTTGTAGATGTAGTGCAGTAGTTATAGTTTTCGAGTTATAAGAGTGTAAAAAAAACAAACATTTATTTTTCGACATTGGTTTGATACATTCTCACAACTTTTTTCTTTTCAATTTTCACTTGATTAGTGACGACGTTTTGACACAACTACTGATATGACCGAATAAATATTTCTTACAATCTGAAAAAAATGGTGCATTGTTTGTAAACTTGAAAAAAAAACATACAGCCAGCCCAAGTCGATAATTCATGGAATAGTTTTCAGTAAATTTAATTTTGCGTTCTTTCATTATGTTCATTACCAAAGTTAGGTACAGTTTTTTATTGGATTGATTGAAATTGTACCATCTTACTTCATTAAGGGCCTTTACTAATTCGCTTGTCTGAAAATATTAGTTATCGGTCGTTTTACTTTTTCTTTTTTCTACCATAGTTTCGGTGGTCTGTCCTGACCATATCAGTGCAGAAAAAGTCATAATACCACCAAATGATGTTACACCCATACGCAAATAATATTCCGAAGTAAATTTTCCCTAAAATTAAACCTTCATTTTGTATTTGTGTTGAAATGACTTACGGTTGACAAAAAAAACGTTACGCCTATTCCAAAAAAAAGTCCACAAATTGCAAATTCAGGTATGAACGAACCGATTTCACTGTTTTTGGTTACACATATTCTGAAATGAATATAAATTAACAATTGGGTGACGTCTTTATAGGCAACACACTGGACGAACTCTTGCGATCTTTTAATGCAAAATTTCAGTCTTTGTTCGATTTCTGTTTGGTATTTCTTGTTGTAAAATAAGTGATGTTCAAATAGTAAAAAATGCTTCACTGGAGCGAATTCAGCTACAACTTCAGTAAACATTCTTAATTGAAAATTGATGTGTTGTGTGTAGTAGAGGCATTGATAGGCATGTACAGTCATCAAATAACCCAAAATGGGGTAAGTCATTCTGTAAAAAAATTCAAGAGTGGAGCTCTGATTTGGAAAATATTGATGAATGAAACTTAAAGCGAAATATAAATTCTCATCCTCTGTCAATGGCTGCACGTAGAGAAAACCCCCCCATACTGCAATCAACGAATTTGTTATTACGAACGCCGTTATGATTTTTATTTTGAGTTTAATTTCGGATTGTAATTTTTTGCTTGCACTGTCGATTGCCCAAATTTTGAATTCGTCGGTTAAATGTTGGACGATTTGTCCTTTGAATATTACCGTTAAAATGGCGAGCATTGGCTGAAATTTGATATTTCTTGGTTGTTTTACACAAGAAATACTTACATAAAATTCGGAGAAAAATACAGAGGCGTAGTTTACAAACAATTTGGTTTCGGAGACGTATAGAACGAAATAAATTGTTAATAAGTTTGCAATAGCATGCACTAGGAACACAAAAATGAGAATAACTTTCACTGCTTTTGACTGGAAAACTTCAGAGGCCATTATTTTGAGTGTTTTGAGGTAATCATCTAAAACCGTAGTTAAGTGAATTGAAAGTGTGAAAATGCCCTTTGATTTTGCACCTTTAGCAAACTGATTTTCGTAGTTCATACTGAATCGGTGTTGAGAATATTATAAAAAAACCTTGGTCTTGACTGACTATTTGATTAAATTTTTACTAATTGCTTATTATTAGAAACAATCGAATTAGAGTAATAAGTAAATTATTAGGTAGTGTAGTTTGTATCTGAGTCATTAGACACGCAGACAAATGAAACATTTATTTTGTTTAGGTATGTAATTCGATTTTAACGGACTCATACACTATTTTTGGGAAAAATGCCTCTCAAAAGTAATCAACATTTTATTCTACACAAGTTTTTATTTTCTAAACAGCATTTTAAATTAGCTAAAAGTCATTGGAATCATTAGAAAGGCCGGTCCAAGCAAACAAGGCATCTCCATGATAATTTTTTATTCATTTTTTATGGGATATAACTAACACGTGTTATACAGGGTGTATCAGAAATACGTGTGTTAATTTTACCACGTAATAAAACAACTTTTCTAAATGACGTTTTGCAAAATTCTTATTTTCAGTGTTGTTTTATTTTTTTTAAGTTGTCCGTTTCTGTTACAACGAAAATAGTTCGGCTCTATTTATTATTTTTGTACCCATAGGCGGATACACGTTTCAGTATGTTATCTGTTTCCAAATTTTAAGTAAATTTGCGAATTTTTTATTGGAAAATTACAAATAGAAAAGGTGTTTTATTTGTTGAGATCTGTTAACTGTTAAAGTTAAGGCACGTGTTTCTGATACACCCTGTATCTGATATGTTATTAAAAAAAAGACATTTTTAAATGGTTTATTTTAATTATTGCTTGATTAGTGTTGACGCTTTGATGCCACCACTGAAATGACCGAGTAAATACCTCTCACAATCTGAAAAAGGCAGTGAAATGTTCTGTAAAACTAAAGAAAAAACGTACTGCCAGCCCAAGTTGATAATTGACGGAATAATTTTCAGTGAACTTAATTTTACGTTCTTTCATTGTGTTCATCAAAAAAGTTAGGTACAATTTTTTATTGGTTTGATTGAAATTGTACCAGTTTACTTCATTGATAACCATTACTAAATCGCTTGTCTGAAAATAATGTCATACCTAGTTTCGCTTTTTCTTTTTTTTACCATAGTTTCGGTAGTTTGTGCTGACCATATCAGGGCCGAAAAGGTCGTTGCTCCACAAATTGAAGTCACGCCCATACGTAAATAATATTCCGTAGTAAATGTTCCCTAAAATGAAGCGTTCAATTTTGATTTTTCATTTAAGTGACTTACAGTTGACAAGAAAAATGTTATACCTATTCCTAGAAAAAGTCCACAAATTGCAAATCCAGGTATCAATGAACCGATTTCTTTGTTTTTAGTTACACATATTCTAAAATGAGCATAAAATTAACAATTTGGTGGTGTAAAAGATGTAGCAACGTACTTGATGAACTCTTGCGATCTTTTAATGCAAAATTTCAATCTTTGTTCAGTATTTGTTTGATATGTCCTGTTGTAAAATAAATGATTTTCAAGTAGTGAACTAGTTTTCGAATTTTTGAGTTCAGTAATAACTTCTGTGAATATTTGTAATTGAAAGTTGATGTGTTGTGTGTAGTAAAGGCACTGATAGGCATGTACAGCCATCAAGTAGCCACAAATTGGATAAGTCATTCTGTAAAAAAATTCAAGAATGGTGCTGTGATTTGGAAAATAGTCACGAATTAATCGTATGGCTAAAAACAAATTCACATCATCGGACAATTGTTGTACGTAAGAGAAACTTCCCATTACTACAGTAAACGAATTAATGATTACGAATGCGGTCAAGAACTTTATTTTGAGTTTAATTTCGTGTTGTAAGTTTTTGCTTGCACTGTCTATCGTCCAAAATGTTATTTCGTCGGTTAAATTTTGAACGACGTCTCCTTTGAATATAATGGTTAAAATAGCAAGCATTGGCTGAAATTCCGCATTTTTTGGTTGTTTTATACAAGAAATACTCACATAAAATTCGGAGAAAAATACAGAGGCGTAGTTTATAAACAATTTTGTTTCGAAAACGTATAGAACGAAATAAATTGTTAGTGAATTTGCAATAAAGTGCACTAAGAACACAACTGTGAGAATAATTTTAACGGTTTTTGACTGGAAAACATCAGAGGCCATTAATTTGAGTGTTTTGAGCCGATCGTCTAAAACACAGTTGAGTTACGACAAAGGGTTGCATTTTGACTTTGCACCTTTAGCAAACTGTTTTTTGTAGTTCATATTGAACCAATTGTCAGACTGGTCATGATTGATTATTTGATTAAATGTTTACTAATTGTTTAATATTAGAAACAATCGAATTAGAGTAATAAGTAAAATATCAGGTGGTTGCTTTGTATCTGAATCATTAGATACGCATGTAAATGAAATATTTATTTTATTCAGGTATGTAGTTCGATTTTAGTTCACTGTTTTTGGGAAAAATGCTCCTCCAAAGTAATCAAATTATCATTCCACAGGGGTTTTTTATTTTTGAAAGTAGCAATTTTCTACAATAATTCTTCCAACTATTAGTGTTGATGTTTTGATAGAACTACTGATATGACCGAATAAATACCTCTCACAATCTGAAAAAAGTACAGTAAAATGTTTTGTGCATTTGGAAAAATAAATACAGCCAGTCCAAGTCGATAATTAACGGAGTATTTTTCAGTGAATTTAATTTTGCGTTCTCTCATTGTATTCATTACTAAAATTAGGTACATTTTTTTGTTGGATTGATTGAAATTGTACCATCTTATTTCATTGATGGCCCTCTCTATGTCGCTTGTCTGAAAATATTGTTTATTAGTGTTTTGCTATTTCGTTTTTTTTACTATATTTTCGGTGGTCTGTCCCGTCCATACCAAGGCCAAAAATGTTGTAACTCCACCTAGTGAAGTAAAACCCATACGCAAATAATATTCCGAAGTAATTTTTCCCTAAAATCAAACATCTATTTTTTAATTTTTCTCTTACTATGACGTACATTTGACAAGAAAAACACTAAACCTATTCCTAAAAGTAGTCCACAAATGGCAAATCCTGGTATAAACGACGCAATTTCTTTGTTTTTATAAACACTTACTCTGAAATTAACAGAAAGTGAACAGTTGAGCTGTGTTAAAATGTAACACACACACTTGACGAACTCTTGCGATCTTTTAATGCAAAACTTCAATCTTTGTTCTATTTCTGTTTGATATTTCTTGTTGTAAAATAAATGATTTTCGAATGGCGAAACGGTTTTCCATGCCTTGACTTCAAGACAAACTTCCCTAAACATTTTTATTTGGAAATTGATGTGTTGTGTGTAATAAAGGAATTGATTGGCGTGAGTGGTCATCAAATAAGCGAAAATTGGGAAACTCATTCTATAAAAAAATTCAAGACTGGTATAGTGATTTGGAAAATAATCGCGAATTAAACGCAAAGCAAAAAACAAATGCACATCCTCTGGTAATGGGTGCATGTAGAGAAAACCTCCCGTTACTGCAATCAACGTATTAACAATTACAAATGTTGTTATGATTTTTATCTTGAGATTGATTTCGGACTGTAAATTTTTGCTGGCATTCTCTATCGCCCAAATTTTGATTTCGTCTGCTAGATTTTCGATGATTTTTCCTTTGAGTATAACGGTTAAAATAGCGAGCATTGGCTGAAAATTGCTGTTTTCGCTTGTTCCACATAAGAGTACTTACATAAAATTCGGCGAAAAACACAGTGGCATAATTTACGAACTGTTTCGGCTCCAAAACATACAGAAGGAAATAAATTGTCAAAAGGTAAATAATGGCATGAATTAAGAAAAGCAAAATGAGAACCATTTTAACGGCTTTTGATTGGAACACGTCAGATGCTATAAATTTGAGTGTTTTAAAGAAATCGCCTGAAACCCAATTTTAGTGACTTGAAAGTGCTATTTTTGTACCTTTTGCAAGCTTCTTTTGGAAGAAGTTCATGTTAAACGACGTTTCAAACTAATAAAGTACCCGTGTTCTGTCTGCTTATTTATTGAAATTTTAACTTATTGATTGAATTAAGGTAATAAACGAAGCATTAAAAAGTAACTAGTCATACGTACACAAATCAAATAATTTACCTTATGATGGTGAATTTAATTTAATTGATATTACCACTATTATTTTTTTTCAAATTGGTTTCGTGTTTAGTTTATTACAAACGTTCTTTTAATTAACATTGTTATTCTACCAAACTTTGAATTAAGTTTTAAGATTATGAGATTAACACAGAAAAAATTGGACACACGGAAGTAAAAAATGTAGTAAAAAGTAGCCATTTGAATAAAAAATTAACGAAACTTGTTTCCTTGATTTTCTGTACTTACTTGTCTGCTTGAACGTATATTGTTGATGATAGCTGTAAAACTAATGGACAATAATTTTAACCAAAGGTTTTATTAACAATTGGGTCAAACCTGATGTTGCATCTTAACATATTTTAATTAATTCTTGTGTTACAATATTATAATACAATTGATATAACTGAATAAATACCCCTAACGATCTAAAAAACGAATCTTTAATGCTTTCTCTTACACACAAAAATCCAACTTACAGCTAGTCCTAACTGGTAATTGAAGGAATAATTTTCGGTGAATTTAATCGTGCGCTCCCTCATGCTATTTATCAAAAAAATGAGGTACAATTTTTTATTTGATTGGTCAAAATTGTACCATTCCACTTCATTGAGTGACGTTACCATTTCATCGATCTGAAAGATTTTATAAGATGGGTTTAAAAAAATGCACCCTACAGCTGATTCAGTTGACTGTCCGGCCCATATTGTGGCTGCAAATATTATAATTCCAACAACAGAAGTGAAACCCATGCGTACATAATATTCAGGCGTGAAATTTCCCTAAAGGAAAAAGTAACATTTCGAATATTATTTTTTGTACTTACAGAGATCAAGTAAAAAATGACGCCGATGCCTAACAGGCAGGCACAGACCGCAAATCCGGCAATAAATGTGCTGACTTCTTTGAGTTTTTCAGTGTGGAGACTAAAATTAAATTAGCAAAGTGTTGGTGAATAAATAGTGAAAATAATAATACCATATAAAATTTTGGCTCCTTTGGATACAAAACTTAAGTCTTCGTTTTATTTCCGTTTGATATTTGACGTTATCGATTAAATTTTCCCCGTCTTTGCTTAATGTTTTCCAATCTGATATTTTTTTGAGAGTTTCGATTGAGATTTGCAATTGAAAGTTTATGTGTTGGCAGTAGTAAAAAATTTGGAAGGGTTGTACAGCTACGATGTAACTGATTAGCACGTACGTGGTTCTGTAGAGAAATTCGAGGGCTTGTCCATGTTTGGGGAAATATTCGTGGATGAGACGATAGGCGAAAAAAATATCCGAATCCTTCGGTAACGGTTGTATAAAAGTCAAACCAGTTACTAGAACTAGTAGAGAATTACAAACAACGAAAATGTTTAAAAATTTGATTTTCAATTTAATTTCCGAACGTAGTTTTTCGCCGGCGCTGTCTATGGTCCAAATTTCGAGTTCGTCTTTTAAGTTACGTACGGTATTGTTTTTTGAAATTAGTGCGAAAGTGGCGAGAAGTGGCTAAAACATTAAGTTTGACTGTTTACTTACGAAAAAAATACCTACATAGAAGTCGCCAAAAAATACAGAGGAATAATTAATGAATAATTTTGCGTCAAAAGTAGTTAACATGTAGTAAGCAGTTACTAAATCTACAGCAGAATGTAAGGAAAAAATAAAACCTAACAGGATTTTGACTGGTATCGGTTGGAAAATATCAGATGACATAAATTTTATTGTCTTTAGGTAATCGTCTGAAAAAACGCTTTTAAAAGGAAATATAATAAAATAGTACCTGTCATAAGTTTATAATTGCCAAACTCCATCTTAGATATCGTGTTACGAGTGTAACAAAATGTGGGATGTCGCGTTTATAATAAATTCGGAGAACAAAATTAATTATGAATATTATCACCCTAATAATAAAATTAATGATTTTGTACATTGTTGCTAATAAACCAATTTTTTATGCGATTTTAGTACAATGAGTGTGATGAATAAATAAATTTCAGTTTTTTGGGGTTGTAGGTTTTTTTTAGGGAAAAGCTTGAAAACTGCTTATCTCTTTATTTACAAAAAAATCTAGCAATTCTGTAGATTATAGATCTAGATTATACAGGATGACCCAGGTATGTGTAATCGGTCTATAACTTTTTTGCTATTTGAAATATTGCCATGCTGTTGTATACAGGATGGTGAACCAAAGTTATATTTTTTTTAAATGGAATACCCTATATATTTTCGCATCCTTGGAATCCACGCAAAAAAATAATGTAACTTTATATAAACTATTATGGGTCTACTTTTTCGTTTCGGAATTATTCAACTTTTCGTTATAAAAAAGACCATTTTTTGAAAAATCACTGCGAAGTCGCCTATGAATATTTTCCTGCAAATTTGCTACAGAAACTTTCGAAATACCTTGTAGTTTTAGCAAATAGTCGACTTTTATTTAAAGCACGCAGATAATGTACAGAGTATGCTAAAACGCAAAAAGTTGAACAACTCATTTTTTTCAAATGGAATACTATGTATTTTTTTCCATAGCATTTTTGATAAGGTTTTTAACAGTATGGGGTTTGGATAACAAATTTAAAATATTTTTCGAGATAAAAAAAAATTATTACAAGAAAATTTGTAATCCTAGAATCTGATAAGTCAAATGGTAATTTATTTTTTGGTATGTACTAATATGACCAATTACATTAGTAATTTAATTGTTACTTGATACATAAATGAATTTTACCCATCAAAAATTAATAATAAAATAAATAAAAAAAGAAAAAAAAATTGAACACTGAACACTTAAGGAAATATTTAAAACTTGGTATACAAATAGGATATTATTAAAAAGCTTATGAGAAATGCTATCGATACGTGTAAAGAAATACATGGTGTTCTATTTGAAAAAAATTAGTTATTCAACTTTTTGCGTTTTGGCACACCCTGTACATTATCTGTGTGTTTCAAGTTTTTACAACGAAAAGTTGAATAATTCTGACTATAATTGTTTACATAATGTATCCAATTATGCAAAAACATATAAGGTGTTCCATGTAAAAAAAATGTAACTTTGGTTCACCACCCTGTGTATAACAAAAAAATTTTAATATTTTGGATGAAGTCGATATATGGATGATAAAAACGGCATGGCAATATTTCAAATAATAAAAAAGTTACAGACCCATTACGCACCCCTGGACACCCTGTATGTCTTGATATACATCTAATCTATACATTTTTTGCTGATAATAAAGTACATTCTTTGAATATAGAAGAACAAACGCTATGTATATTTAAATTTATATAAATACATTTTATCTTTGTAAGTTGTAAGAACGTTTGATGCATTTTTCATTTCGTGTATTGTATTTAGTGTACAAGTGTACTTTCTTAAACAAGTTGTGCAAGTAAATTTTTTTATTTCATGTTTATTATAACCGATATTACGGAATAAATGCCTCTGACAATCTGAAAAAAAAATCAGTATCTTACTTTATGTAATTACTAGTAATCAGTTGGCATACGGTTAGTCCTAGTTGGTAATTAAGCGAATAATTCTCGGTGATTTTTATTTTGCGCTCTCGCATCGAAGTTGTTAAAAAAATTAGATAAAGTTTCCTGTTGGATTTATTAAAATTATACCACTTTACTTCATTGAGAGCTGTTGTAATTTCGTTCAGCTGAAAGAATTTTAGTATGAAGAGCAGTTAAATTAATTGCTCTTTATTACGTTCGTTTCCATTGATTGACCACTCCAGATACCAGCCGCAAATGTAGACACCGTAACAAGAGAAACCATACCCATTCGAAAATAATACTCGCGTATAAAATTGTCCTATTTATAAAATATTGCCATTTTGTGTTTTTTTATTTATACTTACCGAAATAATGAAAAAAACAACACCGATACCCATAGTACAAGTACAGACGGAAAATGCAGGTATCAGGGTACGAATTTCGTTGGTTTTTTTAATATGGAATCTGAAGAAAGACGTGATAATAACTAGAAAATAAAAAATTGAAAAACTCACTTTACAATCTCTTGACCTCTTTTAATTAAAAACGTTAGTCTTTGATTTATTAGCGTCTGGTAGGTGGGATTGTTAAATAGGTCATCCTCGTTTTTAGAGATGGTTTTCCCCTCGTCCAAAAATTTTATAAATTCTATGTAAAGTTGCAGTTGATAGTTGATATGTTGGGTGTAATAAAGAAGCTGATACACGTGTCCAGTGTTAGTGTGGCCAATTACAAGATATGTTGCTTTGTAGAAAAACTCAAAAGTACGACCGTAGGTTAGGATATATTTGTGAATAAGATAGCATCCAAAAAATACGTTTACATCTTGTGATAAGGGGTACGCAAGGGTTGAATTTGCCAACAAGACGAATACAGAATTGACAATAACGAAATACGTTACAACCTTTATTTCCGTTGTAATTCCCGAATGTATTTTTTCGCCAGCATTGTCTAAGCTCCATATTTTCAACTCATTTTTTAAATTATGAAATATTTTGTTTTTAAGTAATAAAATGGAAATTGCCAGAAGAGGCTAAAAATGAACAACTAATTTTAGGGAAACACTATTGAACTATAAAAACAATACAAAAAATGTTCCAAAAAATATAGGAGCATAATTATTAAAAAATTTCGCATTAAAGGCAGTTGCCATGAAGTAGCCAGTCATTGCTTGCACAGAAGCCTGCACAATGAAAATTAATAACAGTAGAATTTTCATAGGTTTGGCTAGAAAAATATCAGATGCTAAAAATTTCACTACTTTGAGATAATCACCTGGAGAAAAACGCCAATAAATGGAAGAAATTCGTTATTTCAAATACATACGTGTCATAAATGTTTTCACTTCGAATTCCATTTTATAACACGTCTCAGACTGAACTTTTTTTATATGTATTTTTGTCTGTTCTTGCAAACAGCACTCTCAGTTTATGCTAATTAAACCCTTACCTGTTGTGGGAAAGATTGACTAAACGAATTTAAACGACAAATGAATCAAAATCTCGTATATTAAATATGGAAAGGTTATAAATAAGTAAATTATTACACAGTTAAAGACGCAATATTGATGCTAGACTTGAATTCAGAAAGTTACATAATTTTTGCCGATTTTGCACGTAATAAATAATTATTTTTTAATTTTTTTATATTTATTAAGTTAAATTGTGCCAAAGAATCGTCTGAAAATTATTAAACTCATTTTAAAAAATACAAAAAAGCAGTTATCTCAAAATATTTATTGTTTGAATTTTAATCACAAATTACTACCATTTACTTAGCTGCTACTACTATTTAAGTTAGGAGCTGAGATATTGATAATTGTCTACAATATTATTTAAACTGAAATTACGTGTGTATGCAAAATTTCAGTTCGTTCGGATAACAGGAACCTCCTTAAATTTGCGAGTTAATTTTTAGTTAAAAATATTTCTTCCTGCATTTATAACAAAGATATTGCAGTCTTGCTGGGGCAGGTTTTTGATTATAGCAATTAATTTTAGCCAAACATAAATATTGGTACCATGTGATCATTTGAATTTATGATTAGAGTATCCGGTTGTTATTCTTTGTGATTTATAAACTAGTGAAAACTGTGGAATGAAATTATTTTAACTGACTGTTACCGTTTGTAAAACATTATTATCTTACTCTTCGTCTTGAATAATTATGATAATTTTCCGAATATACGTAATAAATACATTTTCTTGACCTTTTAACACTGCATAACTAAATTGTGCAGAAGAATCATCTGAAAATGATTAAATTACATTTAAAAAACTAAAAAGAAACTATTAGAGTTAGCGAAAATCGGAAAAATCGAGGAGAACCGGAATAAAAAACTCTACAAAATGGCATAGGACTCAAGGCAATATCTCGCAAAAAATTTTTCAATTTCCAATCGCCGATTACGGCCAAACGAAAAGAGCTAGGAGAAAACTTTTTTTCCATCGTAAAGAGCACATCAAAATCTATACTATAGGATAAGTTTTATTTGATTCTGAGACACTTTTAAAATAGACCATTTTATAATTTTTTTTTTATTTTCTCAATTACGACTAAACTATTTGAAAAAGTGGAATTGGTTTTATCATCACCTATGCAAAATGATCCGAGGAATCGATTGGAATCGAAAAAATTGCCAAATTCACAATAGTTTTTTAGTTATTAATTTTTTTAAATTTTACCTATTTTTGCTTTTATTTGGAATTTTCTCGAAAACTATTAGTCGGAGAACAATTTTTTTTTTGAAAAAAATAAATAATTTAAAGAGCTTTCCAACGATAATACACTTCATAGGGTTATCTCTGATAGTTCCGGAGCTATTGCTCGACAAATGTTCCGGGTTCCCAAAATCGACAAAAATTGCGACGAAAATTGAAAAAATTAAACGTAAAAAAATCGAACATATGGACATTTTGTGGACTTTTAACAACTTTTGTGGGTTGTTAAGACATGTAGAAGTCCATAAAAATGTACTGGAGTGAGTTAAAAAAAAAATTTTTTCTTTGAAGTGTATTTATTACTCAGGAAATTTTAACAAAAAAATCAAAATTTTAAATCTCGTGAAAAGTTGGTATAATACAGAAAATGAGCCGCTAAGTTCAATGGAACAAACCGCATTGCTCAACGACTTTTAGTTTTTGAGTTATGAATTTTTTTGTTGGATACAATTTTCCACTATGACAACTGGCTACCCTAAATTTAGGCAAAAAATTTTAAAGTTTTAATTCTTGTGAAAAATTGATATAGGAATTATTTTAAACACAAATTTATTTTTCACAACGTTGTAAATTATACTCGATATAATCAAACATTTCGAAAATACTAGTCTATTAAATAGAGTTGGTTTCATTTTCCTATTTCAATTAGGGGCCGACATATTGCTAAATATTATTAAGTCTTTAAATATTTATAAATTAATAATTAAAGTGAACACACAGTAATGTCACGGAAATTACTTATGTGTGCAAAATTTCAGCTTGAAGCTTCTAGACATTAATATTTTCGATCCTTATCCTTACAAAACCCCCTACGATTTTTTCTGCTGTATCGAATGAATCGAATTTTTTCTCTTAATATTTTAATAAGGAATTGAGACATTATTGATAATAATCGTTTATAATCCTTCTTAGTTATTTAAACTAAAATTACGTATGCATGCAAAATTCCATCTAGTTCGGATAACAAGAACTTTTGACTCGCAAAGTATAACAAAGCGAGTTATATGTATATTTTCCGGTTTTTTTTCCAGACCTTTGTGCAATTTGTACCCCGACCAGGCCCCCTACACAGTCTGCAACAGTTCCCTGTCTGAATTCGGTGTCCTCGGCTTCGAGCTGGGCTACTCCATGACCAACCCCAACGCCCTCGTCATCTGGGAGGCCCAATTCGGCGACTTCAACAACACCGCTCAATGCATAATCGACCAATTCATCTCATCGGGTCAAGCCAAATGGGTGCGTCAAAGCGGTCTCGTTATGCTTCTCCCCCATGGTCTTGAAGGCATGGGTCCGGAGCACTCCAGCGCCCGTCTTGAGCGTTTCCTTCAAATGTCCTCAGACGATCCCGATTATTTCCCACCTGAAAGCGACGAATTCGCCGTTAGACAGCTGCATGATATCAATTGGATTGTCGCAAATTGCACCACACCGGCGAATCTTTTCCATATCTTGCGGCGACAGATTGCTTTGCCTTTCCGCAAACCGCTGATTTTGATGACACCGAAGAGTTTGTTGCGTCATCCTGAAGCCAGGAGTAGTTTTGATGAGATGTTGGAGAATACGGAGTTCATGAGGATTATTCCGGATAAAGGCGCTGCCAGTCAGAATCCGCAAAATGTGAAGAAGGTGCTGTTCTGTAGCGGGAAGGTTTACTATGATTTGAGAAAAGCCCGCGAAGAGAGGAAGTTGGATAATGATATTGTTATCACCCGTGTAGAACAAGTAAGTGTGTAATTTAAGTAATTAAATATTTCATTTACGTGCTAGATTTACGGAGAAATAAATACGAGGAGACGAAACGAGATGCAAAATCGTTTTTGTATCCAAAAGTGAAAATGAACGTTACATGGTCTCGTGTCCAAATGGTTTTTAATTAATTTAATTTACTGGACTAAAAAACTGACGACTAAAACTTTCAGAAACAAGGAAAAATATTAAAACGCTGCGAATTGACGATACAAAAAATGTAGGAAAGAAAGTTGGAAAGAATTTAATTTAATTTCTACCAACGGTTTATTTACTAGAAATATCGGGTGCTTTGAAAAAAGGTCCCGAGACCATATTTCTGTTTAATTTTATCGAAAATATCGGAAACTGATAATTAATTTAAATATATAAATCGACGAATATCATCAAGTTATTTGAAGACGCTTCAAGAAAATCGCTAAAATTTGTAATCATCATTTTAAGTCAAATCTTTCGAGAACAAAATTTTTCAACTAATCGGTCAGATTGAGGCGATTTTTCTTATTTTTAACCAAAAATCGTTCAAATTTAATTTTTTAATTAAACTGATGCGTTCAATGCGAATTGAACTGATGCGTGAATCATAATTTTCGGCTAAAATAAGGCGATTTCAGTCTTTGTGAAAGTTATTTTTTTGTTTATAATATGTAATAGCTTGATAGCAGACTTCTAAGCAATGAAGTGTTTGAAGTCAGCGTATTTTAACAAAATTAGTACGTTGGTCATCGTTTTTGGTTCAATATTCAGGACTAATTTAAAACAAAAATTTTCCTTTTTCCGAACATTTATGAGCTGTTATATTGTTATGAAATTTATTGTTGTAAGGGGACCTTGTAGGTTAACATAGAGATATTTGATTTTGTTCGATTTATAATTAATAAAAGGCATTACAATGACCTTAATACTTTAATGTCCGAAACATTTTTTTTAATATGCAAAAAGCTAAAATCAATTAAGTCCAAGTTGTAAATGTTTAATGCATTGAAATTGTAATTAAATATTTTTATACAATTTAAATATATTTATTAAAGAAGATGGTTAATTGTCGTTCGGAAAATTTTCAGCATTTTGAATATAACGAAGATTTCTGTAATACTCCTGATATAGCACTGGTACTCATTTAAGTTGTATCAACAAGTTATCTGATGAATTTGCGTTCATTTCTAACTTGGAGGAGTGATTGAGGCAAATTCAAAGGCTTCCTTAATAATAATAATAAATGCTACGAAAGTTCAAGAGGTCTTCTAATTTTATTAAATACACAAATAAAGGAGGATTTTTACAATTTTTAATAAAATTAACTCAGTCGTTACAGGCGAAAAAATAAAAAAAATTAAAATTATTTCTCAACGTGATCAGTATCTTTTATCAATAATTTGGACTTCTTACTTTATTACGCTGGACTTACACAATTTCAACATCTGTAGTTTTTGTAAATAATGCCGTTTACAAGATTTTATGCTTTATTTCATTGTTCACATTTAATTGTTATTTATTTTTTAGAAAAAAATAGTCTTGCGCTGTTGTTGTCGCTCTCAAGTAGAGATGTTTTTTCAAGTAAATACGTGGATTAATCGTAGTCAGATTGTAACAATTTCAACCTTTCAAATAAGGCGACTTTTCTTACTTTTAGCCGAGGAATCATTAAAATTATATGTTTTGAACAGAGCTGGTACGTAAATCACAAATTACACCCAAAAGGCGATTTTTTTGTAACACGTCGTTTTTTTGGTTATAACCAAGCAATCATTCGAAATTATGTGTCTGAAGAAACTTCAAAATAATCGTTTCGGTTGAAATTAAGTCAATTTGAGCCACTTTAGGTCATTTTAAGAGACTTCTAAGCGAAGAGTATTCGTAGTCAACGTATTTTAACAAAATTAACATTTAGATTGATTATCCTTTTCGGTCAGTGTGGCGATTTTAGCCTATCTAAAGATGTTTTTTTATTTTAGCCGAGGAATTTGTTCGAAATTAACCAGTCAATTCGTTTTTTGCTTGAATAACGCCATTTCGGTCTTTGTAAAGTAAAAAAATTAACACTTTTCAACGAAACTGGTTCTAAAGTCGTCATTTTCGCACAGAATAACGCGCTGTAAGCTAGTATTTACAAGTACATATTTGTATAAACGCTACTAAAAAAAAGTCGTTTTCGGTCAAAAGAAGTTAATTGGGCCATTTTAAGGAATTTTTAACGAAAATGTTAGAAATCAATCTTTTGTAGGAAACTTGGTTCTTTACAGTTTTGTTTTTTGCATTTTTTTTTGTTTTACGATAAGGATTTGCAGTAATTTTATCTCTGTTTGTTACTTTTTAATTTAAAACTCTTTTACTTGTCTATTTCAGTTTATTAACTTTAAGTAGGTGTCGTCTACTTAAACAGTTTCCGTAATAAGTAACGTTATTAGGGTTTTTACATTGCGAGGAAATGTTTGAAAAACGAGCACTGGCCAAAAAATATTCAGAATAAGTAAAAGAAATAAAGATTTTCTTCAAAGTAAAACTGTAAAAATTAACAACTTTCCTCTGCATAAGTTGAAACATACACTAACAAAGTTAGTGCACTTTATCGAAAACAGTATTTAAAAAATATATATGCCGTTCCGCCCTAGAACGCTTCGAGTACGGTTGAAAAAAAATTGTAACAAGTAACAAAATTGTAGAGGAGTAAATTTTCCACAAAAAAGTCCATATTTCTGTCTTAATTAACGGTTTAGGTGTAAATTAATTTTTCGAAAAAACGTTAAGACCCTTCTTTTTTGTGTAGTTATGGCTCAATTTATTTATTTTCCTTAACAATATAAAGCCCACAACTTTCATATTTTTATACTCGCTTCTAAAAATATCGTATTCGGGTAATTTATTGTATGGCAACTATTAACTAACCATCAGTTAACAAAAGTTTGATAACACAATTTTTTATGTAACAAATAAATAAAAATTACTCGTCAGTTCAAAAATTCGTCAGAATTTTTGTGTTTGATAAAATGTTTGTTACTGTGGGGGGAATTTTATGCTGAGTCTGTATTTTTTTACACCGTTATTTAAAGACAGACTTATTTTTAATAAATTGTTGTTAAAACTTAGTTGGGAAAGGAATAACTGCGCTATCAATTACGGAACTATCGAAGACAGGGACGATTTATTTGTATCTAAATCTTTATCCGTAATTAAATTGTTTCGGTTACTTCACTAGGAAAATAATTTACGATTTTTTATGATTTTTTCTAGATCTCGCCGTTCCCTTACGACTTGATTAAGAACGAGTGTGCCAAATACCCCAACGCTCAATTGTGCTGGGCCCAAGAGGAGCACAAGAATCAAGGTTCCTGGAGTTACGTGCAGCCCCGGTTCGAGACAGCTTTGACCGGTTCACGAGATGTTATGTGAGTTTTTTTTTTTGTACTTTTGTACGAAGAATTAATACTTGGGGGCGAAACGGCACCAAATTAGTTCTTCGTAGAATTTTGGAAGCACTTGTGAAGATATGATTCAAGCTCAGTTAACTGTTTCAGTACGGATAACGATGCTAGAGGTTGGTTCGCTAAATTTTTCGGCAAAAAGCCGCCTAAACCTCAACCAGTGACTGAAACTTTACCAGAGACTAGAGTCGTTAGGTGAGAGCCGCAGTCGTATCTTCACGTTATTTTTGTGTTTGCTTGGTGTAGATAGTTTTATTTTGCTTTTTAAATGTGAATTGATAGAATTTTCAATTAATGAGCTGTTTTACAGTTATGTTGGAAGACCTACCGCTGCTAGCCCTGCCACTGGAAGCAAAGCCCAACATTTGAAGGAGCTGGCGAACCTTTTGGACGACGCGATGGCATTGTAGATTTATTAAGAGAAGTAATCGATTTAAGAATATTTATTGTATGTAGTGTCACCTTATTTATTTTAGTCGGTTAAAGTTTAAAGGCACTGAGTAAGTTAAAATGTAATTATGTAAATAGCGGCACCACACTGTATATTGTCGTGTTTTACGTTTAAAACTTTATGAATTTTCAAATTTTAAACTTAGTATTAATACTCGATCCACAAGGAACGGTTGAGGTTACAGAGTATTTCAAAATGTTATTTATTTATTGTAAGGATGGATATTTTTGAATGACACTATTGCTTATCTATCAAGGGTTTTATTAGCTACTCAATCCATTTCCAAACATATTCCTAATTCCTCCTTATTTATGACTTTTATGATGAACAAGCATTGGTACAAGGTGTTGTTACAATATGGTCTTTTTTCCAAACGAACTAAGAGTTACCGAAATAATATTTATCAACTTCTGACATCAAAAAAATTATTTTGATAATAAAAATTAATAATTGCAATTGTTCACCAGAGGACTTAGAAACCTCAACTTGAATGACAAGGCAATATGATAAATAATTGATAAATGATATCAGTATTATTCAAAGCTCATTATTAACTTGGTTTCTCGGCATGAATATGTTTGTTTACTACAAAATAATATTTATTAACTTCCTTCAGGTAACATTTATTTTGATAAAAAATAGTATTTGCAATGCAATTAATGTTCACCAGAAGGCATAGAAATAATTTGAATGGCAAGACGTACAAAAATAAGAAGATAAATGATAAAGATAAAAGATAAATGATATTAGTATCAATAAAACCTCTATTAACTTGTTTTTCAGCACCAATATGTTTGTTTATTACAATCTTATATTAATATTATTAGTTTTCTGTGAAAAAGTTGTATCAGAAATTGACACCATAGTTAACGAAGAAGACATTACATGTATTGTAAGTGGAAACTCAGTTTACTCTGCTATAGACAATGGACAAATAAATTGTAAGAACGTGGAATTCCCCAGAATATACCTAATTTTTTAATTGCAGATAAGCATTTGCGCAGTTTACATGAATTAGATCTAAATTTAGGCAATGACTGGAATGTCACAAATACTGATCACTTTTCGTTTCAACCAGTTACTGACCAACGGTGGGAAAGTGAGCAATTCATTACTTTTGTACTTTTGAAAACCCTGATTTTTAGATTTCACAAATGAACGTTTGTTTTTCTTGCATGAAACAACACAGTCTTTTTCCGTGTTTACGAATAAAACATGTACGTTTGGTATCCTGTCGAAACACTTTAGACAAATACGAAAATTTTCTTTACTCGACGCCACAGTATGATGTGTAAAATTCATGTGAACTAAATTAATGACAACCCTTTCAGTGTGAAAGTCCTCAATGGTTTCATTATACTGCAGTTTCAAAAAATAATAGGGTACAGATTTTTACTGCAAATGGAGACTTGGTGCTAAATATCAGAACAGGATTTGAACCCTATTTTTTTCGAAGTTTTGACAGTGATTTAAGAATACACAATTGTAACGTTTTGACTGATTAACCAGCTGACAATTACAAACATTGTTTTTTTTTCTAGATTCATTTCTATACTCCAGTAAAATAAGTAACGATTACTTGATCTCGACTCAGGATGTTAAATGTATCTCGATGTTCGTGTCTGTGGACAACGGTTGTTACTTGGAATTCTCTGATTTAAGTTTTACAAGGGTTGATGGATTTAATAGTCCAAATTCTTTAAAAAAATGGCAAAGAGTGGAATTAGGTCTAGGTGTTTCAAAAAACGCTTCGCTAATATTAAAAAAAGGTTGTGATGATAACAGGAAAATTGGTTTTTGGGCCGTAGACAATATCCAAAATTGCGGTGAAAAAATAAGTCAGTTTTTATTAAAATGCTTGACAGAATTAAGAAATACTTTTTACAGGAATTCTTAGGGCAATTATCCCTAAAGATTGTGTAAATTGCACGTGCAAAGAACTTGATCACAACAAAGAAAATGGCAGAGAACATCATGAAGATAAAGAAGAAAACTTAAATCGAAGTACAACAAAATGTGGTAGCAAATGTTCGATTTGCCATCCTCAAAAGGGCTGTTTAAATCAGTGGCGGGTAAAGATTTTTCGATTAAATACTATATCACTATTTTGGAGAGCAACTTTTGGACGTTTATTAGCGTATAGCGAATTCCGTTACATTTTACATAATTAAGTATTATTTTTTTCTTAGGTAACAGCTGCCACTTCGACACCAGGAAAAGATTTGACTTCATATGTAACAAATGCAATAGGTTCGTAAAAACGAATTGAATGCAATTCAAAGATGTTTTGTAAAGAGAACATAACATTTTAGAAGTTTTACAGCCCGAACTATTATTTTCTCATGTAACCAAAGAGCTTATTGTAACTTGTCGATTTACACAAAACGTTCCGACTAATACCAATATTAGCATCACAGTCTTAGAAAACAGTAGTGGACAGATAACAGAAGAAACGTTCCTTAACACTCAATCAAATGGACTGTCGTACCCTGTAAAAACTTTCTCCATATTTAGATAAAAATCGCATACTAATCAATTGTAATTAGATTTCAGTTGATTATAACCAAGAATATACAGTGGAAGTTTCATCAAAAGGAGAATTTCAGAACATTATTTTTTTTATAAAAGTTTTACCATCTTCAGAAGAATTTTCTGCAAAACCATTCGTAGAGATGTGTTCCAAAACGTGTTTATTAATGATCCCGATTCCAAAGCATTTAGAAAACATTGTTTTTTTTGTAAGTCGAAGAAATGCATTTGACGAGAAAACGTTAAAAAGAAATTTATTAAAACCGAATGGAACGTTGAAAATGTATAATAACATGTGGATTATAAAACATAAAACTGTCAGGGGGAATACTTTTCAACTGGAAATTGGTAATGGTGAAAATGTTGCAGTTTCAGTAAAAAACCAAACATACGTTAACTGCGTATTCTTAAATAATTTAACGATACATCCAATCACATTTCAAGAAGTCGTTAAAGATGACAAGGATAAAAGAGACTCTGCATTTCCGGTTTCTTTAAGTTCTTTAATAATTGCAGGAGTCCTGTTATTACTCCTAACAATTATTATTATTTCTATATTATGCATAAAGCGTCGCAAAGGAAATAAAAATACAAATGCAAATTACATATCTTTACAAAGAATTGTTGTTAACGATAAGACGCTAGAAAAGGATGACTTTGTCAACATTTTGAAACTCAAGATAAAATCAAAAAACTTAGAAGAAGAATTCCAAGTAAGTGATTTTATAATATCTAGTGCGAAAATGCTTAACTTTGGAGTTCTAGATTCTGTCAGAGAAGATTAATAATAAGAAATCGTGGGAAGCTGTAAGAGAGAAGAATGTAAAAAAAAATAAAACAATTGATAAGGGTTTACCATGTACGTATTTTTTTTACTGAATCTATTAATTCCTAATAATAAAATAATTTTTAGATGATTATAACAGAGTGGTTCTTACGGAAATGATAGGAGTAGGAACTGATGATTACATAAATGCTAGTTACATAAACGTATTGCAATTAAATTTAAGAATGCTATAAGAACAAGACGATGATTAGTGTTTTAGGGTTATGATCGTCCTAAATCATACATAGCTGCCCAAGGACCAAAATTTAACACTATAAAAGATTTTTGGAGAATGATTTGGCAAGAACGAATTAAAACAATTGTAATGGTCGCAAATTTTGTTGAAAAGGGAAAAGTTAGTTTAGTTTACCTCTCGATCTACCTTATAAATTTGTGTAGCCAGTTTGAATATTTTTGTTATTGACTAATTAGTATTTGCTAAAATGTTTTTTTTTTGTTTTGTTTAGAGAATGTGTGCAGAATACTGGCCTCCAAAGGAGGGTACAACGTTTGAATGTGGTTTGATGCATGTTGATTTGGTAACCGAAGAAAAATATGAATATTACCACAAACGGAAATTCGAGGTACATTACTACGAGTCAACGAGAAGTATACAGCATTTTCAACTCAAGTGGAATTCGGATGATTTTTTATATCCAAATAGTTTTATACCAGTTGTTACCGAGTTGAGAAGAATCAGGCAAAGCAATTCGTATCCAGTTTTAATTCATTCGGGGTAAACAAAAATAATACGTTTTCATAACAAAATTTTATGTCAAATTATTAGTTTAGGAACAGACAGAACTGGAACTTTAATTTTATGTGATTTGGCATTGGAAATGTTGGAAAAGAGAAACAATGTTAATTTTTTCATTTTAACTAACGGTTTAAGAATACAAAGGCGTAATATTATCAGCACACCAGTAAAAGTGTTATAAATCATTAACTATTTTTATTATCATTATTTTTGTAGCAACATTACGTCTTGGCTCATTTAATTGTATCGGAATATTTATTACAAAAAGATTGTCCAGTTAAAAGTGATGGTCAGTCAGTGATGTTTACTAAACAGCAGCTGCACGAACAATTAAAATACATAAAACGGTTATGTAAACAAGACAAAACTATACGATTATGGAAGAAAAATACTAAAAATGTAACGCAAATTCGTGGTTAGTAGTCAATTTTTATTGATCACATAGCTGCAGTCGAAGCTCAATAACTATTTTAGTGGATGGTTATGCGAAACCTTTGAAATATATTGTTATTCCACGACGTACTAAGAATGATTTCTGGAGTCTAGTTACCGACCATGTTATTAATGATTCGGAAGCGAATGATGAATCCATACATTGCATTGTAATGTTAAATAAATGTAAGCGAGGGGTGAGTTACAAAGGTTAAAAAATTATACAAAAAGTAACATAATTTTTGATAAGTTTAAGTTGTGGCCGTGTGTAATAGAATGGAATAAATCCGTGGTTAAAGTAAATTGTTCAAATACTACAACAACTTCACACTACTTTCTATCGGAAATTAGTTTGGAACTCTGCCATGAATACTCTACAGACAATGTAAGCTTAACCGATGATCTTGATCAGACAAACTTAGTAATAATATGTTTATTCATTCTATTGTATTTGTAGGCCCAGTATTCGAAAAATATAATGTTTTACGAAATTCATGAAGACCATAAAATGGCGCCAGATCATATTTTAAATATAATTACAGATGTAGAAAAATTTAAACAAATTGTGGTTTCGTGCAAGTAGGTTTATAATTATTTAGTTTATTTATGTTTATTTTATTTTATTAGTGATGGGATCAGCATGAGTGGCCTTTTTGTTGCTGTATCTCATATTGTGGAAACTTTTCAAATGGAACAGAGGATTGATGTTTGTAATGCTATAAGAACTGTCAGAAGAAGTGGTGTCAATTTTATCAATAGTTCAGTAAGTTTGGAACAAATGTAAAAGCAAATGATATGTTTTCTTCGTTACAGCAAGAGTTGGAATTGGTTTATCAGTGTGCTACATCCTATTTGCAAAATTTGAAAATATATACAGAAATAAATTAAAATACATTATATAATAGGTATACAAGTACTATTTCCACTACTCCAAAAATACCAACATCGACAGCAGTAATAATACTGATAGTCTTTTTAATTATTTATACTGTAAAAAAATTGCGCGAATAGTTACTTATATAAAACTAACTGTTTTTTAATTGCCACGTTATTTTATGCAGTGAGCATTTACGAACCTATCTTCCACTAACCTTTGCAAAATTATAAGGGTGTCATAAAGAACTTCAATGTCCGTATCAACGAATGGCTTATTCATTTGTGGTAACATTTTTACCCTTATACGCCATCTTCTAGTACATGATTTAATTTTTTTGCGTATTTTTTTCTGTGGTGGCAGTGGGTCGTTTTGAATGCTTTGTCTCTTATTTACATTCACATGACCACTTTTGAATCGTACATACGAGGGTGCAAAATCTTGGTCAACTGTTTTTCCTTTTTTTGTATTACATATTATTTTGTATTATTAATAATTCTATTGTATCGATCTCGCCGGGTAGACGGTCGGTCCACAGATTATTTGGGTTCGTCGGGGACTTAGGGTTTGGGAACTTTTGTAGAGAGAGAGGGAGAGAGACAAATAAATAATACTTTATTTGTTAATAATAGTTATTTACCTAACGAGTTTGGAAAGTACAATTGTGCGAATTGTGCGAATTGGGAAATTGCTTTCCAAACAAGTTAGGTACAAGAATCTCACAAAAAATTAATGAAAAAAGTAAATAATTATCATTTTAACGGTAGCGACACCAACTTGTTAAATGGCAAGAAGTGTTAAACTTATTATTAAAAAAAAGATATTTTTTACACTTCGTGACATTGAAACTAAAATTAAATTTTAAATTTAATATACCTACGGCAACGTTGTCTGATAGTCGCGGTAAATCGGAAGTAAAATTACCGTTGGGGGCGCCACTGAGCTAGGTCGAAAACAGTAACCATAAATGGCGGGAAAATGTTTATTCGGATATTTTGAGCGTTGTACGAATTTTGGGGCTTCACAATTATTACATTGCCTATGCGGAATGATTATTGCATCTTTGATGCAAGAAACTTATGTTGACAAATGAGAGATGACGGGGAAAACACGAATAACGAATGACTGTTTGGTTCACTTTCTTTATTGGAAAATTATTACAAAGACATTGAAAAACCTACCTTTTGGCATAATTAACGTTTAAATGTATCAGCAGTTGTTAATCTTTATTGTAGTTTTGCAGATTTACCGCAGCATTTCATGATTTTTTCAGTGGAAAATTCTAACCTAAAATTCATAACACTTCACTAATTTATTGGTTTCTTGAGCCAAACTTTGTGTTCGCTGTGATCCATTACTTATAATCTTTAATTAGACAACTGTTTGATAACACTTTGTAATCAAAATTTAAATATTTTTCACTTTTTATCCACTTTCAAGTTCCAACAATAAACACTTTATACCACGAAAAACCACAGAACCAAAGTGAACGCTAGTATTTACCACCACGTACTTTTAAAGTAATTCTTTCTATTGTAAGTAATTAACACTATACACGCAAAATTGTTGAACAATTCATTAAATGTCAGTTAAATGTGGCATTACGAAAATTTCTTTACTGTTTTCGACATAGTTCAAAAGTCATCACCAGAGAGCGTCTAGTTAATTTTATTTCCGAAAGGCGTGATCGCAAAAAAATTTGAACGGTTTCCTAAGAAATAATTTCCGATGTTGACAAATCAACAAATTTTGAGACCTAGGGCGGACCCATAGAATATAGTAGTTATAGAAAATCAAGTAACACGTAATTCACTGGTCGTCAAAATTTCGATAATAGCGCCATATCTTGGTAGTATGAGGAACTAAAATTGGCGGCAAATTTAAATATTTTATTATTTATACAATTAATTTAATATTATAATTTTTTTACAATTTAAACACACATAACCGATTTTATTGAAAATCGGTTAAATGTGTTTAATTGCAAAATTTTGTTAGTATTATAAATATAAAGAAAAAATAAATACAATGAATGAAAATAATTTATTAATGAATTAACGTTTATAAGAAATAAATGTCGTGTTTGGCTTCCACATTTAATTTGGCAACTTTCTCACCCTCAAAACCGGTTATTTAACATTATTTTGAAACTTAGAAAAAAATTAAAGCACTAAGTAAGTAAATACGGACTCTAATAAGGTACCATTGGAGTTTTGGACATGTGCCCAATTCAATTTTCACAGAAAAGTAGTGCTTTTAATAGTATGTGCAAACATTTCTTGCATGTTTTCGTGTTGGTTGTAGACTCACGTAAATGACTTTACAACAAATTTACTTATATGAACTTATTATGAGTAAGAGGTTTTTCTGATTTTAATGTAAGGACTCCACTTTCGTGGATTCACCAGTCTTGAAACTTAACGGTAAAAAGGAGGGAGTTCAAGATACGTTTTTGTGGCTTTTATACAAATGAATGAATGAACGCGTGTATTAAATAAAAGACACTATGTGCAAGGTAGAAGTCTTAAACGGTGTCCATCATAGATGTCCACTCAAAAAATGAAATTTGGTTTAAATTCTCGAAGTTATTTTTGGTGCCCAAGTCGATTTGTTTCTGGATAACTTTCACAAGTAAAGAGATGCACTGTTTCCAGAATCATGTGTTCCAGCCAGCTAGAAGTTGTTTAATAAACGTTGTAGGTTGCCTTTTAAGTGTATAATAGGTCCATACCAGAGCTGGAGATATGTATTACATAGTATTTTTGGTGGCAAAAAAATCCCGACTTACCAAATTTTAGCCTTCGAAAGTTCAAAACTTAAATGTTTTTGAGATTACTTTAGGAGTAGATAACACCAACAAACGAATTCAAATAAGAATAAAAAGAGAAAACCACGAACACAACACGTAGCAGAATAATTCAAATTGGAAATTGAAACATTTAAAATTGAAAAAACTTTTTGACACCGTTGAATGTAGTGTGACATTGCGCGCCAAAGGTTGCTTAATATTTTGGATTTTTGGATAAATTCGTCGATTTAATTTGAAATCACACTACCAAAAGATGGCATAAGTAGTTTCTATTAACGACCGTGCTACGTACCCCAAATTTACAGAAATCTGCATAGATAACGCACGTGGCGCCGCATGTTGATAGTATGATTTAATAAACCGTTTCTCCTATGCCGCTTGACTAACCCTGGGCGGACCTCAGGTCTTACTTGCCGGTAGTATTGCGAGGTAATATTGGAGATATGTATTTTTTGAGAGGGGAAATACCAGTCTTTGTCTCTTATTCTATGGTTATGTGGGACTCGGTCGAAGTTCGGAGTTAAAGTTGACAATACCCACTAAAACCCCTATGGCGTCAACTGAAGGATTGGAACCACTGAAGACTGAAGCAATAACACCGCGCAGGCTGCTGTCAAAGACATAGCCAAGATATTCAACAACGGAACGATTGCAGTACCTGTAATGATAAGTGATAACACTTATATATCCCATTTCAGTTCATTATAGAATTTTGCAACAGCGCATTTGAATTTTTTGGAGTGAAATGGAGCACAAATTAAGAGTTTCTGATGAGTTTTCTTAGCTCAAAACGTTTCGCTGGGATTTAGTTTAAAACAGAATTTTTTTATTTTACAGAAGCTATCAATTTGTACTTTCCGAAAAATTCAAATGCGCTGTTGCAATTCTACTATGAACTGAAATGGGATACAGCAATTTTTTGTGTGTAAAGGCAAACATTGGTAACTGCGCTTTGTTTATAGCGGCCCTGAATACAAGAGAAACTGAACTGTATGAAATAAGGCACAACGTTGACACCAAAATAAGCAATATTTTTATGTTTTCAGACGGAAAAATCCGATGAATGCATTTTGAAACTTTGAAAGATTCAGGGAGATGGTGAGATTCTTTTATACCCTCAACCAACGTACTTTTACTTGTATAGAGTATATTAAAGTGTCTATCGAGTCGATGATGACATTTTCCGGTTTTAGGGTCGCATTCACTGCAATCTTCGCATTGCTTGCTACACGACGGTCCCCATTTTCCAGCTTCACAAGCTAAACCCAAAAAAACGGAACTGTCATAGAAGAAATAAAAAAAAGACAAGATCACTCACATTTAGAGCACTTTTCTTTTTTGTATCCTGAAGCACAGTAACAGTATGTTTCGTTTACACAAATCTGGTGTTTCTCACACTGTGAAAATTCTTTGCCGAGTACACTTTCACAAGTTATGTTGCAATATGTTCCAAATTTTCCAGAACTACATGGTTCAACTATGTTCCCTTCATATGCTTTTCTTTCAGTCTTGATCAAAGTTTCACAACTGAAATTAGAAGTTTCTTCTGAATTGATTTTGTAGCTAACTGTAAATAGGTACAATGTTCGTAGTCAATTAAATTCAAAACCTGTCAGTCAATTCCTTACCCATATTTGTTTTTTTACACAATTGGAACTCTATCGTCCAATATCCAGAGGATTGGCCATTCATATTTTTTCTGTAAAAAGTTATTTGGTTCTCACGGTTTGGGTCTATTTCGACCTCAGTAGTTTGCCAGTATTCTATCATGTCTGGTTCTTGGGCTGTTGCATGGATTGTTTTCTTTTCTTTATTGGAATATATTTCTAAAGTACAATTTGGACATAAAGACGAATACAAGATCATGCAAGGACTTTCGGTCGGTGGAACTGTTAAAACCGTTGGTTGTTTGCTTGTAGTTTTTGACCATCTAACCAGCCCTGAAATAATTGTCGTTCTAAAGCAAGTAGTTATTAAGAGCAATATGTTACTTACGATCATGATGTATTTTCCAAAACGTTTCGTTCGCACTTTTAAAAACAACGTATTTGGGTTGAAAATTGTTTCGTTTCATTATAGTTTCATTGTTGTGTATTGTGATAATGTTTTTCTCTGTTGATATAATAGTAAAATGATTCCAGTAGTTTTTTTCAATTAGTGGAGTGACTACGCTAGCTTGTTTGTCACTATATACAAATATTTCAAAATTCTTCGGTGTATACACGGATATGGAGACAGATCGGAATAGGTCAAAATGCAAATAGTTGGTTTTGATAAATGGAATTTCTAAAATAGGATGTATTTGTTTTAAAATTTTGTAGGTAACAGTACTTTGGTTTACAAACCTTGCCATCTACTATCTAATATATGAGCCGTAGGTAAATTTCTTGTTTCTCTTTCTTCCCAGTCATCATTAAACCATTTTTTATCTTCTAATAAATTTGACGATGATTCCAATGTTTCAGCTGGAGGATGTATAAAAATGGTTGAATCTTTATTTTCGTCAACGCAGTGAATATGAGTTTGGTTTTGCAATTTGAAAATAGCACCATCAACATAAGTTACGATGAGAAATAGAGGCAGTAATATATTAGGTCTCATTGCAAAATAATTTTTCCAAAAAAAGAAAATTTTTATTTATACTGTAAATATTGTCAGGTGGCTCTTTGGTTTAAAGGCAATTCCTGGCCACTGTGTGGATCCTATGTGTAATTATAATTTTACAATAATAAAATTACTTTATTGTACTTACAGTATTTACAACAATACCACTAAAAACTACTTCGTCTTGACAGATATTTATTTCGAGTACACTTTGAATGTAAAACTACGTTAGTACCTACTCGTATTTGTATTTATATACCTACTTATTATCGGCCAGGTGAATCTGGCCGATATACGAGTAGATTATGTCTTATCTACTCTTTGTAATTAATATCAAATATGATATGAAATATGGTGAAGGTGTCTTTTTGTGCTTTCATAGTTCAAGCTTTACTGAAACCTGCTTATCTTCGGAAACCAAATTCTTTTTCATCAAAATATTAAATGGTGTATACACCTAAAATCAACTAAAGTGTATAGTTTATTGCCTACACATGAAAACAAGTATGGCTTGTAATTATACAAAACAACCTTGATAAAAATTTATCATTCTTTCAACACACTCATTCAGTAGGGTATCTTATAGAAAACAGTGCATAATGGCGTATCGATTATCACCCCTTCTACGAAATTTCATAAAAGTCGGTACAGTGAACTGTAGAACTGTCTCCCAACATTATCCCATCGACGAACATATTTTTGGCCTCACAAACGAGCAAATCCAGGCAAGTTGTTAAGTTACTTCACAACCATTTCTATATCAACTAATCAAAAACGAATACGTCAATAATTGCGAAAAGTTACCTTCTCCAAAACAATTTCTTGCATGACATTCAATAAAATAATTTGTTTTGTTATCAATTCAAAAAATAGGTCAATGAGTTCAACGCACATGTCAAAGGAATTTAAATTTCGCGCTTATTTAAATTTTTTTGCGTTTCCATGACTACAGGGTGATTATACTACAGGTGATTCTTAAATAGGCCGACAAAATTTTGTTGTAATAATAAATTATAAAATAATAATTAAACAAATTAATAATAATAATAATAATAATAGTAATAATATTAATATATATAAATATCATATAATAATAATTAATAATAATAATAATATCAATAATAATAATGTACTTTTGGTTCACTTTCATAAAAACCATTGTGGTGCAAATAAGGTACTCTTGGCATTAGCTTTTATTGTATGAGTTGTCATGGTAACAGCTTCGTCATTTGCACCACAATGGTTTTTATGAAAGTGAACCAAGTATACTTACGAACACATCAGTGGCGTACCCTTTATCTATAACATAAGTATAAAAAAAATCAAAAACAGTTATACAAGGATTTTTTTACTATTCTCTCCAGCACGTACTTATTTGATGCTACCATAGGTAGAACTTTGTCGGTCTATTTAAGAATCACGCTGTATACAGGAAGAATCAGTGGATAGGGATTATTTTTTTTATAGCTTCGAGAGACCGTATTTAATTTTGCACAGAAAGAATTAGCACCGAAGGCGAATGAAATCGATAAAAAAAATGGATTCAGTGACCTGAGGAATTTTTGGAAAAAACTTGGAGATCTCGGGGTTTTAGGTAGGTACTGTGGTGGATATAAGCTGTTTCAAAACTATAAAAATGTTATAAACTTTATTGTTATTATTTTTTTTTATTAAGTGTAAGATAATCATGTATTGGGCGAGTCGAAAAATTGTAACATGTACACCAAAATACGTCTTTCCAAAGAAGGTTGCGTTAAAGTTACAGAATTGATCACATGAGTAAATTGAACCAATTTGATTGGTCTATTCGCGTTGTTAACTTTTAACAACGTGTTAAATTTTAACAGAGCTTTCTACTGGGTGCTCAAAAACTGGCGCACCAACTCAGTGGTACGTTGCAAGTGTATACTAGGGGAAAAATCTTGAAAAAATTTCGATTACGTTTAAAAAAATCTGGAGCTTTAAACTTATTTTCTTAACTTCTTCGGTTTTCATTATTTTACTATTTTTATGTTTCACAGTAATCGTTTCCTAACACAATGATGAATTATTATTTTTAAATTTACTATCAGTCTCTAGCAGTTTTTTTGAATTTAAAAAATAAAAATTCATCACTAAATCAACATTTGTAGATCCGTTTCAAAAATAATTCATTTTTATTGTTGATCAAGTTCTATGCGGTCACGATTGTTAGACAAGGTTGCAAAACATAATAATTGACACTATGTTTGCCTCTAGGGTGTAGTAATAAAATGATATAAAAAATAATACTATTGAATTTTCCAGTCCTTTATGAACTCGTTTACAAATACTTAAAATGACAACTGGTCAAGGATTATCTCCTGAATTAATTTCCAATAATTAATAATATTATAATAGGTATATTTAAAAAATAAAGCAGAAGGAATCTGGTGGAAATAAATAACTAAATATGTATGTGTAAAATTACTTGTACAACGAATAATATGGATTTCCGGTAGTTACTGTTTCACCTTATATTATCTAATCTAAAAATTCAACAACGTATCTAGTTAAACAAATACGGATACCTATTTCCGATTATAAATTGTACATTGAACGTCATTTATAGGAATCACTGTTAACCCCGAATACGGGGGCACAGGTGGCTCTTACACCGACCATGTGGTAATCATGGAAGAGCTTTCCCGAGCTTGCTCTGCCATAGCCCTCAGCTACGGTGCCCATTCCAATCTCTGTGTCAACCAAATCCATCGCAACGGCACAGAATCCCAAAAACAAAAATACCTCCCGAAAGTAAGTACACCTATCATTATCTCCACAACTTTCACGCACTTCTCAGCTTTGTTCCGGGGAGTACATGGGCGCCTTGGCTATGTCCGAGCCCAACTCCGGCTCCGATGTCGTCTCCATGAAGCTCCGTGCTGAAAAAAAGGGCGATTCCTACGTCCTCAACGGCACCAAGTTCTGGATCACGAACGGGCCAGATGCCGACGTTCTAGGTTGGTTAAAAGTTAAATTTATGCGAACTTCGTCTTTATCCTACTTCAAAAAATTTTTAAGATTAATAATAATTTAGCTTATTTTTGTTTTTTTTTATTAATGTTTTATGTACATATTTTCTGGGTTGGATAGTCTGCGGCTAGACTTCACTCTGTAGATTTCTTTGTGTTTTGTTTTCTTAATTAATATTAACTTAGTTGTCTACGCCGTGACCGACCCCAACGCCAAAAAACCCCAACACGGCATTTCGGCTTTCATCATAGAAAAGGGATTCCCAGGGTTCAAAGCGGGCCCCAAATTGGACAAATTGGGAATGAGGGGCTCAAACACCAGCGAACTGATTTTCGAAGACTGTGAAGTGCCAAAGGAGAATTTATTGGGTGCGGAAAATAAAGGGGTTTATGTTTTGATGAGTGGATTAGATTTGGAAAGGCTGGTCTTGGCCGGAGGGCCCTTGGGGATCATGCAAGCCTGCTGTGATATTACTTTTTCGTATGCGCATGTAAGGAAGCAATTTCAGACAAGGATTGGCGAATTCCAGCTCATACAGGTCAGTAATTAAAATTAATGAAAAACATTTAAATTTCTTTAAGTTCTTTAACGAACTCTCAATTTGTGCTTTATTTCACTCCAAAAAATTCAAATGCGCTGTTGCACAACTATAAAAACGGCAATTATTCATGCACTTCAAAAAAATAATAGCTAATGTAATTTGTACTTTCAATGAGAGTTCTAATAAGTAATAAGGTGATAACTATTTTACAATCTATTTTATCTCTTATAATATATATATATATATATATATATATATATATATATATATATATATACAGCGTGCTCAAAAACTGGCGCACCAACTCAGTAGTGTGTGGTAGAGAATTTGTTACATATAAAGGTAAAAATTGTAAAAAAATTATTTGTATTAAAGTTATTGATAAATAATGGATTTTAGATAAATGATATGTGGCAACGTTGTCTAATGTTCATGATCGCAATAGAATTTGAGCAACAATAAAAATAAATTATTTTTGAAACGGTTTCCTAGGAAATAATTCCCAGTGTTAGCACATCTACACATTGTGATTTTTTGGATGAATTTTAAGTTTTTTAAATTAAAAAAACTGCTAAAATCTGATAGTAAATTTAAAAATAATTATTCATCGTTTTGTCACGGAACGATTACCTGGTATGAAACATAAAAACATAAAAAAATAATGAAAACTAAAGAAGTTAACACAATAAGTTTGTAGCTCCAGATTTTTTAAAATATGACTAGGAATTTTTTCAACATTTTTCCCGTAATCTGCACTTGCTTCTCAATAACGTACCACTGAGTTGGTGCGCCAGTTTTTGAGCACTCTGTATATATGTATATATACAGTATATATGTATATATACAGTATATATATATATATATATATTCGTATGACAGAAAAAAAAGGACAATAATACATTGTATATAGAAGAAATCACAAAACTTTTATAGTAGATAACCAAGTTTTAGCTTCTGATAATTCGGTAAAATGCAACTCTTATTCATACATACTTCAAGTTTTTGTTGCTTATTTTTGCAATTAGATTTTGATAAGATTGCGGCACGAATGGTTTTGGAACATGACGAAAGAGTGCTCCAATAGTATGAGTGCCATAATTCTATTTTTATTGTTTGTTTTTGTTCACGTTAACTTATCTAAATTTGTTCAAAGTATTTCCACTTAAGTTTGTTAATTATTCGGGCTTTGGCAACATTTGGCAATAAACAATGTGACGCTGTTGACAGATCAAACACTAGATGACTATGATGACTGATGACACCCAGCCCAGCACTGCCTTCAGTTTACAATGAATAATTTGTGAAACCAAAGTAGAAAAAATTAATTTAAATTTGAACAAATATGTTTTAAGTACTATAATGATAACTACGTATTATATAATTATAATAATAAATGATTTTGCTAATTTGGTGATTTTTCCGTTCGGCTTAGCTATGATTTTAGCTCAAAAAACGCACTTTTAGATATTAAAAAAATTCAAAATTGCACCACTATTATCTATTGAGCTAATTGGGCCATTTTTTATTTTTCCCTATTTGTCAGTATCAGTTGTAGGATTCTTGACTATTTCGCAATAAAAAAAAGTTACGTAATAATTCCACTAAAAAATAATAATTGACAGAATACGCAATTTTGATAAAGTTAATTTCGAAATGAGGTATTAGATTTAGGTAAGAATCGTGTAGTTTCTTAGCGTCTATTCCCTTGTGTAAATTGACGGTTTAAGTCACTCTTTAAACGCTTAAAATTGTTCAAAGAGCTACTTACTCCAGTGAATTAAACTTAAATTACACTAGGAAGTGGCCACAAAGGAAATAAAACTGCTGTAATAAACAAAAACAAAGTAAGGAAAGCAATTGAAAAAATTCTAATTAATTTTTTATCTCTATACCGGCTGTAATTCACCTTAATACCTTAAATTACACAGCTTAATATTTTTTTAATTTTAGGTGCGCATTTATTTTATTGTAAATACGTAAACAAAATTAGATTTTAAATATTTAATTTAATATGCAGGGTAAAATGGCCGACATGTATACCACAATCGGAGCTTGTCGAAGCTACTTGTACAACGTAGCCAAAGCTTGCGACAACAAAAAAGTAAATAGCAAAGACTGCGCCGGAGTAATTTTATACTGTGCTGAGAAAGCGACTCAAATGGCTTTGGATGCAGTCCAAATATTAGGTAAGTGTTTAAGTTGTCAATTTTGTAAATATTATTAATTAAATTATTTATTTAAGGTGGCAACGGTTACATCAATGATTACCCAACTGGAAGACTTCTCCGCGATGCCAAACTGTACGAAATCGGCGCTGGAACATCCGAAATCCGAAGACTGCTCATTGGACGAACGCTCAATTCTGAATACTCATGAAAATTTGTTTAAATAAAGGTTTTATTTGGAAAAAAACTCGCTCATTTTACAGAAATAAGTTTACTTGATATAAATTATGTGGCACAAAAATAACAATCCTTCTATGGTTATAATAACTTAGCAGTTAATGTGAACGTTAAAATACTATAAAATAGTGTACTTACCTACGTATCTGACTAGATTCACTCGTTTAATAAAATTTGAAAATATATAGTACAACGAAACAAAAATCTGGCCGTGGATCGTTGCGACTTGACTCAACACAAGCCGCAAGACATCGACTTAAGCAACATACATCTTAAGCTAAGCTCAAAATAATAAGAAAAAGTATATCATTCAGGTAACACCTGTCAAATTAATCGGATGTTAAAAGGGCTCTACGTATTTGCACGATCAAATTTGATAGATATTTTCCTAAAACTAGATTCGAACATTTCTAAAATATTCGTCGTTTCAGTTCGGGGATCGGGTTTTTTTTTCAGTGATTTAGTAGCTGCTTTCGGGAAGGACGCTCCACATCAGCCTTTTGAACGATCCGCTCTGTTGGATCACCTCAGGGTCGCCGAGAGAGTTGCTGAAGGATGGGTTCTGGTTTACGACGTGATGGGACGATTTCTGAAAAGAAACACCATCTCCAACACCAGACAACAAGACAAACAAACAGATATACGTAAAAGCAAAAATACCACACAATAATAACAAACAAAATTATTAGAAATATAACCAAGAGGTGTTAACAATAAGCAACCCAATATTTTCTTCATATTTTAAATAAAAGATTCAAACAAAAAAAACGATTTAGGGTGGATTTTACAATCGTCAGATAAACCTCGGATAAGTTGTTTTTAGTATAATTACTATGGTTACAATTGTTACAACAATGTATTTTTCAAAATTTATTCCTAGGATAAAGTTGTCTGACGATTGCAAAATCCGCCCAAAACTAACTATTAATCTTTTTATTCTTGTAGATTTTAATAACTATACTTGGTACAGATGTTGTTAAATAAGAAATTTGTTGTTATGACCAGCGCTTCTTAACCTATGTTTTACGGGATCCTAAGGATCTAATTTATGCCAAAAATTTGTTGCTTCAATTTTGAGTTATAAGCATAAATTGCAAAGACGGATTATTTTTTTTAAATAGATGCAAATATTTTGTTCAATTTAGTTTCTTTGTCAACAAAACACGATCCTTTTATTGTGACCTTTAATTTTTATTGATTAATGATTAGATATAAAATGAGTCATACATTGTTGTTTAAAATTAAAAATGTGATAAACAAATTCTTATCAATTTAAAACAATTAAATTTTTTTTAATTTTAATCTCCCAGACTCTAGAACTCGAACTCTTAACTACGGAAAAATCTGTTTTATTAATTGTTTTAATTTTGAGTTAAAAACAAAAAGAAAGGCGGATTATTAAAAAAAAACAAAAAAGTAGGACAGTATTAATTAAATCGATGCAAGGACGTTATTTTTTGGCTCATTTTGGTAATTTAGTGAGATATTGCAAAATTGGCTAATCTATTAAAAAATTAATGTATTTAGAAAAATATTATCACTAATATACGACACTTTCTCATTATCTTCTGCATTTACATTTTTTTACTTATTCTGTTTAACAGCAATCATTCTAAAAAAAGTTTTCTTTATGCACAAATTAGATTTTTTTTATTTAGTAAGAGTGGAACTGGATTAACTCAAGGGACTACAATTTGTTCGTTATAACCTATCGTTCGTTATAACCTATCGTTCGTTCTAACCGAACGACGTATTTATGGAGTAATTTTCAAGAAAAATTAATTCTAAACTTGGAATAGAAATACACGAAATAAAGTATTAAGCTAATTTATAAAAAAAGATACATTTACGCACACAAAAGTACACGTTCATACGTTATAACCTGGTTGTAGACCATTTTTTTGTCTAAATATTTGTTGTAAGTGAGGTTCGTTTGTTCGTTATAACCGAGTTCCAGTGTAATTTAATCTCGCATTTTTTTATTTAACGGCCTTTTTCTGTTGAATTACTCGTAGTTCCTCATATCACCCTCTTTTTTAATGAAATTTGTTTTCGAAATTATGGAAAAATATATGTCTAAGCTTAATTTTTCAAGTTATTTACTTGAATTTAATTTATTTTATAATTTGGTTAATTTAAGAAACATAAGTCAATGCAAAAAGCACAAAAAGAGTTCAAGTTTGTGCTTTTTGGCATATTTCGTTCGGTTAAATTAACTTTTTAACGAGAATTGCAAAATGATGCAATTTCATGCAAAAATATGCTTTCAAATGTGCTGATTTACGTTATTTTATTCAATCTAGCTCTTTTAGAGTATTGTTTATGTTTTTCTGAATTATTAGCAGCCAAATTGGCGGATTTTATACATTTTGATTTTATACATTTATTATAAATTTTGACAGAATTTTTAATTGGACCAGAGAATCACCATAATTAAACTTTTTAACATAATTTTCAAAAAAAGACAAAAACCTAAAAGGTCTGTTAGAAGGAAAATGTAAGAATTCTGTTTTACACAATTTTTCTTGTCGTACACGAAAACAAAAAAAATCAAATTCAAATACAATCTGTGTTTCATAATGAAAACATCTGTAAAAATACTGTTTTCAAGTAATTCTGGATTATTTTTTGCTTTATTACTTTTATTAGACATTTGATTAACGCATGGTACAAAATGGTGGATGCGCCGGGCTATATTAGCCATAAAATGGAGTTGGCAACAATGAATGATTTTGTAAAAAAAAGACTTGTCCTTTTTATATTGTGTAGTAGTACCTATCTATAATTATTATAGGCAACACTAAATTATGTTGTGTGATAATTTATTTTTCAATTTGATAATCACGACTCCAAAAATTCCAACCCTTTGGTGACTCCTCTGTGTCTTTAGAATAGCCAACTTACTTTCGTTATCATCTTTGGAAGCAAACACGTTTTTGTGGTGTTTTTTGTAATAAAACCCGAATTAAAACAGACTCGCACACGTTGCAGCGTTGCAAAAGCAGCAGTGACGTACTTGGCAAGAAGCGGTGCTAATTATTGCTGTTTACCTTGGCCGGGATTGTTTTGTTGGGAGCGTAGATGCGGCTCTGGGGTGGAACGGTCACTTCTTGCACCGTTTCGCCCAACTGCTCCTCTTGAAGGGCTTTGTAGGTCTCACTCTCGGCCGGATTGAACTTGACTTGCTTGCGAATTCTGCAAATCAACAAAAATACGGTTTTTTCCAAGCGCCATTTTCGTCGATGATCTTGAGCTTCAAACGAAATGGAATTTGCTTTCATCGGCAAGTTTTCGTGCAAGTACACAAGATCATGAACATTTGGACTTGGGCCATTTGGGACCGCGGCCAGGTCGATAAAATCATAGTTAGGTGCGCATAATGTTACTTAAATTCAAGGTAACACCAAAACACTTGTGTATTTGTATACACATAATATTTTAAGTAATACTCGTACTCGACGGTATACATTTTTTCAAATGAAACATAAAAGACGGGCTTTGGACCGCAGCCAAATCCCTTATATTTTCAGTTTTATCAGAGAATTAGGTGTCGAAGTGATTATGTGACAGGTCACTGAACCACAAAACTCCAACTACAGAATGAAACTGTGGCTAAAAATTTTTTTTTGTCACATTAACGTACATCAAGTAGGCCGATTGAGAGAAAAACTGTCATATTTAATATTAATAATGACACAAATCTACCATACAGGGTGGCCCAGCCCAGCCCCCGTCTTCTGTAACTAAATTATTGTTAAAATTGGAGTCTTGTTACTTTTTGGATATTATTTATACTCTGAGACATACTTTAAGAAAATATTTTTGATTATTTTTTAATAGCATATGCTATTATTTTTTTGTGCTTATTAGGCTACATTTTTAGCTTCTTACATGTCCCAAAAGTTTTTTCAAATCGGTGAAGAGATTACTGTTAAAGAAATAAAAACCAAAAAATAAAAGAAGAATTAGAAGAATAAAAATATACTATTATGACGTCATCTTTTTTGGGACAATCTGTATAATCAAAAATATATAAAAAAGAAGCTGTACTAGACCCTTTATATATTAATTACGTAGTTAATTTAAATTAATTTTTAACTACCTCAGAAATAGGATACAATTATTTAGTCCAAAGCAAAAATTTTAGGGAAATTTGAGGTTGGATCATGTGATTTTTGCATTGTTACCACACAAAATTTTTGCTCGAATTTTTGATTTTTGTACGATGTCAATTCAGAAATGTTAAGTGTTTATTTTACGATCGCGGTTTATGTGAATTTGATGCTTTCAATCAGGGTGGCACCTGTCCGAAAATAGCCCACCTGACCTTGGCTCCCATGCTCACATTTTTTCGGTATTGCCAACCACATAAACAGTAATTTTGCGCGTCGCTTATTTAATAAAATCAAACTGACCTCCTTTATACGTTCTTCAATATTTTATCGAGTTGGCAGCGTGCCATCCTCTTTAATTTAATTAAATATTCAGGGTGTCCTACAAAACGTGTATCTCATTTTTTTGTGTTGGCAACACTTAATGGGAACACATCAGAAATAGCGCCATTTTTAATAACTTACGGATTTATGCCAGTTTGTTTTTGAATGGTGTCAGCAATGTTTGGCTCGCTGTACAAATTGATCGGGGAGTTGAATTGCTTGTGGACAAGCTAGAACAAATGTCAATCAGAAAATGTGTACAAAAAAAACACAACACACTGAATTAGCACAAATAAATACGCAAGTGTCTTGTCCAATTCTGACACTTTACAAAAACCAAAAAAAAAACACAAAAATAATAACCTGTTTATTCGGATCGCCGGTGGCTAATCTTTCCAAAACTGTGTTGGTAACCTGTTCCAAAGAAAAAATCAGTTTGTTGTAAAAAAATTAAAAAATGGGGTTAGTACATAGAGCGGTTAAAGCACGGTGATCACCTTTTGCTTGATTAAATGTTCGGGATCAAGGTGGTGTGGGGGCGCCCTTACGGCGGGGTTGGGGTGGTGTCGTAGATAACTCTCCGTTGGACCGGGTTCACGCTTCACTTTGGCACCGGGGAGTACCAGAGGGGTGGTACGGTAGGGCTACAACAGAGGGCAGTGTCACAAACAGCGGGAAACACAACAAAAATCGAGTGGCAACACTGAACTCTTCGTCGAGAATTGGTAGTGACATAAATATTACCAACATTACTAACACCTTTGTTGAACTAATCAGATAATCACTACTTTAGCAACAAAATTTGAACGTACCAGAAGTGGACAAAAGACATCCACAAAAATTCGATATTTTATGTTAGGATTACCTTCGGATCTTGAGTGCTAAATTAGAATTTTGTTGTAAGTTACACGGAAAAACGATTTTTTAATTTTATTTTTCTTGGACTCAATATTTTTTGAAAATCTAATTAGTAATAATTACTGATTTATCTCTACAAGGACCATATATTGTTACTATAATAAAAAACTATTTTTACTTTTATTTATGCAAAAATATGCCTTGAATTTTTTAAATTTTGACAATTTTTTTAAGACAAAACACCACAAAAGTATAAGTTTTCTACTCGATTGCGCATTTTTATATTTTTTATATAAGTATTTAAATGCAAAGTATACAAAGTATTTAAATAAACGCTGAATTCTTTGCGATTATTATAATTTTTGAGATGTATGAAGTCACTTTTAAAAGTATCACCCTGTACAAAAATGACGTGTTTTTCACAACTGTAAAAGATATGTTTACCAAAAATTACATCTTATCTATTAAAAAAGGATATTTTTTCATGTTTTGTTTAATCTGGTTATTTTAAAGGTGTTTGTATTTTAGTGAATAGATTAAATTGCATTTTTTTTATAAAAACCTTTGACTTATTTAATTTTTTTTTTCAAGAAACTGTCCATAAAATTATGAAAATAGGAAAATAGAAAAATCCTAGTTTGGTTTTGTAGTTTTTTTGATATAATTTATTTAGTTTTTTTTCAACGAGAATCACTCTAAACTCTAAAAAACTATATTTCTGAATCTGGAGGATTCAATTCCAGAAGTTTTTTTATCATTGAAACCTATGAAATGTACAATAAGTTAAAAAATTCTGTAAGCTTTAGAGATACCATATACATGAACCCCTAAAATTTTGATTAATTTGAATTAATTAATTTTGATTTCAGAACCTAAAAATTGAAAATATCGACATTTTAAATGGAATTTAAAAAACAAAAACACAAGCATTAAAAAGTACTAAAAATTAAAATTATTGCTCTGACTCAAATTTTTAAACCTATATAAATTTTATTTTATAGAAGTAATATAAGTAAGAATTTTTTTCGTAATCGCAATCGCTTTTATTGTAAAAATAAAAAGCACAGAAAAAATGGGAAAAAATAGATCACTTTATTTTGTTGTTTTTTTTTAATGACTGACCTGTTGAATTAGTGAAAGATATTTTCAAAAACGAATTTTCTAAGTTTGTATATTTTTCAACATACTTCGTTTTACGAAACTTATCTTTCAACGAGTATTATTTTCAAAAAACTGGTTCACTTTCTGCAAATATGTACAAGTCTGCTAAACTCTATTTTCTCTACTATATTCTATTCTACTCAATTTTTTTTTGTAAGCATGTGAATTTTTGCACTAGCAAAAATAAAATATTATTTCAGATGACATTTAAAAAAAATAATGAAAAAAATTTTACTAGCATAAAAAATTATTAATTAAATAAAAATAAAAATTTCAAATTGTTAAGGGATAGCAATATTTTAATTAAAAAAAATCACATGCAAACAAAAAACAATAAAGTAATAGCAAACGCTGATTTCTGTGTATATTATTATTAGTTTTCATTTTCTATTATACAGGGAAAATATTTTTAACAAACTCACCTTGTATATCGTTTGGAAGGAGTTAATTTGGCTTATTGTATCTCTTTTTTGGTGAATAAATGAAAGAATTTACAAATTGTATTAACAAAAGCTTCTAGCTTAATTTAATGAACATTTCACTTTTTACAAAAAAACAATAGCTGAATGTTTTTTTTTTAATTAACTTTTAGACTTGTAAAATTTGCCGAAAATCGCAAAATACAGAAAAAAAACGAAATAGTGCGAAATCTTGTGAAATTCCAGAAAAATCCGCACCGACGCAATTCCGGCGCACATCCGCAAGTCGGTTTATTTTCGTAAATTCTAGAACAGATGCGTGACGTCAACACCCATCAAAAATTCGAAAAGATAAAACCGCGACCAAATCTATACCAAAAAGCCCAAACATCCGGCCTAAAAATACGTCGCTCATTTGTAAGAATTAACCCAATTCGAAAATATCAACAGTCGAGAGTGGGCGTCTATTCTAAAATCCTCCGATTTATCAACTGCTTACCCACAACTTGGCGCTTTCATTTGGGGCAAAGTGCTCCCTGGAAGGAGTCCTGGACAAAATCATCCTCGCTAATCACCACTCTTAATGAACACCTGCCTCTGACTGAGTTAAAATTCGCGAAAAACCGCCCCACCATCGATATTTCAGCACTTTCAGTCATGTAAACAACCACGATTTCAGCGAAATTACTCGCACTCGAAAATGATTTTTTTCGCCGGTTTACGGGCCGTTTGCGAAACGGACGATTTATTTGTTAATTGGATTCGAGTAAAACAGGTGGTTCGTTGGGTTGTTTGATGGAGTGATAACACGATTTCGGGGAATATTGCAGTTAATTACTTGAATAACCTCATAGTTTTTGGAAGACGGCCAACTGGGGATTATGAAATACTTGAAGGTAAAAATAAACAAGGCGGAATTTTGCTGATGGGCCATTCACAAAACAGACTATATATACAGGGCGAGTTTGACAAGTACAGTCAAACAAAGTGAAAATGACGCCTCAATAAATCAGCCCCTGCTAGCCACAAGCTGGGTTAGGGTTGCCATTTATTTTGCATTTACAAATGCTAAGATAAATAAAAATGTAATTTTTTAAATAATAAATGGAAAGTCAGCAATTTTTTACGTTTATCTTTATTCATCAGTGTATGAAAATTATAATTTCCACATGATAGTTTAACAAATCGAACATAAACGGATTTGTTTCGATGTCAACTCTGAAAAAAATTTTTGAGTTATTACTACATAAGCGTAAATAAGTCAAAATTATTTAATAACAGTTAGTTCTGAATAATGGCATTTTAAAAATTTCAGGACATAAAAATAGGTAAGTCATTGATTTTTATAAATCATTTAAAATATTTTTGTTTTACATAAAATCAAATTTAAAATAAATAAAGCCTATTTCGTACAAAAATTATATTACTTAATTTAATTTTGGAAAACAGTTTATCTAATCAAATTATTAGATACGTTAATAATAATTTGTCTTTTGTCAATTTCATCTTATTAACGCATTTCTTTAGGAAATGTTTTTTTAATTGTTTACTATCTATTTAAAAAAACAAACATTTTCATTTAATTCTAAAGTGTTACAAATATCAAGAAATAAATTTCAAATAATTTTGCGTTTTTTTCTAGTGAAATTAAATAAATAATTTTGGTTCTATTTTAATCACTGTTGCAAGACCAATAGAAATCTTAGGACCGGATTAAGGAACTAAATTTTAGTTAGCATTTAACTTCACGTTTGTCACTGCAAAATAAATGGCAATTTAATACAAATTAGTTTAATTCTGAAGTTAATTTTAATTTAGTTTTCTGCTCAAAAACTTAAACCACTCGTAGTAGACGCACACGTGGAATTAAACCTTCTTCTCGCAAATATTGTTTAAACCATTTGCATAAAATTAAGTTTAAAATAGAGAAACCCTTATTCAAACAAAAATTATTGATTTTTATAAATCATTTAAAATATTATTCTTTTACATAAAATTAAGTTTAAAATAAATAAAGCCTATTTCGTACATAAATTATGTTACTTAATTTCATTTTGGAAAACAGTTTATCTAATAAAATTATTAGATACGTCAATAATAAGTTTTCTTTTATCAATTTAATCTTTATTGTTTTCTATCTATTTAAAAAACAAGCATTTTCATTTAATTCTAAATTGTTACAAATATCAAGAAATAAATTTTAAATAATTTTGCATTTTTTTCTGGTTAAATTAAATAAATAATTTTGGTTCTATTTTAATGACTGTTACAAGACTAATAGAAATCTTAGGACCGGATTAAGGAACTAAATTTTAGTTCGCATTTAACTTGACGTTTGTCATTGCAAAATAAATGGCAATTTAATACAAATTAGAGTAATTCTGAAGTTAATTTTAATTTAGTTTTCTGCTCAAAAACTTAAACCACACGTACTAGACGCACACGTGGAATTAAACCTTCTTCTCCCAAATATTGTTTAAACCATCAGCATAAAATCAAGTTTAAAATAGAGAAACCCTTATTCAAACAAAAATTATATTAATTAATTTTATAAAAAAAAAAAAATAAAAAATAATGTAGTTATTAATAATGCAAGAACGAAAACACAAGCTTAAAGTTTAGGGCTGTCGGGTCATAGACACCCGAAAACTTTAAGCGTTGTCGCATGAGTGTTATTCAAAATTTTTTTTGTTGAAATAAAACGAGTTTTAAATTAAACTTTTTTAAATTTATTTAAAATTTTAAATTGAAACGTGTTTTAAATTAAATTTAAAACACGCTGCTATCTGAAATGTGTTTTAAAATAGTGTTTATAATCTAGTAGGGTTCAGATATTAAAAAGAACGCTTAAAATGTTACCAACGAAAAAAATTATAATGACTTTTAATGCATAATTCTCTTTAAGAAATGGTTTGTTACATTTTTCACAAAAAAATACAACACTTTTATTTAATTAACTTGACTTTATTAAATTTTCATTTTGCTCCGGAAGAAATTTATCTTTAAACTACGTCTGCTTGCGATTAGAAGGGTCGGCGTCTATAGCAGGGACTGGTTTATTGAGACGTCATTTTCACTTTGTTCGACTGTACATACACACAATATTCGTTCGTTTCTATTTCTAATTCCATCCAAAGTTATTTAAAAAATGTATGGTACTTAAGAAGAATAGATTAAGAGATCTATCGGCACTTTTTAATGTTATTTTATTACGTGGGCCAAAAGTCATTCTAAACAAATAAAAAATTTTCAATTTCGAACAAGTTTGGTTATTTTTGGCCGCGTAAGTGAATTTGTTACTCTAAAACAAAATAAATCTGTCGAAAAAATTTTCGGGAACAGTTTTTTTTTGCCTTTTAATTAAAAATTACCTGGTTGGTGACATGGATGTCCTGTCCGTTGGCGGTGTCCTGCTTCTTGTGGCTGCCATAGTAGACCGGTTCAAAATAGTTGTCGTCGATCGGTGTCAAAGGAGAGGAATAGTAAGGAGTCAGTGCTGATCCTGCTGGACTGTATGGCGAAGGCGTCGAATAGTTTCCTTTGGGTGAAAGATGTGGTGAGACCGATAAGGGGCTGTAATTGTGAGAGCTAGTCCTTGATGATCCTGTGCTGGTGTTGTGTCGAGGATTGTTCTCTCTGAAATCACAAAAAATCATTTTACAAAAATGCAAAATTTAATGATTACTCACTCACCTTTGCACTACCACTCGAATGTTATTGCCAGCGTTTTTAAATAAAGTCTGGGCATCCTGGTGACGAATGTCCCTGGCATCGTAGTTGCCCACTTTGGTGATGATATCACCACGCTGCAGGACCCCGTTTGAGGGTGAGCCGAATCCGACCTAGAACCAAACCAAAAATCGTTTGAAAAATGGCAAAAAATTACGTTTGAGCTAACAATTTAATTGAAGGAAAATTGAAAAAAAGAATTTGTATAGTGTTTAGTGAGAAATTTACATTTTACATGTTTACATTTACTTTATAATAACATATCATAATAACAAATTTTAGTAATCAAGTCATTTTTCTTTAATACTCACTAATAAGTACTAATAACCAATATTTTTGTTTATTGTTTTTAATAGTAGATATTAGCTGTTTCAAATTTACTATTATAAATTACTCATGCACTTCAAAAAAATAATAGTTAATGTAATTTAAAATTAATTTGCAATTTTATCAATCATATTTAAAAAAATAATTCGGTACAATCCGGCGTTGGAGTTTTTAAAGCTAATACACTTCCTTATCTTTCTGGTACTACAAAGTAATATAAAAAAGTAAAATTAAAAAAAATTATGTCAAATTTATCAAAGTATTGCAATGACGAAATTCAGCTAGTACAAGGTAAAGGTTTTGTTTATATCATTATTATCAGTTGTTATTGTTAGATAATGTAGTTTAAAATTATTTTACCAAACAATGCGTAATTCTGGAGCAGATATTTCGCAAAAAAGTATTCGGCATCAATATTGTGATCACTGATCATATTCATTTCATAATGAATGATTTTATAGTGAATGAATGAATTTTTTACTACTAAATAATTCGAATTATGAGACAACAGTTAAATTATTCTTTTAAAATTAATTCTCAATGTGCCACAAATTATGAATAAATTTATATTTTTTTAATTTTTTTTCTTAATTTTTTGAATATTTCTCATTTAAAACAAGTAAAAATTACTTCATTATTCAGGGCTAATAAAATTATAAATATTTCTATTCTATGGCGTCAGAATGTAGCATTTAGGAAAAATAAAAAACCACTGTTCTAGAATTTTTTTTTAAAATGAACCATATAAATGTTAATTTTCTGCTTAAATATTTAATACTTTAAGTTTGAGCTTCAGTTTCTGTCCACTCTTGAAATAGTTTAAAAAATAGCACCTCCTTTTTTCCTTTTTAATACATCAACGTTTTAAACATAAATAGCCTCATTTAAAATTACAAAAATGTCGTTTAAATATTAAAAATCTCAATTTGTGACTAAAATGAACTTTCATCTCATCAATGACACCCAGAAATCCCGAAATCTGTAAACCCTTATTTATAAAAAATGGGAGAATAAAATTTTAAAAACTGATATGTAGATAATTATGGAAGCTAATATATCAAAGGTATAATTTCTCAAATCGTAGAATCGTAAATTTTGAATTCTAGAACTCAAAAATAGTAAAACACATACTAAAAAATCTATCGGGTTACTGAAATGGATGGTGAAAAAAATATATATTGCCGACACTGGAATATTATTATCACCCTTGGTCATATGCTACATCAAGCTTATAAATTTGTGGTTCTAAAACTAAAAAAACTAAACTTGGAATTTTAAATCATAATTACGATTAAAATAAAAAAACATGACATGCTTACACCTACTGGTTTAGAAACTAACTAAATTTATGTGCATCCAATAGACCAAAGAACATAAACATTTAAAATGTCTTTTGGAGAGGTGGTTGTATTGTAATAAAATTTTGCGAGAAAATTAATACCAAAAATGATTAAAGTTAAAAAAGCGTTGAAGAAAGTATGAAATAATTGATAGTGGCTTGTAACTTTAAAATTAAACCCTTGCCACATGATATATGCTTTTTAAATTTTATTTAAATAAATACATAGAATAATATGTAACACTTAACGTCTGGAAACCTTGAAAAAAAAATTATTTTTTATTTTATCTCAATCACTATTTCGCTTTTTACTTAAAGAAGTTAAAATACATTCACTAATTGTGACCTATGTAAAGTTGATTTGTTTTTCCATCTTTACATACGACTCTATGTTTTCTAAAGCGCGTGCAAGCTTAATTGGCGCAGTCAGTAGGGTGGTCCAGTCACGTTGTTAACTTTTAACAACGTGTGAAATTTTAATGGAGCTTTCTATAAACCGGTCCTTAATGTTTAATTTGCCACTTTCTTTCAAGACACTAACAAGGCGCCAATGAAAAATTTTTTTAACTGTTTTTTTTTGACTCAATTAAAATATTTTTTTTTAAATCTCATTCTGGAAGCAAAATTATAACGCTACTTGTCGTCAAATGGGCCATGGTAACTTAGAGGTCATACATTTCTATAAAAAATGTGGGGGTCAGGTCAGGTCAAGTCACCCTTCCTGTTTGCTGTTTTTATTTATAGACAATCATGAAATTTTCAAGGCATTACAGCGCTTTTGGCAGGAACACAATCTCAAAAATTGTCCCGAAATATAATCCTCGGTTTTGTATCGAAAGCCCAGTCACAACAAGTCACCTTGTACTCTTACCCTGGTGACAATCAGCGGCATCTTGACATCGGCACCACCCACCAAACTGAATCCCCATTGCTCAGTGGGGGAATCCCTCCGCAAGTTGAGCACAATTTGATGCGTTTTACCCATAGATCACGATTCAAAGCCCACCAACCAACCACTAAAGCCACCAAACGAGTTGCTCTCTGTGTTTACGACTCACGATTTGTTGTTACCGAAAATAAATTGGAACAAGCGAACAAAAACTATAATTAGACATTAACAATAAATCCTGGCCGAGATCTAGCACTTAATCGAGCAACGATTTTCAGGGTGTCTTTTTTTTTCGGTCACTCAACAGGTTTCGGATAACTGACAGAATTGGCTTAGCTGGGATAGAACTTCGCTTGGGAATAGCCCCCCTACCCTGCATTGCTGAGTGATGCAGAAATAGATCCAAGACGCTTTTGCGTTGTGGTTTGCGAGGAGGAAGACAGCAGGGGGCGCCGGTTTCAACAAATGCAATTTTTGATGCAGGAAGGAATTTAGCCTCGAGCCAAATGTCACGCCTTGACGGCTCTCCAGAAAAGAATCAATTCTAAATTACATTACAAGCTATTTTAGCAATTTGAATTTAAAGTGTGAAAAATCCCCGTCAGTGGCACTGTTGCCAACCGAAAGCGTCATTCATGATCACCCGGTATAGCAGAGAATAGATTTGAACTCATTCAACTTTAAATAGGTACAAATGACACACTCAAATCCCAAATAATTTGAAAACTGTTTCACCCGCCTAAAGTAAACAATGATTGTTGCGTCTCCTCGACATTAACGCTATTTTTAAACGGTATGTGGAACGAAAAGCAGAATCGCACATTCATTCGCATATTTATTGCAGTTTTAAATCAAAAAACATCTGTCGATTTGTTATTTTTGAAAACAGACACGAATAAAAAGAAAAACAAAGTCTAGATCAAAAACATCTTTGGTAATAACACGTACAACGTCTAAACAAAGTTGAAACTTTGCGACTGATTTCCAGTTAAAAGTTTTTCAATTTGTTATACAGTGTGTATACAAAATAGCGCATGAGCTCTTTGGTGCAGTCACGATGAAAAAGAATGACTCTCCTAAAAGCGCAGCCGATGTGATACAGTTAATGTACAGTTTGCCTAGTTTATGAACTAGAAAGACAGATTTGAATCGGATTTTTGCTATTCAGCTTCCAGCCCATTTGGTAGAGTTTTTTTTATCGTGACTGTACGTTATAGAAAACGTCCCAGGAAACCTCAAAAATATCTAATAAAAAATACATCACCTTTTTTTACAAATTCATAGACAAAAATTATTTTATTTATTTTATTTTTCTCTCAATGCGTGTGAATTATCCCAAAAGTTTTCAACAATTCCTTGTAATAAATATTAATTAATTAAAAACGTCAATACAGACTGGACTAAAAGTAACGCACAATATTATATTTTTGTTTTGTTATTTTTCATGAAAATCCTCAGGCAAGTCGATTTTTTTTGCTACACTTTGATACTATAATGGCATTTCTGAAGTCATTAATATTTTTTTTAGTTCATTTTTGATTAGTGTTTTAGTGTTTTCTCGTACGTACAAAGAATTTAAAAAAAATAAGCAACAATTTTTTTCCAAAAAAAGGAGAAAATAAAATAAAAAATTATAAAAGCTATTGAGAGTATTATACAAAGAGCTTTGCTTTGTCTTTTCGTGCTATATAGCTTTATAATTTTATAAGAGATGATTCTTTTTTGTTTACTGTTTTGTGCTTAAAATTATAAGAAACAATTACCGCTTAAGAATACGTCAATAACAAGAAGATAAAGCCCGTTATGTTTAACTGTCAATATTTTTTTTATTTTTTAAATTTTATATTTTAATTTTAATTTAATTTTTTTTATATAGAGTGTTTCACATAACCTTACGAGGCATGTGCTTAATGTACGCACCCAAACATACAAAAGTCACAAGACACTAGATATAAAAAATTAACATATTATATAATTATTTCATTTTTGGAAACCGATGACAGTAGTTATCAAACTAATCACTGTTTCTTTGATAATCATGAAGTGCTATTTTTTTAAACAGTTGTCATGTGTTCTTATCAAGTGACGCAATTAATATGAATCTAATTTATCTATCTTAGTCACTAACTATCCAAAAACGTTGAAATGTTTTGAAGGGGTGAACAAATTAGAGACTACCCAAATTTTCAAAATTTGTTTTCAAGTTTGTATTGGAATATGTATTCTTGGATTTCTTTTACAGGCGCAGGTCTCGTAAAAATATGTGAAACACTCTCTATTTTTGTTGTTACTACCTGAAAGGTAAAGATAAAGATGTGTATTATCCAAAACAGTGAACAAAAATGTCGGTTGTCATTAAAAAAATATAAATGACGACACAACTCAAAAACTAAAGACATTATAAATATCAGAATATAATGTCAAAAGGTAGCATTAGAAAAAATAAAATCGAAGAAAAAATATATTCAAAAATTCATTGATCGTAATTCTGTGATTTCCAGTGTCATCTATAACAAAAAATACTTCAGAAAAAATTGTTGGTAGCCTCAAAATTATTTAAATATTTAATTTTTTATTTACCTATTTTCTGGGGTTGGTGACAACGATTTTTTTCCACAAAACAAAATGTAATTCGCTTTTTTTAGAATGCCATAAGAAATATATACCAGGAGACTATTAAACATTGTGATTCTTGTCGTCAAGTTGGCAACAAATTTGAAATCTTAATTTAGGAACTTTTGAATATAAATGTAAAAATTTTATACCCATTGGTATAAAATTGGTACGACATGAACAAACTAGCAGGGAGGCCAATAATTTAGTGGTGCCAATAGATTTTTTTGCCTCAAACAATAAAATTCATCCAGTATAACAATTTTTTGCAACGATTTAATAATAAATAATTTTTTAATTAAGAAGGTTAGTAGGTAATTCATTTAAATTTGAAAGAATTGTATAAAAAGTTTCAAAATGCATAGAGAGTAAAATAAAACGCTGAATGCTCTAGATATAAAGGAAAAAACAAAAAAACTAGTTTTATGATAATTGTTAGGTAAAACTTGAAATTAAAAAAGTGTTTTTAAGCCAACAAAGGTCATTGGAATTTGAAAAAAAAGTCTTGTAGAAAAAAACAACACTTTTTATTTAAAAAATCTCTATTCCTGGCCTACAGAGGCCGAATTTCCGATTACATCACAGAACATTATAAGAGCACACTTATTTATAGCAAAAAAATCGAAAATATCTGCAGGAATTGGCACGGTTTTGGTCTAAAATTACGAAAACAATGGAGGTCATTGTCGATAGTGGCCTTTTGGCCACAAGTTGCAAAATGAAACAAACTGTTAGCTACCTGTTAGCAGCGCCACACTTGAACCGACTGAACCACCTGTTAGTGCAATAATAAATTCAGAAAGCATCACCATCTGACTCACTTTCTTTTTCTTCTGACCAGACGACCTCCATTGCCAGAAAGAGGGCCTCTGGTACGACATCGTTTTTATACGCCTGGCAAAATACTGTCCTGATTTTTGAGCAATTAGAGACATTTTTGATGGTGGGGGAGTGAATCCGGGCGCTCATTTTATATTTAGTTGGTTTTATTGTAACAACAGCTGTTTGGCAGATCATGAGTCAAAAACAAAATGTCACTCAAAATCTTCTTCGGGCCGTATGAGGCCCACGGAGTCATCAGGCACAAGACGCAGAAGTTGTACGGACTTTTGAGTAAAAGCCCAACTTTGGTGAAAAAAATTTGAAACTGTTTTTCAGCAAAGCTCAGCGAGCTTGGATACGAGCTGGAGCTTATTGCTACCAATCGACTCAACAATCTCACGATTCATTTGAGGGACAAGCAGATCTATCGCTGCGATTTGCGCTATTTGATGTTTAATATTGATTATGAGGACGATCCCGTGTGCCAAAATATCGTCAAAAGTGTGGAAGAAACCAGAGCTTTGTTTGACGCCGAACAAAATCTAGCTACGTTTGATACCCTTAAAAAGAATTACAAGGGGGATACCCGGGATTTGCTGGCCGAAGATGTGGATCTTATGTTTGAAATACCGCACACTTATGAGGAATTTAAAATCAGGAGCACCAAAAAGGCCAGTGTGGTCCGATCTCTTGATCGCTCACTGTAGCACTTTTTTATTGAAAACACATAATTTGTTACTAGCTTTTGTACATTTTGAATGAAATACATTTTTCGTGTCCGTATAACATTACCCCGATCCTTGCGGTGGATTATCTTTGTTATTAACCAATCTGAAGAGATTACAAAGTTTTAATAAGTTCTGTAAACAGGATTTAATATTTTTGGAAGATGTGTTCATCACAAATATAACAAATATAATAAAAACTGTTTCCTCTGTGTAAACAAAGTCTCAGAATCGGAAACATCGGAAGTAAAAAAAAATAATAAAAAACCCAAAAAAATGTACACAATGTAATAGTACTATTCGAAAACAAGAGCAGTTAAAAATATAAACAATCACCAAAACGTATGGATACGATTAAATTTTATAAAAACCATTCATCAAAACTTAATGAAATTTGGTAAATGCTTAAGATTGTTTAAATTCTATCGTTTCAGGTGTTTATCAAATTTTTATCTCTATTTCGTAGGATACAAGGCTAACTTAAATGGGAAGAAGGGTCAAATTCAATATTTTTTCTAAGTCCTATTAAAAAAAATTAAAACTAATAAAATTTTGAAAAATGTAAAATTTTGTTAGCTTTGGCTATGTTGTCTTTATCTGTAGTTAGTTCTTTACCGCTTGAACATTGACCAAAAGTAAAAGTTAAGAATAATTGTTATATTAACACTTTTAATCGAAAAAACATATTTTAATAAAAAAAGTTTAGACACGAAATACACGATTTTAATGTTACAAAAAATAATAATGTTACAAATAATGTTACAAAAGATGTTCAAAATAATTTTCATTGACTTCTTGGCTTTCTGTAACCATGACCAATCAACATGAGGATTTCTATGGACTCAATTTCATTGTTATCATTGTTAAACTAATTATTCCACACAAGTTTAATTTTTGGCTAATACATGTATAAGTAACAGATCACTAATAGCAGTATTTTCAAAACTAACTTAGTTTTACTTTTCCAGAAATCCAGAATATATTTTCTTAATTTTAATTTTATTTTAAATAAACAATAAAGGTGGGTATATGTTACATCACTGAATTCAGAAAAAATACTCTTTTAATAAATATTAATTTTGACTCTTTGTGTCATTAAAAAAATCAAGTTAGCCTTGTATTTTCAAAATAAATGACGATAGAAATTTGAAAAAGATATCAGACAATAGAGTTAAAACACTTTTAACTGTTTCTGTTTTTTAATAATAATTTACGTCTATATTAATTTTTTGTATTAACTAACTATTATGTGTTGTTATCATTTTTGGTATTATTATTAATTGTTAATTATTGACAGTTTTTTGTGTAACTTTTAGAATGAACACTTAAAAATAAATGAATCATACAAATCTTTTTATTTCCTACCTTGCAAGAATACATTATTTTTTTATTATTATTGTTGTTATCTTGTTATCTCTTCAATGTCTAAGTATAAGTCCGTCAATAATATTAAACATTAAAAAGATAACAAGATAACAACAATAATAATAAAAAAATAATGTATTCTTGCAAGGTAGGAAAGTATTTATTATTATTAAATAACAAGAAAAATAATGTTCTTATGCAACCAATTATACAAACAGCGGCCAAGTACATTAACACCTTCCGCAAGTAAAATTCAAGCGAAGTGTATTTTACCACACAGATAATTGATTTCTCACATAATAATTGTGCCGATTTTTATTTGATTAAAATACAATTAATGAAAAATATACATTTTTGACCAGATTTTATTATTTTGATTCTAGCGCGTTGCACGCCGTAAATGTAGACATTAATACTTGCAAAAAACATGACTCTCTTGTGAATAAATTGGGACAGTTTCCATCGATTTCTCGTCTTTTTTGTGTTGAATTTTCTCGAAATTTAAAAAGTCCGCGCGCATGCGCTTTAATTGTGCAGTTGAACCTTTTTAATCGACTAAAATAAAAGGGTTTCGCTTTAATATTCCTTATCAATTTTCTCCCATTGTCCCAATTTTTGTGTTTTTCTTTTAGTTATTCGTCCAATATGAGAAACATTACCTAAAAGGGGGGTTGAATTCAAAGAAAAACTGACGGAGTGAGATGCACCAAAAAGAAAGACAGACTCATCATTTTATGAATTAGCGTAAGGCCGTAGTTTTTATTAAGCATTTTGATTGGACCATTTGAGGTCGGCCATTAAAACTACGTTGAAAACCAATCACTTTTTAGATTTTTTGATTCATTGACAATTATATTTTTGGATTTGATTGGTCCATTTAAGGTCGGCCATTAAAATTAAGTTATAAACCAATCAATTTGATTTTTGGACTCATTCAGTAATTTAATGAATGGTTAATTTAAATTTGAAAACAATCAATAAATAAACCTTGTTTTTGTGAAAAAATTAGCAGTAGCTCATATCAGTTGCCACAAATTTTGGTTATTTATTAGTTTTGTACTTAAAAATTTCATTAAAGAATTACATTTTTGTTGAAGACCTTTATTGATTTTCGATTTACCTACGGCTGCCCTTTGAACGCATAATTATTATAAATTATAAAGTCGCGCACACTGGGTACCAATGCTATAAATTTTCTGTAATTTACTGCAAATGCGCTTATAAAGTTCTAAGTTCTTTTTCCTTTGTCAAATGCACTGCAGGCCTGTTACCAGACACCTTTATATGAATTGATGGCATTTTCTGGTAAAAAACTGGAAAATGATTGTTAAGCAATCCTGAATATTGCGTCTAAATTTCAACGGTGACATTTTTATGACCTCTGCTTTTATACTTGTCTCCACATTTACAAAAACTGTTATCGGTAGTCATTTGCCCCTGCTTCTGTGATTTCATCTCTAAAATTTTTGTAAAGGTTTTTTGCTCCGTTTAGTAAGTGTTGTAAAATATGTTCTCCATAATTTTTACTCAGTTCCCCTGCATTATTTTAATAAAATCTCTGAATCCCCAATCAAGCAAGTTCTGAAAAATTGGTTTCTAAAACTGCCCCTTAATTACTTATCCTAATTATTAATGGGTAGACCTTTATCGATGTTAATTTTAAATAGCTCAAAAATTAAACATATGGCAACAATAAAAAGGCCATTTCAAGGAATATTTTAGGAATCCAATAAGTTTTTTTGGAAAAAAAACGCTTTCAAAACTTCGAGATACTTTATTTGCTATTCGCATGAACACTAACAGTCTTAAAAACAATCCTTGGTAAAATAAGTCTGCTTCGGCTTAAATATCTAGCAAGGCGGGTCTTGTCTCTTTGGCACACTTCAAGACCGACTGCATAAACTTGATAAAACCCGTATCTTTTGGTTTTTCGAGCCCTCTAAGTAAGCGATTCTTCATAACGGCGATAAACTCCTTATTGCTCAACTGCCCATCCACTGCAAGAAACCAATCAAATCAAACCCCTCTAGTCACAACTTCGTGACTACAAAGGAATCCCAACACCTGACTAAAAATAAACATAAAACCTAACGTAAAATTATTCTATTAGTCAGGTGAAGGAATTAATAACCCGTGCTCGAAACTCACAATTCTCATCGAAAATGGTAAAAACGACATGAATCACATGGTCACTGAGATCCACATGGGCCACCGTCTTGGCCACGTGCTTCAACGTTGCTTGGTCGATGGAGGCCCCCGCGATATGGTAGAAAGTTAAAGCTGTGTCAACATCGTTAATATTATTCAAAAAATGGAAGAAATTCAAATAGTCTTGCTTGGAAATGCCTTGGCCGTGATCCCTAAAACTGGACAAATCCACTGTGAAGAGAAAATCACTATTGAAGCAACTAACGTTTTTTTGACTCGCTTCAACATGCGGGATTTCTTCTTTTGGGGGTAGCCGGCGTACGCGAGGAGGAGTTCCGTGAAGTCAGCTTCGCTGATGTTCCCGTTTTCGTCCGGGTTCTTGCGCAAAAACTCCAAACTCAAAATTTCCTTCTGGAGTTTCTCCTGGAAGTCGAGGAACTTCTCGATGGTGAGTTTGCCCTTGAGGTTCGGGCCGAAGAAGTACGTCGTAAGGGCCGAATTCACGCCCTAAATTTCGTTACTTGTAATTATTTTTTATACAAGACACGGAAATAATTCAGTTGTGTGAAAAATTCAATTTGTTTCATAGCATACTTAACACGTACTAAGAAATACACTTTTAAACAAAAGGTGTGTTAAGCTTTCTTTACTACTTTATCTAAACTTGTTAACAAATCATTTTGTTCTTGATCGATTCTTTTCTTTTTTTTGCTATAGAAAAAAAGCATAATTTCAGGCTTAATTTTTTCTTACTTTGAATGTGTTTCCTGTGTTGGCGTGGTCGCGATGTCTTGATCCTATACTCGTCTGTTGTCTGATCAAAGTGGCCACTTTTTCGAACTCTTCACAGTCTACGTCACCATCGCCGTTCAGATCAAACATTCGAAACGCAATCTCGAAGTGACGTCGCGAAGCTACATTTTAAATTTCGAAAAACAACTTGTAATGAAATGAACATTATTGTAAAAAGTTTGGTAAGCAAAAGTAGGTTTTAAGAACAGTACAAAACTATTTCTGTCGATATTCCTATGTTTAGCATGTGATTATAATATCCAACAGTCAAAAAAAGCAATAGTTTGAAAATACCAGAAAATACATACACTTCAAAATAAATAATATACGAGTAGTATTATTTTAAACATTTTGAAAAAATAGTCCTATAAACGATTTATATTTTAATATTATTAAACCATTTTGTTGTAACACCAAAAATTTGTGAACATTTATTCAGTCCAATAATGAGATAAGTCCATCAGTCGGTTTTTCTCTACAAGTCTACAAACAAATACTAATTACAAAGTAATATAGAAAATATATAAATTAAACCTGCCATTTCATCTTAAGTATTATCCATAAATTTGAAGACAATATTTTTAAAGGAGTGGTTTTTATTTACCAAAAATCCTAAAATAGTGGTTCGTTCTGGCTCTTGAGTTTAAGAATGTTTTCATTTAAAAACAAGAATTAAAAAAATATAATGTTTACGTCTTTCTTAGAGGCAACTATAAAAATTTCATTAATTTATGATCACCTTCTGATGCAGGAAGTATAACAACAGATAAAAAACTTTTAAGGGTTGCTACCCCGAATATCTCGTCCGCTAGGAAGCTCACTTTAGTAAGATTATTTATTTACACTAAATACAATCTTATTACATTTATTAACCCTTCTTATTACAAGCTTCTAGACTATAACTTATGTGGAAGTAAGGTTTTAGAAAAAAAAAAAAGAAAAAAAAGGCAGTAGATTAGATGGAAGATTATTTAATTAAAAAAAAAAAACTTATGTCCATGTCTTAGTTCTAACAAAATCAAAGAAATTCTGTACTGTTTTCCTCCAATCGGTGTTTAATAGTAATATTTTTTTTTTAATAATTGGTGTATAGTTTATGTTGTCTTTCACTCATTACCTAAAAACCAGGTCCATCCAACATGAAACAGATTTACAAAAAGATTTACATAAAATGTCCTGTAACCTGGCCCTAGATTTTTCGCTTATTTAATTTATAGTTATTTTCGTATTATCACTCCTATTCACGTTTAGCTTTCATCTTAGTTTTTATTTTTCGTTTTATATGTTTTCAGTATGAAGTAAATAGGATCAATTATTTATTTTATCAATTCTTTAATACTTGGTATCTGATTATTACTGACACTAAAATTCCGTAAAGTGTACTGTCCATAAAATTAAAATAGTGCTCTTTTAATTTGTATAGACTTTACTTACTCGACAAGACGGTCAAAAGGAAGATATAATCAGAGAACGTGATAAGTCCCGCACTCCCTAGCTTGTAGAAAATGCTGTCCTCATCCAAAGTGAGCTCCAATTTTTGTTGGACAGTCTAAGAAAAACAATACACAATCATTTCTCATTTCTTTACTGAAAAAAAAACGAGGAGCAATTGAATGAATTTTAATCGGCAGTATTATTTCTACCACAAAAACATCATGCCTACTCTTACAAAAATTTCCAAAAATTCTAAACATGCAAAATTTTTCCAACTGCCATGCTTTAGTGTTTGCTAAAAAAAACTGATCCACTTAATAAGGATTAATTAATTACCTGAAAATCGTGCTGAAAAACAGGTAAATAATTACAAGGATGTATAATTACAGAGTCACGAAGATATATTTTCAAGGAAGTTAGACAAGATATGGAGACTTTGTGCTACTTACTTTAGGGTCGTAGCGTCGGTACTGATCGAGGCCCAGACCTAAAAATACAAAACTTCTTAAGCCCCCCCAAACAAACAACAGATTTTTTTATACAATTTGAACGACTAATGGCCTAAGTTTGATTATTAACGTTCAAAAATCGAAAAACAAAACATAAATCTGAGCATTTATTATAAAATTATGGATATTTAAAAATTAGGATACGAAACGAAGTACAAATAAAACGTTCCCGTCCTCGATAGTTCCGTTAATGACGCCAGAGAGCGCAGTTGTTCCATTACCATCAAAGTTTTCAAAGCAATAAATTTAGAAAAGTGGTTGTATTAGTATTTCGGATTACGGTTAGCACATAGCAAACAAAAAAATACAGGCGTTCAAAAAAGCACAAGCGACGGATTTGCTTCATTTAATTAAATTTAAACCGTTGAAGATAGAAATATGGTGTCGCGGACTTTTTTGTAGAAAATTTAATTCTCTACAACTTTCTTCATAACATTTTTCTTGTACCTTTAATCAATCGTAATGTTTTGAAAAATACAAAACGAAGCGCATAATTTAAATATTTTTTTCTTATGTTTCTCATGAAACTTTTTCTCGTCAGTTTTTCTCAGGCTGTTAAGAATGTAATGCTCATGTTCTGCATTTTTTCCAAGTAATTAATGAATTGGTTGGATTTAAATTCATTTATAACGATATAACGCTCGAAGCGCCCTCATTTTTTCACTACCGTACTATTTTTTTGGGTTCAGAAAATTCGGCGATTTTGTATCTCGTTTCGTCTCTTAATTTATAATTCTCCGTATAAAAAACTGGGATTACTAGGTGGAGACCTAATTGCATTGGATTTATCAGAAAAAAAAGGTGGTCACAAAAAATATAATTCGAATTTATTTTTTATTAAGTAGAATAAACGAGCTAATGTAAAACTAATACTACTAAGCAATCACCACCACTTAGCTAAAAAGTTACGGCATTTAATTAGGTTTGTTAGGTAAATTCTAAGCGAATTAAATAAAAACTGCAAGCAATTTACGAGGAAAGTGACCAAGCTCCTAGAGGTGGAAGGACAAACAGAGCCTAGAAGAGCCCCACTAACCGTCCGGCTGCTTGAGCCCCGGCGTCATAGATCGCAAAAAGTCGTCGGGTGTCATGTAAATCTCATGCTGATCGACCGTCGGCCCTTGGACTTGGAGTGTGGCGAAATATCGAAAAACTTTATCAGGAGTAGAATAGTGCCGGATGCGGTTCTCGTATTCAATTATCTGTCAAGCCATGCAAAAAATTAGTTTGAAAAAAACCGTGTTAATTATCATCGAGGCGTTAGTTCCAACACCAAGCAATTGCGTAAATCAGCCGCTTTTTACCATCAGGCTGTCTCATTCCGGGCGTCATCGCGCGGAGAAAATCATCCGGAGTCATGTAAACCTCGCTGCCTTCGGGGGTTATCAACCGGACTGTAGCGAAATACCGGAAAATTTTGTCTGGTGTGGAATAAGCTCGCATACGATTTTCGTATTCTATTATCTGATAATTTCATTAAACGGGACTGAGGAGAGCGGAATGGCTTACTTTGCGGTCGCGGAAACCGATCTTCTCCTTGCGGTGTTTCTTCTTTTTCGACTCATCTTCAGATTCGGATTGCTCAACGTCGGAGCTTTCGCCGATTGTTTCGCTTTGTGCCTTCACTGGGGGAAATAAAGTGCGGCGGACCCTACAAAACATTACCTTAAACACAGTAACATGAAATTTTTTACCATACCATCTGTAATCGACTGTTGCAAGGAACATAAGTCCAAAAATTAAGCCATACCACAATTTTGTTACGGTTGGGGTTTTCTTGGGCTTGTGACCGAAATTCTTATAGAAACGTTTCTGTTGCACCGGAGTCGGGTCACAGTGAGTTATAGGAGCTAGTTTTAAACAGTTTGTGGGTTTTAAATAGTTGAAATGGGAGAGGTTATGCGACCTCACACCGAATTGGACAAGTCGCGCAAACATTTCGCCAATCCACTACACAACATTTACATGCTCAATTATTTAGAAAATGTCGATTTTCACATCAAAATCGGCTAAAACTTTTATTATTTTTATTTTTTAATAATATGACGTTTCGATGACTTTTTTTTGACGTATGCAGCCATATAGCCATTCTACTACGTTGCCAAATATAGAATAAAAAATAAATTATTAGGAGTGCGATAAACATGAATAATTTTTTGAACTGTTTTTCAGTTTTAGTCATTTTCAGAATTGATAAGGTAGTAACCAATTAAATACATTTTTTTGCTGAACAATTAAGATCTGCGTTCGCATTTTATGTAATTGAGGTCATATTATTTAATGTTTGTATTCTTCTGAAGTGTCTTTTGCTTAAACATTTCCTTGTTAACAATCATCTACAAATGTCTAAAGTCAAATCTGGGTGCAAGTTAATAAATATTATAATTTCTAACGTTAGAAGGGTGTAGCTTGGTGTAAAATGTTTCGCGAACAAAGCTTTTGTGTTAATATGGCAACGTTGACTGTTGAGAAATGTCACTTTACTCTCGACTGTGTGTGTGACAAGTTGATAAGTTTGTTTAATAATAAGCTCAAAATTGCTTATTTATTGTTGTATTTGAGTTTTTATACCTTTATTTGTGTAAACTTTGTGATTTAATTTGTAAAAAAAAGTATCCTTAGACTTTGTAGTGTAGTCGTTTCTTACTCCATTTTTTATTTACATTACCGTAATCTTGAAATATCGTGAACTGGAACCAATTGTTTAGTGCTCAGTTATGGGAAAGAAAAAAGGTATTTTAATGCTGATCGTCTTTAAGTTTGAATATTTTACAATATTGTGCAATTGAGGTCTTGATTACGTCACACTGTGATTCCCCTAATTTTCTACTGTCGGCCATTTTGTTTGATTCAATAGGAAAGGGAAAAGCCCAGGAGGGTTCTGGCGAGCCATCTCAGCCTGCACCTGGAGCTTCCGCCCCATCAACATCTCAACCACCCCCACAGCAACAACAACAGAGGCAACGTGGTGGCCCTCAAGGGGAAGGCCCAGGGCCACGTCAGCAACATCCCCAACAGAGGCCACAACAACAGAGGCAACAACAACAGCCTCAGCCACATCCTCAACAACAATGGCAACAACAGCCTCAGCCACATCCTCAACAACAATGGCAACAACAACAGCCTCAGCCACATCCCCAACAGAGGCAACAGCAGCAGCCCCAACAACAGTGGCAACAACAACAGCCTCAACCACATCCCCAACAGTGGCATCAACAGCCTCAGCCACATCCTCAACAACAATGGCAACAACAACAGCCTCAGCCACATCCCCAACAGAGGCAACAGCAGCAGCCCCAACAACAGTGGCAACAACAACAGCCTCAACCACATCCCCAACAGTGGCATCAACAACAGCCTCAACAGCAAAGAGGCCCACGTCAGCAGCAGGGGCGTCCTAGACAGCAGTTTCCGCCAGGTATTCAACAGCAGAGGAGCCCCAGCCCACAACAGCAATATGGGGCTCCTCCGCCACACTGGGGGCCTCCCGGTATTGTTCCACAACAACCTATGGGGTAAATATATTTACGGAAGGGTAGGTATAAGCTCGATTAAGTGAATGTTCCACTATGTGAACTATCCAGTTAAATGATCGGCAAAAAATAGACACACTATTCTATATAGGTGATTCAAAAGTCCTGGACCATATCTCTTATGTAACTCAAACTGAGTTAAAAGTTCCTATGGCAAAAAAAATTTTTTGAGTCCTTTTTATAACTCTTAGATTTTTAGTTTCAATATTTGGCACTTCAGATCATTTTTTTTAATTTAATGAAAATGACAAATCTTATCACTTATAAAAATCATGAATTAGGTTTTTATGGTGTTCCAAACATTTAATAAACCCCCAAATTAGACAATAAATTAAATTTAACATCATTGGAAACAAAAAATAATTAAAATAATTAAAATTGTTGGTGATTGTATTGTATTGTGCTATACATAGAGCCACATCTTGACCAATTTGTCAAATGTTTACTTGTATCGTGTGTTTTTTTTACTTTACTGAGTAAACTACAGTGTGTTTTTATTAAATGATTCTCATCTAGTCGTCTGTAAAATCAGAAAATGCCGCTTCATATAAATAATGATAGGCATATTTAGACATCGAATATTACCATTCTCCATTTATTAAGTCTCCAATTCGGAAATAAAGTGTATTATAAAATAATAACAGTGTTTTCTTGCACGGTGTAACAATTTAGTTACATTTTAACGAATTTTTTAAAAGAAATTAATTGAATTTGTCAACTGACAGATTTGACATTTATTGACAGAGGATTCAATTGAGCAGAGCGGCACAATTTTTTTTTACATGTAAACGAATTTCAAAGTTAACTAGATGAGAATCATTTAAAAACACATTGTGTAATTGAACGTCAACGATTTTTTGTATAGGTATTTTGAATCAATGCAACAAAGTGTCTAATTAAATTTTTGAGCAAATGCGTTGTTGATTTTTAATTTGAATTTTTAATATTTTTTCTTTTTTTTCTCTCTCTTTTCTTACAGAATAATGGTAAAATTGTCAATTATTTTGAGAAAAGAGCTTCTTCAGGATGTTGATTACGGTGTTTATAGTACCTCTGTAACATTGGCTCGTAACCAATGTTGAGTTTACAGACGTTAGAAATTTGCTTTGATCTGGAACCGACGATGGTTGTGAAAGTTTTGGGGTTATTATGTTCTTGGCTTGTTTTGGAGTTTAATTTCTAAACTGAGTTACACATTTTCAATATGTAGTGTTATAAAAAATGTTTTTTTAGTAGAAATTTTTCGCCCGTTGATGTAAAAAACGGCCAATGTCATTCTTCCGTCAAATGTTTTTTTACGTTAAGTGGAGCAAATAAATTAATAGAACAAAACTTTTTTGCTAGAAAACTCATGCCCGGTTGCACAAAAGATAATTGACAATTAACAAAGCGTTAATCGTCCATCAAAAATTTTGTGCAACGCAAAACACCGTTGACGGCTGATTAATCTCTCATCAAATATTTGATAAACGTCAAAGATAATTGTCAATTAATCGTTGATTAACTCCGTTTTCCGTTGCACAAACGCAAATCAAGGCAAATGTCATAGTTAATCAGTGATTAACGAATCATCAATTTGATGGCCGAACGACGGGCGATTAATCTCTGATTAACCGTCTTTAACACTTCTTGTTTGAGAATTTAAGGTATTTTTGATAAAATTTCATTAGCTAAACTGAACCATTACCTAAGGAGTAAGACAATAACAAGAATTAAAGAAGAAAACCTTGAATTTATTTTATTGAATGAGAATGGTTATGTGCAAATGACTGAAGTGTCTGAGAGGCCTGTGCAGAAAATCAGAGATCCTGAGGATCTCTTTGAGATGTTGGTTAACCATGAGTGTAAAAAGCGCTTTAGTTTAAATAAAAACCAGAGTAAAAATTGCACCAAAACGCAACTAATCAAATCTCTCAGTGCACAAACAAAATTTTAATTTTTTTTGCCTTTTTTGGTTTTTTGTCTTTTGTAGAACATTTGTAGGGTTATCATAGAAAGTCACAACACAACTCGCTCACACATGAATTTGTATCGTTTGTTCAATGAAACAATTCGAGGAATAACTCATTTTTTAACCAATAACATAATATCCACTTTATTGCTTCCCAATGTGCCAATGCGCATGATTCACTTTTAAACAGCATTGTCCAACAGTTCGAATAACTTAACAAAAAAAGAAATGCAAAAACTTTATTAGTTTTAGTTGAAATAAAACCCCAATGTTCAAATCAAGGTTTATTCATTTTGGTAATAAACACGTGTAGATTCCTTTACGCCCTAACTTCATCTACCCTTAGGGCTATTCCCTTGTTTCGCCTTCAGGAATCGCTTCTTGGTACCCCCTTGGCTCTTAGTGGCAAGACAAAAACCTCCGAAAGAAGAAAAGTGGAGAGTTCGCAAACACGTCAAAATTTCACAACGCCAATTGTGCTTCTTACTCCCTTTAGGTCTAGAAATTTTCCATAAACTCATATCACTAGAATTAACAAATCAACACAAGGCCACAAACACCATTTTTGGCATCATAGGTTGTCTATACCAAACAGAAGTTTTTGAAGACGAAAGAACACAAGTTAAATCGTCAAATAAAGCACTGAGTAAAACCCGAAGTCCGAGAAAACACAATATTAATAAAAAAAATCAGGCTGTCAAATGTATATCAAATGACAAATTCAAGACGTAAGGCCTTGTTGCCAAATTGGTTTTTTGCTGATGGATGATTAACGGAGCATCATATGATGAACGATTAAAACATGAGCAAATTGTTTTGTGCAACGCAATCAAAATTAACAAGCCATCAATTTTTGACGGACCATCATATGATGGCCGATTAATTTGACTTTTGTGCAACCGGGCATTAGTTATTAATTTTGTGCAATTTGAATCATGTTTTACGTTTTCTTTCGTACTTTGAAAATTGTTAAGTGACTGAGGATATGACTCCACATAATCGAGCTTATACTGTATCAATAGAGGGATCTCAAGGATTCAAAATTAAAAATTAATTATGAACTACACAAAGTTCGGTTGAAAACTTATTTTGCGAAACTAAATCAGACCGAAAAGTTTTTTTCGCGGGATGATTAAAATCTTTTTCAGACAACAGGTTCAAGGTCCACCTCCGCAACAGCCCCCACGTGGACCTCCACCTGGAATGGGCGCCCCCCAACAGCAGCAACCTCAACGAGGTCCCCTTCCACAGCAGCAACAACAACAACAACAACGTCGTCCCCAACAACAGCAACCGCCCGTTAAATCTCCCGTTCCTCATCCAGAACCTTCGTCTCCTCCAAGACAAGAACCAGCACCTCCTCTTAGTGGCGGAGGCGACTGTCTTTCGGGAGCTCTTGTTGTCACACCAGGCACCAAAGGCAGACGTATACAAATCGAAAGCAACCATTTGTCCCTAAATCTGGGCAAACTCACCGAGGCGTACCATTACGACGTTGCGATAACACCTGACACTCCCAAATGTTTACTTCGCGATGTAATGAATCTCTTCGGTCGCAAACACTATCCGCAAAACCATCCAGCTTTCGACGGCAGAAAAAACCTCTACTCTCCGAAGAAATTACCGTTTCCTAATGACACCAAAAGCGATACGATTGAAGTCGAAGGAGAGAATCGCAAAAAGGAGTTCAAAGTCGAGGTTAAATTGGCGAGAACGGTCGATTTGACGCCTCTTCATGACATCATGAGGACGACGCAATCGCCGCAGGACGCCCTCCAGTGCCTGGATATCGTCCTCCGGAATGCACCCTCCAACGCTTGTATCATCGCCGGAAGGTGCTTTTTCACCCCACCACGTGACGGTCAAATAATACCTCTTGGTGATGGTATGGAGCTGTATTATGGGTTCTACCAGTCGGCAATCAGGGGCTGGAAAGCGCTCCTCAACGTCGATGTCGCTCATAAAGCGTTTCCGAAGGCTTCAAACGTCCTAGACATCGTGTGCGAGATCGGAAGCGATTTTAGGTAAAGTAACCCAAAGTCGGTAATACAGAGCGCTGTCACCCAGTATGCTGTGAGTCCAGCGTTATTAAGTACTTAAGTTTCCCTTGATTGCGTGTGAATTTTCTCAAATTTTTTCAACTGTTCGTCCTTACAATGATTATAAATAAATAAATTAGTTAAGTAATATTAAATAAGAAATATGTCGTCTGTCCTTTTTAAACTAACGTTGCTTTAATGTTGTTTTTTGCAAAGAATTCGTTAAAAAGTTTGCGTTAGCTCTCTTAATTAATTAAATTATAATTTCAAATTGGCGTAATTTAACACGTGTTTTAGAGTAAATATCAATCTGAAAATCTGAATCAATTACATGAATATTTATATTTTTTAATGGTAGAGATTGTTAGTTTCGAATAAAGGGTCCATTCCTTTATCTTAAGCGATTAATAAGAAGGTGGGTAGCTTAAAGCCAGTCCTTTCCGTCTATAGTGTACCTACTTTCTTTTCAACGGTTTGGAATAAATATTTTTCTTGGTGTTTTTAAAAAAAAAATTGTGAAACAAATCACATTCAACTGTCTAAGAGCTTGTCAGGTTGGCATTACCATAAGTAATTTTTTTGAATTATCTAATGTTGGTGCAATTTTTTATTTGGCAAATTGAATCTAATATTCTCCAAATTTTTCAAGTTATCTTCAAGTTAAAAGGTATAACACGTACAACACATCGAGTTATAATAATAATAATAATGTGTAATAATATAATTTATTCCGAAAAAATCCATCAGGCAAAGAACATGTCACAAAAAATTTACAAACTCCAAAAAATTCAAATGCGCTGTTGCGAAATTTCTACAGTGAACTGACATTGAATATAGATTTACTTAAGTTTAAAACATAAAAAAAGTTATTTATGAAAATAAAATTTTGAAAGTTTAGAATATCCTTTATCACAATATTTGTAGAATAAATTCTCAGATGCTATAAATACATTTTCTACAAAAAAAATTTTTTTATTTTAACTTTACTGTTTTAAAATTATCGATAAACAGTTTTGTAGTTAGATGATCATACCATCAGATCGAAAAGAGCAAGCCTTGAAAGTGAAGGTAACTTTACACCTTGAGCTGTGTAAAACCAGCATAAGACAAGATCTACCCAAAAGTGCGGCCGTAAATAAACCGCTAAATTATGCTTAAAGTTTCGCAGGCACACCTTGCTTTAATTGATTATTTCATTTTTGAAATAATTTTTCTTTTTGAACTTTTTGAAAATAAGTTTTTTTTTAAGTTTTTTCAAGTCAGTTTGCTCAGAATTCAACAGATTTGTATGTTTGGTTATGTTTTAATGCTCTAGGAAAAAATCATGCTTTTTTATAAATGTTACTCGTACACACTCTAAAATATAGAGAGATGTTAATGTTAGGATATTATATTTAATAAAATATGGTTTACAGGAAGTGGTACTTCCTCGATCAAACATTGCTCTTATATAGCGTGTTTGTAGTCTTTTTATCCTATTTATTCCAGGAGCATTCCCCCAGAAAATAGTTATGTATTTTATAACTGGTGGGGAAAATGTTAATATAGAATATAGCTAGTTTCAAAAGTGGTTGGACATGAACTTTCAGGTTGATACAGTTTGGTCTTGTCAGAATTTTGACTCTGACAGTTGATTTTTTAAAATATTAACTACGTATTAGGTCTTTCAAAACTATAAAAACGCCAAAGTCGCCAAATTAATGGCTAATGTAATTTATACTTTCAGTTCATTAAAACATGATCGAAAACAAAAGTAAATGAAAGTAAGAAACAACAAATTCTTGATGATAAATTTTTAAATAATGCCTTATATGTTGTTTGCCAGCCTAAAATTTTAAGAGAAAACCTGTCTGTGAAAACTGTATAAAGTAAGCACTTTGTAGTGCACATTTAATTTATTTTATTGTAAAAAAATGTTATAAAAAGGATAGTTGAAACATTGCAGAATGAAAATGATTTAAAGACTACAAATTGCTAAATCTTATCGTGGATATGTTTGTATTAGCTGTTTCAAAACTATAAAAACGCCAAGGTCGCATTTTCTCTCAAAATTAGGTGCTATGAATTATTTATACACTTCACAAAATTAATAGCTAAACTTATACTTTCAGCGAAAGGTTTATTTTTCATTTTTATTAACCTTATTTAAAAAAATAATTTGTTAAAATGCGACGTTGGCGTTTTTATAGTTTTGAAACAGTTAATAACATTATTTAATCACTCTTGTATCTAAAAGTGATTAGTATGTTCCTTGAACGTTTTTAACGTTTAACGAATTTAATAAATTTAATTAAGCTTTGTAAAGTGGAGTCGATAGAAAATGAGCTAAAAAAACACAAAAATTGTACTAGTAACAGGTGTAAGTAGTTGTATTTTTTTTTCTTCATGTTTGGAATAAATAAAATATTAATATGACTTTAACCGCAAACTGGGTGTCGTACTTTGCGCGCTAAGCATTACCAGACAACCTCCCATTATAACGACTTTGATAATAACCTACTGTCCTGGTTTTCTTTCATTCTACAGGACTACCATGACACGAGCAAACCTTAGTCAACCCCTCAGAGAATTCGTCCAAAGAGACTTCGAAAAATTCATCAAACAGTTGAAAGTCAAGTACGAAATACCCAACCAAAGTAGCTCCAAACGCATCCATCGCGTCAACGGACTCGGCGAGCCTCCCAGTCAGGCCAAATTTAAGCTCGACGATGGTCGAATGACCACAGTCGAGAGATACTACCAAGAGGTGAAACGTTGCAAACTCCAATACCCTCACCTCCCGACTTTATGGGTGGGTTCGAGGGAACGTGAGTCGAAAATCCTTCTCCCATTGGAATTTTGCACTGTGGTGGGTGGGCAAGCCATCAATCGCAAAATGAACGAAAATCAAACGAGTGCAATGATCAGAAAAGCGGCCACTTCGACCGATGTCCGCAAAGATAAGATCATGCAGACTTTACGCACTGCCAATTATAACAATGATCCCTGTATTCGCGAGTTTGGGTTTTCGGTGAGTAACAATTTCGAGAAATTGGATGCTCGTGTTTTGAATCCGCCGAGTCTGTTGTACGCCGATAATGCACAAATTAAGCCGAGTAAAGGTGTCTGGAGGGCGGACAGGAATAGGTTTCTGGTTGGGGCTACTATTAACAAGTGGACGATTGCGTCCGGGACGAGATATCCGTCGAGAGATGCGGACAAATTAGCTGATATGGTGAGTTTATTTTATTTTATTTCAAATGAACAGTGTGCCGGTATTTATGTTGCCCAATTTTTTTTTGTTGGTAACATTTTAAGCCTTTTTATTATCTGAATTCTAGATTATAAACACAATTTTAAAACACGTTTGCGATAGCAACGTGTTTTAAATTAATATTAAAATACGCTTCCCATAGCAACGTATCTAAATTAAAATGTTCCAAAAAAAAAATTTAATGATACTTATGCGAACACGCTTAAAGTTTTTGTGTGTCTTTAGGTATGCAACTCGCATACGCTCGTTGCATAACGACAGCCTTCGAACTTCAAGCCTGTGTTTTTGCACTCGTATTATTAATAACTATAAAATCAGAGTTAACGGAATTAGTATTTCATAAATAATGCGTTTTTCTGAAATTTGAACGTTTTTCAGCCAGTAACTCAATTACTTTACCAAGTTCGGACAAAAGTTGTATATTTTTTCCTAATATCGTTAATTAAGTGGTTTAATGTTCGTGTCCTGTACTTGTAATGAAATTAATTAAAATGTCCATTAAAGCTTTAAAATGGAGACAAATTACAAAAAATACTATTATATAACTTTCTTTGTTGTCTGTATGTCTGTTTCTAATTCCCTAGTCAGTGGAAAATGTTACCGTTTTATGGAAATTGGACCATTTATTATCATTTGATGGCTTTTGCAATAAGGAGCAATCTATTGCAGCAACTTTGTATCTTTTTAAATAAAAGCGGAATTAAAAATTGAAAACTCAAAAGCGGCAAATGCAAAAAGCTTTTATAAATTGTAGAATTTTTACCTATAAGCAAAAATATTTTTCTGTGATGGAAGAACACAATGTTTTGTTTTAGTGCATTTTTTGAATAAAAGTTTTTAAGAAGGTTTATTTAGTTATGAATTTTTTAAATTTCTCTTTTCATAATTTGAAGACTACTTCCAACAGTTAAGTAAGTGTGAGTTGCCATTTTTAAAATACACACGAGTATTTTTATTTAATTTTGGTTAAGTGAAGTCTAAATATAATAGTCATTGTTTATAAGTCTGTTGTCATTAGATTATTTTTTGTATATTTTAGAGCTTATTTTAGCAAAACGTCGAAAATGTTTATATGATTTGTTTTAATTGTATTTTTTTCTACTGTGCTTTATATAACATATTCAGAGGAAAAGTTAAGGCTTATTAAAAATGAAACATATCGTTTTTTTTGTCGTATGACAGTCTCCTTATTCATTCCTCACTTAGCTCTAGTGATTTTGATTATATTATATTATTATTACAATTGTTATTAAAAACCTACTATAAATATCGTATGATGTTTGGTTCTTGCACCACTTTCAAAGCGTGTTGTTAATCTTAAACCATTTTTTGCTTGAAATCCTGTAAATAGTTTATTGACCGTAATCATCAAAGTACAAACGATTTTACCTTTGAAACAAGAAAACTGTTTTAAAATTAAATAAAAATTATAAATGCTGCGTCAAATAGAATTTGAAATAGAATTTTTTTATATTGAACTTTCTTTGCTTAGAAAAGAAAAAATAATAACTACAGAAAAACGCTATATTTTGCCTGAAAAGAATTTATTATGTTGTAATTTTGACAAAACTGGCATATTTTGCATAGAAAGAAGTAGAGCACCTCAAAATTGAGTAAATGAGGTGGTATAATTAACCACTGAATAATCTTAATTGATAAAGATTCAACAATTTCAGTTTGGCCAGACTTTAATTGACTTGTAATTTTTTTAATTCGTTATTTGCCTCTACAAAGTTCCTTCCGTTATCTCAAGAAATTTAGGCAACTACGCCGAGTAATTATAATTATAATTATAAGCAACATTGAACAGAATTCTTCAATAATTGATATAGTAAATAGTAAATTGGACAAAAAATCAGCCAGTACGTTGGAAAATGGTGTCATTTTTGCATTTTGAGTTAAAATACAATTCATTTTTAAGTGAGTTTGCTAAACCGGACAATAGGATTACTAAATCAGGTCGTAAGTGCCATGATTTTTGTTTTTTTGAAGCGTTTTACCAATATTCTTTTTAGTCAGAAACGTAACTGTGTTGCAAAATTTTCTTAAAAATAGATGAAGTTAGTTAGTTTGAACTAAATTTGAATAAAATATGTTAGTAGTCTGGTTAAACAGATACATGGAGGGTTCAGAATACAGTCAGTGTAAGTTAAGTGCCTAGTACTAAAAATGAGATAATTACGCATTCAAAAAAATTGTTTGTCAAATTAATATAACAAAACTTGCAAAGGTGAATAACAGTAGAGTTGGTGAAGAACTTGATTGGCTTCTAAAAAAAATTAACGTTGCACTAAAATTAACTTATTAACTTAATTGATTAGCTTGTGAACTTACTTTTGGCAACTTTTTAGATCGTATCTGTTTTTTTTTTTTGAACTGGCAAAATTTAAGTCTGATAATTGTTTAATTTGGAAACACTGAAATTATATTTTTTTTCTAGATTTTCAGAATGGCTAGTTCCAACGGCATGCAAATCACCTCGAAGGCCACTCCTTCTACGCACATCGGCGGACGGCAAGGCCTTCGCGACTTCATTGACTATTTTAAGGGCAAACAAGACTACGACCTCATCATTGTCGTGGTTCCTAACTCCGGCCCTCAGTATTCTTTCGTGAAACAAGCAGCAGAACTGAACGTCGGCTGTCTCACCCAATGCATCAAGGAGCGAACCATCGGCAGACTCAACCCTCAGACAGTCGGAAATATCCTCCTCAAAATCAACAGGTACGGTATAGTATTTTTTGTATTTATTTATTAAGTATTACTTTGCAATAACATACTTTATTAGGTTGGTACCGCTATCGTTGAAATCTAAAAGATATTTTTTTATATTAAGTGTTTAATAAAAAACTTTTATTAAAGAAAAAATGTAGAGAAACCTAATTCTAGCTAATGCCTTTCCACATAACCTCTATCAAAACAAAAGATAAACTATGAAATATAAATCCAAAAATAACTCAAACTATAATAATGCAAAGAGAAAATACGTAACAAAAATAAACAGAAAATATTATATAAATAGGGAACCATTTAGTGTGACGGGGAACCATTTTTAATCCTGAAGAAGCTCCAAAAAGGTGGCGAAACGTAGACAATAAAAAACACATGATGAACAGCGAATTTAAAAGAAAATAATTTTTTAGAAATACATAATATGAAAAGTTTTGGCCATTTTAATTCTTTAATTTGAAGAGAAATATGATCGCGACTGTTTTTTTTTTACTATTTTTAGAGGTATTGAAAATTCTAATAAATTAATATATTTATTTGAAAGTTGGTACTTGGCCATAATCCGTTGAGTTCTGTTCAATAAAACTATTTTCAAGATGGCGACACTTCCGGTTAACCAGAACTTTCTTAAATGATAAGCTATGTTTTTTACTGCGTGTTTGTGTTAGTGAAGTTATTTTGAGGAAGATTTTTTTCAGTTTTTTCTATATCTGAGTTTAACCGTTTTTGAGATATTTAAGATTTTTTGAAAATTTTTGGGTTTGCACCTGTCACTTAAAAAATCGGTAACTCTCTTAGTTTTAGAAATTTCGAAATCATATTTGGAGAATTACAAGAGAAAACCCATATCTGTTCTTAAAGTGTGTTCAAAATTGGAAAAGAAGTTTAAATCCAATAATTTACAAGCACCCACTTTAAGTGCTTTGAAATTAAAAAATAATTGTTTTCATAAAAATATTTATTTATTATTGATAAAAACTGTTGGAAATATCTTCCTTGTTGTTCAACACACATAACACATCGCCTTTGAACACTATTTAACAATCTTTGACTAAAATTCTGATGAGCTGGTTTAGTAGGCAACCAACAATACAATGATAAAAATTGATCTACGCGTAAGAATATCAGAGCATGCTGCGAGTTTTTTTTAATAATGAACTCCTGATATAATTTTTTCAAATGGGATGTTCCAATTTTGATTTTACTAGATGAAGGAGAATTTTTTCTGCATCGATCTGTATTAGTATTTCCTATACCTATCTGTGATAATTTTCAAGTTATGTTGTTTTTTTTTGACATTGTCGAAAATTTCTTACTAACCACAGCTATTTTTGTATAGTTTGCCATAAAACATTTCTGATTAAACAAATGATAAACTCTGTTCAAAATTGTGTTATATGTCCAGTGAAAACAAAATAAATTTATTGAATTTGATTTAAAAAACTTTAATTTCTCACATTTTTTTTATCTTTTATGGCTAATGAAATTTCTCAGTTCTAACAAAAAGTTACTGTAACTTGACAACTATTAAACATAAGTATAGGGCATGTAAATGCAGATAGATGCAGAATTAAATTCTCTACGATTTAATGAAATAAAACTTGTGGCATTTCATTTGAAACAATTGAGTTACAGGTACTTTTAAGTTCTGAAAACCTAACTTTAAACAGTTGGGATTTGTTATTCTTTTTTAGAAATTTTAAAACACCAAAGGAAACATCTTGGCTTCCTCTTTCAAAAGAACAAGAAAGTATTTACAAATTTTTAAAAATGACGGTTATCGATTTTTGAAGTAGAAGGTGCAAATCCAAAAAAAGAAGAATCTTAAATATTTAGCTTTCCATTTAAAATATGGAAGTTGATAGCGACTTCCGGCATAACCGGAAGTGTTACCATTTTGAAAATATTTTCATTGATCAGAATCTAAGAGATAATGGTTGTATACCAATTATCATGAATGTCATTAATAGAACTACCAATACTTCAATGTGGGGTTTAGACGGAATACGCTGTATTTACATCACTCAGAAAAATCATTTTACATAAATAAGAAGTAAAGTAGGTAATAATTCGTCAAAAATCTCTATGAACAAACCACTATTACTTGAAGGACTGTGATAGAGAGGACTCACAAAAGAAAAGGATCTAGTTTTAATTTCTAATAATAGATAATAATTTCTACAGAAACATAATTATAAAAATTATATATTTTTTCTAGTTATTTGTTGCAAAAAGTGTTATACTTAATTTACTTGGAAAGTAATTTTCCACATTCCCAGTTCAAGTTCAAACAAATTGTTCGTGTGGAAGATTGTAACAAGCGTTCATTTAAAAAAAAATTCTAGAGTGCTTTGAAATTAAGAAACAATTGTTTTGTATGTCGGTGATTAATTCGTTCTCTCATAACCTTACTTTTTGACAATTAAAAAGATAACAGATTTTCATAAAAATATTTATTTATTATTTATAAAAACTGTTGGAAATGTCTTCCTTGTTGTTCACCACACATAACACATCGTCTCTGAACACTATTTAACAATCTTTGGCTATGAATTCTGGTTTATTAGGCAACCAACAATACAATAATACAAATTGATCTACGAAATCCGTAAAAATGTCAGAGCATGCTGCGAGTTTTTTTAATAATGAACACCTGATATTAAATATCGTCGAGTAATAATAAAAAAACTAATTATTGAACGCTTTAATTCCCAGCAAAATGAACGGCACGAACCACCGACTTTCGCCGAATTCGCGTCCGCTCATCATGAAGCGTCCCTGCATGATCATGGGCGCCGACGTCACTCATCCTAGTCCCGACGCTCGGGACATCCCCAGCGTCGCGGCGGTGACGGCGTCGCACGACCCAAATGCCTTCCAATACAACATCTGCTGGCGGCTGCAGCCACCCAAAGTCGAGATTATCGAAGATCTCTGCAATATCACGGTTGAACAGTTGAAATTCTTCTATCAGAAGACTGGTTTTAAGCCGGAAAGCATCGTGTTTTTCCGAGACGGCGTCTCCGAGGGCCAGTTCAAGCAAGTCCAACGAGCGGAAATAGCCGCCATACAAAAGGCGTGTAAAATGCTGCAGAAGGACGATTACGAGCCGAAAATTACGTTCCTGGTGGTGCAGAAAAGACACCACACGAGGCTGTTCCCGACGAATCCCCGGGACTCCGAAGACAAAAATAATAATGTTCCAGCGGGAACGTGCGTCGACACCCATATAACCAATCCAAGGATGCAGGACTTTTACTTGGTCTCACATGCGAGTATACAAGGAGTGGCAAAGCCTACGAAGTATTGCACTCTTTGGGATGACAATAATATGAATAATGACGATATTGAGGAGCTGACATACCATCTATGTCACATGTTTACGAGGTGCAACAGGTCGGTCAGTTATCCAGCACCGACTTACTATGCGCATTTGGCGGCGGCAAGGGCTAAGGTTTATATCGAAAATGATAAACTGGACATGTCTCAGTTGAAAAGACACCAAGAAAAATGCCAAATCCAGGAGAAAATCGTGAAAGGAAAACCGATGTTTTTTGTTTAAAGGAACTGGAGTACTGTTTATCATGTTGGTAAAATTTTCTATGTAAGGCTTTATATCTATTCAATGTTTGTTTATTAATTATTATCCCAAAAAAATTATAAAAATTATGGTAAAATAAAAAATGCGTTGCGCGTCCAATTTGAATAATTCAATGTAGCCCTTTTTTGCACACTGGGCGTCTATAAGATACGTTTGGGGTTGTTATTAGCTACAGAGGACTAACGAAACGAGACACAAAATCGCAGAATTTTCTGAACTCAAAAAATAGTACGGTAGGGAAAAAATGAGGGCGCTTCAAGCGTTATACCGTCGTCTCGGCGCCAAATCGTTCTAAAGTAGTTATTTAACACGAAACCGTATTTCTTGATATTTTGCTATAAAGGTGTTAACCTCAGCAAAGAATCTATGTTAATAATAATAATAATAATAATAAAGTACTTTAAAACCAACAATTTCACTAATTACTTGGAAAAAAATGTTGAAATGTTAAGCTTTGTGTTCTTAACAGACTGGGAAAATCGACGACTCAAATTTGAGAAGAAAATTATTTAAAATTTGCGGTTTGGTCAGTAAAACCAGTTATTCTGTGATTTATTGGAGTCAAGGTTGCCAAACTAAGATTCCAAAGACAAGTCACAATTTTAGTGGTCACCCGGTATTTGTCCCTGACTTTTGTCTCTTTCAGGGTTGTGAATATTGTATAGTTGGTAGTAACGTCTTACTATTCTGTATAATTGGTTGCCTATACTAACCGCAAAAATACCGTAAAATTTTAAAAATAAATCAGATAATGTAAATAATTTTACGTTTAGTAAGTTTGAGTTATATGCAACTACTAGAACATTACTATCAACATGTCCTCTCATTGCAATTTTTAATAACTTTTGGTTGGCAACAGTTGGCAGAAACAGTCTATCTGTCAAATTTTTGGGGTATATGATACTTGGGGACAATAAGATTTTTGGGGTAGGCGCGAGACAATGTGTATTAGGAACACAAAAACGTAAGGTTTTTATATTTTTTTCTCTTTACGTTCTTGTGATTCTGCTGCAAAATCCAGTTTAAAATTTTGCAATTTTTAGAAGTTATTTTAGGCAACCACTTATACAAAGAAAAGTATTGTGGATTGTCTATCATTTTATTCAAAATTTTATCAGGATCAAAAAACGCAAGTTGCCTGACCTCTTAAAATTGCAAAAATTTGAAACTAAATGGTAGGCAAACCACAATACTGTATCCTGTATAGTTGGTTGCCTAAAATAGTCTTTAAGATTTATAAAATTTTGACATGAATTTCAAATCAGGATCACAGGAATGCAAACAGGTAAGAAGTTGTAGTAAGAACCTTCTTGCGTTCCTGTGATCCTAATACACATTTTATGTTTGTTTTATTTGTAGGATTGTTTTAGGTTATGGTGTTCTCCCGAACCTAATTTTTGAATTGTGGAACTCCTGGACCATTATTTAGTTGGAAATTTTATTCTAATAACGGTCATCATTGAAATTTCGGTACTGAAAGGATAAAATCCGACTTTGAATTCATGTTGGGGCACATAGGATGAATTTGTTGAGGACACAGGATAGTATGGTTCTAATTAGTACTAGTGAGTTGAAATTTATTTGGTTACTAAAATGGATTGTTATACTACACCATGGTAGACGTGAGTTTAAAATATCTAGGTCCTTTGCCCAAACCGTCGAACAAGTGGGGTCCCAATAAGGACCCAATGAAACAGTATGGCAAAATTTAAGATAAGAGGATATAATGGGTTAAGCATGAGTATAATCTGTTGTTGAGGACGAAATTCATGATTGTTCCAACTCGGAAGAGGAACCTTTAGGAAGAGGTCGCATGTTATTCCAGATACTAACATGCTAGCACATGCTTATCAAGCAAAGATGCCACAAAACTATATTTTTTCTGAAAATATTATAACTGGTAGATGTTATGTAGGTACTCATTGTTATTTATTTTATTACAGCTTTCTTTAATAAAGTGTTAAAATGTGTTGTCGCCTTTTATTTTTCTTCATAAACAACTTTTACTAAGAATTCAATCACCACAAACACGCAAAGAAATAATTTTAATGTCTAACGACAGGCAACCCAGAATACACGTATTTGCGATGCTGATTGCATACAAAAACAGCTAAAAATTTTATGACCTCTTTGCGTTCCTACGATCCTGATACGAAATCCATTTTTAAAATTTTACAGAATATCACCTAAATTTTCTTTCACTTATAAAATTTATATAAAAATTGAAGAAAATCTGCAATTCACAAAATGCGAAATATATTCGTTCCTGTTGGAGATAGAGGGGTGGTTCTGCCCTTTTGAAAACCCTACCGCCCCGTAGTATTTTTCCTGGGCTATCGAATAGGCTTGGTCCCGTTCCCGTATCTCCATCAGGAACCGAGATAGCACTGCACATTTTTAAATCGGGAATCAAAGTACATGACGTAATAGTGCTCCAAAAGTTACGTGTGCATGCAAAATTTGAAGTTGTTACGACAACAGGAAGTGCCTCAAAATTAACTCGCAAAATATGTTCCCAAATAAATCGCATTATATAAATGACTTTGAATAAAAAAGCTGAAGTGTTTTATTAGAGTTTTTATTCAACTTGCTGTGTTTGTTGTCTTTCGGAATTATAAATATTTTGAACTTAAATTTGAGACACTTTCTGTTATCGTAGCAACTTCAAATTTTGCATGCACACGTAACTTTTGGAGCACTATTACGTCATGTACTTCGATTCCCGATTTAAAAATGTGCAGTGCTATCTCGGTTCCTGATGGAGATACGGGAACGGGATCTATCCCATTCGATAGTCCAGGAAAAATACTACGGGGCGGTAGCGTTTTCAAAAGGGCAGAACCACCTCTCTATCTCCAACAGGAACGAAGATATTTCGCATTTTGTGAATTGCAGATTTTCTTCAATTTTTATAAAAATTTCAATAAGTGAAAGAAAATTTAGGTGAAATTCTGCAAAATTTTAAAAATTGATTTCGTATCAGGATCATAGGAACGCAAAGAGGTCACGAAATTTTTAGCGGTGTTTGCAAGCAACCAGTTATACACATGGGTGTATTTTGAGTTATATATCTTTTCTTATTACCCTTTTGCGTTTCTGCGATCCTGATACGAAATCAATTTTTAAAATTTTACAAAATTGTTTCACTTCAACTAAAATTTTGTCGCACTCTTAAAAAATTTTATAAAAATTTAAGAAAATCTGCAATTTACAAAATGCTAAATATCTTCGTTCCTGTTGGAGATAGAGGGGTGGTTCTGCCCTTTTGGAAACCCCATCGCTCCGTAGTATTTTTCCTGGGCTGTCGAATAGGCTAGGTCCCGTCCCCGTATCTCCATCAGGAACCGAGATAGCACTGCACATTTTTAAATCGGGAATCGAAGTAGATGACGTAATAGTGCTCCAAAAGTTACGTGTGCATGCAAAATTTGAAGTTGCTACGACAACAGGAAGTGCCCCAAAATTATCTCGCAAAATATGTTTCTAAATAAATCGCATTAAATAAAGGCTTTTAATAAAAAAGCTGAAGTTTTTATTAGAGTTTTTATTCAACTTGTTTTGTTTGTTATCTAGTTTTAAACTAAATTTTGCAATGTAAAGAGGAAAAATATAAAGACTTTTTTGCTTCTTTGTAATATCAATACACATTTTGGTTTTAAATTTTTGCAAAGCTACGCTAAATTTTTAAACTAAATAATAGGCAATTTACAATACTGTTTTGTATAATTAGTTGCCCGTGCAAACCGCTAAAGATTTTAAAATAGCTGGGTGCCCGAAATACGCCGTCCCCACATTCAAATATGAGTAAAAGTTGCCAATCTAAGATTCCAAATTTTAACCAACCTGCCAAGTCTTAATTTTAATGGTCACCCGGTATTTGTCCTTGACTTTTAAGCGCTCCTTTAGGGTTGTGAACATTTGTATGGTTGGTGGTCGTGTTGACATCGACAAACGTCAAGATCCTTCAAATTTTCAAACATGCCACAAGAATATCACGTTTTGCAGTGTTTCAGTTGTGAGACGTTTCAGGTGGGTGTTGGGACTAGTTTTTCAGTTGAAATAATAAAAATCGTAGGTAGATATCGTAAAAAAGTTGCCCAAATGGGCTTGCAAAATGTGTGGAGAAAAACAATCCGTTAAGAAGGTGAAGTCTTGCTTTTGCTTTGAAATACTTTACTGCTGGGTTGTAGGTCTATGCTAAAGCTTCGGCGAAAGAGTGCCGTTTAATTGTGCAGTCTCTTAACGCACAGAGATTAGTGCAACCAAAGTTTGAACGTGCTGGGAGCCCCCTTGGTGAAAGTGCCGATGATTCTGCCCTTTGCAGTGAAAAGACAAACAAATGGGCCGAGTTTGTGACAGGTAATTTGCTTGAAAGTTGTGAACAATCCAAATTTGACTCACAACAGTCACAACCTGCGTTCAAACAAGTTATTGATAATGAAAAAACACGTAAGTGGCCCGAGTCTGGGGCCAGTATATTTGAAGATGAAAGTGAGGATATTGATTCAATGTTTGAACTGTGAGGAATAAATATAAGTGTTTGATAATATGTTTTATTTGTCCTTGTTACACGTGTATTGTTTGGAATTGATTGAAATAATTGTACCAAGCAGGTTATAACAATACAAGGATTACCTATATACAAAACGATTTGGACTAGACAGAAATACAAGTCAAGAGTGAACAAAAGTAACGCGTTACAAAAATAACTTATTGCCCTTCGTTTCACTTTATTAAATAGAAATTCCGAAAGAGATATTGCTAGTTTGTTTAGTGGAAGTATGCAGGTACCTAACATTACCTTACTATAGTTTTTACACAATTACATATAAAGCATAAGCTTCGAAACCTACAAATTAATTTACAAACGAAATCATAAATTAGAGATCACAATAAATGCATCATTAAATGATATACTTCTTTAAATTCAGTCGATTATTCTTATTGATAGTGTTCACGTTTTCCTCCGTTTCCGCCTAATGCCAGCTTCTCTTAAAATTCCCATCATAGACGAACTGTTTCTGCCGCGTTCTCTCGTGCTGCTTATTCTGACGCCAGGTGTACTTCCATGGGTTGCGGCGGCGCCACGTCCTTCAATAAACAAATTATAAAATTATTTTTTCGAATATTGACCCGAAACATGCACCAAAACAAATCTACTCACTTATTGTGCGTTTTTGAGGCATAACTGTACTCCCACCGAGGAGAAAACTCAGACTGTGTGAGCGGAAGCAGTCTGCCCCCTGATAACAATATTAGTCTCGGCAAATCCAAACCATTGTTAGTAACACAAATGCAAGACTTTTTCGTGGAGTGGTATGATTAAAAAAATATTTGCTTTTACTTCAAGTAAATACTACCTAACGTAGCATTTACTTCACATTATACTTGAAATAATACTAAAGTAATTAATATATACTTATTAATACTTTGCTTTATGTTCTTTGGTATATAAAGGTCAATACCATACGAGCATTTTAATTTATAATTAAATTAAATAATTTTATTTAACGATGCATACCTTTTTATAAAATATTACAAAAAAATATTATAAAATATTTCCACCATAAATTTAACTATTTTTATTTCGAAAATGATGATTCTAAGATTGTTTTACTTTTCTTCCCAGCATGTACTCATTTGATACTACCATGGGTAGAAGTTTGTTGGTCTATTTAAGAACCACGGTGTATGTAGAAAAGTAGATCTTCACCACTTTCAAGAAGAAAGAAAGGACAAGAATTTTCAGCTATTAATAAGTTTAATGTTCGTCAAAAAACTGTTTAAAATAGCTATTTTTATCAATTATAAAGCATAGCCAAATTTATAAAAAAATATTAAAATGATTTAATGCTTTAATGCAGACGGGTACGTTTTATTGTATGTCCTTTCACATTCTATAGATATCCGTATTTTAAATTTAATCTCTGAGAACAAGCCACACTTAGTGATTTTTCGAATTATTCTTTAAAAATTCCGTTTAATTTCCGTCTACAAAACGTAGTAAAATGCATAAAATCGCAAAATTAATCATACCACTCATTGATTGGGCGACAGAGAAAGCCTCGCGAAATCTACCACAACCATCCCAAACAAAAATCAAACTCACCCTCTTCGACTAGCTTCCTCTTCTTGTATCTATGTGGCGCCCCCACAACCGGCGCCACATTGGCCCTAATTTTGGTGTGGTGCTGATGCGCGTTGTGATTAACGGTGCATGCCTTGCCCTTACAGGCCATCAGATGCTTCAACTGTTCGTGAAGAAACAACTTTTCTTCCGGCTTCAACTGCTCGATCCGATTCTGCAACTCGTACGGATCGATCCTCAGATTATAAAAAGTCACCAAACCGGTGGTGAATTCACAGTAGAGGAAATTGTGCGTTGAATTGATCGTCCGAACACAGGAATAAGTGTTGTTGTTGGCATTCATACAAAAACAAAAGGGGCCCTCGGTCCACATCGGAGCGGTCTTCCAGTGCTCCTTGTCATGACGGAAGCAATTCATGCGTTCAGACGCACACTCTTTCTCCAATTGGTCGCGTTTACGCTGCTTACGCAACTTTTTACGTAGTCGTTCCTCCTTGATTTTGTGTTTGGGGTCTTTGGTGGGCCTGGGGTCGGGGGTGCAGTGGCAGTTTTCGTAATCTTCGGGGGTTTTGGTCGTGGTGGAAGGTCTCCGGGTTGGAGGCGACGTTGTGACGTCATTATCTGGGTGCTTGTGACGGTGGTGGTTGCCGTGACCGAAGTAGGGGCTACTGGTTGTTAGCTCAATTCGGTTGATTTTCACCGGTTTGCGTTTTCGTTTCGGTTCTTGTCCTAGGTGCAAGTTTAGTTCGTTCACGTCCGGAGATTCGAATTTTGCAGTTTTGTTTTTCTGATTGTCCTCTTCGTCGTCAGCTTGCCCCATTAGAGGGCGCGTGTGCTTCAAATGGCGGCGTATTTCTTTCAGTTTTTCGAGCTTTTGCTTCAGTTGGTAGATTTCGTTGTCTATCTGATGGCGTGATTGTCTCCAAGATTTCGGGTCTTGATACACCGAGGTGGAACAGTTGACCCGACCTTTGCTCATGATTATACAACCGGCTGAGGTTTCCGAAATCGTGTTGGTGACCAAGTTGGGTTGCATCAGAGATGTGTTGACTGATTTCAAGTCGATTATTTTGCCTTGGACGTCTTTCAGCACGGTTTCGACGTGATCGAGAGTGTCACGTTTTGCTCGCGAGGTCATTCCGTCTGGGTCTATTAGAGTGAAGAGGATGTGGGTGAGGTCAGTGTCACGTTTGATGCGCGTATGACGCCGTGTTATGTTTCGCTAAAAGAAAAACTGGGATTTCAAGTAACAATCCGATTGAATGCTTCCACTTACATCAAACATGGTCTTGTAAACCAATCCCTCCTGAGTGAAACAAGCACACTTCCGCAACAACTTGTTTCCGGCTAAGGGCACATGCAGTGTTTTACATTTGTGTTTCCTCCACCTCCCGTTTTCGTTAATGCAATACCACTTCTGGTTCCTCCGACAAGGATATTTCATTTCATCGGCGGCACATTCCAGCGTCAATCTTTCTAATTTATTGGCCGGTGGTAAACTCCTCCCTTCTAGAACCGTCTCGTCTGGAAAAAACTTTATCAAAACCACAAAACACCCAAAAGCCCGGTTAGTACCTTCACCTCGGATTAGATTCTTATTAGTAACATTTGCCTCGTTACTGTAAACGTAAATATCGTCATCGACATCGTAACCACCATCAATCTCGTCTTCATCGACGTCAATATCTTCCTCCTCATTGTCGTCATCTTCGTCATCAAGCGCCAGATCCTCACCTGACTCGTAGACTTTCTTCGGACTGGTCGTTGTCACGGTACTACTTTCCCAGAATTTCGTCGACGTGGCCATAGAATAATCCCCGGGGGCTAAAGTCGACAAGGGGGCTTCCGTAGTGGAGTTCCTCCTGGCCTTAATCCGAGCGTCGAGGTACGGCGTTTCCCGACGTCCAGAACTACAAAATTAAATCCTAGAATCGGTTATAACTGGCCCAAAGTTCAACCTTTCAATGAGGAACGTGTCCGGCCATCGCATCCTCTTCCTCTTCGAGTTCAAAAAGAGGGGAAGCACCGACCTGCCGTCCATGTGTGGGGGCGCCTCCACGCCGGCAATGTCCAGAAACGTCGGTGCCAGATCTATGTTAAGTACTATATCGTCGACCACGGTGCCAGGTTCCACACCTGGCCCGCGGACCAGAAACGGTATTCGGACATCAAATTCAAACGGAAAACTTTTGCCCTTGAAAATAACGACGGAAAATTAAATTAAAAATCGGAAAACGTCGCTCGAAGCTCGCACTTTTCCCACGTCAACGAAAATAGCAATTGCGAGAGCGGCTCGACTGAAATAACTCCAGACGTGGGAAAAGGGCAGCAAACTTTGATTCATGAGTATAATCAAGCGTTTACTCGAAACCCGTCATACCTTGATCAGCCCAAACTGTCCGAGATGGTATCCATGGTCCGACGTGTAGATGATGTAGGTGTTGTCGAGTTCGCCTAAAGCTCGCAGCTCTTCGACGATGAGCTGGACGGCGGCGTCCACAGACTGGAGCGTCTGCAAACGTTTGGTCATCAAAAGATCAGTGAATTGTTTGTGGATGGGTTGCATCTTCTGGGTCACTTGCAGGATCCACTGCTTGTCCGGGTTTGGCGCGTAGTCATACGAAGGGGTACTGAAATTGTCAAAAATATTATTTTCGCTACAAAAATAATTAGTTGATGTTAATTTTTTCTTGCGTTTGTCTGCAAACGCCCGGCCAGTTGTTTCAGCCCGTGATATTTATCTTGGCCGTTAATAGACACACTAGCGACTTTATTTATCTTCTTTTGCATATAACCGTCCTCTACAGTAGCCCAGCTCTATATAAAACTAGAAGGAGAATTTCATTAAAACTTTCGATCCAATTTCCAACGGCCTTCAACCCTCGGCGCGCATCATCCGAGTCTGCGAAAACGAGAATGACCACTTGAACTTTTATTAACAAATTGAAGGAATTAATTCACGCGTCGACCTTTCTATCGTGACAATAAATTCGTTCACTATCGGACGTCGTAAAAACAGGCGTCGCGACGCTTTTTAAAACCGGCATAAAAAGCGTCGATAAATGATAAGCAGGCCAATGAGCTTTATCAAACAACGAAATGCATTATAAGGGCGTTCAACTGTGCCCTAACCCTCTCACCCCAACTGGCACATGAAAAGTAAATGGGTGAGGAGCAACTGTCCCTAATCGCTCAATAGGGCCCAAATCTGGCAGTCTAGGTGCCTCCATGTTTAATTTATCGCAAATTTCGCAGAGGGAAGAGAATGTATTTTAGTGATTGCATAATTTACGCGATGGCGGCGTCTCCGGCAGCCGCATACGTCACGAATGAAAAGTTTATGAAGTGGAGCTGCGCTCTTCCTTCCATTACAGGTCAATACACGTACGTATGCAGAAGGAAAAACTGGGAAAACGGAAAAATCAAGGATTGGACTAAACGTTTTTCAGACACGCGAGATCACCGAACAAATTAAAACGCGATTCAAGCCGGGAATTGATTAGTTCCTTAATGTTATGGGTGAATTATCCGGGAACGCCCAGCGTATTTTGGTACAAGGTGAAACGGTAATTGCGGCAAAAAGTCGTAACCTTTGAGAGGTGACCTACTCAACTGGATACAACACAATAGGCATTGCGGAGTAATTGTTGAGACTACGAAAGCTGAGGACAAGTGCGCAAACAATGCTGTGGTCAGTGCGTTCCCGTTCCATATTTAGGCACCAATTAGACCACAATGACGCGAAAAGGTGCTAAAACCTCAGTGTTTGATCTTTTAAAAATTTTAGACTCTCTCACTTAATTTGCATTTTATGCTAAAAATGGATTCATCGGATAACGAAAGCTCAAACTGAGTGTTTCTGAATGGACAGCTTCACAATTTACGAACCTTTATTGATTCCCTAAGAACTTATGAATGGAATTCTTTTCAAAGAATTCGTATCACTTGACCTATAAAACTTAAATCACCTCATATTCAGTTCGTCTCATGTTATTCCTGCAATTCCAAATTTATAAATGTCAAGAAGAGTTTTATTATTTACCAGTAAGTAGCTTGTTGCTATCTTAAATTTTAAAGCTGTCTGGAGTGTCTAAAGCGAGCTACTAATTGACATTTGAAAAGAGAGATTTCAACTTAGAGAAACTGCAAAAAGCCGCAGTTTTAGTTTGTTAATAACGTAATTATAGCTCGCGTTTTTTACAACATTCTTTATAGTAATTTCAGTCTAAATCTAGAAAATAATAAGCAGCGTCGTCCCTCGACTTCATAAGGCACAAAAAAGCGATTTTATGGTACAGGAATGCGGCTAACGAGGACTTCACGTGGGCTGCGACCGCATATCAAGAAAAAAAAACTAAAAAACATATGTATCCAAATCGATAGCGGTATCAGGCAGAGATAGTTCCAGCACCAACCCTTCGAAGTGTTGATCAGGGACATTTGTCAGTTTATTTTCTTTGTAAAAGTGGACTTTATTTCCTAGATCCATTATTTGCTGAAAATTCAACAAACAATCGAGTTCTAGTTTTGAAAAATTACATATCTAATTTTTAACCACTTATGTTTCGTTTATTACTAACATTTTATTTAATTTTTTTTGATTAATCGTAAAATTTATTTACTTAAAAATTCGGCAATTTTGTAACAAATCAGTGAAACAGAAAAATCGAACAAAACAGCTAAGAAGTAGTGCAACCTTATCGCGCACCCAAGAAAATTGCGACTTATAATGAAATAAAAATCCTGAAATTTTGCACAGCAGCCTGTACATCGATAAGGACCATTCTCGATTTTTATTAAATTTTTTTGTTAATAAATAAAGTTGTAGCAGTTTTGTGAGTTTTTGGGCACTAACTGTTAATTTAACTACAAAGTTTTTAGACCAAATGAATCCTTACCTGCTAGCTCATCGAAGGCTGGTATCAGAATTATAAATTTTTACTTGGTTGGTGAAATAATCAGTCTTTTTTATTTAGACGCAAAACTAGACGCGTGATTTATTAAAAGATGGTATAATTTGCCAACAAAGGGATCAGTTACCAGTAGCCGACCTTTTTGAAGCCCCTTATTTACAGTCTTGCAATAAAACTGATGCCTGCATTCAAATATCCCAACGAAATTATTTACAATCTTACCCCAATTACAGTTCACATTGTCACCTAAATTTACGAAGCCACAAGTAGCAACTCACAAATAAAAATAATTTTTAAAGTTAAAATGTAAAAGTGCGTTTAATTCAAAATCTGATTGGTATTTTTCTTCGCTATTTTCGTAAACAATTATCTGAAGTGAATACGCGTGGTTTTAGAATTTAATTTTTTGGTCGAAAATTACTTTTTTTTAATTATTATTTTTATCTGTAAGTGAAAAATTACCAAAAAATTAATGGAGATACCTTTCGAACGTACAGTCAGGGGTGTAAAATGCAATATTTTTTTATTTAATTAGAAATCGCGATTTTCTTAGATACATAAGCATTAAATAATGATTTAATAAAATAATCACAACTTTCTCAAAAAAATAAACTATTAAGCACCCAAATAACCACATTTGTTTTCGGATCTATTACATTATTTCAACGCTTCTTTAATAATTAAAAAAAAATTCAAACTGAACTAAATATTTATTCAACAAAATAAGAGCAATTATTGTTCATGCGATTTCTTCTGGAGATTCTTAAAAAATCGTTGTTTGTTTGGGCGTTTTTACTATTGTTTAATAGGCCGGCTCTAGCGCGAAATAAAAAGGCACACCTCTCGACTTTTATGACGGAGCGTAAAACGGGATATTAATTAAATCGGGCCGGGTAATTATTTCCCCACGTTGGGTCCAGAACCGCGCAATTAATCGTCCAAGCCTCTAATTACAACGAAAGCAATCAGAAGTAAATAAAGGGAACGTATAAGAAATAAATCGGTCCTCATGCGAATAGACTCGTCGTAAATCGACAGAATTAATCTGCTTAAAGATCGACAATCGCGATTTATACGCGGCCGACGGCCGGTTTTCGCTCGTTCGGAAACGACAATTACACGCTTCGTAAGTTTGTCGCGAAAAAATTCGATGACTTACTGATGTGTGGTGACGTTGAAGAAGAGGTGCGAGTATTGCGGGGCTGAGTCCTCGGGCCCGTGCGGTGCAGGAAACGACATCGTTAGCATGACGGGCTTGTGAGCGCTGTTTTTCTTCGATTGGCGAAGGAAGGCGATCGAGTCGTTGGCGATCAGGTCGGGGTAGTAGTCCTGGAAAAATTGTTTAAAAAAAACGGCTCCGTCTCATCGCTGTTTATTTTTACGCGGCATATTACGAAATTCTTCTAACGCAAATACCTGTCCGTAATCGGAAAGGAATTTCAATTAAGCCTGTAATTAAATTCAAATAGGGATTTTTTCAAATATATAACAAATCATTACCCGTTGATTAATTACCGATGACTCACCACTGAATAAAAATCAAGCAAGAAGCGCAATATACTCACTCACCTTGTGGTAATCGAAGCCGTGCTTGATCTTTTTCCCATTCATATTGATCGAGTAATTGTAATACTTCGAATTCATTATTAAACCACCCCATTCGCGCCAACCTGGCGGCACGTACGATCCATTGTATTTGTTCAAATATTTTCCGAAATAGCCTGCGAACAATAAACATGTTACAGTACACACCCTGTGTATATTTTTGCATGTTTACACGTGGTAGGTATTTCTATAATAACACACTACGTTCATGAATATTAATAGCGAAAAATATGAGCATTAGATGAGTGGGCTAGTTTAATATCTCGCATTATTTCAGACGTTTAATTGACTTATTTGGAAACAATTATCTTGTTTATGGGACCGCTGCACGTGGAGGTGTGTTATTATATCATTAAGATAATTAATTTTTAATTTATTTGGGAAGATGCGAATCTGTGTTTCTGTGCAGCAAGGTCGAGCGTTGTTTCACTTCGTTAGTCGCAGGCTTCAAGAAATAAAAAGAAAACATGAACAATTAAAATAACGATTTACTCGTAAAAAAATAAAATCCTGAGCTACGAATACAGAGTGATTCTTTTCGGATCAAGGACCAAAATCTACAATTCCTCCAGTGTTATACATATGATTTTTTCGACGGCTTCATCAGAAAATATCACTTTCCACCCTCCAACTATTCATGAAAGTACGTTATTTCCTTGCAAGGGAAATAATATTGTTGAATTAAGACTAATAAAATACATGCCTATTATAAGCTTTGATTTAAAATTTTCTAGTATTTTAACACCAGAAAAATCTTATGTTGCCATTGTCAAAAAGACTTTGTTACATCATTTGATGTTTGGGTAAAGGGGCCTATTATAAGAGAGTTCTTAATGTGAGACACTATTTTTACACCAAAAAGCGCCTGTAAAATGCCACCAAAATCCATATTCTTTTACGAACACAATTACAAATTTTGAAAAATTAAATAGACTTCTCTAGTTTGTTCACCACTTCAAAAAATTACAATGTTTTTGAGTAGTTAGTCATTAAAATAGATAGATTAATAATTTTGCGTTTTTTTAGCTTTAATATTATCTAATAGTTTTAAAAAATTATAATTTTTCGAACTACTGAACTTTCATCATTTTGAGGCGTCGTGGCGAAAAATTTAACGAACAAGTTCCAAAAATCTTAGTAATGAGCTCAGAACGCAATTTTAATATTTTAATTTAAAGAAGCACAGGTTTAATAGCAATATTTTTCAATCAGAAGTCATTTTTAGAGCAAAATATTTTGGCAAAAAAATTTAACAACTTACTCGAAAACTAAATAGAATTTCGAAAAAATTTCTTCTTGAAAAATGTTTTTAGAATTGCTTGATGTACTAATTCATTTATTTTTTCATAAATGTTTGTTTTTGTTAAACATTTGATAAATAAATTTTGTTTTGTACAGCGCTGTTTTCTTAAAAAAAGTTTTGAGTATACGCATATTTTCAGTTTTTTATGCATGTTTTGCTTAAATTTTGAGCTTATTTTGGCGTTTTTCCGTCATTTTTGTGCTAAAAACTCCGAAACCTAGCCATAGGTTTCTATGCACCGGTCGCCAAAAGTTCATTAGATACATTTTATACTTCTGCTGATTAAACCAAAACTCTAAAAAAAAATTCGAGCCCTAGAATGCGACACATAAAGATGATTGAAATGGGCACTTCTACAATGGGAGGAAATTAAAACATAAAATGTTTTCTGTACCCTTTCAGAGATATATTTTGTTTTGAATCCAAATCTTAATCTGAAATAAGAAAAACTATTATTTTGTTTTATGAAGATTATTATATTTATTTTCTAATTTATATTATTCAATAAAACAATGCTTCGGTATAGTAATTTCTTACTTTCCATTTGGTTCCCGAATATGCAAAATTTCATACTGAAAACTCATAGTAGTCATTTTAGGAACACCGTATCTGACGAATCAAACTTATAAACTAAAACACAAATTCGAATCGTTGCTGCATTTCCCCTTCAGAAAAAATTCATTTCCAATGAAAAACATTAAAATTAAAAAAAAATGTCCCACAATAGGCATCTTTACCCTAATATTTTTTTTGCTGTTGTTACTCTCATGATGCCCATAAGAACTAAGAAGTGATCAAATTGCGCAATTTCCACGTTTTTTAACCTGAAAATAAAAACGTTCGGTGTCGTCAATTATCGTTCCTCTCTGAATGCGGAACCGAAATTATCGACAATTTCCCATATTAGCCGTCCATTAGCGTTCGAGAGCGTGGGTCGTGGCCGCTTATTTCGGTCGGAATGTCGTAACAAAATTCATTCATAAACTCGAACGTCGTTAAGATTCATAAACGTAGGTGTTTTTCCTTAAAAACATTTAAAGGGTACGTTGGCGACCGTTTTGATTCAATATGGAGATTCACGTGGGATTCGTCGAGCGCTCTCTAATGTGTAAACAATTAGGTAAAAGAGGCTAAGGATCGTTTCTTGCGTAAAAGCAGCGACGTTTCCTGGCCGTCTGCCGGTGATGGGACACGTGGGCGAGGACCCACGTGCTGTCGCGACACGTGCGGACTGTACGATTTTTGGGGAAAAAAAGGAACCCTACCTGTCCTGTATCCCGCGTTGGACAAGTATGTGGCAAAGGACCGCGTCTCATAGGTGGCCTGCCACTGGGTGCTGGAGCAGTTGTCGTTGTTGGTGTAGACGTGGTGGTTGTGGACGTACATCCCCGTCAGCAGCGAGGACCTGGAGGGGCAGCACATGGGTGTCGTAACGTAGGCATGCCTGAACTCTGTCCCTTGGTCTCGTATAGCCCTCGCTGTCTTTGGCATGAAATTCAACGATCCCAGTTCGACGTCCTGATCGTCGGTGAGGATAAGCACGATGTTGGGTTTGCGTTCTCTCGACGGCGATGATGGGAAAGTGGCACCTTTTCGTTGTCTGCCTCGTTGAGGGGACGCATCAGCCGCGGTCGTCGGCAACAAAACCGTCGCTAATACGAGAAAAAAAGTCACCGCGCTGAACATGGCACTGCTGGAAGGGTGCTCACATGGCATGCGAACTCGCTAAATCATCTGCAAGGAAAATGCCATGGCTAGATTTTCGTAGTTATTTTTGCCAATTGAAACGCATTACACTCAATAGAGCAATTTCGCTTTTTATAAACTCTGTGGTGAACGTGTTATTTATCGCACGAGTCAACAAATAATTCATACAATTTATGCAATCTATCTTTGGCCGCTATCTGTGTGTGCAAACCAGCGAAATGCATCTGACATTTCGTGACCGTACGACGTGCTTTCACCGACTCCAACAATTATGATTAAAACGGCGAGAAAAAGAGCTCGAATTTAAAATTCCTAGCACACGTACGAGGTCGATCTCCCCTAGATAAAGAGCAAATTACTAAGCACCTCACGGGCCAACGGCCCTTCTTTCGGGCGCAATTTTCACTCGAGCCGTAAGTTTGTATTAGATGTAAAAAACTGACGGATTACTGCTAAGCAAAAACAAAGCTCATTTGCCGCAACTATCTGGCTTATTTATGGGGTAATAGCTCGCGGAGTCGAAAAGTCGAAAGCTCGAGAAACGATTAATTCATCTAATGCAGAACTGTGATCATCGGCCGATGCAATGCATCACCGTCGCTAAATCCCCTTCAGAATCGCTCCAAACTCGGAATATACGGAGTACAGCGAGTTGTTATGTAGATTTACGAGTCGTGCGATATACTGAAACCGCAGACAGGATATCTCGCAACTGTCTGCATACCTTGCCGGAGGTCCGACCGGACCGCACACACTTTTCAGCTTTTTATCGAGAAAATGTTTCCACTTTCAAGACGATTTTATTAGATGTCGGTCATTACGAAGCTTTTAAGCGCAAGTAACGAGATCGCAGCTTCAAGTGCTTCGAGAGGAACAAAACGAAACGCATTAAAATTTCAAATCCATATTTTAAATGGCCACAATTAGCGCCCTTTAGGTGTGAAAACTACCTGGTCCGCTTCGTTCCATTCACCGATCGTAATAAAAATTCCACCCTCGAGTCGCTTTATTGCCAAAGCTGCCCTTATGGCGGTTGCGTCCTAAATACCTCTTTAATCACGCCGTGAATTGACATCGCTCCAAAATGAATCACGAAGATTCTTGGGGCACACAATACGCTCGTGGCGCCCTTTACCGCATTCCGGTGCGGCATTTCCCGCCTTTTTCCTATACCTGGCTTATGTGTGTTCGAAAGTTATTCGGTTTATTTGGGAACAGTTTGACGATTAATTCCGTCATACACGGTTTGCTAATCAGAGAACTCCAACTCGAGGAGTTGGCAGACTTGGCAAAGTCATAACCGCTGGAAATACAACCGAATTGCTAAATTTAATAGACGAGGTATGAAAGTTGCCATCGTAAAACTGGGATAGAGAAATGTCAAGGAGTTAAACCGTGATTTATTCACAATGTGGTACGAATTAAAGATACGTTTTTGTTTCATTTTTATCTAAACAGAATAAAACAATAAATAATCAACTAGATGTCTTCAATTTCTAATTTTTATGCACGGTGTTGTTATGGGGCCTTGTAAAACGTAAGACGTGAAGAAATGTCGGCAATAAAAACTCCGTTCATGTAATATTTATTGTAAAAGCGAATTTTAAAGTATGTGCATTTCATACTTTATTCCTTTTAAAATTGAAATTTCCCATACCTGCACTTTCAACATTTTCATTTGAACATATTTACCCCACATTCGGGTCATAAACCTGAACAATTTTTTCTTTTACATGAATCTAGGAGAATTTTTAACATTTTCTAGTTAATTTCCTTGAAATACTTTACATGACCCACTTTTGTCCTGTCGTAATGTTAAATGAAAATTTTCAAAATGGCTATCATTTATCAGGAAATTCCACTTCATAATACGTATTGATAAATAATTGAATGCAAATAAGTCGGACCACATCAAAAGCGGTTCTGAAAATAATATTTGATTGATTGAGTCATTTCGGAAAGGCCCGTCGACCGGTGGGCAGGAATTGAAAAGTTCGACAGGATTTCTAACTGATCGTCGCCAATAAATATTCATCTGTCAATGGAGAAATGTTGATTGCATTGCAAATTAGGTTTAATTATAGCGACTACGTGTGGCGAGCTGTATGCAATTCCTATTATGTCACCAATAACGTTAATTTACGTCCTGTGCGTTTTTCATTCATAAATAAATTCTCAGCCAACAAGTGGTCGTGTTGGGAAAAACGCCCGGACTTGGCAACGAAGCAAGACGGAAGAAAAATCGCGAATTTATGGTTTGTTTGCGTAATGCAACGCGAATACGAAAAAAGTCGGCGCGAATGTGTAAACGTTTAGTCTGGAAGGTGCTTCCCAGTATATCATGGACAAACAAACACCACCAGTCGCAGATGTCACAGTTTCTGAGAAAATTTATCGATTGATTGTTGACATTCATCATTTGGAATAGTTCAATGCAAATCATTTTTCCACATCGAAATAAACAAGATTTTGCTCGGGTTTATAGCGACCTCGAACGTTGCTAACAAGATAGATGGATGTTACCGTTAAAGTACTGAAGGTGAGGACAGGAGCAGAAGAAAAGCGTTATATCACCGACATAAAAATAAAAAAATGTCAACGCTTTGTAATTTATCCTATCGTAAAAGAAAAAATCAAGTTGCGATTCAGACAATAAAACAGAAGTTAAATCGCGGCATTTTCATTATGCAAAACCCACAGATAACAATTTATCGAGCAGTAAAATTCGCAAGGAATGCTAATAAATACTTGTTAAGACATAAAAGTAACTCCCAAATTATAAAAATTCTTCGTGCTTTATGGGCCTGTGCTATAAACAAAAATATGGCGATTAGAGTAAATCCCCCCAAGTGAAGCCAAGCTCGATTTGACATAATTTCCCTTTGATTTATCTAATATCCCCTTTATTCCATTACGGACAATAGACACGACATCGATACGTAAACCCCTCATTGCTCACTATCCCCTACCGAGGGATTAACCAAGTTAATATTTACCAGTGAAAGCCCAGCCATAAATATCCAACCACAAACGACACAAAACTTGCCACCGCATTCCTTTCTCTATCCCGCACGCTTCGTCTATTAAGCCTCAATCAGAGAGATGACCCCAAAACGGATCATCTTCAATTATTATTAATAGACAGTGGCCTTGGACAGCCCCTTGCAAAACCATCTCAGGTAGCCAATACGTGGAATGACCCCGAGCTGAGTCCCATTGATGAGCTGTAGACTTGGTAATTTGATGATTTAAAGCCAGGAAATGGTTTCATTTTACAGTTGTTAACAAGTGATAAAGGTTTGTAACGTTATAAATATTTATGGATTGATTAGGTGTTGAATCGAACAAAAACTAAGTAGTGTCATAGATAGATTTTTTCTCAAATATAGGTTTCTCCTCAGTTGGAAGTCGCTAATTTATGATTAAGCCTAAGCCTTTAACGAGGTAATTACTGATAATAAACTACTCAGCGTGACTTTTCTTATTTCTTTTATTGATACGTAAACTTTTCACTGAAGTCGTAATCCCTGAAATTTCATTTCGTTCAACCAACAACACAATCATGGAGAAAACAAAATGATTTCACTACAGCCATCCAGAATATCTAATCAGAACAGGTCGTTTCATACTTAAACCTAATGGTTCACTTTGTACTTTTGAAAAGGAAGTCGTTAGTCATATTCTTGTCATTTTGAAACAAGTACCTAAACCTCGAAAGTATAGTTAAATTCCAAGCAACTTACATATTAAAAAAATATCAAACATGCTAATAATACCAATAGTCGTTTAGTTAGGCGAGAAAATGTGTTTGTCGAGAGAAATTCAAATTTATTTTCCGGCAGTTGATTTCCGAGTTCACGGACACGTTATTCTAAACCGCGAGCACATTATTTAGATTCAAGCTTCTCACGTAAAGACGCGATTTTGATTCAAATCAATAAATTAGGTGCCTGTTTCAGTGCCTAATTCTAGATCAAACTAGAACTAATTTACATGAACAAATCGGTTAATTTTGCTCATCAATTTCGTTTTGGAAGTCTATGCAATCTTATAAAATCAGAATAAATAACAGGTAGGCTAAAAGTATCCACAAGTTTTTAAAAACCACCAACAATATGTGACAGGATAACTTATTTAAAAAAAAAAACAAACTTATTTTTATCAGTTATTTAGTGTTACGGTCCAGCATGCCACAAAGACCAAATACTTACTTTAAAATATGCACATAAATAAACAGTAAAACGATTAAAACTGGAAGATGATTCAAGTTTTGAGCGATTTTAAGGATTTTCATTTTAACTTTTTTTTAATATCATATTTTGCTAACATTATTGCAATAACTAGGAAGTTAATCCAAAAAGCTGTTCATTAAAAAAGTTTTGTAAAAGAAGTAGCTCAATTGTCCGAAGCTCGATCAACCGCAATAAAGATAAGAGATGGATTAATTAATTAAACGAAACAAATATGAAAGCTCTATGATTTTTCGGTAATGCCATAATTTTTAAGCAATTTGATTTTAAAATTAAGCAATACACCTGGATAATGTTGAATTGAAAAATAATTGTAATAAAAAATAAAACAATAAAGTAGCTAGTAATTTGCAGAAAAAAACTGCAGTAATATGGCGTTTGATGGTTTCGTTGAGGAAAAAATCCTGAAAAATTCGCATTCCTTCCTTGAGGGTAATGAAGTCGTCGGTCCGATTTTGAGTCGCCGTTTAATAACAATAACCGTCGAATCGATCGTCTCGTCGAATTAAACGAAACCGCAATTCAGTAGGATTTATTACAAACCGTCCGATGATGCGGGCTATTATTTCAATCGTCCGCGAGCGGGTGATCCCCATAAATCGTCTAAAATTATAATTAATTACTTTCCTCTGTCCGAATCAATAAACAACAAATTCGGAACCGGCGAAAAAGCGTCCCGAATGTCGTTGAACCGGCAATTAGCTGACATTTACGAGATAAGTTCAGACATGACGTGCATTTCCCAAAGCCTGCATTCCGACACAGAGCGCGTCCGCACTTTTTGCCCAACAATTGTCGCAGAATTTTCGATAAATTCCGAATCGGTCGTCGACCGCAAGCACCGAAAAACCGACTCCTTACCTTGAATTTTCGGCGGAATTTCGTCGAAAGCCACCCCAAAAATCCGAAAAGATGGAAACACGCGATAGGAATCGGCGAAGCGATCGCATGCACCACCTCGCTCTAAGGTTAAAAGTAAACTGAGAAGCAGTCAAGCAGCGAAGTTAAACTCTGGTGAGTGGTTAAACGATTCCGTTTGGTGCCGGCCCGGACTACTCCTCGAGATGGATAGATGGATGGAGTCGCTTGTCTAAACTTCCCGAAAATATGATTAATGAACGCCTTTGGAGGAGTTATTGTCGCAATTGGTGTCGTTTTGTGCGAGCCCAAAATTGATTTAATCAATTTCCGCGATTTTACTCGACCCACGGCGAAGTGGAAGATTTGGACGAGGACGCGACAATACCATACAGGGTGGGCAAACAAAGACACGACCGGTTTTTACGTCGCCAAGAACCCTTGGGAAGGACGCGGAGCCAAAACGGTGTGAACTAAAGCGACTCTCTATCGTTTACTTTGGATACTTTTCGGTTATCGAGTTCTCGAAAGCTCAGGATAACTCTATTCTTAGGGTCCAAAAAAAGTTACTGTAATTTTTTTATTAACTAATCTTTCAGCGCTAATTACTGTTCTAACAATGTTTTGAGAGAAGTCGCGTTAATTAGTGTCATACCTATCGGTTAATTAATTTAAATCCCGTGTTTATATTCTCCTAATAAGATTCGCAGTGACAGCGACTGTAATTCACTGATATTGATTTTTGTTACACTTTCATTTAGTCAAAATTGCCGGGCGGCTAGCAAAAATCCTGTTTAAGTCCTTAAATGTTTGGAACGCTTTCAGCGAAGGACTTGTTTTTATTTTCAAAGGAAAAAAAATATCAATGCACTCCGAAGTATTTAAACAGGATTCGTTTTTTCTAGTCGCACGGTATTATTTTAAAAATAAGATGACTTGTAGAAAATGAACGTCTTGGTTACTAATTTCATTTGAACTTTTTTGTTTAAACCTCACCTTATTTGTCGAACCACACATATGAAAGGCAGGAAACTTGCCTAATTTGGGTTTTCATGTTTGTAACAATAATTTTCTCAACTCTCTTTCTCTGGGTGTGTCAGAAGAATGTTTTAAAGATTAAGGAAGTACTAGCAAATAAAACACAAAATCGTAACTGTTAAAAGCTGCTAGTCTATTTTTGCAAACTTGGATGCGCTGTTTAAAAAAATGACCAAACATCTGTGGGTTTTGCAAGTTGCACAAAAGTATCACGTTATTTTTAGTTCGCGTTTCATAATTGTAAATATTTAATTACTGGTGTCATCCCATATTTCGAAACGATTGCCAGTTTTAGCAGAAAAAATGCATGAGAAAATGCAAATTTTAAATATCGTAAAGAAATTCAATATTATTTCAATTCTTAGAGGATAAAATCACCTCATCAATAATCTTTTCGAATGAAATAATTCTTCAAGCTCGGACTTGTCGTTTCATTTATCCTGAGGATTATTACTTATCGACTCTGCGGAAATGATTCCAGGAAAAATGTGGTTGGTTCCTGCCACTAGCAGTTATCTATCGAAACTCCGTAAATCATTTCAAACTAAACTTGAAGGAGCGGTCATCTCGAATTTAAAACAGAATAAGGAAATTGTTTAACCGTATGCAAAAATATCAAGTTTTAGTTAAATAGTTTTAAAAACTAATATTGACATTTTTAATCGGTTTTCGGCCTTTATAAAGTTACAGTTCAACCGAATCGTTTAACACTGTTACTAATTAGTTCGGTAATTTCACGGCTTAATTAACTCTCGATTTACTTTTCACATTAGAACGAACGGTTCGAACCGACTGGTTAATGGACCAAATTGTTTTTCCTACGCGCAACTAACACGAAAGTCGAAAAATCAATCCGAACCAATTTTTAGAACGAAACCTGTTATAATTATAAATTTTATGTCTTAATAATGAATCCATAAATATTTATAATGCTTCTACTGCCCATTTCCTGTACGAAATCGGCAATAAATCACCGAAAAACGGTCTCGAAGTGTACGCAAATCAGGTGTAATTCGGCTTTAGCTTTAATAAAAACTGAAGCTGAAAAATACGCTTCGAGTTATTAACGATTTTTTTTCCGGCTTGATATAATCTCTCATCAGCTTCCCGCTTTGTAATAAAGAAATGCATTGAATTTTTCATGGAAACTCCGGATATTTCGTGTACTAAAAACAACAAAAATGCTTTTTGTTTATTCAGCGGTCATAATGAAAAAAGTTTCGACTGCATTCAAGCCGAATTGTTTGCAACTTTGACGTAAATTAAGAGGCTATTTTTGACGACAATCGATTCAGTTTTGAAAAGGTGCGTCACATTTGCTCTAAAACAAATGTTATCGGGTGACTGATTGATTAGACTAAGATTTTATGACTGTGTGAAACCGATGTATCATGAGTGTATTTTTAGCACTGAAACTGATTGAGGATTGATAGACACAAAAAAATTGCTAATTTATTTATGCGGGCTTATTATGAAATCAAAAGTCAGCCGTTTGCTTGCATTACATAGAAACTGTTGTAAAGTGCTCATCTTACCGACTGTTACACTTGTATTAGTTGCTCATTTACATTCCAGGAAAAATACTAAAACTCCGGGAAAGAAATAAAAAATTACTTACAATTTCCATTTGAAGCAGACATCCGATTTAAACAGCTCATAAAACCTCTTTTAATTATCAATTTCCTCGACAAACATGTCTTTTTTACAGTCAATTAGACGATTCATTACCAGGGTATCGCATCTGGTCCAAGCTGATTTTTATTGCTGTCCAATCGTAGAAACTCGACCTTCCGGTGCAGCAAGAACGTCTCGATTTCGAAAAAATTCTCTGGCCTCTTGATGACATAATTAATAAAATAAATGTCGCAACATCTGTATCCCGGATGACCATCATCTACTTCATCATAATTATTTCAATAAATCTTTTTAGTCTAGTCTACAGACGATAAATCTTGGTGTCTCCCACACACGATTTACGATGTCCGGCACGCGAAAATTTGTTTTGGGTTTAATAAGATAAATTACGTCCGACGAGGGCGATCAAAACTTTTCATCCGTCACGGGTGCAAATAAAATCGAGTTCAACTCATTAAAGCGACTTAATCTTCAAATTTATTATTTTAAACACAGGAATAGGAATTTGTGGAATGGAAAATCTTGAGGTTTTAATACAAGAAATCAAATTCCTGTAAATAAATTTATTGTCAAAAGTACCACCTTCATCCACTTGTCCAAAATCTGAAAAATCATTAGTAAAATATCACTTTAATATTCTAAAGATGACGTTATTCTATCGGAACAGAAAACACTGCAAAACCGCAAGAAATACTTCAAGCGAATTAGCCTTCATAACTGGAAAAAATGCGTCAATGTCAGTCTTCTTCGCGGAACGCTTGCAAGTGTTTTACGTTCCGTTGCCTCATATTTTTTGTTTATTATGTAACATTTGTCTTAATCAATTCTCCGAATTAAGTGCAGTGCACTTAATGATGTCATTATACCACAAACTTCTGGTGTTGTTTCTTATCTTGATATCCACGGCGTTAGAGAAGCCGACTCAGTTCAACCTAAAAACAAAATTGCTTAAATAAACCACCACAAAAACCAGTTAGATATTTTAAAAGCGAGCCTGACATGAAAGAACAAAACGTTAAAGTGACTTTTTAAAATATCCAACTCGTTCCAGTTAAACACGATTAAAAAAGTAACTACGAGAAACATGAGCTTGTGAGTGCATTTTAATAGGATTTCTTGTTTGTCAATTTGTGGTTTGTTAATTATTTGAAATTAATAATTACAAAAGAAACAAATTACAAGAACAAGTCGTTCTCTTATTTTTTAATTTTAATGCACTTTTTTGAAAAATTATAAAAAGGCTCAAAAGTTCTATTACAGAAAGGAAACTATTAATTTCAATACATTACCTAAAATGTGTCCATTTTTGCTAATAGCTTATTTTGCAGCCAATTTTTGGACAAAATTGTTTGCTCCACTATATGTGGGCACGGGAACAAAAAAGTTCTTCTCATAATTAGTCTTCACAAATCAAACTGTTCAGAACAGGGATGAGTGTGTGTATAAATACGTTTTGGCACGTGATCAATTCATTTATAGATCATGAATTACAAACACCTCTTTCGTGAGGATGTTACAGCTGTAAATTCAAATTAAGGGATTATTATTTGCATAATCGGGTTGGTAATATTGCCCAGATTCCTGTATAGTCATTTGATCAAAAAATACATGCAAAAAATAACCAGCTGTTACCATCTATACAATAAATGAGAGACATTAAATCTACAGAATTGTAGATTACATCGTATTTGGTAGGTAATACTTACTCAAATTGTGTCAACTGTGAATAGTCTTCATAATTTTGCACGATTTCGTTCGTGTCATTGTCAAAAAATGGGATAAGAAATTTGCACAGGAATGTCTTATCAAATATTTTATTTTTAATGCCTCATCTTAATGTACAAGTAATCGTTTAAAAATGTTCATAATTCAAACTCGACAATGAGTTTGTTTTAAATGTTCGTCCGACTGTTTAAATTCGAAACATATGGAAAACTACAAATACTAGCTTAGATGCACATCAATAAATAAAGTGATACATTTTTTCTTTATTAAACTACAAAATTTCCCTTGCACTAATCCACATCAAAAAGGGCATTAGGGTCGATTTGACGAGATCGTTATTTACTACTGTGACGTTCAAATTTTTTTCCTCAAAAGTTATGAATGATCCCAAAAAAGCAAAAGTATAATCTCCAAAAGAACATCATAAAAACTTATTAACTAAACATGTACTACAAAATATAAAAAATATATTGAGTTACTCATTCACACAAACTTAATTATATATAAGACAATTACATCAATGATAAAAACACTCTAACGCAAAGACGCGATGGCTTTTTTAGAACCGTCTAGCCTGGTTTGTTGAACCTGCAAACATGGAGATGCAAAGCCACATTAATTATGAATGTCAAAGGCATCTCAAGAGGTTATTAAATATAACCAGGCTGAGATTTGCACACATTTTTTCATTAAATAAGTAAAATTCAAAAGAATATACAGGCTGTTCGCCAAGTTGAGGCGTTACTTTTAACACGAGGCACTATGGATTATTCTTAAGAGTTTTAGCCTAAACCGTCTTAATAAAATGTTTTTAATAACGGAGATAATTAAGCTTTCTAAAATTTGTCGCTTTAAGATAAGCACTTCGGATACTAAATGTTTAATGGTGTTACTCTTATTATTTTTTCATAATCTGCGCACTCTCTGCAGCCGCAGCTGTATTCTGATAGCATTGGTCATACAATAGCTCCAAATCTGTAAGATTTTTATCACTGCAATATAAGCTCTTCCGACTAATTAGATGGCAATTGCTAATTTTTTATGATTAACGTCAATGGTCCTTTGATTTTTTTGAACAGAACAGGATCGACTCACACAATTTCAAAAAAAAAATACTGTTATCTTTGTTATCATCAACATTTTATAGTGGCGGTCAGCTCGGTTTGCGTGTGCGTCATCAATTTCATTTTTTCATTACCAACACAAAGCTGTAAAAAAATTATCAAAAACAATGCAAATTTAAACAACTAAGGGGTATCTAAGGGTGGTATCCTTGAACATTAATTTACATATGCACTTCGACAACACCATCAAGTGTCACGAATTTGTCAAACTGACATTGACAGTAAATTATAGACGTCGTCGCATGGTTGTCGAAAGTGTTATCGGTGTTAATCGCAAGTATTTTCTGTTCGTTTATTGTGTTTTGTGATTTGCGTTTCGTTAGGTTTTTGATTCTGCGTTTATTAGTTCTTGTTTTGTGAATCTGTATTTTTTGTAACAACTCATAATTTAAACACTTCGTAACCTCAAAAAATATTTGATAGTTTGTCACCGCTATGCCCCTGCTATGTAAACGTAGTGACAGAAATGTCAGATGACGCACACGCAAACCGAGCTGAGCGCTACCATACTAAGGTGTTTTAGGCTAAATCTCTTAAGAACAATGTATGCTAGCACCTGGTAGTAGGAACCCCTCAACTTCGCGAACATCCTGTCTGCACTGTGCACCAATGTTTCACAACAACAGTATCAAATATCTTTAAAAATGTTTTTTTTTTTATTTACTATAATCGACGGTATAATGTGCAAAACTTTCCTTTGGCTTCACACATAATCGATCTTGTGTATTTAATAATAAGTTCTTAGGTAAATAATTTATGTCTTTTTAAGAATTTAATTACAAAAATTTTCATGTCAATGTTAGGTGCAAAAGTTTTGACACATAATCGATCTTGTGCTTCAATCAGTTGTTTAATCAAAAAATATTAACTCAAACACTTAAAAAAGAAGATTTATTTCCATCATCAAGTTACTTCCTTTATCACACAATATTAACTTATATTCATATTTTTTTTCAACAAACAACGGTATTTACATCAAGCCTTGTCAAATTCCACATTTTGAGCTTCAGTTCTATGACATTAAACAACAAATGGCTGCAAACTACCACTCAAACAAATGCTTTTGCACTTTTCTTTTCTAAATAGAAAAAAAATCAAATTATTTTTGACTTTCAAAATTTAATCCGAACAAAACGCTTTGACTCACCATATCCCCCGGAAGCTGCGTATCCCCCACTTCTGTCTTCATAGCCCCCTTGTTGGCTATTGTAACCCCCGGCTCCGGCACCCCCACCACTGCTGTAACCTGATGATCCGTAGTTATCTGAATCTGAACAACAAACGATTCAAAAGAATGACTAATATGTTTTGGAGAGAAATGATTAACTCTTTGGTTTACAAACAAACAAATTCAATTTTGCAATTACAATTAGTATTGTATTACGTATTTGTCCGGCCATTTTGCCTGTAGATGGCAATTAAAAAATGAAAGGTTAATAATAGACAGTACTTTATCATCCCATTCCCACTTTTTATCCCTATCGTGGCCATCTACCTGTCTGATATGTGGTCGCATAACTCGTACCATCATATTGTCCCGAATTGCCGTAACCTCCACCAGATCCACTACCATATCCGCCACTTCCACCGCCTTGTTGTCCATAACCACCTTGACCCTGTCCATACGATTGTGAATTGTACGACTGTTGGTAACCACCAGAGGCACCACCACTGCCACCGTATCCTTGCGTCCTACTATTTTCCAAAAATTAAAATAATGAAAACCATCGAGAAAATTTAGTTACTTTTGTCCAAATCCGTTCTGATTGCCATTTTCAAATCGCGGCCTTTTTGGTCCTGGTCCACCTTGACCGAATTGTCCAGGAGTTCGCTTCTGACCAAGGAAACCACCACGGCCTCCTACGCCCCTCGGACCACCAAATCCTCTCCCACGTGGTACCATCCCTGTACCACGACCACGACCCATACCAGGTCCTTTAGGGGGGCCACCCATGCCTCTACCACGGAAACCACCAGGACCACCACGACCCATGGGAGCACGTGGACCGCCAGGGGGCCCGCGAGGTCCAGGCGCATCACCGCCTGGACCTCCAGGGGGGCCACCTGCAAAATTAAAATCTTCTGCAATTTATCACCTGATCTAGTAACGTCAATAAAGTCCAGTCAAATAAGTCTTTAAATCAAAATGTTGGAGATAATTTTGGATTTTTATCAAACCTTGTCTTGTGTTTCTAGTTTCTACATAAAAAACTGCATTCGTTAAGATTCTTATGCAAAAAATATAAATAAATGAAGTTACTAGTTTTATCCAGAAGGAAGATATTAGGATCTAAGCGCAAAATGTGTCTAATTTCAAGTTTTTGTAAATTTTTCGTTAAAGTCTTCATGAAAATATTTCAAATCCAAAAACGACCTTTAAATTCAAGTCGAGTGTTTATGACTTTTTTTTAATTTTATTGTACAGGGTGACACATTATCAAGTCTGTTTTTTGAGAATAATTTTCGGCAAAACTGCATCAAGCCATCGTCTTTTGTTTCCGACTTACAGACAAAAGTTGACATTTTAGCGTGATTCTTAAAAAATTCATATCTTCCATATTATAAAAGATACATATTTAAAACAAAAAACCTGTACACACTTTTTTAGGTAAAATTTAATGTTAGGTAGAATGTCGATGATTTTTTTTAATATTTCTTTAGCAGCAATAACAGAATGGTATAATATCTTGTTTTTTCTTTAAACCTAGGCCATGAAAAATTTTTAGATCTTCAATTAAAACTATGAAAAATATACATATCACCCAACAAGTATTTATAATTTATAATGTTTTAAATACTAATTAATCCAAAAACAGCGTAATTAGTTACTAGAATAAGCTTGCAGTGCCATTTTTTTCTAATTAAACATGAAATATTGGAAAAAGAAAAAATTTATTTTATTAACTTTATCAACGTCACCTCCACTGCAGTTCGCTAAATAATAAAAAAGTGTTATCTAATGGTAGAACAATTGGATTTCAATTTTCTGTTTATTTTTTATGTAATTAAAAACTGCGAAGATTGCATATTTGTTCCAATAAAAATAACTTTAACACAGCTTATTTTATAATGTCACATTTTTTACTTTAATAACCGTTCATAAAACTTCTACATTGTTCACACCTTTTATGTGAAATTTGTTTTAAAATTATTTAAATTTAAAACTTTTTTTTCTCGATTTTGAATAATCTTAAAAAAATACTTCATATTCGTTTTTTCAATCCAGTCTCGAGAGTTAGTTCTTGAAAACCTATTACATTGTACTGAAAAAATTGAGCTAAAATCAGCAAAAACTGTAATAGAAAAACTTGTCCCCACATTAAAAACAACGCAAAAAATTTACATATTTTTTCGGCAAAGGTATTTGTTTAATGATGCAAGAGTTGTAGTTTCCGCTAATTAAAGTAAAAAATATGATCTGAAGCACCTAAAAATTTACTTAACATTGAAGAGCTATCTCTCGTACATAAAGGCTCAAACAAATTTTTGTCAAAGGAACTTTTAATTCAGTTTGATGTCCCTTATCAGCACCAGAGAAATTCTACGGTATTTTTGTATCACCCTGTATACTTCACAATAACAGCAAAAATGCAAGTTCATCCACAACATTACCAACGTTTTGAAAAGGCTTATTTGACTGGGTCAATAAAAATAATTTAAAATTACAAAACAGTTAATACAAAAAAAAAAAAAAACGCTTACCAGGTCCTGGCGGGAAGCGTCCTCTCGGCGCCCCTCTGGGGCCACCGCGTCCCCTCATCATTGGGCCTCCACGTCCTGGCGGGCCACCAGGTCCTCCCCTGGAAAAGAACCTAGATAAAAAAAAACATAACACCTCTGTACTCCCCAACGTACCGTCCCCTCATAAAGCCACCGCGTCCTCTGGGCATACCCCGACCCCCGGGGCCCCCGCGACCTCGGAAGCCGCCCATTCCGCCCATGCCGCCACCCATGGGCCGGGGCTGCTGTTGCTGCTGCGGCGGGTTGGAAGATTCGGTCTCTTGTGGGTTATTCTCGGCCATTGTCTACCTTGAAAAAGTTAATTTTGTAATGGAGTAAAAAGCGACGCGTGACCGGCAAGCCGGCCGATGGCGTATCTCCCAAAAACGCCCCAGAAAATGATAATAACGAGCATTTCCGGTGTGCTTATTGAAAAATGTAATGAGTTTTGGAGTTTGGGTGGGACTTACCTGTTTTTGCGCAGGAAATGTCGAGTTTTTCAAATATTTTGTTGTGATAACTGCGCGTCACAAATTTGCAATTTCAAAATGGACGATTCGTTGCTTGTTGGTTGACTGGAGGGAACTGCGCGTGCGCGTCGCGAATGAGCGATGCTAGCGACATCCGGCCCGCGCTAAATGTGAATTAACCCCAAGCAGGCGAGAATGCTTTCCATATATTTTCAGTAATTCTTATTATACCTCCTTATTTTATTCTGAATTTTTGTTATATGATAAATTTGGTTCAAAGTAGTTCAAAGCTGCAAGGAAAAATATGTAAAACTTGTTCCCATGTTTACATGGGATCATTGAGATCAGGTTGAAATCACGGTTTGAGAACTAAGAAACTAAAGGAAAGGAAACTAAAGAAACTAAGGGCTGATTTCATAAACAAAATTAATTCTTATTTTAAATTTAAAATCGACTTTAACTCAAAACTCTATTTCAAAATTACTTTAACGATATATTTAAAAATTAATGCCCCTTTAAGTTTAAAGTTACAATTTTCGCACGATAATGTATTTAATTCTCTATTTACATTATGCTGAATTATGTAAAAAAATGTATATCGACATGAACAAACGAAACGTAATTGAAAGTAGTAGTTGGTCTTTTGAGAGTGAAGATGTGACTGTTGCAAAAATACACATTTTTTGTTTTTTTCAAAGATTTAGAATTGTAAAAAATATGATTATAAATAAGGTGTTAATATTATAGAAAAAAAGATTTTTTCAAGAAAACGAAGATGCTAGTGTACGAAAAATTTTAATTACACACGATACTTTGCTGGGTTACAAAAGTTATTACTAATATATCCCACTTTAGTTCATAATAGAATAATAATTCTGTATAAAAAAAGAATTATGTGTTAAACTAAATCCCAAGGGCAAATTTTGAGCTAAGAAAACTCACCAGTAATTAACAATTTCTACTACATTTCACTCTAAAAAAATGCTTTGTTGGAAAATTCACTATGAACTAAAATGCGAAATATTATTATAAATACCACAAGCGTTGTAGAAGTATGACAAGATAAGGATAAGAACAGCTTAACATTCTTATATAAAAAATGTCTCATTGATACAATCTTAATACAAATTTTATTTATTTAGTCCTGAATTTTATTACGAACAAATAAAAACAGTGACTCGGAGCCAATATCTTGGACAAAATTATTGTTGTGAAACGTTTTTGGCCTTGTGTACGGATACAACTTTGTTCAGGGCTGTATCACAATTATAAGATGAACATTTATTAATCAAACGTTGTAAATTAATATAAAAGAAAAAATTGTTCAGCTAAAGGCCAGTACGCATTAAGGGTATCATTCCGGCCTCATTCTATACGCCTCGTCGAATTTTTGAATTACTCTTTTTTGAATTTATACAGTTTACATTAAATTAAGTGTTATATGCTACGATATACTCTTAAGGAAAAACAATAAATTGAATCAAAATTATAACGTTTAAAAATGTACGTAAGCACAAAGTAATAAAATTCTTTTTCATAAAGGAACATCAAAAGACCTTCCTCTACAACATATTAAAAAAATGGAGGGGCGCCAACTTTTGGTTTCTTATTATCAGCTCTGGAAGACTTAACAATTTTTTTAAAAATCGCATAAAACACGTTGTTACAGACGTGCTTGGCTCGATTGGATGGCACAGAGAAACAAGCTTCATCTTTGTATGAGAACATCATAAGACCTTTCTCTACAACATATTAAAAAATTGAAGGGGTGCCCTCTCTAGCTTTCTAAAATCGGCTTCGGAAGATTTAACAATTTTTGAAAAATTCACTTACAACACAGTATCAACTTCTACTCTTATTCTCAGACAATAATAATGTATATCGTATTTTTCTTAAGAAATTTATTAATTAAAGTATATGAAGCAAGTAGCGACCACTTCGGCGATGGAACTAAATTTTAGTCGAATGTAAGTCTTTTATCACACTTTTATCAAATAAAACCTACATTTTAATTTTTTCTTTCAAAGGAATTCCAACATAAAATAAAGAACGGTTTTTATTAGGTATATCAGGTTCTATAATAAAGGGGTCCAAAGCAGGTTCTTGTCTACTGCCCTGCCAGTCCTGACACAGCTGACACATATCTTGCAGGATGAGACAACAGATGAAAGATATTTATAGCGTGTCTTTAGCTATTGCTTGTAATTTTTTATTTCTATCAAGGTTATTTAAAGATTGGTAAGGGATAGAAAAACGAAGTTTTACACAATGAATGTTAAGATAATACATAATAAGTAAATAATAAATAATAAATGACAATTTTTTTCCTTGCAAATGATACACGTTTCCAAAACTAAATTGAAAATCTGTTTTCATATTTTTTTTTAGTTTTAAAATGCCCTAGGTCTTTTGAAATTATATAATTTGATTAATAAACTTATGCTAATATTTTTTGGCAGTGTCACACTATCCTTAAAATGTGTGTTAGATTAATTCCGTTTCCTATGTATAAATTTAAATCGAAAATTATTCGCTAGTATTTAACAATATGAAAATCTTGACCTATAATTACGCCTTAATTCCTTGTCCTTGACCAAAGCAGCTTCAAAAACTTTCAGGAAGATAATGTAATTAGGTAGGTTGAATCCTTATTGAAGCCAAGTAAAGATGCTCAAGGGGATTGTCTTTATTGAATTATATACGTAAGAAGTTATATAAAAGAAGTATCCGTGTCGTGAAAGGAAGTCGCAACGGACGCAACTTCCGTTGGATGTGTTCTCTTACCATTGGAATACCTCCAAGAAGCCGTGATTTAAGGCAAGTGCCCCTTTTGCATGCCCATTTCTGGTAATTTCGCCCTCCGCAGGCCACCATGTCTGTGATGGGCGAGCCAAACTTCATCGCCTGGGCGGCGCAGCGCTCGGGCTATGGCGGCGGCAACCTCACCGTCGTGGACAAAGTCCTCCCCGACATGCTCCACCTGGTGGACGCCCATTGGTACCAGTTCCCGCCCATGAACCCCCTCTGGCACGGCATTCTGGGCTTCGTGATCGGCGTTCTGGGCTTCGTCTCCATCGTGGGCAACGGAATGGTCATCTACATCTTCTCCTCCACCAAGGCGCTGCGAACCCCCTCGAACCTCCTCGTGGTCAATTTGGCCTTCTCCGACTTCCTGATGATGCTCTGCATGTCCCCGGCTATGGTCATTAATTGCTACAACGAGACCTGGGTGCTGGGGCCCCTCGTGTGCGAGCTCTACGGCATGAGTGGGTCTCTCTTCGGATGCGCATCCATCTGGACCATGACGTTCATCGCCTTGGATCGGTACAATGTGATTGTGAAGGGGCTCAGTGCGCAACCGTTGACCAAGAAAGGGGCCATGTTGAGGATACTGATCATCTGGGTCTTCTCCACGCTGTGGACCATCGCACCCTTCTTTGGATGGAACCGCTACGTGCCAGAAGGCAACATGACGGCGTGTGGAACGGATTATTTGACCAAGGATTGGGTTAGTCGGAGCTATATTTTGGTTTACGCCGTTTGGGTCTATTTCGTTCCTCTCTTCACCATCATCTATTCCTACTGGTTTATAGTGCAGGTAAAAATAAAATCATTTCATCTGCCCCGTCTCGTGACTTATTTTCTAACTTATAACGATATCACTATTTAAGTAGAAGCGAATAACGATTTTTGTTATGAAAGCTAATTTGTATGTGAATATTATTAATCGAATAACGAGAACGTTTAATCGCTAAAATAACGTCAGGCTTTTAACAATCTTTACTTTAAAATTTGTCATCAAATTTTGTAACTAAACCTCTTCAACAATTAACATAATAAAAATGACATCAAGAAGAATTTTATTTCAAGAAAAAAACTAACAAGTCTCAAGGTTTAATCATATCTCTAAAAACATTATTGTTTGATAATAATAAAATTATAAATATACAGAATGTTTCAGGTATTTTTACGAGTCATGCACCTGCAAAATAAAATCAACAATACATTTCGATTCGAACGCGATTACAAATTTCGAAAAAATTAATAGTCTCCTCAAATTTATTCACTCTCTTCGAAAAATTGAAACGTTTTTAATTAGTTAATGATTAACAGGCCTATTTTGAACCGAAATAATAATGTTTTTGTCATGAAATCCATTTTATTTTGTCTTTAATTATTAGCGATCGAATAAAAAATATCGAATTATTATGTACTATAATCGCTTAATTAAAAATTATAGCAAAAGTTTTATTTCAAAAAATACGCGAAAAAACGAATCCTATACAGGTGTTCCACACAATTTAACGAGTCCTACGCCTGATGTACGTACCCAAATATACAAAACTCACAGAACACTAGATACGAAAAATACACACTTAATTATTTAATTTTTGGAAAGCCATGACAGTAGATGTCAAACTAATCACTGTTTCATTAATTGTCATAAATTGCTGTTTTTTAGAAACATTTTCCATGTGTTCTATCAAGAGATAGAGTGAATGTGATTTTAATCTTTCTAACTTAATAATTAACTAACTAAAAACAATGCAATTTTTTCAAGGGGTGAACAAACTAGGAAAAACTATGTTCCAAAATTTGTAAGCTAGTTTCTATCGGAATATGTATTGTTGATTGCATTTTACAGACACAAAGGCCTCGAAAAATTTCGTAAAACACCCTGTAGTTTAGTAATTTTACGTTCAATCTGAAATAGTTATTAATAATACGAGTGCGAAAACACAAGCTTAAAGTTCGAAGGCTGTCGTTATGCAACGAGCGTACGCGAGTTGTAAACCTAGACACTCGAGATCTTTAAGCGTTTCAGGTAAAAAACTTGATGAACTTAGTTTCTTCTGATGATTTTTATTCAAATTTTGTTAATTGAACATCTAACATCGATCCGTGAAAACGCTCCATAATAACAGCACACAATTTTACTGGAAACTACATCTGCTGAAAATTCACATTCTTGTTTTAAACACATCTCTCCTAATTCAGAAACTCCAGATATTCAATTAACACAATTAACTTTCAATAAGTTGGAAATGTTTTTCTCCTAGGTCATTAAGAGGTTTCTCAACTTCACCACCTCGTGGTTCATATTTTGATTGAATTATTTGACCTTTCGTTCGCACCAAACATTTCTAATATAGTGAGCAACTAAAATGAGTAACTTATCTTTTTCCACTGGATTTCTGTTCGGATAGGAGCACCATAACTATGTATTTAATTTTCGCCATACTAAACATTTTCAAAAATGTTCGAATCGAATTTGTTTGTGCTAAGAACTTCATGTTCCTCCAAAATTTGAAGATAGTCACCAAACCGTGCACGCGTGTTTTTTCCGGAGCATTTTTTTATCAGTATTCTGCCATAGCGATACGGATGAAGTTACAAAATAAGCGTGTTAATAATAATTTGTTAGGCCGTGGCCGCCCACGAAAAATCGATGAGAGAACAAGCAAAGAAAATGAACGTTGCGTCCTTGCGATCCTCCGAAGCAGCCCAAACCAGCGCCGAATGCAAACTCGCCAAGATAGCCCTAATGACCATCACGCTCTGGTTCTTCGCTTGGACTCCTTACCTGGTCACCAACTTCACCGGTATTTTCGAAGGTGCCAAAATCAGTCCTTTGGCCACCATCTGGTGCTCGCTCTTTGCTAAAGCCAACGCTGTCTACAACCCGATCGTATACGGAATCAGGTTTTAATCCAAGAGTTTGTGCTTTTTTTGCTAATTCGCGCTTTTGCAGCCATCCAAAGTACAGACAAGCCCTCCAGAAGAAGTTCCCGTCGTTGGTGTGCGCGGGCGAGCCGGACGACACCACCTCCACGGCTTCGGGGGTAACGAACGTTACCACCGACGAGAAGCCGGCCACGGCTTAAGTAGTGATTTAATGGCTTTTGTTTGATTCTTGTAATGATCAATAAGAGACTTCAAACTGGGTTTTCATTTGTTTTAATTCGGTGCGTGGCGAAAATAATCATTGATGCTTTGAGTTTTCAAAGTGTTGCGGGTTTTGGAATACAAGCTTAGCACAAAAAGCAAAATACCGGGTGACTTTAAAAACCTTACTGTCAAATTTAATGTTAAAATTTTAAACTCAATTGTTATTCACTTTCTACGGGCTATCGCTGGCAAACGCATCACGGGAACAACAGGAATACCAATAAATAACGCAGCCACCCACTATTTGGTAATAAAATAAAATAAATTAAAAAAAAATATTACCAACTTCTTATCTATTTTTTTTTTCAAGACATGGTGCTTAGGGAAATATCTTGTCTCAATTAATATTATTGTTTTTCACCAAATGTCACATAAATGTTGGTATTTGTTTCCACCAAAATTATTCAAATAAGTTTGTTTATAACTTTAACTTATAAACTTGACATGGATTTAATGTTTCTGAGGATAAAATGCCAATAAAAAAATTTTGTTTTGTAATCAGTGGCGTATTTAGGAAAGGGCTAATTAATTGCCCCTGGCTGACAACGATTCTTAAAAAGGACATTTTTTGTACTACTTTAAGATTTATAGGACTTACCCCCTCCAATTTTAAAATGATACGACCATTCATAAATTCATAAACTGCTGGAAAAAAGTAACAGGTATTTGTTTTTAACATACACTGCTCCACAACAGTTAAGAAATTATTCTAAGAGCTAAAAAATTCACTTTCCTAACATTGGAACCTGATAAAAACAAAACAATAAATACGTATGTATCTGCTTTGAACTGAAATAGTTATTAATAATAAGAGTGCAAAAACACAAGCTTAAAGTTCGAGGGCTGTCGTTATGCAACGAGCGTAAGCGAGTTGCATACCTAGACACCCGAGCACTTTAAGCGTATTCGCATAAGAGTTATTTAAATTCTTATAAGAAAATAAGAAGTAATTCTTATAAGAGTTATTTAAATATTATTATTAGAAAGAAGGCTTAAAATGATACCAAAAAAAAAGATATTTTTGTCGCCCTGGGCTATAGCCCATTTTGTTGGCCCTTATGTAAATATGCCACTGTTTGTAATGAACATAGAACGAGTAAAATCTGTTTTTTTATTAAACAGAAATATAAAACAGATCTAACGTTGGCACCACTAAAAAATTCATTCATGGTGGTTTTAGTAAAAGTTGGCAGTTGCGGTTTTTTGTCTAAAAAATGATGACTTGTAAATTTCTTCATAAAATTTATTCATATACATGTTTTTACATCAAGTCTACAACATTACTTATAATAATTTCTTCACTACCTTTCCCCACCACACGCCTGCCATTGTAACTTAATATCAATTTTCTCATTAATAAATAAACTAAAACAACAAAGATAGTGAAGAAATTCGTAATAAAATACATGATATTATCAAAATAACTAAATTGTTAAATCACATATCGGTTATAAGGAAAAGAATTTGATAACAATACTTCTTTCAAGGCCTACTACTTTGGATTGGCGCTTGAAGCAGGCATGTAATGTTGACTTTGTGACTGCGGTGGCGGTCCATTATGTATAAGAGTCTGAGATCCGGCAACACCGCTCGGAAAATTGGGAAGTACCATACTCCCGTAGCTCTGAGTCCTTGAACAGACATTTTTTCTGAAGATTTCTTGCAAAAACGTTTAAACGATTTTCTAGGCGACATAAAACCGATGCAAAAATTTGACACTAGAGTATAGTTTAACACAAAATCACACGGACACACAAAAAGTTTTAATTTGTGATCTATTTGACCCCAAAAAAATAAGTGCGCTGTTGCTATTTTTTCTATAGTTTTGAAACAGCAAATATGAACATTTTTCCGATTTTGAAAAATCGTAAAAATAAATTAAATCCTTACCTCCTGTCGTCCGGCATCTGATGCATCAAAAACTGCGGCGGCGGCGGCGGCATGCCCGCCGTGGACATCATGGGCATCGTCGCGTAATGCATGCCTGGGGGCGGCGCCATTCCTGGGGGCAACATTGATGTGGGTTGCGGCGGTGGCGGCGGCAATCCGTTGTACGTCTGCACCATCGAATTTGGGGGCTGTTGTGGTGGCGGCGGATGTGCCATCTGATTATAATTGTAAGGCATCTTGGGTGGGAATTGTGGTTCACGCATCAGAGAATGATAAAGACCCAGAGCTTCAACAAGATCAGCACTGAGTTGGGTCAATTGGGCGTGTTTCTTGTCCACCCTTTCTAATTCGGAATCAATTAGGGGACCCATTAGGTTCACCTCGCGTTCGAGTTTTAGCATTTCTTCGGTGTCCGTTTCGGGATTTGTCGGATCGGCTTCGTGGAGCAAGTGGAGGAGACGGTCGATTTTCTCCTCGTTGATTTCTATGTCTTCGGGATCGGTTTTTTCGGCACCGGTTTTCACGTCCGCGGTTTCTTTGAACTGAACGATTTTCTTCGCTTTTTCGTACACTACAAATGTTAACAAATACTTAATAGTTTTGGTTTTTTTTTTCGGAATTATTGTAGTACTATTTTTTATCATTTCAAATCTAAATTCCATTCTATTTCTATTTGTTTACTTGAAAGACAAGACATTTTATCATGTCAGTGCGTCAAAAGACAACTAAATTATGTTTATTTAGATGATTTAGAATTAATTGTTTACGTACTCATGTTATTTACATTGTCAATAACAGAAATTTGCTAAAGTAAACAAAAGAGGAACAACTTAAATATTATTTCGCTAAATCTAATAGAATTACCACCACACTAAGACCAAAATTAAACTATACAACTACACACCCAAAACACAGGGAATGATAGTTTTTGCCAAATAAAATATCTAAACAAATAGTGAAAAAAGTCCGTAAAACTTTATTAGTTACTGAGATATTCTTGTGTAACACTACTGAACTCATAAAATAATACCAACCAAAATTGTTATTATTTCACCAACCTCGATATATTTAAATCGATTAATTTAATTCAATAATGACAATGATAAATGAGATAATGAAAATTGAGTAAAATACAAAGCAACCTTTTATTCTTCACAAAGTAACGTAGTTAAATAAATGTGAAAAAAATTAACATTAAAAATTAAAATACTGTTTTATTTTTTCTTTTAATTTATCGTATTAGTTCCATAAAGAGATACTCAAAATAATTATAATCTTGATGGTACTTAAAGTCAAAAGTTTAATAATGTTAATGTAATTAAGCAACATCTCGATAACTAAAAAACTTTTAAGTACTACCAGTTTTTTCACTATTCCTAATTTTTTGGCAAATGCCTATTTATTGTTATCCAGAGTTTATGTGTGTAAATCAACTTTCGTGTCTTTCCGTTATTTCTTAATCAAAAAAGAGACTGTTGAATAAGAATTCGTCAAAAATAATTTTTGCATTTTCTAGAGATGAAGAGATTTCCAGTTCGCAAAAATCATTAAACATAAGCTAAAAAATCGCTGAATTGAGTCGGAAAAAGTGATATTTTTGCGTTTTTCGAGCGTCACAGCTTACTATCTCATGATTTTTTTTGCATTTTTATACCGTAATTATAATTTAATTTAATAATTAAATTAATTACAATTGAAGATGTCCTATTAGGTAGCGAATCTAAAAAAAATTGAGAACATTTTGTGCATTTTTCTTAAATTTATGAGCGTTTCTGCAATTATTTCGCAAAAATCGTTAAAAATAAGCTAAAGATCGCCCAATTGAATCGAAAAAGGTGCTATTTTTGCGTTCTTCGACCGTCACAGCTTACTATCTCAAGGTGTGACCCTTTGGTAGCAAATCCAAAAAAAAAAAAAAAAATTAGAGCACTGTTCCACGTTTAAGCACGTTTTGAGATAAAAAAAGCAATTATTTCGCAAAAACTATTAAAAATAAGCAAAAAAATCGCTGAATTGTATCGGAAAAGATGTTATTTTTGTGTTTTTCGATCATCGCAGCTTACTAGTAATGATCTCTTTTTTAATTTCTGTGCCGTAATTAATAAAGCCACAAGCTTCATCTAAAATTTATGTGCGTTTTTGAAATACGAAGCAATTATTTCGCAAAAATTGTAAAAAATGAGCAGGAAAAAATTTTTTTGCGTTTTTTAACCTTCACAGCTTACCGTCTCATATATTTCTTAATGATAATGAGCTGCAGGGTGTCGCCCTTTAGTAGTAAATCCAAAGAAAAAAATTAGAGCATTGTTCTACAATTTAATCACGTTTTTGACAAAAAAGAGCAATTATTTCGCAAAAAATAAGCAGATAAATCACTGAATTGAATCGTAAAAGGTGGAATTTTTTGCGTTTTTTCAAGCTTATTATTTCATGATCTATTTTGTATTTTTTAACCGTAAACAATAATAAAGCCACAATGTGTCGTCCTATTAGGTAGTAAATAAAAAAAAATACATTTTTGCACTTTCCAAAGTTTAAAGGCGTTTTTGAAATAAAAACGCAGTTATTTCGCAAAAACGATTAAAAATAAGATAAAAAAAATGAACTGAGTCGAGAAAGATGCTATTGTTGAGTTTTTAGAGCGTCACACTTATGATCCTTTTAGAATTTTAAACGGTAATCAATAACAAAGCTCGAGGTGTCACCCTGTTAGGTAGCGAATCTATTTTTTTGCAAGTTAGAAGGCTATAGTTTTAGTAATTTTGTTGAAACGACAACAGGTAATTAACCCGACAAGGTCAATAAAATATTATCTGACTCTGACTCATGAAATACTTACAAAACTTCTCAGGTTCAACGTCCAAGTCTTTCGTGACAAAATTTGACGGAAACAGCCCTTCGCCCCTTTGATTACTCCCTTTCCACCAATTCGGATCAGAATCATCTATCACAAAAACTGGGAAAAACAATTATTTGTGACCACTTTCTTGCAAAAAACTCACTTATTTCGCCCGATTTAAACGTCAGTTCATTATCTTCAGCCGCTTCGAAATCATACAAAGCCCTAACTTTTTTCGGTTCTTTAACAGGAGTCGAATTTGTTGAACTATTCGCAGCTGCGAGATTCGCACTCGGATAAAGACTTCCGCTTGCGCTGGACGCCCGTGGCGACGACGTGCTTTCTTTCAAGGACAATTCTATGGCTTTGAGGATCTGATTCTCCTCTTCTTGTGACTCGACAACGTTGGGGTCTTTGCTAACAGGGGCCGACTTTTTGGCCGGCTTTAAACGCAATTAGAGCGTGATTTACAAATTTTGTCACTCACCATGTCTGTAAATGTAAAATCAACGCCGCTGTTCTTCAGTTTAGTGTACAGAGAAGGAATGAGATTGAGTTGTTGCTCGGTTTTGAACTCGTTCTCAGCCCACCGTTTCAAAGCTTCCCTCAACTTCTTGGACACGCTGATGTGCGATTTTTGCAGTAGTTTCGTGTACTCGTTCTCGAACTCCCTTGAGGCGACCTCAATGTGGAACAACTTGCCGCTGTTTTTGACACAGGCGTCTAGTAACTGTTCTGGGGTTAGGTGGGGCTTTCGGGGCGCTTAAACCTACCGTAACGGCCTGGAGGGCGATGTGGGGGTCTTGGTGGTGGAGCCGTTTGAGGATGACCCTCAAGTACGCCTTGGCATCTTCAGCAGACTTGCCAGCCTTATCACAAATGTTTATGATCAGTTCCCAGTTTTCCTCGGCGTTGTTCTCGTTCGTTGCCTTCTCTACGTAACAAATTCAAGCGTGACTCACTTTACCACAGCAAATAATCGATGAAAAACGCAATTTGGTGCAAGATTTGAGACAGAAAGTGGCCATGACTCACCTACTTCGTCCGTGATGGTGTCGGTGGTGGTACCGAATATCCCCATTTTTTACAAATTTATTCACGTAAAACGGACACTAAACCGACATAATTACGTGAAAGTTCTTTGTTACACTGCTGAATGTTTCTGATAAGAAGAAAATGTCATTTCAAACGTATAAATTTTGACGTTTCGAATTTATGGAGTTTTGACAATGTCGGTGAAGGCAGCACCATGAACATTACAGTCGACCAAACAATTGCTGCCCGCATGGAGCTATAGTCCGGGACATTTCTATATGAGATACGTCATAGGGCATACGTTGACGCGAGACTATATAGAGCACAAAAACTAGATAAGAGCTCAAATTTAGGGAACTTGGTTGTTTGATGTGTTTGACAGATTACAAATGTAAACAATAATAAAAATTTAAATATTTCTTTATTGTAGTAAAGTACAGCAAAATGTACCAACTAGAACACTTAAAAACAAATGGAGAAACTTTCAAATGCTTTGAAGTACCGTTGCTGGATTACTGTTGAGGTTATGTTTGACCTTGGTATGACTGTCAGGTTTAAAGTTGAAATTTGCATTAAAAAGGCCATAAAAGCCTCTAAGTGCCTTTTAGGGTAGTCTTCGTCATGTTCCAATTGCATGCCCCCTCTCTGCCACATCAGTAAAATTTGCCACAAAAGTTTTAAAAAACGACTTTAAACAACAAAAAAGGCCCTATTTTCATTAACAATGAGACATATCTCGCTGCATGCGGCACGACATAGGCCTCATAGGTCAATCTCATTGTGAGTGGTTTTCGCTGAGATCACTTTGAGAGGGTTTCACTCAGACTGACGTTGGCGGAAGGCTAAAACATGCCTCGCGACAAGTCTTTGCACCAACATTCGAAAACGCTGTCAATGGCTTAAAATGATAAACTGTGTCAGTTTTTTTTGTGTCTTTGAGGATTAGTCTGAGTCCTGTCGCGCCGCATGTAGCGAAGCAGATCTCATTGTGAATGGGTTCTTTAAGAAACAGTTTCAATGTACACCACAAGACATACACTGAGACGGCCTCATGCCTCATAACATGGCTTGTAATTGACAGCGTTTTATAGAATGATTTGGAATCATAATGCAGAGATTGTTGCGAGACAGGCAGGCAGGTCTCAAGCCTACTGCAGAAGTCGCTCTCAGTGAGTCCATGTCTTAGAGATGCAAGACCAATTTAGACCATTTACAGCGAGATTGGTGTCCGAGACCTACGTCATGCAGGAAGCCAAACTTCATCGTGAATGGACCCTTTTCAATGGGGGTGTGCTTTTTGAATAAATTTGAAATGGCCTTTTTGAAAAAAGCAGTTGTCTCTCTTTTATTCATCTATTCAACACGTTTGTATTCGATGCACTTACACCAATTTCATTATCAGTGTCTTGATTATCAGGCAAGGGCGAAGTGGAATTGGGGGCAACCCAGAAATAAAAACACTTTAATTTCCTTTATTAGTAGGCTATATTTTTTATACAAGAAACTACTCTCAGATAGAGACGTACAAAAATGTAAACAAGAGTAAAAGTTGGTTTTTCGCAATATTTCACACTATTCTTCCACACGTCCACAGTAAAATCAGAAAGCGCTTCTTGTTATAAAGCCCTTATTATGTTTTTCGACGATGGCTGAGACTTTGTGACGTATTTGTTAAACGTAAGTTTTCAAATACCCCATGGCAGTGCAAAGGAGTTATATTAACAATTTTACGGGATTATTTTTAACTTTACACCCACTCTGCTTGAAACAAGAGTGGCTGCCAGGAAATAACGAACAAAGTGGACCCAAAAGGCTTCAGCTGCAAATTATAAACACTATCTGTGATTTTTTAAATAAATTTTTTAATAATTAATAAAAAACATGACAATATTAAGCTTTTCGATTTCGTTTGGTTTGAATTTTATATGAAAATAGAAAAGTTAACCCTCTACACCAGAAAAGACAAAAAACATAAAGAAAGTATCTGTAAATGTCGTGAACTTACTTTGAAGTAAACAGGGCTCTCCATCTATAACTCATAATTACTTGAACCGCAATTCCCATCATCAAAATGTGCAAAACTGCGATAAGTGAGGTTATGCAGTGATGCACTTTCTTTTCCAGTTTTTCACACAAAATATATCACAAATTGCACAAATCGTACAACCAGCGATAGTCAGTACTGTCAGTACTTCACAGCAGCTTTCTCCATCACAATCACTGACTGCAATTCTGTATTGTGCCATTCCCGTCTCATCATATAATCTGAGTAGTTGTTATATGACAAGTAATGTTTCTACCTTCAAAAATACTTGCGTAAATATGTTATTATCCCGTTAGTACATACTTTTAAAGCAGCCACTGGTTATATAGATTAAAATTATAACATTTCCTTTGTTATTGTGTTATTGTTTACATCAGTCAGCTGTTTACTGTCATTTTCTAATGCTACCAATTTAAAAAATGTCCCTGTTATTAAAGCTCAAGGACCATAGAATGAGAGAGAGAACATTTTTTGTTCACACAGACGCTGAATACACGTATAAATGTCAGAAAATTCAAATTTTTTATGTCCAAATAGAAATGTCCCGGACTGTAGCACGTTGTCTACAGCCCAGTTCACACCAGGCAAATTATCAAAATAATGGTAAAGCATTATAAAAAACATCAATAAGCTGTTGCGTTGACTTGCATATCACATTTGCCGAACATCTCCTGACCATTCTAATGTGTTTCTATTACAAATTAAAATTTAACTGCATTTAATTTCTGCATTTTTTATTCTCATATTAAAGCAATGCAAACTGATTTTTTTTCACCCCATTTAATCCCGTAATTTTTTTTATTTTTGCAGGAGATTAAGCCCTTCGATAAGGCCTTTGACTGTAAAAAAATCATGTTCGGACAAACACCCCTTGAAACCTTAATGAATTTTTAAAGATTCTTTAAAATTTACCAATTTTGCAAACTTTATCTTTAAAAATTCATTACAGTATTCAGAATGGCCCCCGAAAGGCGAATCAGTTATTACAGGAAAGGAGAAAAATTGTAAAAATAATGAATAAGAATTTTGCAAAATGCTTTTATAGAAAAGTTGTTGTACTTAATGTTTTATTACATGGTAAACTTCACACACGTTAACACGACCTTTATAAACGATTTTTCATTAAAATGTTTGACACGAGAAGTTTATTTTTGCCCTATATACATTTCAATCTCACTGAAGTTTATGTCGTTGACTCAAGGTGGATTTGTCTGCCTTTAAACATATTCAATAATAATTAATAACACTCTAAAAGTGCAGAAAAGCGCACAAAATCCATTAAAGTTGAAATTTAACACTTCAGAAAAGAGCATAAAAACCTAACCCTACTTTTGTCTCTATCTGGCAATAGCACATAAATTTTTGATGCAAGGGAAATATTTCTGCCCTAAATATCCTGCCATAACGCTCTGAAAGGGCAGAAATGGAAACAAAATTCATAAAAGTGTAAATTCTGACATTTCCAGGTAATAACATAACCCTACTTTTTGAACCTACCGAATTTTCAACAAAACAAACCAAATAAACAATTTGCGGCTATACGCATTGCGATACCACTAATTTTCACATTGCCAGTTTCTGTTTAAACAAAAACATGCATTTTTATTTTTCCATTAACTGCATGCAAAACTTTTATAATTTTAGACGTTTATAGACAAATACATTTATCATAATTAATTTTTCTTTATCAATACTGTTCTATTTTTAATAATTCTGTGTCTAAATGTTTCTAAATTTGACGGATTGGGCCAGTGAATATTTCTGGTGATGAACTGTTTTAGACTTGATTGACGTCACATCCGTGACGTGTGCCGAGGTTAGGTGTGCGGCGCAGGCGGCGAAGGCGGATCAGTCGACAGCGAGCGGTGGCACGGGTCACTTCGGGAGCGCAAGGGGCGGTTTATTTAAATTATTGTGCCGTTCCGTTTAATCTATTCAGTTTGTTACTTGCCGTTGTCGCGAACGGACGTGTGCTCAAGCAAATCTAAATTTTCCGGTTTAAATTTTAAATTCGGTGATCGCGGTTAGTGTAGTGTGTGTTAGTGCCAATGGGATGGACTTTAAAGAGGAAACAATCCGGATTAAAGGGTAAGTTTGCAGTGATTTATTTTTAGAAAATTAAATCAAATCTTTAATATTTTCATAGTAATTTAAGAACACATTGTTCTAATTTCATTGTTTCCTCTATTGCAGTAGGTTCGTTTAAGAAGAAGATGGCATCGGAACAGAAGACTAAGGTCAGTGCATTTTTTTTTTTTCATTTGCGGTTAATTTATTTTCATTGTCTTGCTACAAACGGTAGCAGACGTGCGTTTTAATTTTTTAAATGCGGTATTGAAAAGTCATAGTTTGAGTGACTCTTTTAAATACAGTAACTATAAATAAAATCAAACACTCAAACAATTTATTGCCACGTAATAATTTTCTCTTTAATTTCAAAGAATGAAAGTGGCTTGCTCAAAATTTAATGCAAAGAAACATTTTTTTTTGGTTTCTTTTTTATTATTATTTTTTATGCTACAAACGGTAGCCAACGTGGAAGCGAAACACAGGTACGTCCATTTTATTGTTGTGTCGTATTTATTTATTTATTTCACAAACCAATAATTCGTTAAAATTTAATTGCGGTTAAAATGTTGTGTACACCGGCTCTAAATACGGTGTTGAAAAGTCATAGTTTGAGTGACTCTTTTAAATACAGTAACTATAAATAAAATCAAACACTCAAACAATTTATTGCCACGTAATAATTTTCTTTTTACTTTCAGTGAATGAAAGTGGCTTCAAAATTTAATGCAAAGAAACATTTTTTTTTGGTTTCTTTTTTATTATTATTATTTTTTATGCTACAAACGGTAGCCAACGTGGAAGCGAAACACAGGTACGTCCATTTTATTGTTGTGTCGTATTTATTTATATATTTCACAAACCAATAATTCGTTAAAATTTAATTGCGGTATAAATGTTGTGTACACCGGCTCTAAATACGGTGTTGAAAAGTCATAGTTTGAGTGACTCTTTTAAATACAGTAACTATAAATAAAATCAAACACTCCAACAATTTATTGCCACGTAATAATTTTCTCTTTAATTTCAAAGAATGAAAGTGGCTTGCTCAAAATTTAATGCAAAGAAACATTTTTTTTTGGTTTCTTTTTTATTATTATTATTTTTTATGCTACAAACGGTAGCCAACGTGGAAGCGAAACACAGGTACGTCCATTTTATTGTTGTGTCGTATTTATTTATTTATTTCACAAACCAATAATTCGTTAAAATTTAATTGCGGTTAAAATGTTGTGTACACCGGCTCTAAATACGGTGTTGAAAAGTCATAGTTTGAGTGACTCTTTTAAATACAGTAACTATAAATAAAATCAAACACTCAAACAATTTATTGCCACGTAATAATTTTCTCTTTAATTTCAAAGAATGAAAGTGGCTTGCTCAAAATTTAATGCAAAGAAACATTTTTTTTTGGTTTCTTTTTTATTATTATTATTTTTTATGCTACAAACGGTAGCCAACGTGGAAGCGAAACACAGGTACGTCCATTTTATTGTTGTGTCGTATTTATTTATTTATTTCACAAACCAATAATTCGTTAAAATTTAATTGCGGTTAAAATGTTGTGTACACCGGCTCTAAATACGGTGTTGAAAAGTCATAGTTTGAGTGACTCTTTTAAATACAGTAACTATAAATAAAATCAAACACTCAAACAATTTATTGCCACGTAATAATTTTCTCTTTAATTTCAATGAATGAAAGTGGCTTCAAAATTTAATGCAAAGAAACATTTTTTTTTGGTTTCTTTTTTATTATTATTATTTTTTATGCTACAAACGGTAGCCAACGTGGAAGCGAAACACAGGTACGTCCATTTTATTGTTGTGTCGTATTTATTTATTTATTTCACAAACCAATAATTCGTTAAAATTTAATTGCGGTATAAATGTTGTGTACACCGGCTCTAAATACGGTGTTGAAAAGTCATAGATTGAGTGACTCATTTTAAATACAGCAACTATAAACAAAATCAAACACTCAAACAATTTATTGCCACGTAATAATTTTGCTTTTAATGTCAATGAATGAAAGTGGCTTCAAAATTTAATGCAAAGAAACATTTTTTTTGGTTTCTTTTTTATTATTATTATTTTTTATGCTACAAACGGTAGCCAACGTGGAAGCGAAACACAGGTACGTCCATTTTATTGTTGTGTCGTATTTATTTATTTATTTCACAAACCAATAATTCGTTAAAATTTAATTGCGGTATAAATGTTGTGTACACCGGCTCTAAATACGGTGTTGAAAAGTCATAGTTTGAGTGACTCTTTTAAATACAGTAACTATAAATAAAATCAAACACTCAAACAATTTATTGCCACGTAATAATTTTCTCTTTAATTTCAAAGAATGAAAGTGGCTTGCTCAAAATTTAATGCAAAGAAACATTTTTTTTTGGTTTCTTTTTTATTATTATTATTTTTTATGCTACAAACGGTAGCCAACGTGGAAGCGAAACACAGGTACGTCCATTTTATTTTTGTGTCGTATTTATTTATTTATTTCACAACCAATAATTCGTTAAAATTTAATTGCGGTTAAAATGTTGTGTACACCGGCTCTAAATACGGTGTTGAAAAGTCAAAGTTTGAGTGACTCATTTTAAATACAGCAACTATAAACAAAATCAAACACTCAAACAATTTATTGCCACGTAATAATTTTGCTTTTAATGTCAATGAATGAAAGTGGCTTCAAAATTTAATGCAAAGAAACATTTTTTTTGGTTTCTTTTTTATTATTATTATTTTTTATGCTACAAACGGTAGCCAACGTGGAAGCGAAACACAGGTACGTCCATTTTATTGTTGTGTCGTATTTATTTATTTATTTCACAAACCAATAATGCGTTAAAATTTAATTGCGGTTAAAATGTTGTGTACACCGGCTCTAAATACGGTGTTGAAAAGTCAAAGTTTGAGTGACTCATTTTAAATACAGCAACTATAAACAAAATCAAACACTCAAACAATTTATTGCCACGTAATAATTTTGCTTTTAATGTCAATGAATGAAAGTGGCTTCAAAATTTAATGCAAAGAAACATTTTTTTTGGTTTCTTTTTTATTATTATTATTTTTTATGCTACAAACGGTAGCCAACGTGGAAGCGAAACACAGGTACGTCCATTTTATTTTTGTGTCGTATTTATTTATTTATTTCACAACCAATAATTCGTTAAAATTTAATTGCGGTTAAAATGTTGTGTACACCGGCTCTAAATACGGTGTTGAAAAGTCAAAGTTTGAGTGACTCATTTTAAATACAGCAACTATAAACAAAATCAAACACTCAAACAATTTATTGCCACGTAATAATTTTGCTTTTAATGTCAATGAATGAAAGTGGCTTCAAAATTTAATGCAAAGAAACATTTTTTTTGGTTTCTTTTTTATTATTATTATTTTTTATGCTACAAACGGTAGCCAACGTGGAAGCGAAACACAGGTACGTCCATTTTATTGTTGTGTCGTATTTATTTATTTATTTCACAAACCAATAATGCGTTAAAATTTAATTGCGGTTAAAATGTTGTGTACACCGGCTCTAAATACGGTGTTGAAAAGTCATAGTTTGAGTGACTCTTTTAAATACAGTAACTATAAATAAAATCAAACACTCAAACAATTTATTGCCACGTAATAATTTTCTCTTTAATTTCAAAGAATGAAAGTGGCTTGCTCAAAATTTAATGCAAAGAAACATTTTTTTTTGGTTTCTTTTTTATTATTATTATTTTTTATGCTACAAACGGTAGCCAACGTGGAAGCGAAACACAGGTACGTCCATTTTATTGTTGTGTCGTATTTATTTATTTATTTCACAAACCAATAATTCGTTAAAATTTAATTGCGGTTAAAATGTTGTGTACACCGGCTCTAAATACGGTGTTGAAAAGTCATAGTTTGAGTGACTCTTTTAAATACAGTAACTATAAATAAAATCAAACACTCAAACAATTTATTGCCACGTAATAATTTTCTCTTTAATTTCAAAGAATGAAAGTGGCTTGCTCAAAATTTAATGCAAAGAAACATTTTTTTTTGGTTTCTTTTTTATTATTATTATTTTTTATGCTACAAACGGTAGCCAACGTGGAAGCGAAACACAGGTACGTCCATTTTATTGTTGTGTCGTATTTATTTATTTATTTCACAAACCAATAATTCGTTAAAATTTAATTGCGGTTAAAATGTTGTGTACACCGGCTCTAAATACGGTGTTGAAAAGTCATAGTTTGAGTGACTCTTTTAAATACAGTAACTATAAATAAAATCAAACACTCCAACAATTTATTGCCACGTAATAATTTTCTCTTTAATTTCAAAGAATGAAAGTGGCTTGCTCAAAATTTAATGCAAAGAAACATTTTTTTTTGGTTTCTTTTTTATTATTATTATTTTTTATGCTACAAACGGTAGCCAACGTGGAAGCGAAACACAGGTACGTCCATTTTATTGTTGTGTCGTATTTATTTATTTATTTCACAAACCAATAATTCGTTAAAATTTAATTGCGGTTAAAATGTTGTGTACACCGGCTCTAAATACGGTGTTGAAAAGTCATAGTTTGAGTGACTCTTTTAAATACAGTAACTATAAATAAAATCAAACACTCAAACAATTTATTGCCACGTAATAATTTTCTCTTTAATTTCAATGAATGAAAGTGGCTTCAAAATTTAATGCAAAGAAACATTTTTTTTGGTTTCTTTTTTATTATTATTATTTTTTATGCTACAAACGGTAGCCAACGTGGAAGCGAAACACAGGTACGTCCATTTTATTGTTGTGTCGTATTTATTTATTTATTTCACAAACCAATAATTCGTTAAAATTTAATTGCGGTATAAATGTTGTGTACACCGGCTCTAAATACGGTGTTGAAAAGTCATAGTTTGAGTGACTCTTTTAAATACAGTAACTATAAATAAAATCAAACACTCCAACAATTTATTGCCACGTAATAATTTTCTCTTTAATTTCAATGAATGAAAGTGGCTTCAAAATTTAATGCAAAGAAACATTTTTTTTTGGTTTCTTTTTTATTATTATTATTTTTTATGCTACAAACGGTAGCCAACGTGGAAGCGAAACACAGGTACGTCCATTTTATTGTTGTGTCGTATTTATTTATTTATTTCACAAACCAATAATTCGTTAAAATTTAATTGCGGTATAAATGTTGTGTACACCGGCTCTAAATACGGTGTTGAAAAGTCATAGTTTGAGTGACTCTTTTAAATACAGTAACTATAAATAAAATCAAACACTCCAACAATTTATTGCCACGTAATAATTTTCTCTTTAATTTCAATGAATGAAAGTGGCTTCAAAATTTAATGCAAAGAAACATTTTTTTTTGGTTTCTTTTTTATTATTATTATTTTTTATGCTACAAACGGTAGCCAACGTGGAAGCGAAACACAGGTACGTCCATTTTATTTTTGTGTCGTATTTATTTATTTATTTCACAACCAATAATTCGTTAAAATTTAATTGCGGTTAAAATGTTGTGTACACCGGCTCTAAATACGGTGTTGAAAAGTCAAAGTTTGAGTGACTCATTTTAAATACAGCAACTATAAACAAAATCAAACACTCAAACAATTTATTGCCACGTAATAATTTTGCTTTTAATGTCAATGAATGAAAGTGGCTTCAAAATTTAATGCAAAGAAACATTTTTTTTGGTTTCTTTTTTATTATTATTATTTTTTATGCTACAAACGGTAGCCAACGTGGAAGCGAAACACAGGTACGTCCATTTTATTGTTGTGTCGTATTTATTTATTTATTTCACAAACCAATAATTCGTTAAAATTTAATTGCGGTATAAATGTTGTGTACACCGGCTCTAAATACGGTGTTGAAAAGTCATAGTTTGAGTGACTCTTTTAAATACAGTAACTATAAATAAAATCAAACACTCCAACAATTTATTGCCACGTAATAATTTTCTCTTTAATTTCAATGAATGAAAGTGGCTTCAAAATTTAATGCAAAGAAACATTTTTTTTTGGTTTCTTTTTTATTATTATTATTTTTTATGCTACAAACGGTAGCCAACGTGGAAGCGAAACACAGGTACGTCCATTTTATTTTTGTGTCGTATTTATTTATTTATTTCACAACCAATAATTCGTTAAAATTTAATTGCGGTTAAAATGTTGTGTACACCGGCTCTAAATACGGTGTTGAAAAGTCAAAGTTTGAGTGACTCATTTTAAATACAGCAACTATAAACAAAATCAAACACTCAAACAATTTATTGCCACGTAATAATTTTGCTTTTAATGTCAATGAATGAAAGTGGCTTCAAAATTTAATGCAAAGAAACATTTTTTTTGGTTTCTTTTTTATTATTATTATTTTTTATGCTACAAACGGTAGCCAACGTGGAAGCGAAACACAGGTACGTCCATTTTATTGTTGTGTCGTATTTATTTATTTATTTCACAAACCAATAATTCGTTAAAATTTAATTGCGGTATAAATGTTGTGTACACCGGCTCTAAATACGGTGTTGAAAAGTCATAGTTTGAGTGACTCTTTTAAATACAGTAACTATAAATAAAATCAAACACTCCAACAATTTATTGCCACGTAATAATTTTCTCTTTAATTTCAATGAATGAAAGTGGCTTCAAAATTTAATGCAAAGAAACATTTTTTTTTGGTTTCTTTTTTATTATTATTATTTTTTATGCTACAAACGGTAGCCAACGTGGAAGCGAAACACAGGTACGTCCATTTTATTGTTGTGTCGTATTTATTTATTTATTTCACAAACCAATAATTCGTTAAAATTTAATTGCGGTATAAATGTTGTGTACACCGGCTCTAAATACGGTGTTGAAAAGTCATAGTTTGAGTGACTCTTTTAAATACAGTAACTATAAATAAAATCAAACACTCAAACAATTTATTGCCACGTAATAATTTTCTCTTTAATTTCAAAGAATGAAAGTGGCTTGCTCAAAATTTAATGCAAAGAAACATTTTTTTTGGTTTCTTTTTTATTATTATTATTTTTTATGCTACAAACGGTAGCCAACGTGGAAGCGAAACACAGGTACGTCCATTTTATTGTTGTGTCGTATTTATTTATTTATTTCACAAACCAATAATTCGTTAAAATTTAATTGCAGTTAAAATGTTGTGTACACCGGCTCTAAATACGGTGTTGAAAAGTCATAGTTTGAGTGACTCATTTTAAATACAGCAACTATAAACAAAATCAAACACTCAAACAATTTATTGCCACGTAATAATTTTGCTTTTAATGTCAATGAATGAAAGTGGCTTCAAAATTTAATGCAAAGAAACATTTTTTTTGGTTTCTTTTTTATTATTATTATTTTTTATGCTACAAACGGTAGCCAACGTGGAAGCGAAACACAGGTACGTCCATTTTATTGTTGTGTCGTATTTATTTATTTATTTCACAAACCAATAATGCGTTAAAATTTAATTGCGGTTAAAATGTTGTGTACACCGGCTCTAAATACGGTGTTGAAAAGTCATAGTTTGAGTGACTCATTTTAAATACAGTAACTATAAACAAAATCAAACACTCAAACAATTTATTGCCACGTAATAATTTTCTCTTTAATTTCAATGAATGAAAGTGGCTTCAAAATTTAATGCAAAGAAACATTTTTTTTTGGTTTCTTTTTTATTATTATTATTTTTTATGCTACAAACGGTAGCCAACGTGGAAGCGAAACACAGGTACGTCCATTTTATTTTTGTGTCGTATTTATTTATTTATTTCACAACCAATAATTCGTTAAAATTTAATTGCGGTTAAAATGTTGTGTACACCGGCTCTAAATACGGTGTTGAAAAGTCATAGTTTGAGTGACTCATTTTAAATACAGTAACTATAAACAAAATCAAACACTCAAACAATTTATTGCCACGTAATAATTTTCTCTTTAATTTCAATGAATGAAAGTGGCTTCAAAATTTAATGCAAAGAAACATTTTTTTTTGGTTTCTTTTTTATTATTATTATTTTTTATGCTACAAACGGTAGCCAACGTGGAAGCGAAACACAGGTACGTCCATTTTATTTTTGTGTCGTATTTATTTATTTATTTCACAACCAATAATTCGTTAAAATTTAATTGCGGTTAAAATGTTGTGTACACCGGCTCTAAATACGGTGTTGAAAAGTCATAGTTTGAGTGACTCATTTTAAATACAGTAACTATAAACAAAATCAAACACTCAAACAATTTATTGCCACGTAATAATTTTCTCTTTAATTTCAATGAATGAAAGTGGCTTCAAAATTTAATGCAAAGAAACATTTTTTTTTGGTTTCTTTTTTATTATTATTATTTTTTATGCTACAAACGGTAGCCAACGTGGAAGCGAAACACAGGTACGTCCATTTTATTGTTGTGTCGTATTTATTTATTTATTTCACAAACCAATAATTCGTTAAAATTTAATTGCGGTTAAAATGTTGTGTACACCGGCTCTAAATACGGTGTTGAAAAGTCATAGTTTGAGTGACTCTTTTAAATACAGTAACTATAAATAAAATCAAACACTCAAACAATTTATTGCCACGTAATAATTTTCTCTTTAATTTCAATGAACGAAAGTGGCTTGCTCAAAATTTAATGCAAAGAAACATTTTTTTTTGGTTTCTTTTTTTTATTATTATTATTTTTTATGCTACAAACGGTAGCCAACGTGGAAGCGAAACACAGGTACGTCCATTTTATTGTTGTGTCGTTATTATTTATTTATTTCACAAACCAATAATTCGTTAAAATTTAATTGCGGTTAAAATGTTGTGTACACCGGCTCTAAATACGGTGTTGAAAAGTCATAGTTTGAGTGACTCATTTTAAATACAGTAACTATAAATAAAATCAAACACTCAAACAATTTATTGCCACGTAATAATTTTCTCTTTAATTTCAATGAATGAAAGTGGCTTCAAAATTTAATGCAAAGAAACATTTTTTTTTTGGTTTCTTTTTTATTATTATTATTTTTTATGCTACAAACGGTAGCCAACGTGGAAGCGAAACACAGGTACGTCCATTTTATTGTTGTGTCGTTATTATTTATTTATTTCACAAACCAATAATTCGTTAAAATTTAATTGCGGTTAAAATGTTGTGTACACCGGCTCTAAATACGGTGTTGAAAAGTCATAGTTTGAGTGACTCTTTTAAATACAGTAACTATAAATAAAATCAAACACTCAAACAATTTATTGCCACGTAATAATTTTCTCTTTAATTTCAATGAATGAAAGTGGCTTCAAAATTTAATGCAAAGAAACATTTTTTTTTGGTTTCTTTTTTATTATTATTATTTTTTATGCTACAAACGGTAGCCAACGTGGAAGCGAAACACAGGTACGTCCATTTTATTGTTGTGTCGTTATTATTTATTTATTTCACAAACCAATAATTCGTTAAAATTTAATTGCGGTTAAAATGTTGTGTACACCGGCTCTAAATACGGTGTTGAAAAGTCATAGTTTGAGTGACTCTTTTAAATACAGTAACTATAAATAAAATCAAACACTCAAACAATTTATTGCCACGTAATAATTTTCTCTTTAATTTCAATGAATGAAAGTGGCTTCAAAATTTAATGCAAAGAAACATTTTTTTTTGGTTTCTTTTTTATTATTATTATTTTTTATGCTACAAACGGTAGCCAACGTGGAAGCGAAACACAGGTACGTCCATTTTATTGTTGTGTCGTATTTATTTATTTATTTCACAAACCAATAATTCGTTAAAATTTAATTGCGGTTAAAATGTTGTGTACACCGGCTCTAAATACGGTGTTGAAAAGTCAAAGTTTGAGTGACTCATTTTAAATACAGCAACTATAAACAAAATCAAACACTCAAACAATTTATTGCCACGTAATAATTTTGCTTTTAATGTCAATGAATGAAAGTGGCTTCAAAATTTAATGCAAAGAAACATTTTTTTTGGTTTCTTTTTTATTATTATTATTTTTTATGCTACAAACGGTAGCCAACGTGGAAGCGAAACACAGGTACGTCCATTTTATTGTTGTGTCGTATTTATTTATTTATTTCACAAACCAATAATTCGTTAAAATTTAATTGCGGTTAAAATGTTGTGTACACCGGCTCTAAATACGGTGTTGAAAAGTCATAGTTTGAGTGACTCTTTTAAATACAGTAACTATAAATAAAATCAAACACTCAAACAATTTATTGCCACGTAATAATTTTCTCTTTAATTTCAAAGAATGAAAGTGGCTTGCTCAAAATTTAATGCAAAGAAACATTTTTTTTGGTTTCTTTTTTATTATTATTATTTTTTATGCTACAAACGGTAGCCAACGTGGAAGCGAAACACAGGTACGTCCATTTTATTGTTGTGTCGTATTTATTTATTTATTTCACAAACCAATAATTCGTTAAAATTTAATTGCGGTTAAAATGTTGTGTACACCGGCTCTAAATACGGTGTTGAAAAGTCATAGTTTGAGTGACTCTTTTAAATACAGTAACTATAAATAAAATCAAACACTCAAACAATTTATTGCCACGTAATAATTTTCTCTTTAATTTCAATGAATGAAAGTGGCTTCAAAATTTAATGCAAAGAAACATTTTTTTTGGTTTCTTTTTTATTATTATTATTTTTTATGCTACAAACGGTAGCCAACGTGGAAGCGAAACACAGGTACGTCCATTTTATTGTTGTGTCGTATTTATTTATTTATTTCACAAACCAATAATGCGTTAAAATTTAATTGCGGTTAAAATGTTGTGTACACCGGCTCTAAATACGGTGTTGAAAAGTCATAGTTTGAGTGACTCTTTTAAATACGAGTACAGTAACTATAAATAAAATCAAACACTCAAACAATTTATTGCCACGTAATAATTTTCTCTTTAATTTCAAAGAATGAAAGTGGCTTGCTCAAAATTTAATGCAAAGAAACATTTTTTTTTGGTTTCTTTTTTATTATTATTATTTTTTATGCTACAAACGGTAGCCAACGTGGAAGCGAAACACAGGTACGTCCATTTTATTGTTGTGTCGTATTTATTTATTTATTTCACAAACCAATAATTCGTTAAAATTTAATTGCGGTTAAAATGTTGTGTACACCGGCTCTAAATACGGTGTTGAAAAGTCATAGTTTGAGTGACTCTTTTAAATACAGTAACTATAAATAAAATCAAACACTCAAACAATTTATTGCCACGTAATAATTTTCTCTTTAATTTCAATGAATGAAAGTGGCTTCAAAATTTAATGCAAAGAAACATTTTTTTTGGTTTCTTTTTTATTATTATTATTTTTTATGCTACAAACGGTAGCCAACGTGGAAGCGAAACACAGGTACGTCCATTTTATTGTTGTGTCGTATTTATTTATTTATTTCACAAACCAATAATTCGTTAAAATTTAATTGCGGTATAAATGTTGTGTACACCGGCTCTAAATACGGTGTTGAAAAGTCATAGTTTGAGTGACTCTTTTAAATACAGTAACTATAAATAAAATCAAACACTCCAACAATTTATTGCCACGTAATAATTTTCTCTTTAATTTCAATGAATGAAAGTGGCTTCAAAATTTAATGCAAAGAAACATTTTTTTTTGGTTTCTTTTTTATTATTATTATTTTTTATGCTACAAACGGTAGCCAACGTGGAAGCGAAACACAGGTACGTCCATTTTATTGTTGTGTCGTATTTATTTATTTATTTCACAAACCAATAATTCGTTAAAATTTAATTGCGGTATAAATGTTGTGTACACCGGCTCTAAATACGGTGTTGAAAAGTCATAGTTTGAGTGACTCTTTTAAATACAGTAACTATAAATAAAATCAAACACTCCAACAATTTATTGCCACGTAATAATTTTCTCTTTAATTTCAATGAATGAAAGTGGCTTCAAAATTTAATGCAAAGAAACATTTTTTTTTGGTTTCTTTTTTATTATTATTATTTTTTATGCTACAAACGGTAGCCAACGTGGAAGCGAAACACAGGTACGTCCATTTTATTTTTGTGTCGTATTTATTTATTTATTTCACAACCAATAATTCGTTAAAATTTAATTGCGGTTAAAATGTTGTGTACACCGGCTCTAAATACGGTGTTGAAAAGTCAAAGTTTGAGTGACTCATTTTAAATACAGCAACTATAAACAAAATCAAACACTCAAACAATTTATTGCCACGTAATAATTTTGCTTTTAATGTCAATGAATGAAAGTGGCTTCAAAATTTAATGCAAAGAAACATTTTTTTTGGTTTCTTTTTTATTATTATTATTTTTTATGCTACAAACGGTAGCCAACGTGGAAGCGAAACACAGGTACGTCCATTTTATTGTTGTGTCGTATTTATTTATTTATTTCACAAACCAATAATGCGTTAAAATTTAATTGCGGTTAAAATGTTGTGTACACCGGCTCTAAATACGGTGTTGAAAAGTCATAGTTTGAGTGACTCTTTTAAATACAGTAACTATAAATAAAATCAAACACTCAAACAATTTATTGCCACGTAATAATTTTCTCTTTAATTTCAAAGAATGAAAGTGGCTTGCTCAAAATTTAATGCAAAGAAACATTTTTTTTTGGTTTCTTTTTTATTATTATTATTTTTTATGCTACAAACGGTAGCCAACGTGGAAGCGAAACACAGGTACGTCCATTTTATTGTTGTGTCGTATTTATTTATTTATTTCACAAACCAATAATTCGTTAAAATTTAATTGCGGTTAAAATGTTGTGTACACCGGCTCTAAATACGGTGTTGAAAAGTCATAGTTTGAGTGACTCTTTTAAATACAGTAACTATAAATAAAATCAAACACTCAAACAATTTATTGCCACGTAATAATTTTCTCTTTAATTTCAAAGAATGAAAGTGGCTTGCTCAAAATTTAATGCAAAGAAACATTTTTTTTTGGTTTCTTTTTTATTATTATTATTTTTTATGCTACAAACGGTAGCCAACGTGGAAGCGAAACACAGGTACGTCCATTTTATTGTTGTGTCGTATTTATTTATTTATTTCACAAACCAATAATTCGTTAAAATTTAATTGCGGTTAAAATGTTGTGTACACCGGCTCTAAATACGGTGTTGAAAAGTCATAGTTTGAGTGACTCTTTTAAATACAGTAACTATAAATAAAATCAAACACTCCAACAATTTATTGCCACGTAATAATTTTCTCTTTAATTTCAAAGAATGAAAGTGGCTTGCTCAAAATTTAATGCAAAGAAACATTTTTTTTTGGTTTCTTTTTTATTATTATTATTTTTTATGCTACAAACGGTAGCCAACGTGGAAGCGAAACACAGGTACGTCCATTTTATTGTTGTGTCGTATTTATTTATTTATTTCACAAACCAATAATTCGTTAAAATTTAATTGCGGTTAAAATGTTGTGTACACCGGCTCTAAATACGGTGTTGAAAAGTCATAGTTTGAGTGACTCTTTTAAATACAGTAACTATAAATAAAATCAAACACTCAAACAATTTATTGCCACGTAATAATTTTCTCTTTAATTTCAATGAATGAAAGTGGCTTCAAAATTTAATGCAAAGAAACATTTTTTTTGGTTTCTTTTTTATTATTATTATTTTTTATGCTACAAACGGTAGCCAACGTGGAAGCGAAACACAGGTACGTCCATTTTATTGTTGTGTCGTATTTATTTATTTATTTCACAAACCAATAATTCGTTAAAATTTAATTGCGGTATAAATGTTGTGTACACCGGCTCTAAATACGGTGTTGAAAAGTCATAGTTTGAGTGACTCTTTTAAATACAGTAACTATAAATAAAATCAAACACTCCAACAATTTATTGCCACGTAATAATTTTCTCTTTAATTTCAAAGAATGAAAGTGGCTTGCTCAAAATTTAATGCAAAGAAACATTTTTTTTTGGTTTCTTTTTTATTATTATTATTTTTTATGCTACAAACGGTAGCCAACGTGGAAGCGAAACACAGGTACGTCCATTTTATTGTTGTGTCGTATTTATTTATTTATTTCACAAACCAATAATTCGTTAAAATTTAATTGCGGTATAAATGTTGTGTACACCGGCTCTAAATACGGTGTTGAAAAGTCATAGTTTGAGTGACTCTTTTAAATACAGTAACTATAAATAAAATCAAACACTCAAACAATTTATTGCCACGTAATAATTTTCTCTTTAATTTCAAAGAATGAAAGTGGCTTGCTCAAAATTTAATGCAAAGAAACATTTTTTTTTGGTTTCTTTTTTATTATTATTATTTTTTATGCTACAAACGGTAGCCAACGTGGAAGCGAAACACAGGTACGTCCATTTTATTGTTGTGTCGTATTTATTTATTTATTTCACAAACCAATAATTCGTTAAAATTTAATTGCGGTTAAAATGTTGTGTACACCGGCTCTAAATACGGTGTTGAAAAGTCATAGTTTGAGTGACTCTTTTAAATACAGTAACTATAAATAAAATCAAACACTCAAACAATTTATTGCCACGTAATAATTTTCTCTTTAATTTCAATGAATGAAAGTGGCTTCAAAATTTAATGCAAAGAAACATTTTTTTTGGTTTCTTTTTTATTATTATTATTTTTTATGCTACAAACGGTAGCCAACGTGGAAGCGAAACACAGGTACGTCCATTTTATTGTTGTGTCGTATTTATTTATTTATTTCACAAACCAATAATTCGTTAAAATTTAATTGCGGTATAAATGTTGTGTACACCGGCTCTAAATACGGTGTTGAAAAGTCATAGTTTGAGTGACTCTTTTAAATACAGTAACTATAAATAAAATCAAACACTCCAACAATTTATTGCCACGTAATAATTTTCTCTTTAATTTCAATGAATGAAAGTGGCTTCAAAATTTAATGCAAAGAAACATTTTTTTTTGGTTTCTTTTTTATTATTATTATTTTTTATGCTACAAACGGTAGCCAACGTGGAAGCGAAACACAGGTACGTCCATTTTATTGTTGTGTCGTATTTATTTATTTATTTCACAAACCAATAATTCGTTAAAATTTAATTGCGGTATAAATGTTGTGTACACCGGCTCTAAATACGGTGTTGAAAAGTCATAGTTTGAGTGACTCTTTTAAATACAGTAACTATAAATAAAATCAAACACTCCAACAATTTATTGCCACGTAATAATTTTCTCTTTAATTTCAATGAATGAAAGTGGCTTCAAAATTTAATGCAAAGAAACATTTTTTTTTGGTTTCTTTTTTATTATTATTATTTTTTATGCTACAAACGGTAGCCAACGTGGAAGCGAAACACAGGTACGTCCATTTTATTTTTGTGTCGTATTTATTTATTTATTTCACAACCAATAATTCGTTAAAATTTAATTGCGGTTAAAATGTTGTGTACACCGGCTCTAAATACGGTGTTGAAAAGTCAAAGTTTGAGTGACTCATTTTAAATACAGCAACTATAAACAAAATCAAACACTCAAACAATTTATTGCCACGTAATAATTTTGCTTTTAATGTCAATGAATGAAAGTGGCTTCAAAATTTAATGCAAAGAAACATTTTTTTTGGTTTCTTTTTTATTATTATTATTTTTTATGCTACAAACGGTAGCCAACGTGGAAGCGAAACACAGGTACGTCCATTTTATTGTTGTGTCGTATTTATTTATTTATTTCACAACCAATAATTCGTTAAAATTTAATTGCGGTTAAAATGTTGTGTACACCGGCTCTAAATACGGTGTTGAAAAGTCATAGTTTGAGTGACTCATTTTAAATACAGTAACTATAAACAAAATCAAACACTCAAACAATTTATTGCCACGTAATAATTTTCTCTTTAATTTCAATGAATGAAAGTGGCTTCAAAATTTAATGCAAAGAAACATTTTTTTTTGGTTTCTTTTTTATTATTATTATTTTTTATGCTACAAACGGTAGCCAACGTGGAAGCGAAACACAGGTACGTCCATTTTATTTTTGTGTCGTATTTATTTATTTATTTCACAACCAATAATTCGTTAAAATTTAATTGCGGTTAAAATGTTGTGTACACCGGCTCTAAATACGGTGTTGAAAAGTCATAGTTTGAGTGACTCATTTTAAATACAGTAACTATAAACAAAATCAAACACTCAAACAATTTATTGCCACGTAATAATTTTCTCTTTAATTTCAATGAATGAAAGTGGCTTCAAAATTTAATGCAAAGAAACATTTTTTTTTGGTTTCTTTTTTATTATTATTATTTTTTATGCTACAAACGGTAGCCAACGTGGAAGCGAAACACAGGTAGGTCCATTTTATTGTTGTGTCGTATTTATTTATTTATTTCACAAACCAATAATTCGTTAAAATTTAATTGCGGTTAAAATGTTGTGTACACCGGCTCTAAATACGGTGTTGAAAAGTCATAGTTTGAGTGACTCTTTTAAATACAGTAACTATAAATAAAATCAAACACTCAAACAATTTATTGCCACGTAATAATTTTCTCTTTAATTTCAATGAACGAAAGTGGCTTGCTCAAAATTTAATGCAAAGAAACATTTTTTTTTGGTTTCTTTTTTTTATTATTATTATTTTTTATGCTACAAACGGTAGCCAACGTGGAAGCGAAACACAGGTACGTCCATTTTATTGTTGTGTCGTTATTATTTATTTATTTCACAAACCAATAATTCGTTAAAATTTAATTGCGGTTAAAATGTTGTGTACACCGGCTCTAAATACGGTGTTGAAAAGTCAAAGTTTGAGTGACTCATTTTAAATACAGCAACTATAAACAAAATCAAACACTCAAACAATTTATTGCCACGTAATAATTTTGCTTTTAATGTCAATGAATGAAAGTGGCTTCAAAATTTAATGCAAAGAAACATTTTTTTTGGTTTCTTTTTTATTATTATTATTTTTTATGCTACAAACGGTAGCCAACGTGGAAGCGAAACACAGGTACGTCCATTTTATTGTTGTGTCGTATTTATTTATTTATTTCACAAACCAATAATGCGTTAAAATTTAATTGCGGTTAAAATGTTGTGTACACCTGCTCTAAATACGGTGTTGAAAAGTCATAGTTTGAGTGACTCTTTTAAATACAGTAACTATAAATAAAATCAAACACTCAAACAATTTATTGCCACGTAATAATTTTCTCTTTAATTTCAAAGAATGAAAGTGGCTTGCTCAAAATTTAATGCAAAGAAACATTTTTTTTGGTTTCTTTTTTATTATTATTATTTTTTATGCTACAAACGGTAGCCAACGTGGAAGCGAAACACAGGTACGTCCATTTTATTGTTGTGTCGTATTTATTTATTTATTTCACAAACCAATAATTCGTTAAAATTTAATTGCAGTTAAAATGTTGTGTACACCGGCTCTAAATACGGTGTTGAAAAGTCATAGTTTGAGTGACTCATTTTAAATACAGCAACTATAAACAAAATCAAACACTCAAACAATTTATTGCCACGTAATAATTTTGCTTTTAATGTCAATGAATGAAAGTGGCTTCAAAATTTAATGCAAAGAAACATTTTTTTTGGTTTCTTTTTTATTATTATTATTTTTTATGCTACAAACGGTAGCCAACGTGGAAGCGAAACACAGGTACGTCCATTTTATTGTTGTGTCGTATTTATTTATTTATTTCACAAACCAATAATGCGTTAAAATTTAATTGCGGTTAAAATGTTGTGTACACCTGCTCTAAATACGGTGTTGAAAAGTCATAGTTTGAGTGACTCATTTTAAATACAGCAACTATAAACAAAATCAAACACTCAAACAATTTATTGCCACGTAATAATTTTCTCTTTAATTTCAATGAATGAAAGTGGCTTGCTCAAAATTTAATGCAAATAAACATTTTTTTTGGTTTCATTTTTATTATTATTATTTTTTTAATGCTACAAACGGTAGCCAACGTGGAAGCGATATGAAGGTACGTCCATTTTATTTTTGTGTTGTTGTTTCTTTATTTCACAAACCAATAATTCCTTAAAATTTAACTGCAATTACAATGTTCTGTACACCGGCTCTAAATACGGTGTTGAAAAGTCATAGTTTGAGTGACTCATTTTAAATACAGTAACTATAAATAAAATCAAACACTCAAACAATTTATTGCCACGTACTGATTTTGTCTTTAATTTCAATCGATGAAAGTGGCTTGCTCTAAATTTAATGCAAATAAAGCTTTTTTATTGGTTTTGTTTTTATTATTATTTTTTTAATGCTACAAATAGTAGCCAACGCGGAAGCCATATGAGAAGGTAGGTGCATTTATCTACTGAGGTGTTGAAATTAATAATTTGAGTGCCATTATATATTGAAACGTACTGTGTATTCATTATTTTGTTTAATATTGATAACAGTAGCTTGTTGTAACTTTCATGCAAATAAAGATTTTTCATTGGTGTTGTTTTTATTTTTTTAATGTCTTGCTACAAACAGTAGCCAACGCAGAAGCGATATGAAGGTAGGTTCATTTTTTTGTGTTTATCTTGTGAGGTATTGAATTTAATAATTTGAGTGCCATATATTATAACGTATTGTGTATTCTTTACTTTGTGTAATATTGGTAACAGTTGCTTGTTGTAACTTTAATGCAAATAAAGATTTTTTTAATGGTGGTTTTAATTTCTTACTAATGTTTTGCTACAAACAGTAGCCAACACAGAAGCTATCCGAAGGTAGGTGTACTATATTTTTGTGTTGTATGTTTTTTTCATTACACAAACCACTAATTCCTTTATTCCCTTCATTTTCTAAAAATCATCGTTTACCTCATCCTTATATCCTTTTTTCCTGGCAAGAATGCTCTAAACCTCCATGTGGTTCTTGCTGGACAAATTAGTTATTACCTAATTTGACCAATTAGAGCAATCCTTAAATATAATAAATATTGCTGAATGTTTTTTACAGCCGTAAAATTGTGTCGCTTGTTGTAATTTTTATGCAAATAAAGTTTTTTTAAGGGTGTTGTTTTAATTTCTTTTTAATGTTTTGCTACAAACAGTAGCCAACGCAGAAGCCATATGAAGGTAGGTGCATATTTTTTTCTATTTATCTTGTGACGTCTTGAATTTAATTGTTTCGGTGCCATATATTAGAACGTATTATGAATTCTTTATTTTGTACAGTATTGATAAAAGTCGCTTGCTGTAACTTTCATGCAAATAAAGATTTTTTATTGGTGTTGTTTTTAATTTATTTTTATTGTCTTGCTACAAACAGTAGCCACCGCAGAAGCTATGCGAAGGTAGGTGCATTTTATTTTTGTGTTGTATTTTTTTCACTTCACAAACCAATAATTCCTTTATTCCCTTTTATTTTCTAATAATCATTGTTTACCTCATCCTTATTTCCTTTTTTCCTGGCAAGAATGCTCTAAACCTCCACGTGGTTCTTGCTGGACAAATTAGTTATTAATTTGACTAATTAGAGCAATCCTTAAATATAATAAGTATTGCTGAATGTTTTTTACAGCCGTAAAATTATGTCGCTTGTTGTAATTTTCATGCAAATAAAGATTTTTTATTGGTGTTGTTTTTAATTTATTTTTGTTGTCTTGCTACAAACAGTAGCCAACGCGGAAGCCATAAATAAAGGTAGGTGCATTATTGTCTGTTTATCTACTGATGTGTTGAATTTAATAGTTTGAGTGCCATATATTGGAACGTATTGTGCATTTTTTAGTTTGTATAATATTGATAACAGTTGCTTGTTGTAACTTTAATGCAAATAAAGATTTTTTTAATGGTTTTGTTTTTAATTTCTTGTTAATGTTTTGCTACAAACAGTAGCCAACGCAGAAGCCACATAAAGGTAGGTGCTTTTTTTTCTGTTTATCTACGGAGGTGTTGAATTTATTAGTTTGAGTGCCATATATTGAAACGTATTGATAAAAGTCGCTTGCTGTAACTTTAATGCCCTCTAATAGGGCCTTCGGCTCTAAAAAATTATGTTCGAACATAAAGGGCTTAATCTCCTGCAAAAATACAGCAAATTGCAGTATATAAAGGGGGTGAAAAAAATCTATTTGCATTGCTTGAATATGAGAATAAAAAATGCAGAAATTAAATGCAGTTAAGTCTTAATTCGTAATGGAAACACACAAGAATAGTCAGGAGATGTTCTGCAAATGTGATATCAGCGTAACAGCTTATTGATGTTTTTTTAATGATTTGCAATTATTTTGATAATTTTCCTGGTGTGAACTTGGCTGTAGAAAACGAGAATGGTGGGGAAATGGTGCTAGCTCCATGCGCGCAGTGATTGTCTGGTCGACTGTAATGTTCGCACCATTTTTGGTTCACCGATATGTTTTGACAGATGACAGATACGTCACAATTGCACAATTTTAGGTGAAATACCGGAACATATGGGGCGATTATCGGATAAAACGATCAAACTAACTCACAAACACTTATTTTTGCTTCGACTAATACAGAATTTATGAAAACAAAATTCATTGCTAGTAATGGTAGTAGGGGGCTGATAACCACAGAGTGCAATAAACTAGATCTCCACAATTAATGATAAGGAGTTTCAGTAGCGCACTCAGAAATTTTTTTGAGGAGGCCAAAAATTTTAATATTTACAACATGGCGGCACATTCTTATTTTAATTGAAGGTTATCTTTTTTAATGCATTTTTGAATTACTTGAGTTATTTTAAGGAAGTGTTATCAGCTTTCCATACCTTAATTTAGTCGTTTTCGAAATGTTTAGGGTTTTGTGAAAATTTTAGAATTTGCATCTTTAACTTCAAAAATCGATAACACTGTCGGTTTTAAAAATTTTTAAATTCTTTTAGGTTTTTTTGAAAGAGAAAGTTTAAATCTTTTCTTCAGTGTCAAAATTTGAAAAAAGTCAGCAAACCCAAAATTTTTAAGATTAAATTTGCAGAACTACAAACCCCAAAAGTTAGAATTTTTAAAGCTTATTTAAAATTTCACGTTTTTTTTTTTGGTACCTATAATTACGTGTTTTCTTTTTGGGTCTATTGTGAAAATAGCAGACAAAATAAAGCAAGCATTGTGGCAAGCATATTGAGCAAAAAAACAAATTCCTTTTATTTCAAATAAAATGTAACAATCCGGATAATCGAAAATTTGAAATCCAGATTACAAGGAATGCAATAAAACAGCTAGGTATTAGCTATTTACCGAACTATTTTTTTAAATAAGGTTGATAAAATGTAAAACAGTTATTAATGATTAGATCTTTTACTGAAAGTATAAATAACATTAGCTATTATATTTTTGAAGTGCATGAATAATAAGAGCTAATCTGGAGAGAAAGAAAATGCGACGCAGGTGTTTTTACAGTTTTGAAAAAGCGACCATGCGATTTTCTAAAATTTTGATCTGATTATCTATCACAGTTAAAGATAAAGCGATGCTGAATTTATTCACGCAATACGTTTCCCGCATGGTATTACTGGAGGTTCGGATTAACGAGGGATTACTGTAATTGGATCTCATTGACAAAAACAATACTTATTTTAAACTATAAAAAAAACTACAACATAACATACAACACGAAATGTTTATACAGTTATTTAATAAATCTGAATTGATTCACTTCCTACGTAATATATTGAGAATTGGTAATTTATTTAAGAATATTAATAATATTATTTAAAAAAAACACATATTTTATTAGGTTTTTTTTATTTATAAAAAATTAAAATTAAAGTTAGGGGTTTTTCTGATTGAAATAGTAAATTAACATTTATAATTTTCAATCAGTAATTAGTTAACACCTGTGTTAACACTATTCAAAAGACGATTGTAGAAAAAAAAAACACAAAAAACGTTTATTGGCCATCTATTTCAGTTGCCTCAGTGAGTTGTTTTGTGGTGGCGCCGCAGCGCCATCTATTTCAAATAAACACCTCGCCCTTGTCTCTCATGATGTCATGATGAGAGGAAAAGCTGTGTGAAAAGTGCGTGGAAAAGTGTCGGAAAAGCCGGTTTCGTGTTTGCGCTTTTGCCATGCATCATGGCAATGTTGGTTCAAAATATAAACGGACACATCCAGAATCAGTTAACGCGCTCGCTGGAGAAGATCCTCGACGATGCGAACCAAAGTGGCGAACTCAAGTTGAGCAACCGAAAACTCAAAGATTTCCCCAAAACCAGTGAAAAGTACAATTTACGTGATACCGTCATAGCAGGTAACTTGGAAAATTATGCCCATAATAACCACCACAGGCCTTATCACCCTGATAAGGGCCTCGTGAATCGAGCCGTTGTTTGCTAAGTTACCGCAACACCAATAAAACGACGGAAGCGGAGATAAAGCCACTTTTATTCGATTGATCTTGGACTGCTAATTAATAGCACATTTCTAGCACTTGCGATTTAAACAATTGACTGGTTGTCATAACACGGACATGTGATTGTCAAATCTGACACTGTCATTTTGACTACAAAGGGCCGTGTTGCATGTCACAAAGAGAGGAAATGACCGTCTAATCTTCCCCCTATTGTCTTTCGGAGTTGTTCTAGGGCTTGGAAGCGTGACGTCTTGTGTTTTTTTCCCACCGTTTTTAAATTGTACACACTTGTGTTATTGCACTGTAAAAGTCGATAAACACAGTGTTTCAAGGCTTTGAGATGATTATTTTTTCGTGATAATCGGAAATGACGGCACAAGACGGGAAATCGATGTCAAAGGTCAGCACTGGCGAAAATAGTGCGGTAAAAGGACGGTTTTCGGTTCAGTATTGATGGGATTTATTTATAAGTTTGCTGAATTGATTTCAACTTCCAAATAAGACATTCCACCCACACGTGCCAAAAATCGCCGGAAGCGCCGTACTTGCGACATTCTTTCATTATTAAATCATATTTGGAATAATTTCATTTCTCTCACGGTTTTTATTTAATTTGCTCGTGGGTGTTTGCCTTGAATTACTGTCGCAACCATCGAAAGAATTTTCCTGGTGTTCTCATCCGGTGTCACCTCAACATAAATAAATCCAGGAGAGTGTAAACACCGTCAGAGAGTGTTTAGCATTTACGAGTTTTTAATGTTCGAAGATGTGAATTTTCCGACCGAAATATGTACACATTTTACGAGTAATAATCGCTAAAATGGCTCGTAATTTATGCAGTTGTTATGCAGTATGATGTGTCGGGGGTTTTTATGATTTTTTTCTGGTATATGTTTACCTAGGAGTTGCAGTGATTCGCTACCAGAAATAGGACGGGTTCAACCAACTGCATCTAAAAGTGAATGAAACCGTCCAGTTTTACCGTGATTAACAGAAACGTTAAAAATTTAAGTAAATGGTTATTGATCGCTGCTTCCCCTTTAGGGCTTCTGATTGGTTATGAAAGCAGGGAAAATTCGGTAATTGGTTTAGAAACTCCAACATAAGTGTGGGAAAAGTACAAAAGGTTGATTCAGGAGTTGGGCCTCTTGAGATTAAGTGGCACTTTGTGACATACGCTTGAGAGTTGTTTGAAATGATAACAACCTCTCTTTGATCTTTTTGATGAAAAATAATGGGAAAAAATTTCGTAAAATGTAATGAATTTCAAGCATGTTAAGTTTCTTCTTCGTGGATGACCTCTCGGTTTTCTTCTTGTTTGGGCTTGGTTTATCAACAGTGACGCCCTGAATACCGAAGAACTGTTTACATTTGTAATAACTTTGGTTATCAAGGAAAATTTTAACCTACGGCTGGCTCGGAGGAATTTACCATTTCTAACCTTCTGTACGAGGAAGTTTACTGTATTTCATTTCGGACAGTTTAATTCGTTAAAGGGCAACAAATTGTTAAATTTGCGAACAAATGACTCATCTCAGTTTGAATCATAATATAGATGGCTCAAGTAACCGTAAAAACTTTTCAGCTGGAGTATTTTTTATTAAATGTTACAACTAAAAATAGACACATTTGCTGACATCGCACTTGTTTTACAAATTCGTGGTGTATAATTTCGCACTAAATACAAGGACGGCAATCAAGACTTGAACGATAAATCTGGAATTTTTTAGCATATTATGGCACATTTTTGCGTATGTAAATTTATGTTTACATTCGTAGTGCGGTTATTTGCGATATAGGTTTACATCCACCATGTCATCGCAAACTAGCGCACCTCCACATTAAACATGAGGCTTAAATCGAGTGTTGTATTATTCAGAAAACTATGAATTTTGATTACTCGCAGAATGCAGCAAGAAATTTTCAATTACCGGATGAAAATATCGCATAAACAAATAATCGTTGGGACCATTCAGCAGTGGAGCTACTTCTCGGAAGCTTTGATTTGTTTATGTACGATTTAAATAAGCGTTTGAAGTTAAATTCGGGGCCGGCTGTGGGTTCAAAACACCACCACTCAACCCCGTTTTAAATGTTAAATTGAACACAAATATAGAAATGTCAACAGAGGGGAACCCATGTCTATATTTATATTTTTTTATTCCCGGTACGTTTTATCTCTGATATGATAAGCCGAACGAGCGACAATAATAATTAATCAAAATTGTCATTTATGTTGGGGTTAGTTAACCTTGAGATAATTTCAATCAACTGTCTCTCTACATACAAACGCCTGTTTTAATAATTATGATCAATAACGCGAATGTTATGAAAGTGTTTGCTCGAGCGACATAATTATCGACAGGTCATTTATTACAACGTCTTGTTACCAAATCCAATTATAATTCTTGGTTTGCGAGAAAATATTATGATTGCGGGTCGTTGAAAAGTTTTCAAACCGCAGGAAACTTGAGACAGTATGTGAATCATTAATTTTGTCACGCACTGTACAACGTCTGGTTGCCGTGGCCACCGTGCAATTTTCAGCACATGTGTCTAAAATAGCGATTTTGTATTTTGCCGTTTCCGTCCTGTTTTATTTAAAGGTGAAATTAAAGTGTCTAAATAATCAAGCAATTAGGGGATAATTATAAAGTTTCTTCGATGTTACACACGACGTGTTAATAAAAATCAAGGCTTGCAATTACTGTTTAAGTATGACCAAGTGATTATCACTAATTTAAATAAATTTATTTTTTAAGACAATTATTTGCTTATTAAATACAGTATAGAAACATTGAACTTAATATGTAAGGGGCTATTGCGCTTGACGTTCAAACACGGTTCGTGTCCTCACGTGAAACAGACACTTTTTTGTGCTTGTTGAATAAACAATTACATGCGCTGTAATAAAATTGTATCCACTTTTTTGGTTGAAAAACTGGAAATAATTGTGAAGGACGTTAACAGAAACGATTTGTATCATTTTCAGACGGTGCCAATAATAATAATAAATTGATAATCATACACATTACTTTGTCATTAATTGTTTACCTAGAATAATAATGATTAATACTAAAGGTTTGCAAATGACGCTAATTCTTTGTTTTCGTTCTGATCTCAAATCTGAAAACCAGAATTGTTAGCGCCAAGATATAAATAATTTCTACTCTGGTTTTGTGCCAATTTAAACTTTTTATTCCTTGGCGTTATGTTTAGAAGTTAAATAACAGAACATTTTACGTTTTGAAAATTGGCGATTGCAACGATTTCTACCATGGTTGACATAAAATTAAATACAGGGTGATTACGGTTTCGGAGTTGAAACTTAAGGTAGATGATCAATGCCATAGCAGAACCTCACTATACAGCGTATTAGGGAATGTTTTAGCAAAAATTTAAACGGTAGATAGAGAATGGAAAAACAAATCGATTAAGCAAAATGTCTGTAAATAAAAAATACATAGTTTTCCCAAAAAGTCCCACATTTTGAGAACCGCTGAAATAGAGTTATAAAAATAGCGTAAATTTTAATATTATTGACAAAACAGCAGAGGTAAATGAACTTTTTGTAAACAATTTTTTTGTCAGGACCTCCCACAAATGAACATGTTGGGCACAATTTTCAAAAATTTTCAAAACGCTCGTACGCCACTATCTCTATTTTATTTAACTGCTGCTTCGACTGCAATTACTTACCTTGTACCGTAAGACACAAAACAAACCAAACTAGCTCCAAACGATTTTGTAGCCCTTCCAGGAAATTTTCAAAATAATTTCAGGATGTCAGAATACAAGATTTGATTTATTAGGTTCATTTAATGTATTTGGCTCCAAAAAAGGTTTTTTGTGGATTTAAAATGGGAAAAGATATATAATATTCATTAAAATTGAAGTAATTCATTGAGTTCTAAAATTTACATATGGTAAATAAAAGTTTCTGGTAGTTTAGAAAATGAAAATCGGTAAGTAAATTGACTAGTAGGTAGTAATATTACTTTTTTGTCATCGCAAGTTTTACTGTTCCGTCCGTCATCGCAAACATATAAAAAATGTTCTTAATTCTTACGTTGTTAAACAAGACCCAGAATTTTTAATTTCTACTGTCTAATTTTGATATTGTTAAAGTTTTTAATTGTTAAAACCTGTCTGAATAAATTTTCTAGAGTTATTTTCATTCACAAGATTTTTTTGTAACGTCTGTCATGTGTAAACAAAAAGTAAATTAATAGAAGTTACCACATCTCCTTGTTCTTCGATTTCGTGGTTTCAAAACTTTCAGCAAGTTCCACCTTTTACTTTTAAAATAATTGTTCGAATTAGTTTTTTTCAACAATAAAAATGTGAGGTCTTTTTTGTGTCCCGTCCGTCATCAATTTGTATTTCTCTTTCCTGCTCGTATATCAGATTTTATAAATGTGACTCCATTTATAGGTTGCAAACAGTTTGAGTGGTACTAATAAGTTCTTATGTAAAAGAAAAATTCACTTCTATTGATACTGTTCATAAAAACTAGAAATAAAATCTTAAGATTTGTGCAGTTCACTGGAAGCGATTAAACAGATGCCCTTCCAATTTAAATTTTGATTAAAATTTAAGTTGGAATTGGGATTAAACTATGAAGTACTTATTTGTTGCAACAGTAAATGTTATTATAACAGAAAAACTGTTTCATTTACCCTCAAACCTTGTACCAATATTTCGGAGTTAAATAAAATTCTTAAAAGTTACAATTCCATGAGTTTTTATGACAGTTACCCTGTCAACCAAACCGTAAGCACCCTGTATGTAAGAAAATAGAACGTTGGGATATAATCAGAGCCGATTTGGCAACCGATAACATATCGTAACTTTTCCTAACAAAACAAATAAAAACGAAATTTCCTTTTGTCGTGCGACCACGCAGTATTTTCGTTTTCGTTCGGCTATTTTTCAAGCACAAAACGTCGCTTATAAATAACTTTCAGTCTCTGGAGACGTGCTTCCAATTAATATTCGGCGTGCTTCTGCCATTTGCATACAAACAAATCATCAACCAAACGATATCGATGCTCCATTGTTCTGTCTTGCCCATTTTTATTTCTCCTGTGTTGTTCCAGACTTGTCAAAAAACCGCTTCAGCGAACTTCCCGAAGAAGTAACAACGTTCCATTTTTTAGAAAAACTCCACTGTTATCACAACGCAATACGATACATCCCTGATAGCATAATCAACTTGCAATGCCTAGTTTTCGTCGATTTGAGCCGAAATCAATTGACTTCGCTTCCGCGCGAGCTGTGCCAACTGCCGATCAAAGTACGAACGAATTCAGCTCGGCAAACGCCTCGTAACAATTTTTTTCCAGATTCTTCTCGTTTCAAACAACAATTTAACGCAATTACCCGACGAACTTAACCGTATGTCGCAATTGACTGAACTCGATGCCTCTTGTAACCAACTAACCCATCTGCCGCCTCGTCTGGGCGACCTCCGCTCTCTCCAATCGCTAGTCCTCCGTAACAACCTCCTCCTAGCTGTGCCCATCGAAGTGACCTTCCTTAAACTGGTGAGGCTGGACTTGAGGGCTAACCGCATCGGCACCCTCCCCATAGAGGTGCGGGATATGGCCACGTTGATCGAACTCCTGGTGGAGGATAACCCTTTGACGAGTCCACCGGCGAGTCTATGTCGTCGGGGACGTGTCCATATCTTCAAGTATCTGGATAATGAGGCGGTGAGGTTGGATAGGAAGACAGGTGGTGGTGGGACGCTTGGCCGAAGGTCGAGGAAAAGTGGTGGCGCTGGGTCGTCGCCAGGACCACCACTTCTGGTCGATAGGTTGAAGCATAAAAGACAGAACGTTGATAGTGGGTATAGTACGAGTAGCGATGGGTTCGAGAAGAGGTGGAGTCAGGATATGGAAGAGAAGAGCTGGATGTCGACGCCGTTGTTGACGAGGACGGAGACGAATGGAACGCACTCGATTTTATCGACGCCGTCGACGGCGTCTCCAGCGCCGGACAACGAGGAAGATGTGGATGGGGTGAGGTTGAGTCCGAGCGATGGCTTTGGGACCTGTAACGGGAACAACGAAGAAGAGAAGGTGGTCAAACCGCTGCACCAAATACAAACTTACAAGTAAGACGATTTAAATTTTTTTGGCAGTTTCATGTTTATTTACCTTCTGATACTTAAGAATTTGCTACGAGAGATAATTGTCTTTGTTGTTGTTGCTTTAACAAATATAAAGCACTAATTTTTAATTTGTTGTTTGGCACTTTAGGAATTACTCTTGTATTTCTTAAACGTGACGGTTGATTTTTCTTGATATCTTTTTTCGAACTCGGTGCCTCAAAATCTACTACAAATTAACTTTCTGCTAAGGATGACCTAGCGAATTGAAGTTAAAATAAATTTGTACAAAGTTTTAGATACGAAACTCTTGCATTAGCTAAAATTATTTAAGTACTATTCGGAAATAAAATTAACTAGACGCCCTCTGGTGATGACTTTTGAACTATGTCGAAAACAGTAACGAAATTTTCGTAGTTCCACATTTAACTGACAATTAATGAATTGATTAACAATTTTGCGTGTATAGTGTTAATTGCTTACATTAGAGAGAATCACTTTAAAAGTACGTGGTGGTAAATACTAGCGTTCACTTTGGTTCTGTGGTTTTTCGTGGTATACAGTGTTTATTGTTGGAATTTGAAAGTGGATAAAAAGTGAAAAAGATTTAAATTTTCATTACAAAGTGTTATCAAACAGTTGTCTGATTAAAGACTATAAGTAATGGATCACAGCGAACATAAAGTTGGGCTCAAGAAACCAATAAATTAGTGAAGTTTGTGAATTTTAGGTTAGAATTTTTTCACTGATAAAATCATGAAATACTTTGATAAATCAACAAAACTACAATTAAGATTAACAACTGCTAATACACTTAAACGTAAATTATGCCAAAAGGTAGGCTTTTCAATGTCTTTGTAATAATTTTCCAATAAAGAAAGTGAACCAAACAGTCATTCGTTATTTGTGTTTTCCTCGTCATCTCTAATTTGTCAACATTCGTTTCTTCCATCAATACAATAGTCATTCCGCATAGGCAATACAATAATTGTGAAGGCTCAAAATTCGTACAACGCTCAAAATATCCGAATAAACATTTTCCCGCCATTTATGTTTACTGTTTTCGACCTAGCTCAGGGGCGCCCCCAACGGTAACTTTACCTCCGAATAATGGATGTTGTAGAAATGATCTACATTACAAACTCATTTTTTTAACTCAATTGAATGAGCTGTAGGGTTTGCTACAGCGAGTTTTGCAGAAATCGTCCGAAATTAAGCTGAGTTTTGCCGTTTTTAAGCAGGGAATACAAAGAGATCAGGCGATTTCAAATAAAATGGTGCTTAAATCGTCGTTTTCTGCACTAGCATAAATTTATTTTAACTTTTCTTTAGCAAGTTTTACAGTTTTTAAGCAATAAATTGTCCAAAATCAAGTGGTTTTAACTAAACTGGTGCTTAAATAGTCGTTTTCGGCGCCAGAATAAAGCGGTTTTAGTATTTCTACGACTTTTTCTGTTTTAAGCGGAGAATCGAAGAAAACAAGCGATTTCATATAAACATGTGCTTAAATCATTGTTTTCGGTCAGAATAAAACAATTTCACTTCCCATCGCCATTTTTTTGTTCTTAAGCGAGAAAAACTGAGATCAATTTATTTCAACTGAAATAACTGATCCTTTTCGGCCATTACAAAGCGATTTTAGCTTTTCTGTAGCGAATTTTTTTATTTTAAGCAAGGAATTACCAGAAATAAACTGGTGCTAAAGTCGTTTTAGTCGCCAACATAAAGCAATTTTAGCTTTTCTACTGCAGTTTTTAAGCAAGCAACCGTCCGAAATCAAGTTTTTTTTCAATTAAACTAGTGCTTGAATTTTCATTTTTTAGTCCAGAATTAAGCGTTTTCAAGTCTTCTATTGCGAAGTTTAGCCGTTTTTAAACAGCTTATCTAAAGAAATTAAGTGATTTCAAATAAACTGGTACTTAAATCACCGTTTTCTCACCAGAATAAATTGATTTAACTTTTTTACAGCAAGTTTTATAGTTTTTAAGTGAAGATCAAGTGGTTTTAACTGAACTGGTGCTTGAGTAGTCATTTTTGGCGCCAGAATAAAGCGATTTCAGTTTTTCTACAACATGTTTTGTCGTTTTAAGCAGAGAATCGAAAGAAATCAAGCAATTTCAAATAAACTGGTTCTTAAATCGTCGTTTTCGGTTAGAACAAAGCGATTTCAGACTTCTCAGCGCGATTTGATCTGCGATCAAATTGTAGCGACTTTGATCATTTTTATGCAAGGAATTGTCAGAATTTCAAACAATCTCGTGCATAATTCGTCGTTTTCGTCGCCAACATAAAGCGATTTTAGCTTTTCTACAGAAAGTTTTGCAGTTTTTAAGCAAGAAATCGTCCGAAATCAAGTTTTTTCAATTAAACTGTTGCTTGAATTTTCGTTCTTGGAGTCAGAATAAAACGTTTATAGGTGTTCTATCGCGAAGTTTGGCCGTTTTTAAACAGCTAATCGAAAAAAATCAAGCGATAGTAAACCGGTGCTTAAATCGTCGTTTTCGGACTCCTAAAGCGATTTGTTTCCTTTTTAAGCTAGAACCATTCGAAATCAAAATCACTATTCGAAATCAATTGTTGGTCACTGCGATTTTTAGCTTTTCGTTAGCAGTTTTTAAGCAAAAAATCAAGTGTTTTTAACTATAAGCTAGTGCTTAATTTGTCGTTTTTTTGGTGCCAGAATAGAGCGATTTCAGGTTTTTTACTGCGCACTTTTGAGAGTTTTAGAACAGATAAATAAGAAAGATGAAAAAGTCTTTTGAAAGTTGAATAACTTAAAAATTTTAAATGGAACATCCTTCTTTTAACTTTTTCTAAAAACTATTTAACTATAAACATAAATAAAAATCAATTATTGTTTTATAACAAGATAAACTTAGATTTTAAATTTCATGACGAATGTTACACTACCGTGTAACAATGTTTATTTAATAATGTACATTGTTGATAAATTAATATTTGAAGTTAAATATCTGTGTCATTATTAACTTTACACGTTTGTATTATTTGAAAGACAACTTGATAGTCTTTGAGAAGCAAGAACAAAAAAATTTTGGTGTTCCACTTAATTGTTACTCAACTTTTAGCAAAGTTCTTTATTTTTGTATGTTCTTAATGTTCTAAACAACAGTACAGCTTCAGTTTGGAGTTTCCTTTTTCAAGTGGTGAAAACCTTATTATTTCTCATTTTTTTAGATTTTGTGCAATACATTTACTTTGTTTTAGATATTTCAAATCAATAAAAATTTATTTGGTCAAAATCATCAGTATTAAACGCTACGGCCAAAAGTGGTGTCTTTCATTTAACAAAACATAATTAACTCATTCCTGAAACACCTGTATCTATTGTTAAAAATAATTTTAGGTGGGGTCAATATCTGTTAATTTTGCACAAATGTGTCTTTTAGAGAATACAAAGACGCCTTAAAGCAACAAAGGGCCCACGACGTGCCTGCGATTTATCGAACGAAAAACCCCGACGATCAAACAACGTACAAAACCGAACCGAACACACCGACCCATCACGCACATGGTTCTTTGGCGACGTCTAAATCGGATCCAACACCGTTGAATGCGGTATTGAGCGGCGCCAAATACGTCTTCGACGACACGAAAAAAACCGAAAAGACCTCACCTTACAAAAGTTACTCACCGATTCATAACGGAAACAATACGAACAATAAATACATCCAAGATTACGTCAAGCCAAAGTCACCCGTTAAAGGAAAAACGGGAATTTTATCGCACGATAACGTGCCTGGATGCAACGCTAACGGAATAACAGGGAATCGGACGACGAGTCCTCGACTTTACATGAACGGAGCTAACGACAATAATATCAAGGGATTGAACGGAGTCAAGACGAATCGAACGATTAGTTGGAACAAGGAGGTGCCTGTTGAGAAAATGACGTTCACGATGAGGAGGGAGATCGACAAGGCGCGGGAGGAGACGGATTTAATCAATCAGTTGCGAAATGTAATTAAGTTTGATTCGATTCGGTTTGGTGTCTTATTTTTTGGTTACAGATTATTGAAACTCGATTGAAAATGACTCTTCCGGAAGATTTAGCACCGGCGTTGACTGATGGTGTTGTGCTGTGTCATTTGGCCAATCATATCAAACCCAGGTCCGTGGCAAGCATCCATGTGCCGTCGCCGGCCGTTGTAAGTTTCATTTAATTTTGAACAAAATTTTTTGTCCTAACGGAGAGGTTACCTATCAAAAAACTTTATTTCTTGGATATTAGATTAGTTCATATCGGAAATAAAATAATAACTATGAGTTTAGGGTGATCATTGGTAATTTAGAATAAGACTTGAACCATTTTATTCTTTTTAATTAATTTTAAACAATTAAAAAATTTTTCATACAAAAGTGCATGTTTGCCGTGTACCACAACAAACGTTTTAAATGCACTAAAACGTAAAAAAGAATGTTTTTCAAGAATTTCGTTCAAAGAAAATAATATTTAATCATGCTAAAGAATACTATGCGTGCGCATTACAAGAGCATTCAAATTGGAAGTTATGTTTCTAAGTAGTGACGAATTTTAAACTTATAACTGAACAATTCGAAAATTATTTTTCTAGAGCTTACGACAAAATGTTAATTGTTAAACCTACTTCAAATTCAATTTCACAGAAACGTTGTTTATTCTTTTTGTTAAAATTTTCGTATTATAATGAAATTGTTACTTAGCGTAATTTTTTGTGTTCCATCCATAATCTCACTATTTTTCATTTTTATCATACACTTCGGCCGTATTACCTGTTTTCACGAAAAAATCATTTACAATCTTTCTATTATATTTAAATAGATTTAGCATCTCTAACATATTTTTGTTCTTTCGAAAGTATTCCTTTTTTTTACTTCTTTTGGACTAATTTTTTATTTCGTGTCCCGTCCGTAATCAGTTATTTGTAATGAATGATTTTGGGAAAGTTGTAGCATGTATTTACATTGTTACGATTACTATCTTTTTTAAGAAGATAAGTCAATTTGAAAATAAAAGTTGACAAAATTATGTCCCGGCTGTTTTACAATTATTATTAATTCAATAAATGGTATTAATTTTAAAAAATTAATATTATAGTTACTCCTCAATTTCAATAACAATTACAAATTTTCTATTGGGGAAGTTTATAAAATAATAAGGATGTTTTGCTGCTACAGTGCAAAGAAATTACACTCACCGGCAAAATTATCGCATCACATGATAAAGTTTATTTATTACTGCTTAAATTAAAAAAAATTAATTAAAAATTAATTAACTACTTAACGTTAAATTAAACTAAACCTACAATTGTAACGTCAACAATTAAACCACAATGTAGGGATTATCAAAAAAAGCCAAAAAGTTTTTTTTTTGGCTTGGATAAGGTCTACCGAGGCAAGTTTGTCATTCGGAGGCAATCATTAATACCTGGTTTTACTTCCTCGAGCCGGATAACTGCCCCCCTTTTACATGGCTTGCTGTGATTTTGATAATTTAACATTTAGTTCGCTAAACATAAATCTACACCAACTGTTTTTAAAAAACTGAAAGCTGTGGAAGTTACTTGAGAATGCTACTACTTTATATCATCAGTGTCAGTTCTATTTTCGAACTCTTAAGGCTCAAAATCTTGCAATTTAAGTGATGCGATAATTTGCCGGTGAGTGTTTTATAACAAGTTTATATAAAAAAAATGGTAGATACCTAATTCTGGAATTGTAAAAAAATGTTAAAACGTGTACGCAGACGTGGTATTTATAAAAACAAATATTTGTAAAATAAACACACAGATTATTATGGACACAATGAATTTGATTCTCCCAGAATTAATTAATGTCAATTTTGGGAAAAAAGATACATATATACAATACTTAAGTAGTAATTTATCATTGAAAATAATTTCAAATTAATGAATTGCACAAAAAAATATTGAAGCAACATAGTTTTAGCAACAAGAGCGTAATTTCATACTTTTTCAAATCTAAATTCGATAGAATCATGCTTTACCCCAAATGGGGTTTTTGATATGACTTACGAAAAGGGGAAATAAATTCAAAATCAATTCCACAAGTTTGTTTAATCGCAAAAGACTTACCTTTTTTAACTTTTTTTTTTTGGTAAGTTTTCCCATTTTTTGTATCTTGTAATTTTCTATTTTACATCAATTATTAGTTTTGAAAGCGCTTTGTCACTCTTATGTAAATCTGCGATAAAACTTGTGGGATTAATTTTGAATTATATTGCCCCCTTCCTTCATTCTTCAATTCTTGTAATATTACCAGATTCTACTCTAACACGACCGACCGCAGGAATAAACTCTACGGTCACAATTTTATGATAGATATCAATCACTTTTCAAGTTACGCTGTAGCATTTTATTTTTCAATAAATTTACCAAGCCACTCGTTTTTTAAACTTGAATTCGTGCATCACAATTGTATGGCACTTGTTATTTAATGTGCTATTTTCAGCCGAAACTAACAATGGCCCGATGCCGGCGCAACGTGGACAACTTCATCGAAGCCTGCCGGAAAATTGGCGTAGACGAGGTGAGTTGCTTTTCCACTTGTCTAACCACAAAACTGCATTTTTTTGGATGCTTGCCACGCTTGCGACTAACTTCTTCTCTCGTCCGAGCATCCAGTAAAATCCAGTGTCACACAACACAACGTCCAGTGAGTGAGACTGTGGTGTTGATTGCAGGGGCGACTGTGCAGCACCCTAGACGTGACCGAAGCATTGGCAGGAAGGGGGCTGCCTCGCCTACTGGATACACTAATGGCTCTCTGTGAATTTGACCTAAAGGCAGCAACGGTGGCGCCATTACCGACACTGCAAGACACCACAGTCTCACTGCTGTTGCTAATGTTGTTCTTTTCGACTATTGCGTTCTTTATCGCTTTTCCACCGCCGAATTAGAGAGCCGCGTGCGGCTATTGTGATTTTTAGTAATCAGTGCCTATATAATCAAAAGTCTGTTTTTTTCTATGTATTCGATTAGGAAGAGGGGTTATTTTATGAGGTATTTTTGATAAATACTAGAGCGGTTTTTGAGGGGGGTGAGGTTTCGAACAGTATTCTTTTCATCTGTAGCCACGCTTTTGCATATCGTGTATCTATTTATCCGTCTTTGTATTCCTTCCTTCATTCAGTATTACGCTACTATCGAAGTATCTAGTCACTGTATATTTCCAGTATTATTTATATACAAAGACTGTTGAAATATTTGATTCCATATTAACCTCGGTTTAGGATTTTCTTATAATTTTTTATTATTACTAGAATCGAGCAAGGTGCAAAAATTGTTATGTATTTTTAAGGATAGAGTTAAGTTGCAAATTGAGTATTTTATATTTTCGTAAGTGCAAGTTCGGCGACTAAATTCAGTTGATTTTCTCTCGGTTAATTTTATGCGAGTTATATTTATAGAAAATTGTACTTATCCAACTTGGCTTTAACCATCAATAAAACATTTCCTAAAGAGAGCGTTCTTTCTAATTTTTTCAGAATATGGTGTGCTGTGCCGCCGATGTCCTTGAAGGAAGAGGGTTAGTTCAAATAGCAATAACAGTGACCGAACTTCTGCGGTTTCACTCGCCAAGGTCGCCTCTCCACAACCCCATCTCTACGGTAATTTAAGACAAGAAAAAAGTGTAATTATATTATTTAATTTCTACTCGTAATATTTACTCGACTGTTTTCTTTTTGTAGAATTTTTAATTCGCTCTCTTTCGTACTTATTAAGGTTAGGTGTGTCGTTTAGTCTGCGGTCCGCGCGATTAAATTCTAAATCGGGTTGGAGGTTTGATCTCACAGATGTAATCCAAAGAACGAAACCTTCAACGAAAATATCAAAATTTTGATGTTTTGTTTCGTTTGCTCAATCTACAAGCTTTTTATAAATTTTTTTGCTAGACAATAATAATTAATCAAAATCACGTCGGGTTCTGGTGATTGACCATTCCATAAATAGGTGCCATGTAATAAGAGGACACGACGCCAGGACTGACCGGTAGGTAGTTTCCGATTTTGTGCCAAAGATTTTTGGGATTTGACGTGTCATAGAAGGAACGGGGGTTAGTCGAATTTTTTTGAAAATTTACAGTAAATGTGTCAATTTTCGGTGTTTTGGAGAATCGAATTGCCGTTCGAGAAGCCTATCTGTATATACGAATATACGCAATGTAAGGATGTATTCGTTAGAATAAATTACTTAGGTTGTTTCTTCGAAAACGTGAAAACTGTGCGAAAGACTGGGTACTTATCAACTGCATTTTTAGTTTGATTTTTAGCAATTCTAGGTTAAGACGCACAGTTCATTTATCTTGTATCTAGTCAATTAATAAAATATTTTTTACTTCATATTTCCTTCTTGTCGGCTGCTAAACAAGGATACATGATACCAAGTACATATTCAGTTGAACAAAGATAAAATACAACAGTAAGGTTCCGAATCCCACTAACAAATTTTCCTCCTTTCTCGAAGAGGAGTGTTTTGCTGTTTTCTGTATACAATATGTTTTGGTTTTCCAAAACCAAGAAAACGTCCAAATAATTTATTCGACTTAATTACTATGTACATCACATAAAAAACAAAACTTAACCATAACTTCAATTCTTCTTCTTTTTCTTATCCTTGTCGGGCACAATCCCCATACTCCTCTCGTACTCCTCAATCAATTTATTCTGCACTTCAGGCAAGCACGGCGAATACCGACTGTACTCCATCGAAAATTCCCCTTTCCCTTGCGTGTTGGACCTCAACTCTCCCGCATAGCCAAACATTTCATTCAAGGGAACTTCAGCATATAACGTAAACCAGCCATCTTTGCCCTCAGTCCCCGTGACAATCCCGTGCCTTTTATTCAACTGTGTCATAATATTCCCTTGAAACTCATCCGGCGCCGTAATTTCCACGGACATGATCGGCTCAAGCACCTGCCAAACCCCATTCTCGAACACCTCCTTAATAGCCCCTTGAGCGGCCAAAAAGAACGCCAGTTCACTAGAGTCAACAATGTGATGCGCACCGTCTTGAAGCCGGAACTTCAAACCGGACAGTTTCTGACCACAGAGCAGCCCCTTTTCGGCCATGGTCAGGAACCCCCGCCTGACTCCGGGAATGAACTGCTTAGGCACATTGGTCCCAACCGTCTCGTCCACAAACTCAAGGAGAGTGTTTTTGTGTGGGGGGAGCGGTTCCAACACTCCGGTAACTCGGGCGTATTGGCCTTGGCCCCCGGATTGCTTTTTGTGGAGGTAGTCGAAGGTGCAGGGGGAGACTAGGGTCTCCCGGAAGGCCACTTTGGGCTTGCCCAAGACCACGGGACAGTTGTACTCGCGCTCCATCCTCTGGGCGTATATCTCCAAGTGGAGCTCGCCCATTCCGGAAACGATGGTCTCCTTATTGTCATTATCGAAGAAAAAGTGAAAAGTCGGATCCTCTTTAGTGAACCGAGCCACAGCTTTGGAGAAATTGTCACGATCCTTGTTATTGACCGGGTTTATCGACATTGAAACCACTGGTTCCGGCACGAAAATCGATTCTAGTGATAGCCCCATCTTGTGGTCAATCACGAAAGTGTCACCACTGGCACAATCGACCCCAAACAGGGCGAAAATATCACCCGCGTACACCTCATTCACGTCCTCCATATTATTCGAGTGCAGGCGAACCAACCGCGCCACTCTGACCTTCCTCTGGGTCCGAGCATTGTAAATCGAGTCGCCCTTTTTCAACATACCTTGATAGCACCTCATGTAGGTCAACTGGCCGAATTTTCCAGCCTCGAGCTTGAACGCCAGAGCAATGAACCCCTTATCATTGTTACGATCCGGGTTCAAGAGAACCTTCTCAGGTTCAGACCCTTCCTTCTCCCTCAGAGCGTAGTTAGAGACTTCGCCCGGGTTCGGAAGGTACTCCAAAACGGCATCGAGGAGCGGCTGCACCCCCTTGTTTTTCAGAGCCGTCCCCACCAAAACGGGGGTGAAGCTCCGCTTCAAGCAGCTGCGCCTGATAGCCCCCTTAATATCGTTCTCGGTGATGGGGCGCTCTTCCAAATACATCTCGCCCAAGACCTCGTCGACGTTGGACACGTGCTCGATCAGTTCGTGTCGGCGCTCCTCGCTCTCGCTCCGCATGTCTTTGGGGATTTCGTCGATGCGGATCTGGTCCCCGAAATTGCCCTCGAAATAAAGCGCTTTTCTCTGGATCAGGTCAATCACCCCCTTGCAGTCGCCCTCGAGCCCGATTGGGAGCTGGATGAAGGCGGCGTTGTGGTTCATTTTGGAGCGCATTTGGGTCAGAACCCGGTTCGGGTCAGCCCCCATGCGGTCCAGTTTGTTGATGAAGGCCAAGCAAGGCACGTTGTAGCGCTTCATTTGGCGGTTGACGGTCAGCGACTGGCTCTGGACGCCCCCGACGGCACACAGGACAAGGATAGCCCCGTCCAGGACCCGCAAAGCTCGCTCCACTTCAACGGTAAAGTCAACGTGACCGGGAGTGTCGATTATGTTGATATTGTGGTCTTTCCACAGTGTGTACGTGGCGGCGGACTGAATCGTTATGCCTCTCTGCCGTTCCAGCTCCATCGAGTCCATGGTCGCCCCCACGTTGTCCTTCCCCTTCACTTCGTGCATCGTTTCAATGCGGCCGGTGTAGTACAGAATTCGCTCGGTGAGGGTCGTTTTACCCGAATCAATGTGAGCGGAAATACCGATATTCCGAATTTTTTCAATCGGTTTGTGCTCCGCATATTTGGTAAAGTCGTTTTTGGCTCTGAAGACGTGCTGAAAATTTTAGGTTAGGAAGTGATTTTGGAGAAATTACGCTAAATGCCTACTTTTGGTATGTGCGGCGAGCGCTGGAGGAACGTATTTGACACAGTTTTGGCGATCTTGATGTGTTGTAAAAGAATCATCGCGATTTTGGGCTTAAATCAACTTGAATTCTAAATGTGTCAATTGTGAGGTTAAGTGAGGGTTAAGTGGGAAACTGAATCGCCCAACCTACAGAGACCTACAATTCGGAAATAAAATTAACTAGACGCCCTCTGGTGATGACTTTTGAACTATGTCGAAAACAGTAAAGAAATTTTCGTAATTTTGCGTGTATAGTGTTAATTACTTACAATAGAAAGAATTACTTTAAAAGTACGTGGTGGTAAATACTAGCGTTGACTTTGGTTCTGTAGTTTTTCGTGGTATAAAGTGTTTATTGTTGGAACTTGAAAGTGGATAAAAAGTGAAAAATATTTAAATTTTGATTACAAAGTGTTATCAAACAGTTGTCTAATTAAAGATTATAAGTAATGGATCACAGCGAACACAAAGTTTGGCTCAAGAAACCAATAAATTAGTGAAGTGTTATGAATTTTAGGTTAGAATTTTCCACTGAAAAAATCATGAAATGCTGCGGTAAATCTACAAAACTACAATAAAGATTAACAACTGCTGATACATTTAAACGTAAATTATGCCAAAAGGTAGGCTTTTCAATGTCTTTGTAATAATTTTCCAATAAAGAAAGTGAACCAAACAGTCATTCGTTATTCGTGTTTTCCTCGTCATCTCTCATTTGTCAACATAAGTTTCTTGCATCAAAGATGCAATAATCACTCTGCATAGGCAATGTAATAATTGTGAAGCCCCAAAATTCGTACAACGCTCAAAATATCCGAATAAACATTTTCCCGCCATTTATGGTTACTGTTTTCGACCTAGCTCAGTGGCGCCCCCAACGGTAATTTTACTTCCGAATTATGCTTCCAATCGGACGCAGCGACATCTGTACAACAATATTTGCATAATTTAAAATCTACAGGGGGTCTACTGGGTGATTCCCGCGATCAAATATTTTAAGGTGGAAAAGGGGTAAGTTCTATTTTTAAAATTGTAGAATCAACTTATACGCCCGGTATCTTTTGATGAAATCTGGTGAAAAATTATAGAATTAAATTGAAAAAAAGTGGAAGAAAATGTTTTCTTGAGTTAATTCACCGACTTTTGAACTGAAAGTATTTGCGTTTTAAGTGAATTATTGCAATTATACAGAATGGTCCACGAGTAATAAATAATAAATTACATTACTGTAATGTTGGTTGCTTTAAAATTTTTTTCAGGCTCATTATTACTTGTGGACCACCTATATTGTAATGAAATTAATAATGTCATTACAGATTAATCTAATTATGTCTAATTTAATTATTTTGTATTCAATTACGTTGTAATGTAATTACTTTTTGATTAACTGCACAGTTAACTGTAATATGACACATATACAGTGTGATTTTTTAAAAATGAGCCTCCTTGAATATCTCAGAAAATAAACAAAAAATTTAAAAAATCCAAAACAGGTCAATTTTTAAAAAAGGGGGACACCTTTTAGTATACTTTTGAAAATTCTAAACCGGTCCTAAAAGGTGTAACTTCTTAATATTAAAGAGTTACAAAGCTGTATTGCAAAATTTCCATTTCAATGTTATTAATAAATTATACGTGTATGAAACGTAGTCAAAATTTTACGGCACGCCACTGAGATAAAATTGTAGAAATAAACAAGGTGAGTTTCGACAAAAAAATCTTTACAAAAAAGACGATTTGTCGTTGAAATATCTACCTTTTTTTATCGCCGCTGACTAATTGATAAGGTCAGTGTGTCAGTGTCTCTTTGCGGGGCTGTGTTTGAACTTGGTATCGTGCCTTGTGTCGTAAAAATGTTCTAATATCTACCAGTTAAAAATAATGGGGGCGTTGTTACCGCAAGATTTATTCTTGTTTGCTTGGTGCAAAAATGTGGTCAATTACCGAATTTCCCGAATTGCGCAATAGCCAGGACACCTTTTTTAATGTAAGGTAAGTCAAGATAGTTACTCCAAGTTCAAGTTTGTTTTCGTTTTTTGTGGGTACTGATATTTCTTTGTACCTCTGGGCTAATAGTTTGAAGGGATAATTGAAGGGAGTTTTGCCTCACTTTTAAAGGCAACTAATATGCGAAAAATTATTCGGAAACACATGCTGTCACTGTGTTCACGATTAAATATGTGTAGTGAATTCAATTCCACTCGGTATACTTTCGGTAGTCACAGTTACGCCCATTTGTTTATTAAAAAAATCATATTAACAATTTTTTTTACATTAAAATTGCTCACCTCCCGTTAGTGGACATCTCGCCACAACGGACAATTAAAGATTCCCCATCGGTTCAGTTGTTGAGAGGTTTTACTTACCTATTTTTATATTTAATCTTTTTATTAATTGTTTATATTCTCACCTGAGGATGACCACTTTGTGGTTGAAACGCGTAGTGTTTTTAAATAGAGGTTTGGTGTGTCGGGTTTTTTAAACTTTGTTTTATTTATTTTCTACGCCAAGGAAATCCAACAAGAAGTATTGTAATTGTTATTAATTATTATCAGTTAGATTGTATTCTGTCCAATACAACTTAATTGGCACAGTCAGTAGGATCAACGTATGGGAATGAGAAAAACACTTGACTGCTTTGTACTAAACATTTATTTTCCATGATGTACACTTAGTTAACTTGTCAGTAATTGATTCGAAAATAACGTACTTTTCCCAAAATATAGCACGGGATACACTGAATAAAACTTTGGCAACACTGATCATAACTGATAAATGAAGCATCAGAACAGAAATAACTACTTAAATATGTATTTACACCACCGTGTATAGTGTGTTATTGCTTCAGACATGTGTTTCGTCAGAATCTTGTTTGCTCTTCCTCCTCTCTTTCCTAGGCATATCTTTAAACTGTTCGCACTGTAATAGGTTAGTCTGAAATTATTGTCTTTTAGAAGAAGGTTCACCACAATTTAAGAAGAATGCAAAGAAATTTTTGGCAAATTTGCATTTTTCTTAATCAACGTCAAACAGAAACCATGCAAAAGACTACAGTTGAATACAAAACGAGGTTTTTATTTGTGGTAGAATCCTACAACACGTGCTCCGCTATCACAATAACAGTTTTTACCTAACTCTTACATTTGGTGTCACACAGCTAGTGCATACTTACATTTACGTGCAAGAGGGTTAATGTTAAGTGCTCGTGTTTGTGTTTAAATGTGTAGAGAAGTGTCCGTCACCTTAATTGTAATCCCATCATCTTCCTCTTCTTCGTTCATGATGGACAGCCGTTTTTCCAGTTTGGCTTTCTCCTGCTTCTCGTCTCGTTTGCTCTGTTTCTTCTTCTTGAAGCGGCTACAATAAATGTTTGATCGTTTGTCCGCAATTCTCCGATTATTACCCGGTTCCGATGGGACTTTTCTTTTTTTCTTTCTCAATAGGTCGCGTGTTGTTCTTGTTGACTTGCTTCCAGATGCTGGTCTTGTTGACTTCTTCCGATATATTGATGGCCGAGAGCGGAATGTTCATGACGTTACCGTTTGCCAGGGGAATTTTCAGGTTGCCGGCGGGTTCAATCTCGAGCTGGCCTTTTTCAGAATCGGTCTAAACACACATTATTGGAATTGAATGAGCTTCAAGAGGGAGAACGAACGAATTGTTGTGGACTTGCCCGGCGCATCCACCATTTTGTCACATTTAAAACTATTGCATGAAAGTTTCTGTTATCTGTACACATGTTTTCGTGCAGTATCGTATGACATGTTTCCGCCTTATCTGAAATTATGAAACTTGAGCACGACGCGGAAACTTTGATAATAAAACTTTTCCTTTGTTCCCTAATGTTTAATTTCAGTTCCTTCGAGTAACTCACTTATTGATTTTCATATGGTTTGAGTGGTGGTTTAACCTTTATTGTTACTCTTAGCAAACTTAAATAAACTACGAAAACATTTCTCTTGTGTATTTGTATTTTGCGTCAACTTAAAGTCGAGTGATTGCTCAAGACAGAAAAATACTTACATGCAATGCGTGATGATGGCCAAGCTGTTTCGAAACGGAAAAAACGTGAGAATAATGGAAAAATAAATAGAAAAGAACAAACCGATAACGTAACATATAATTTATTGAAACAATAATACTGCTTATAAATAAATATACAGTGTAACAATAATAACAATCAGACAAAGCGTGGAATGCATCTAAAAATGAGTGAAGTGTCAATCCTCGATCGAAATGAAATAAATAAACCGAAGTGAGCGTTACCTAAGTTGAGTTACGTATAATTGCAATTTGGAAGTAAGATTCCGGACTTCTATCACTATAATAATATACAAGGTGTCTGGAGATAGACACGTAATTTGTTCAACAATTAATAATAATATCAACAATTGTCTAATTTGCTATTCAGAACGCAATCCGCGCCGTCTTTCTCTCGATATTCGTTCGTAATCAACTTGGGTCCTAGAATGAAACGTGCAAATTTTTTCCCGCACCCCACCTCGTCATCTTTAAGCATCTGGTTTCGCTTTGTCATTTCCGGCATTATATCGTCTAAAATCTTCAATTCTCGACGCGTGAAGATGAGGTCGAGGGATTTGCGAATGCCGATCATCACCACCAACATCAGGGGGAACAGGATCGAAGTGGTGCTGAAGGATTTGATCGTCCAGAGGCACGCCAAACACGTCAGTTGGATGAGGGTGAAGAGGTGGACGCGCTTTATTGGCACCTGAACACACAAATTGCTGGATTAAGTTTTGAACCAATAGATGTTTTTAAATGAAACTAAATTAGGCAGGCAGATAGAGCAGTCTAATATTTGTATGAAAGTTTTTAAGAATAAAATTACGAGCCCCGATAATTTTTGAAGGCTATCTATATTCACTACTTTTCAATAAATGCAAGCCCTAGTTTTTTAATTTCTCAGTACTTCAGTTCCTAATTTTTAGTTTAATAATTCTTGTCCTTTCAGGTTTTATAGTTTCTGACTCATTTAGTTTGTTTTATCTTACAAATTTTTAGTTTTTTAGGAATAATATAATAAGAACAGTTATAATAAAGAGCCTTTATTAAAAAAAATAAATAAACAACAATGATAAGATGAGGAGGCGAAGTCTAGCTGCTTGAAGCTGTTCAAATTAACCCCAAAGAAACATAGATAATTTAAAATAATAAACTACTAGGGACTGACAGTGAATTAAAAAATCATTCATCATTGTGTTAGGGAACGATTATTTAGTGTGAAACATAAAAACATTAAAAAACATTGAAAACTGAAGAAGTTAACGGAATAAATTTAGAGCTTCAGGTTTTTTTAAATATGACTGTAGATGTAGGAATTTTTTCAAGATTTTATCCTTAGTCTATACATGCCTCTCAGCAACGAACCACTGAGTTGATGCGCCATTTTTGAGCACCCAGTATGAAATAATAAATGTTATAATAAAAATAAAATGTTATAAACAATATAGAAATAAAAATAAATTTGGAAATTACTTAAAAATTAAAAACTAAAAAGAACCCTATAAGGCAAACCATTGTCATTCTGTCAAGAAACACTAGAGAAGAAAGAATTCTTAAAAAAAAGAAAAAAATTTAACAGAAAAGAAAATTCTTTTGCACTTATTGTTATCAATATCAGTTAGCCAATGTAGTTGAACAAAGTTAGTTATAACAAGCAAATTCTTTACTCTTGCAGTCTTTCAGCCTTTTGACTTTTAGTATTTTAGTTTTTCACTTTCCAAGCTTTTCAATCTGTCAGTGCTTATACCTATTTAAAATGTTTCTTTATTATAGTTTTTCCACTATTTTACAATTTACAGTTTTTCAGTCTCTTTTTAGATCACAAGTTTTTTAGTTACTTATTTTCACTTTCGTAGAATCTCAATTTTTCGGTTTATTTATTTTTCTATTATTAAGATGTTTAGTTTGCTGGTTTCTCAGTTTCTCAATGTCTCAGTTTCACAATTTATTTGTTTTTTATGCTTTTAGTTCCAGTATTTAGTTTCTTATTGTCTTGCATAATAATTGATAATGGTAGTTATTGAGTTTTTCAGAATTTTAATTCAGTTTTTTACTCTATCAGTCCTTTAGTTTCAATCTCAATCATTTGGTTTTAGTTTTAGTTTTCACCAATTTTCAATTTTCCAGTTTACTATTGTTTCTGCTTTTCAGTTTTATGGTTTCTCCAAAAGATATATAGCACAACTAATTTAAATTTCGCCGAAATTGCAGTAATTCCAATAATTCTTAGTGATTCTACATTAGTTCCAATAATTCCAAATTAATTCCTGGAATTCCAACTTATAATCCGATAATTCTAAGAAATTCATCGTAATTTCTTTTAATTTCAAATATTCCAGTAACTTACAAATGTATAAGTTTGATTATGTGAACTAAACAAAATCAGAGGTGTTCATATTGTTTTTTTGGTTATGTCATATTTGAACTTATGTAATTTTTGTATTATTTATTGAATTATTAGTATTATAGTATTAGCTTTTTAGGCAATGTAAGATACTATTTTTCTGATTAAATAGTAATATTTTGTTTTTTAAGATTTCCAATTAAAACGGTCGATTTACTGATGACGAATTAAACTTTAATTGAGAACTAAACCAATTTCAATTTAGTTGTCATTTAGTTTACACGAACAGATGTTATAATTGATCAGAAATTAAAATTTGATTGTAATTAAATGTTCTCTAAACGGATTCTATGAGTTTTATTTGAATTTTCAAAACAAAAGCAACACATTCACAATTTCTAGCGTAAGACATTAAGGGCAGGTTTACAGAACGTTTTAGTGGCAACTTTATTTATTGTGATTAAAAATGTAAATATAAAATAAGTAGCTTTAGCAAAATCGCTCCGGTTATTACCCAATAACAGGTAAAATTTTGCAACAGATTACATAAAGGGCACACAGAAGATAACCCTCTTTACCACTACTTATTAAATAAGAATGCAAACTTCCAACAAAGTTTGTTTGAACGGAATATAGGAAAAATGAGTGTTCTTAATTAAAAGTTTAAATCAAAGTTTTGTTCTCCACATATTTATTAAACTCGTGATGATAATTGATAAAGAATGAGAAAGAAAAGCGCATTCACAATTAATTGGCGTTGTTGCTATTGTGTTTACAAAAAAAACCTTAGAACGTTACAACAGTTGTAATGATGTTTATTTTTTTATTTTGTTATATTTATTTTCTTAGTTTTAAATTACCGAAGAATATTTTTTATACTTTAAGTATTAAACAATTAAAATTATATTCTCGTTAGAAAAATCAAACATCAAGTTATTCTTTATCCACTTTACGCGATAAATTCATTTTTGATTAATTAAGGGGGTTTACAGAAACTATCAAATTTTAATTCGCGACTAATTTGACTTTTCTCAATGCAAAGTAAATGGTAACTTACTTGGAACTAATTAACCGTTGAATTAAATTTTAACTCGTTTTCTTTTCACCGACTTTTATTTAATTAAAAAAAAATCTATCGAAAATCAAAATTTACCCGTGTCAGCATTGTTTAAAAAATAATTAATTTTTATGGAAGATCAAGTTCTATTACGATCATGATTGTTAGATAACATTACCACACATCATTTATTTAAAATTCGTTATTTATCAATAACTTTAATACCTACGTATATTTTTTTAAATATTTTTACCTTTGTATGTAAGTATATGTCTGCCACATAATTCCAAGTAATTCTGACTGAATTCTAAAAATTTGTAGAATTGATTCTAGAGTTATCGCTCCCTAGAGTTTCCGTCATTCAGTAGCTTAGTTTCTTAGAATTTATATGTCCCAGTTTTTAGTCCATGACTTTCTTCCAATCTTGTTTCAGTGTGTTTTAGTTTCTCAGTGTTCCTAAATTTTTTAATTTCAATACATCCTTCGTTTTTTCAACAGTTCCTAAGTTTCTTAGCTTTTTAGTCTCACTTACAATTACACTTATTTAATATATTAGTTTTTTCATTTTTTGGATCTTTTTCAGTCTCTCAGTTTGTTATTACTTTCTCAGTACCATAACTATTATAATGCCGGTTTTCCAATTTAGGTACTAATTTTTCTCAGTCATTCAGTCACTTATTTTTATGCAATTTTCAACATCAGCAGTTAAGAAGTAAAAGTTTTTTATAACAAATCCTGAATCAAATAAGAGGCGAAGAGCTAATAGATAGTAATTTAAAAAAAACTGGCTGCATATGTGCATATTCTACAAATAATAATGAATTGGTCACTAACCTGTCGCAAGAACATGTAGTCCGGTTGGTACTTGTTGGGCATAAGCATGATCAGAATCCTGTCGAAGAACTGTAGCCCTTTCAAGGAGGCAATCCCCATGTAGAGGAAGACTCCAAACAGCACCGGCATGGGAATGTGCCCCAAAATCGGCGTCAGAAAGACGGACAACCCAATAGTCAAGAAAATAAGAATATGGGTGACCCTCTGCTCGCGCACCCCCAAGAACTGGGGCTTCTCCCCGGGCGCCGAGCACTCGCTTTCCAGCTTCAGCGAGTTGACGTGGTTGATGGACAGCACCGTGGCGGCCACAAACCACGGCAGCCCCATCACCGAGCAGACCTGGATCAGGATGGCCAAGATGAAGAGGTCCAAGTGGTAGCCGCACTTCTTCTTCAGCTTGTGCTCCTTGCGGTTGACGATCACGCTGGTGATCTGCTGGTCCATGAAGATGAGGATGGTGCCGAGGAGGGCCGGGGGAATGGCCAGGAACACGGAGTAGACGGGGTTGCCGTTGAACGGGGGGATGAGCCAGCCGCGCGTCGGGAGGGTGGGCTTGAAGTCGTGGGGGACCTCCAGCTTGGGGGTGGGAACGCCCACTTTCAGGTCGATGAGGCTCATGGAGAGGATGGCGATGATGACGGCGAAGTCGCTGATGAATTGACGGACTTTGGAGGGGAAGAAGAGAGCGTTCTTGAAGTCTTTCAGTTCGATGGAGAGGAGGAACGTTCCAAGGAACAGCAGAATTGACATGAGGAATACGTCGGGGACGTATGGCGGGGTTTCACAGCCGGTTCCTTCCAAAGTTCCGTTTGTAATCTACGGAATTCATTCAAACGGAAGTCATTTTTTATTTTTTATTAAATAAGCCGCTGAAGGAGTTCATTTGTTTATTTATGAATAAACGATAGCTTGGATGGTTCCATCCGCTTCAGCTCGTTTTTGAGAGAGATTTCGTCAAAACAAGCACCAAAGTCGAAATGATTTCACTTTTAATTCATTTCAAGTGTTTAAGTACAGCTAAACAAATGTCTACACTGTACCGGGTTCGTCAAGTTTTACACTCAGGCACTTTTCACCTCTTTGTAATTTATCTAAAATTCTAAAAAAAATCGTATGTGATTTTATTGTATAGAAGAACGATTTGACCAATTTTTAAAATGATTACGTGTATGGTGTGTTTTTTCACTTTCGCTTAGTTAACTATAGTCTAATGTCAACGATCTTTGGTCCATAGGTGTATTTTGAGGTAGTGCATCAAAGTGCCTAATTAAATTTTTGAGAAAATGTGTCGTTGATTTTTAATTTCTGTTTTGATATTGGGGCAGCTTTTTTCCCATGAATTTTGGTAAAATTGTAAATCACTTCCACAAAAGGTCTCCACCAGGGTGGTGGTTTTCAAAAATTTATTGCATTTGTCGTAAAATTGGCACGCGATCATTGTTGGGTCTGAAGGTTGAGGCAGCTGGTAAGAGTTTTTTAGGCCCGGATTACCATTTATTTTATCTGTTTACTGTAAATGGAATGTTAATCTTTAAATCTTACGGCAAGGGTTCATGCGAATTGTAAACGAAGAATTCGTTTGTGCTTAGACCAAAATAGTCATCAATTTGAACATCTGATGTAATTTTTTAATAAAAACATTTTTATCACGTTAGTGTGCTTATTCCGGTCCTGGCTTTAAAACCGCCCGATGGGACCGTGCCGCTAGTTGTAAAATTTCTGCAGTCAGTACTGTTATTTGGGTATGTAGTGGGTCCTTTTGTAGCGGAGATTTATTACTACTCAATCTTGTCCCTCATAAATTATACTGAAATTTCCGATGAATAATATCAAAATGGCTTTTAATCCAATTCTAACGATTTTTTTCAAGTCAAATTTTTGCAGAATAAATTATTTCGTATTTCCGATCCATTGATGTAAAAAACAGCTAATGTGATTTTTTGGTCAAATGGTTTTTTCTTTTTTATTGGACAAATGAATCAATAGAAAAAAATATTTTTTTTCCTAGCGAGATTGGATATCAGTGCAGTGGAATATACTTATTTAATATTTTTTTTCTCTCTTCTAAACCTCTCAGAAGAACTGTAAAGTGCCTGAGTGTAAAACTTGACGAACCCGGTACAGTTAGGTACACGTTTTTTGTGCATTTGAACACATTTTTAGTTAAAAAATCAGTTTTTTACTTGATTTTGCTAATAAAAACCGAAAAGGCATTTTAAAATTTGATTTATGTAAATTGAAATTATTTTAGAAAATCACTTATTTTAGGTACATGTTTTTGTCAGAATAAGCCAAAAGTAACCAAATTTTAATAAAAATGTAGTTATTTTTGTAATTTTTTACTCTATTAAGTGTAGTTTTCAACCAAAAAACGATCGATTTCACCAAATTTGAACCTAATTTTGTCAGAATAAATCAACAAAAAATCCGCATATTAGCTCAAAGTTGACGGTATTTTGACCATTTCAGATAACATAGGTGGTTTTGAGATAGATTTGCTCAGAATAAGCCAAAAGTTCAAAAGTTTTTCAACTAGAATTGCATTCTTTTCACAAAATCGCGTTCAAACAAGTCGAAAAATCACCAGTAAAGTGGAGAGTAGGTAAGTATAGAAGTATAGAAAGTAATGTTCCTGTTCCCATGTTTTTATGTTTTGCGTGCATTTAAGCGTGTTTCTTCCATTTTGTTTCTTAAGCTGCGATCTCGTGAGATTTTGCCATAAATGCTAAAAATAATACTAGATTGTTTTTGAACAGACTTTGTCAGAACAAGAATGGACAAAGTATTCGTATCTACAACCAAAGTATAGGTCAAAAAAAACCTTAGTTTATATTCTGTGAAGCCAAAAAGTTACCAAATTCGGTAGAAAATAGCATAATTTTTGTTTTTGTCGTGCGTTTATGCAAGTTTTAAATACTGAAAAACAAGATTGTTTGCAAAAAAACTCGAGAACTTGCTAAGACACGCCGAACAGTAATTTACCAAAGTAGACAGCATTTGACTTATTTTGGCATATTGGACTCGTTTTAGATTATCTTTTAGCAAATAGCACTTTTTTGCACTTAGGTATTAATAAGGGGTAAACCGCAACCCAAATTTTGTACACCAGATTTCCCTTTTTGCTTTGATTTCCCCTGATTTCCCTTGATTTCCCCGGATTTCTTCAAGATTTCTCCTGATTTCCCTTGATTTCCCCGGATTTCTTCAAGATTTCCCCTGATTTTTTCTAGATTTCCCAAAATTTCTCATGATTTCCCCAAGATATTTCCTAATTTTTCAAAATTATTACCCAAGAATAAAATACCGCAGATTTTCTTCATCATAATATGTATTTTTTTATTTGTAATAAATATTAAATCATTGGAGATGTTCATCTTATCGAAATCAAAAGACCAGTGTTTTAATATGATTATTTGATTTAGTGATTTTTTAATTTTTCTTGATGTAATAAAATGGCCATTTGGCGATTTTTTTATTCTACTGTTGAAAAATTAATACCAAAAATTTATGAATGTGTCTATAAGAGAAAACGTTGAACTATACAAGTAAAGAAAAGTACATTGATAAGAACGAGATGTCAAATAAATCCGAGGATAAAATATAATCGTAATATAAGCAAAAATATTGGTTCATGTAACTTATATATACAGATTATACGAATCTGAGATTACTTCACGAACTATTTTGTTTTAAGTTTATTATACAGAGCGATTTTTTAAAACGAGCCACCCAGGATATTTCAAAAAATAAACAACCCGAACATTTACCAGATTTTCAAAATTCATTGTGAGTAAAATTGCTAATTAGTCTAAAATTACAAATTTTTCTGTCCCGTTCCAGTTCTTAAAATGGAAAATGGTAACAGCGCATTTGCATTTTTTTTGGAGTGAAATAGAGCCACTGAACTGAATCCCAACAACAAATTTAGAACCAATAAAACCCACTTATTTAAAGAAAAAAATATTTTTGAAAATTGACAGCTGTTATTAAAGGATGAGACAGATTATAAGCATTTTTACATCAAAAAGCGCGCGAAAATTATTTTCAACAGCCTCAATTTACCAAAGATGACTTTTGTCATAAAGATTGTATTAATTGAAAAAACGTCTTTTCTTTAGTTTTTGCACGCTATATATATAGATTATACTCTTTACCATCATTCATTCATCATTAACCATATGGTGAAGCTCTATCAGCGCAAACATAATGTCAATAGGGCTCACAAAATCTCATCTCAAAAATCTGAAAATCTGATTTCCCTTGATTTCCTCGAATTTCCCCTGATCTCCCCAAGATTTCCCCTGATTTCGTCTATTTTTACCCCTCGGGTATTAATAAATAAAAATATTATAATATTACAATAAAAAAAAATATATATTTTTTTACAATATTACAGTAATAATAAATAGTCTTTATTATGGGCGAAGTTTAGCCAAAGCTACTCCAACTTAACGAATAGAAAAATAATAGGTAATAATAAAGTTTACAACATTGTGTAATAATAATAATTAACATCTTTTACACAATTCAATCTTTAGTTTGGAATCGCGCAATTATCTATATCTTTATTCTGAAGACAGTAGGTAATGCTTTTTCCTGTTTGTATTTTTGTTTAACTGTCCAATAACTATGCACTTTACCGTACCTAGTCCCCAAAAAATTTCACTGAAACAAATTGCAGCAATTTTTTCAGCCTCAACCTTGTGAAATTTTGCTAAAAATGCTAATAAATTAGTTTGTTGTCCAGGTTTGCTCGGTTTAGCCTATTCTTGAGCAAGATTTCATTAAAACAAGCGGAACAATCAAAATAGGTTGAAAAGTACCTTTGTTTGCGTTTTACCGAACCAAAAAATTGGCCAGAAAATAGCATAATTCTAAATAATAAGAAAATATAAATAAGGGCCTAATTAAATCTTTCGCTGTTTGGTTTAATTGAGTTCGCATTTAGAGCAGAAATTAATTCGTTTTGCTTCGTGAAGAAATCAATTTACTTCAATTAATCACATTTCGTCAAAATTTCTTTTAAACGAGCCAAAAAATCAACAAATCAAATCAAACTTCAGATTGTTTGCTTTGATTTAATTCGTTTTTGAAAATTACCAGAGTGTGCCTTTTTCTGGTTTTGTGTTAAACATTTATTTTGCTTACCTCACAATAATTTTTGCTTGGAATGCTCCAGTTCCCCCAATACGGGTCTCTCATAGCAACACTCTGATTGGCGCTGCACGAGCAATTATAATCTAAGGCCCTCTTTCCACTTGTATTGAGAGGGAAGTTTTTCCCAATAAGAGCCACATTTTCCACGGCCTGAAACAGCCCATAGTACGCAGCCACCACCCAAACCACCCACTCACCTTATAAATAAAAATAAAGGCAATCAGCGTGGCGAAGTTCTCTTCCGTAAACCTAGTAATGTAACAGACAAGTGCACTCGCATCAATCGCCACCAAGACGAGCAAAATAATCGCTGTCCAAGTCCCGATCCAGAACCTAAACGACAAATAGTCCCAACCCACCGACATACAAAAATCGTAAACTATCGTCTCAAACACCAGCACCGGCCCAGTCGAGCCCAGAATGGTCAACGGCTGACCCGAAAAGAACCCATAACCCATCCCGCACACGAACCCGGAGACCAGCGACTCCATGGCGGCCATGTTCCCGCCAGTGGCCTGCGCCAGCAGCCCCCCGAAGGTGATGATCGGGGACAGGCAGGCAAAGTAGAGGAAAATCCAAGAGGCGATGCATTGGGTCGCAAAAGCGTCCTTGAAGTCCGACCAGTAGAAGGGTACTTTGCGTTTGACGTCGTTGATCAGCCCCCCGAACAGGATCCCGCTCCGGGCGAGTCCCGACTCCTCCCGGATTCTTTGCTCCTCTTCTTCCTCGTCGGGCTCTTCCGGCTGCTTCTCCGGGGGGCGCTTCCGGACGTCCTGCGACGGGATGGCCGCTGGGGGCTCGATCCGGATGGCGGGGTCCCACTCCCCGGGAGGTAGAACGGTCACGGCGTCCAGGAATTCGTCGATTCCGGCCAACAGGTGGCTCGTGTTTCGGGCCCTGACAAATTTACAAATGATTAGTAGTAAAAAAAGGAAAAAACATCGTAAAAAGCAGACTAAAATCTTTAAAATATAAAAATGGTTTTAGCAATTTTTTTCAAAATTCTTATTTTTCGGAGAAAGCTTTAACAAATTTTTTATTTTTCTTATTTGGCCAATTACGGCAAAACTATTTGAAAAAGTGGAACTATTTTGATTCTGTATTATGTAAAATAAAATAAATGTAAAATTCCCAAAAGTTTTTTAGATTTTTTAAATATCACCTATTTTTGCTTTTATAAGCAATTTGCGAGAAAACTATTAGTCGGAGAACAATAATCTTTTTTGAAAAAGATAGATAATTAGAAGAGCTTTCCAAAGATGATAAACTTCATGAGTTATCTTCAATAGTTCGGGAGTTATTGCATGATAAATGTTCCGGGTACCGTAAATCGACAAAAATCTCGACGAAAAATTGAACAATTATATTTATTTTGGATAACCATTGTAGAAAAAGTCCATTAATTGACTTTTAAATCACGTTAAATTATTTTCAAGTATACAAAAATAAATGGAATCTTTTAAATTTCTTTACATTTTTGGACGTAGTTTACAATATTCATTACTTTAGCCAACTTGCGTTAGTCGATAATGCGTAATTTTAGAAATAATAGATTGATTTTTTTGACGAAAACAAGCACAAAAACTTGGAACCTTAGAACATAGAACTTCCACTATTTTAAAAGGAAAAGCTCAAACTTAAAGTGGTACAAAATGGTTAGTGGCAAGTTTACAAGTGATTAATAATAATGATAATAATAATAATAATAAAAATAATGAAAATAATAAAAATAATAATAAAAATAATAATAATAATAATAACAATAATAAAGAAAGAAAATAAAAAAAGAAAAAAAATCTGGGTGAAATGGGACTTGAAGATGACTGGGAATAAAAGTGATTATTAAGAAAAATGCATAATAAAATACATAGACATACAAAATAAAAGTATACAAAAAAACTTCCAACACAAATGACCGGAAAAATTTGTGCTTAGAAAATTGGCAAAAAGTAAAAACAATCTGTTGAAATTTGTATAGTAATTGGTTCATTACCAATACTTTCTTTATAAAATTTGGTTTCTATTGTCTCATATTTTGGTTTCGTGTTGATGGCGTAATTTTTTAGTTTATTTTGACTGAATAGGGACAAAGCCACATTAAAAAAAGACGGGGTCTTTTTATCTTCAGGGTGAACACGAACGACTTTGAACAATTTTTCTCAAATAGTTATAATTAGTACATAAATGGTGTCTTAAAATTTTCGAATCCCAAGTTCAGAGCATTGTAGAAAATCACTTGTGTAGTGTAAATATAGAAACAAATAATAAAAATTCTGGGCTTCCCCACAAAATATATTGCTTTAAAGATCACTCTATGAATTACGTTTTTTCTAAATGCAGGCTTTATGGTGTAGATGATTGTGGAGAATAATAATGCCAAACATTTTTTTAATTAGCTTTATTTTGGAGTAAAAAAATCTTAAATCTTGGTAATTTCCGTCTGATTTTTAAGAAAAATTACGAAAATTTAAGATCGTTTTACATTATTATTTTTCACAATAATCTACACCATAAATACCAATAAACACTGAAAATTTTTGTCAGCATTCCAAGAAAACGCATTTCAAAGTACTCCTGAATTGCACTACTTCAAACCAATGTGGAAAATAAGAATGTAAAACGATTTCTAGAAAAATTAGCTTTATTTTGGAGTAAAAAATCTTAAATTCTTGTAATTTTTCTTAAAAATGAAACGACATTTACTACGAAGAGTTTTATGTATGCACGCTCTATATTGTCGCTTCGTCAGTTTTAGAAGCAAAGTTTAAACATTTGAAAAGTATGAAGTATTTAAGTAAAACGTAATTATTATTATTGAAAACGTCACTAAACTTTGTTTCTTCTTTTATTTTTGATATTACAAGAAATTTTCGATGCCGATGCAAAAAATTGCTATAAATTGCTTCCAGTTTCTAAAATCAAAAACAATGTTTTCTAATTATTTTTAGGCACCATACATACATTAAAAATTGAATATATTACTCATATTAATTGGCGCTTAAAATATATTAGGGGTGAAATGTACGAATACTTGAAACTGACATTTTGTTGATTGGTACAAATTTGTTTTTAGTACAGATTATGCCCATACATAAATATAACAATATTTTTTTCATTTTTTGTTGCTTTTAAATAAACTGTTTCATATATGTAATTGTCTTTTGAGTACCTTTATGTTATTAACGAGTTTAATTTTAAATAGTTTATTAAATTAATAAATGAGCATTATTATTACATACTCAACACTAACTTAATACAAAAATCTACGTGTTTTAACGTTGCTTGTAATTTAAACGACTTTAAATCAACGTGAAAAAAAATAAGAAATTGTATGTGAAGTTACGTATCATCCAAAATATAAGATTTAGATATGAATTTTTACGTTTTCTATACGTTAAATATTTGTGAGCGTTTTTTATTATTCCATCTTATAAAACACGTAATATTTAAAGTTAAAGTGCATTTTTTAGTTTACGTTGATCTAGACAAACACATAATATCTAAGAAAAAGTAACGTTTTATAGACGTTGAATTTCTTAACGTACTTTTTTCAACTAATTTTAAACCGTTAAATTTTCAACTGGTAACATTTCAACTAATCCAACGTCATACAAACGTTGAATATACGTATGTGTGTTTATTGGGTTGTTTCTTTACATTTCTTTTTTTTCTTATTTGTTTACTTTAGTTTTCAAATGTAATTTATTTGTTTTATTTTGTATTTTAGTTTTTAATACATTCTACTATAAATATATTGTAATATTTAATATTGTAATATTTTTATTTCAAATAAAATAAGGGCAGTAAAATTTTATCCCAGAAAACCCCTGGGAAAACACTTATATGGAATGACCGCTGGTAAAAAGGTTTATACCAGTGAATATTCAAAAATTTATAGCAAAATTTGGAAAAACCAAGTTTAGTTAGTAAAAAAATTAAATTTTTAGTAAAGTCGGAAGTCAAATATATATAATTCCACAATTTCCTTTTGTTTTTTCCAAAAAGAGACTTTCAAATGATGAGTAACGATCGTTAAATTTAAGTCTCGAGACTCAATATTTAACTAACAAGTCGAACAGGAATAAAGACATTTAATGAGGAAGTAAAGTGCTTGAAAAAAATGAGGGGTATTGATATTTTAATATATTCCAAGGTATCATCATTGGTTCATAATTGTTTAATCGAATAAGAATAAGATACAATACCGGTACATATAAACAATAATGAAATAAAAAATAGAAAACGTATGATATCATTTCAGCATGATTTCATGCTTCGGCAGTTTTTTTTAATCAAGTAATATTCCCAACTATTTCGAGCAGTTTATGCTTTATTTAGTGTAAACTGAACAAAGTTATGGATATTATTGAATTTTAACGAAAATCTGCACAATCAATAAAAATAATATAATTTTTTTTGGTGTTTTTAATATCTGAATCCTAGATTATTTTAAAATACGTTTCCCATATCAACGTGTTTTCACTATTTCTCAAACACGCTTCCCATAGCAATAGGTTTTAAATTTAATTTAATTTGAAATCTTAAAATGCATAACAATATAATAAAATACCAATATCCTTAACATTTTTCGATCAGTTTATTTATTATTAGACATTGGACGCCGATGAAATTCGGAATGTGATCTGATCTCTGATCAGCTAAATATCTATTCACTTGTTTTATGTTTTATACGAAATCTCAAAAATCTTTAGTTTTCTACGTCCGTTTAAATTTAACGTAAACTTATGTTTCATTTCATTAATTATTAGTTCTGAACGAGGTTCTAAAATTATCTAATGATACAGCTCTATTCGGAGCAATAAATTTAGAAAAATAGGTGTTATATATTCCTGGGACATTTGACATTAACCCACAAAACGTTTGAATTTGAGAATATTTGCAAATGATCGAAAAATGTTGAACCTATGACTGAGATATGATTTTTATTTAATTAAAAAAATCGTGGTCGAAATTAATTTTTAAACCAAAATCTATATTTTTCTTTTACTTTTTTATAAAGAAATACGATAGTTTTGCTTTTGTCGCCTTTGACTAAAATACTAATATTCGGAAGTAAAATTACCGTTGGGGGCGCCACTGAGCTAGGTCGAAAACAGTAACCATAAATGGCGGGAAAATGTTTATTCGGATATTTTGAGCGTTGTACGAATTTTGGGGCTTCACAATTATTACATTGCCTATGCGGAATGATTATTACATCTTTGATGCAAGAAACTTATGTTGACAAATGAGAGATGACGAGGAAAACACGAATAACGAATGACTGTTTGGTTCACTTTCTTTATTGGAAAATTATTACAAAGACATTGAAAAGCCTACCTTTTGGCGTAATTTACGTTTAAATGTATCAGCAGTTGTTAATCTTTATTGTAGTTTTGTAGATTTAGCGCAGCATTTCATGATTTTTTCAGTGGAAAATTCTAACCTAAAATTCATAACACTTCACTAATTTATTGGTTTCTTGAGCCAAACTTTGTGTTCGCTGTGATCCATTACTTATAATCTTTAATTAGACAACTGTTTGATAACACTTTGTAATCAAAATTTAAATATTTTTCACTTTTTATCCACTTTCAAGTTCCAACAATAAACACATTATACCATGAAAAACTACAGAACCAAAGTCAACGTTAGTATTTACCACCACGTACTTTTAAAGTAATTCTTTCTATTGTAAGTAATTAACACTATACACGCAAAATTGTTGAACAATTCATTAAATGTCAGTTAAATGTGGCATTACGAAAATTTCTTTACTGTTTTCGACATAGTTCAAAAGTCATCACCAGAGGGCGTCTAGTTAATTTTATTTCCGAATAATAATAGTAGCCCTACAATGTTAGGAAACGAAAAGCTTGTAAACTACTCAATTTTTCCTTGTCCTTGAACAAAACACTAGATATTATTAGTAAATGCTCTTTTTTTATGAAACTTAACTATCAAAAAAAAGTGAACAAAAATTAAATTGGACAAAACCATACCTGTATGCCACTTCATGGAAGATTTCGTCCGACATGAGCGTCGCCATGGCCCTCCCGATCTCGTGATACCCGGTGGAGGCCGACACCGGTGCCAAAAGCACAAACAGGAACCTCGTGGGCACCGGAACTTCAGTCAAGTCTCCTAAATTCACCGCTGAGTTGAGTCGGATGAACACCGAGAGTGTCTTGTCGATGAAGTCGACTTCACCGACTAAAATATTGCTGGCTTCTGCCCCTGGAGGGATCTTCCGCATGAAGTGGAGGTTGTGTTGGTGGAGGTCTCCGTTCATGGAGCCCAGATCGCTGGTGCTGTAGTTGCGGTTCATGGAGACGTTGCTGGCGCTTTTGAGGATGCGGGGCTTGTCGACGGAGCCTGCACATGGAGGGGTTAGCGAAACGCGCGTGGAGGTGGTGGACGGCGTGCCCAAAGGGTGAAATTAAAGGAAAAAGCGGTGAAATGAAAAGTGAGCAGTACTTAAGCTGGAGGATCACTAACTTTTGAACGTTTTCCTTATTTACAAGTGGGGGTTGATTAATCCGTGTTTTTCTTTTATTTTTTTCATGTATTTTGTTATGTAAATAGTTTTTATTTGATGTCTTCTCAAATTTTACAGTTTTACAGTGAGTGACTGTGAGTGTAAATTTAATTAATATTTCGAGTCACGAGTGAGCGATAGCTTTACACGAACCTGGAAAATTAACTTTTCTTTACGCGTGGATTTGTGGAGCATGCATGCCGAAAAATAAAAAAAATACAGGGTGCTCAATAACTGGCGCACCAACTCAGTGGTACGTTGTTGAGAAGTAAGTGCAGATTACGGGAAAAATGTTAAAAAAATTCCTAAAGTCATATGTTAAAAAATCTGGAGCTACAAACTTATTGTGTTAACTTCTTTAGTTTTCATTATTTTTTAATGTTTTCATGTTTCACACTAGGTAATCGTTCCCTAACAAAACGACGAATAATTATTTTTAAATTTTCTATCAGACTTTAGCAGTTTTTTTAATTAAAAAAAATTAAAATCATCAAAAAAATCACAATGTGTAGATGTGCCAACACTGGGAATTATTTCCTAGGAAACCGTTTCAAAAATAATTTATTTTTATTGTTGATCAAATTCTATTGCGATCACGACTATTAGACAACGTTGCCACATATCATTTATCTAAAATACGTTATTTATCAATAACTTTAATACTAAGAATTTTTTTACTATTTTTACCTTTATATGTAACCAGTTCTCTATCACATACCATTGAGTTGGTGCGCCAGTTTTTGAGCACGCTGTATATTAACAAGAATAATTGACCAAAATGTGCCACATTTTACTAAATAGTAACCAAACAAATAGACTGAGTACTGATTATAAAATAATGAGTGAATTGAGTGAACTAACTGGATAGGTAGAATTTAAGTTAAGAACAGTTGGAGAAGTTAATTCTAATTTGGTGCCCTTAAAAGCTAGAGACAAATATGAGAAAAAAATACGAATTTTGATCGAGAAGAAAATCGAAAAAAACCTTCTGTTTGAGTGTTTGCTTACTTTTTTGAAAAATTTTCAGTACCTAGTAATATTTACCGCATTATTGTAGGCTGACTTTAAAGTCTTCAATACTGTAGTCATTCTACTCAATAAAGTGTAAAGAGTACTGAGTAAAATATCGACTTGTTGTTAACTAAAATCGTGAAGAAATGTGTTGCTAACAAGAAAAGTTTTAATTGAACAATGTAGTTACATTTCTATCAAATAAACGAAAAAATATTTGTATAAACTGATGAATAAATGTTAGGGATATTATTGAATAATAATGTTGAAAAATATTCAATAAAAGAAAGTCTGAAAAAACTATTAGATATTTATACACCAAGTGAATTAAAGGGATGTTTAACATCCTTAATTCACGTGGTTTATACAATATTTTATTCAATTTTGGACTCAACTCGAAGAAAATTATTGTGAAAGAGAATGGCAAATTTAAATCAACTCGCAGATCAACATGCTTGTATGGCTCGTAGATGTGACAACCATTCGTTTGTTTATAATAAACAAAAAAAAATTTCCAACGTGTCATTGTGTTGTGTGCCAATCGGCATCCCGAACTGATATAGCCAAATTGAACCCTCACTGAAATAGGTTTTACTGATGATGCGGACAGATGGCCTTACTGTTTTACGGGAAAAAGAAATCCTATTGGCGGATTTAAAATTTCAGGTTATTGAAGAAAAACGTGGTACCGATGCGCGGCTGACAAGTAAAAATTTCACAAACGTCAGCAAAATTTGAGTTTATTTTTTATAATACCACGTTAATTTTTCAAAGTTTTATTAAGATAGTGGTTCAAGGTGGCGTGTTTGGGTTAGACTATTGCCTACTATCGATTAGAAACAACATGATCTCCAAGAATATAACGTAGTAATGAGCTCCAGAAGGTTTTCGTAGATAGGTGCGTTTTTCCCAAAAGTGAGTTTTTTGAAACCAAACCGCAAGTGAGTCACACTGCGAGGAGACTCCCATATACAAAAGTTGCAAACATAAGGTGCCAGTTTGGCTGATTGCAAGTATGTCTTTATCATCGATTCGGTGCCGACTGTTAGTTTTGTAAACTTAATGGATTTAATAAATATCTTTAATATTAAATGTGATCGTGTCATGTTGGGTAAAATTCTTCCATCTGTGCTGTCTGTGCATCCACCTTTTCAAATACAATTAGAAAATTTTCATAATAATTGTATTTGATAAGGTTTTGACATCATTTTGACATGAGCAAAAATTTAAAAAATACAAAGTAATCGGGATTATTTTAAATTCGCGCCATTTTTAGTACGTGATGATGCGGCTAGATGGCTCCAGCTAGGAATTCATTGCCAACCATTATGTTCCGCTTCTATAAAAGTGTTATTCTATGGTGCCAATTTTTCAAAAAATTATGGAAAATATTGAAGTTAATGGTGTTGTAATACCAGAAAATATCGAAAAAGCTGCTATGGAAGCAGTTAACAACCTTGTGCCTGAGAAATCTAAGTCTTTGTACGAAAAAGAATACGCATTGTTCCGAGAATGGAGAGCGAAGCATAAAGCAAGTGGGGTGGATGAAAAAATAATTTTGGCTTATATTGCCGAACGATCTAAACGTGTAAAATCATCATCTCTTTGGTCGTATTATTCTCAGCTTAAGAAAATGTTAGCTGTTAACGAAAATGTAGACATAAGCAGGTTTGTTTATTTGTTCAAAATTGAATAAAAAAATAATACTGTTACATAGGAAGCTTTTTTTAAATCCTCCAGTAAAAATTATCTCATTTCGAAACGTATAATCCCAAAATACTGATAAATGTATCAGTTTATTAAAGTTTTAACACCTTCCAATTTTATTATGTGCGAGCCAAAGAAGTTAGAATTAGCGAAACAAGGAAGTTATTATTATAAGCTATTATATTATTATATTATAAACCAAGATTGACAATAAATAAGTAAGTTTTTATGACATTTCCGAAAAACTCTTGTGAGTGTAATTTGTAGAAAAATTTGCAACGAATTTTAAAAAATACAGAGAGCAAAAAAAAATGAGAGACCCAACAAAGTTCCATGAATTACGACAACCAAAGTAAAATGATAAGAAAGTGAAAGAAGAAATGGAATTTCGTTTCAAAGAAGACATAGAAAAAAAATAAAGACGACTAGAAGAGAAAGAAAAACTTAAAAAAGAAAAGGAAAGATGACGAAAGGAAAGGAACAATTTCAAGAAGAAAAAGCAAGAAGACATGGAGAGGTTTTCTGGAAATTAACGGAAATAAATTAACGAATTAACGAAATTTATATTGAAATAGCAGAAGAAATCAAAGAAGACAAAAAGTCAAATATGTGCGAATTACGTACTACGACTTCAGATTAAACAAATCGACAAAAAAGTCAACAAAGAAAAACATAATCTATCCAAAGAGATTGATGAAGTCAGGAAGAAAGTCCAAGAAAAAGTTAGACTTTGTTGTGAAGGAGGTGAAAGAAGAGTACTTGTTGGAAAAAGAAAACTTTTTGAAGAAAAAATAGAAACACATCAAATAAATGGACTTCGTCTTGCAGATGAAGTAGCAGGAACTGATGGATTGGAACTTGGTTTATGTAAAAGAAGATCTACATAGTCCTGCCATACTGATTCGAAAATTTTGGCTTTGGAAAAAAATGTTTATTATAGAAGAGTGTTGTAGTACTTTGGGACATGTGATCTATGGTGGTAGAGCAAAAATTATCCAATATAATTTCAAAGGTAGATAGATAGAGTCCTATGTCAGTTGCTGCAACGATTCGACGAAGTAATCCTGTTGTTGGTAATATTTTGTATTTTTACTGCAACTGTTTTATTTTTATTTTATTTTTGTGTGTTGGGGATTAGAACAAGAGTTTTGTGAAAATTTAAATATTTAAGTGTATACATTAATTTCCTGTCATTTCATTACAAATATGAAAAAACGAAATTATTTGATCAAGAAAAAGTTATTAACAAAAAGCATACACCTTGACACAGAAGTCTGCATGTACCTTTTGTGCAGATCGTCCAGAAAATGACAATGGAAACAAAATAACAGATTTCTGGAAAAGGAAGAAATTTGAGAAAATTACCAAAGCCAACATTTGTTGGAGGCTCAGTATAGGTTTTTATAAACATTTTTCTGTAATATTTGGGTATTCTTACTTATTTATTGTCCCAAAGTGCATATTATTGTTCCAAGGTACAAGATCTTGTTGTACCTTAGAACAATTTGCAGTTTTATTTCAATTATCAATAAGTAAAAACAACATAAATTTTTTTCTGAATAGCCGATGGTACAACACTTTCCCCTAATATTAAGGGAAATCTAGTGTTTTCCGTAAATACTACATCTGAGATTTAATGGAAAAAACTTTTGAGAAGTTTGAGACTATTTTGAAATAATTACCTTGTTTTAAAAAAAGTAGAAAAACTACTCTCACACTAACAACCACACTCCTCTTATCACTTGAAAAAATTGGCCCACTTTGAGATAAAAGGATGCTTCCTTCGAATTTAAGCACAAAAATTTGAAATTTGTAAGTTGAAAATCTATATCTATTTTGATTCGGATTTTTTTTCCAGAGATTTTTTATTTTATTTTACGTTTGAGTTAATTTTTATAACCATAGTGTCTATTTAATCCCATGTTATACATTTGCAAATGGTCTCCTAAAATTTATTGTTTTCACAAACAATGGTTGAGGATCCTACGCTCAAATAAATTATGCTTCTGTGTTAATTGTACCCGCTTCCATGAAATAAAAAATTTAGAAGAAATGACAGGAGTAAGGAGTTTGGAGCACCGGTCGACCAAGTGCATCCAACGGGAGAGATTATGTCTGAAAGTAAAATAAAATGTTTGTCTAAATCGTTGTTTCCTTGTTGGGTCATGAATTAATCAACCCTCCAGTGTGGTGTGGTATGGTCAAGTTGATTAATGTCTTTGTGTGTTTTGCCCTATGTTCTGAATTATGATTTAATGAAGTAAGTTGTTTATCAGACGCTAGATTATTTGATGACGGCTTTTTGTCGAAAAGTTGAGTGGAAAAACAAGCAGTTTTTTACGTGGTCACGGTTCTCGTTTGTCCAGATTTGATTGTATTTACACACGCACAACGAAAAATAAACACAAGCACAGCAATAATAATACAGTGCGTCGTTATGAAACAAAGACCCAAATATGTGAAGATGCCAATTTTATTTACGACATATTTGGGCTTTAACTACGAAGCGCTAAAGACATGCTTTGTCTACTATACACAAATAGGGTAGTAGAACAATGTTGTTTGATTGTTTACCCTGTCCAGGTACAGTGAGAAATCGTTCTGTAGTGTGTTCGCTGAAGGTGTGCTCTTCGACTGAAAGTACAAAAAAGGAACAATATTTGACGAAGCAGCAATGGCCACATAAAGTGGAAAAAATCGAATAGATTTAGAATGAGGCATTGATCGTGCGAATAGAGGATGTTGAAGTGCAAAAATACGTCTTAGAGAGCACACACATCGAGGACATCCTGTTTCTAACCTTTGGCAGGATGATGTAAGGTAAACCACGTGGTGAATCCTTGCACGTGTGTCGTATATTCAGCTGTGAAGAGCACAAACATTTAAATAGAGACAAGTGCAGCCCTCCTACCACTAACATTAGTAAATGGATGATGAGTGTTATGGTACAAGACCCGCCACCGCGTCCAAGCAAAGAAGCACAATAATTACCTAACCTGGAATCAATTCATTCTTTTTTCTCGTTTCCTTCGGCCGCGGCGGTCTAACACACCCTAAACTAACACATCCTCCTGAAATTTTAATTTTGTGACCTTACAACCCTAAACAACACGAAAATCCGTCACAGCTCGCTAGCGAACCCACGAAAAACTTACTTTTCGACGTGGAGTGGTTCCTCATCTCGGCGAAGGAGCGAATCAGCGGCAGGACGTGGTCCTTGCGCTGGTGCTGGTGTCGGTGGCGCTTCAACAGCGCCTCCTTCACCTTGTCCCTCTTGTCGTTGGCGAGCAGGCCACTGTTGATCATGCTGTCGAGCACCAGGTCGGCGATCTGCTCCATGGAGGTGGCCTCCAGGTCCAGGAGGACGGTGCCGTTGAGGATGAGGCTGCGCAGCTCGAACAGCGAGTGCAAGGAGAGGGTGGCCACGTGGGGCTTGGACCAACGGTTGCCTCCTTCCTCCACGTTTTCCTCGAATTTGATCCAACGCGCCGTTTCCTTCCACTCCATGTCGCCGCCTTCGGTGACGAGCTCCTCCATCTCGGAGAAGAGGGGGTGGCTTTCGTGCTTCTCATCGTCGACGTCTTCGCCGAGGATGAACTGGACGCGCTGGGAGGGAGGGGTGCCTAAGCAACAAAAAATAAATCATATATCTTACAACTAAATCCTTTATATATCCTTTAAAACAAAACAAAAATGGAAAAAATTAAACGCTAGATTATTCCAGTCAACAATAAGTACACTTTCTAAGTAAAATAATAAACACTAGGTAAAAATTATAAACGCTATTTGAAAGCATTGCGTTCTACTAATTACCTTACTAAATTTGTCCATTTCATCTGTTTAAAAAAAAACTTTGGTTTTATTTTTAGTTTATGTTTAGCTTAGCAAATGGGTGTTCAATCCTTAGTAGATATAGCGTTTTATAAGATTTTTTTTCTAATAAATCTTATTTGGAAACACATTACCACTTAGCATTTACAATATTTTACCTAGGAAATTTTAATTCACTACAAACAGCTTTACCAGTGAGTTGAAAAAGTCCATTATTGATCTTTAAATGTTAAAAATTTGTTTTACAAAGGCCGTAGGTATAATTAGCCTGTTGTTATAATTACCTACAATACAAACTTGCGTTTTTTAAACTAGAACGTCATAAATTTTTTACATTTTTTTCATTTACATTTACATTTACATAAACTGTTGTTGGTCGATGTTGCTTAGTTTTGGAAATAATTTGATTGTTTTTTTAATAAAAACATGCTTTTTTTTAAATTGTTACATAAAAACTGAGGCCCAGTTTTCATTAAACTTACTTCAAAGTCCTTTTAGTTAGTTAGAAGATGTTTAAAAATTAAAATTCCTTTAATTAACTTTAAAGTTGTCAATAAATTTCGTTTTATAAATATATTTTTCAAAGAAGCTTTAAACCAGCAATTCACTGTGGTTTTATGCTACGGGTATATTTATTAATCACAGAGGCAAATTTTATAGGTATTTAAAAATTATCTTAACTTCCAGGTCCATTACGAACTATACTTTTTTTATGTTTCTTTTGTTGTCTCACTTCCTTTTGTTTCTTTATACAGCTTTTCTCGTCAAAGGTTTTTTGCAATAATTCTATTTTTCGCTTTTAAAAATTTTCTTTGGGTAGTAGAGTATAAATTGTTACTTCTGGGCCAGGACATTTGGCGTCTTAAAAATCAAGGTAGAATCTTACAAATTTGACTGTTTTCCCAAAAGTCAACAACTAAAAAAGGCCTAAGATCACTCAAAATGCATTAATTTTTATCCACCCCAAAAGTATCCAAATATGTGTAGACCACCAAAAATTGGGCACATGAAAAACAGGGTAGTATTCTACAAATTTGTTGTTTTTCTAAAAGTACACATAAGAAAAAGATCTAAAAAACCTACAAAATGCCTTGTTTTTAAGCCCCCAAAAAGACTTTTTATTTCTGGACCAGGACATTTGGCGTCTTAAAACACAAGGCAAAATCTTACAAATTTAGCTGTTTGCCCCAAAACAAACAACCGAATAGGGCCTAAAACCTCTCAAAAATCATTAATTTTTATCCACCCCAAAACTAGCCAAATATGTGTAGACTACCAAAAATTGGGCACATGAAAAAACATGGTAGAATCCTACAAATTTGTTGTTTTTCTAAAAGTAACCATCCGAAAAAGATCTAAAAAACTTACATTTTAGACACCAAAAATAGCAAAAATAGCTCTTCATTTCTGGACCAAGTCAATTGGCGCATGCAAAAATCCATTAAAATTAAAATTGTTAAATCTCTAGATTTCACAGCTTTCCATTTCTAAACCAAGCCTATTGGCGCATGGAAAAAATCAATGAAAAACAACTTAAAGCGACTTAAAATTCTCGACACTCCAAGTAAAATTACCTACTTTAAAAACCAGGAAAAACCTTTATAAATTCCTTAGTTTTTAGATACATCACATAATTTTTTTCATTTAACTGCAATCAAGGAGATAAAAAAATAAAGTCGTTGTTTGCGACTGAAATTAAAAATTTTAAATGCAAAACTACTTTTTTTTTCCATCTAAAAGACTAAACAGTTTATTGTCTCTTTTGATTACTTGAAAGATAAACGAAAAAAAAAGTAAGATATTTTTTACAAGTAAGAACATTAATAAGATAAGATGAAAAATTTAGGAAATGAATAATATGCTATACTATGGGTAAATTAAGAAATTAAAAGCTGAGGTAGGTACCGTACTGGAAGCCTAAGAAACAAAAAATCTTTAGATGTAAAATAAAAAACTGTGAAGTTGAAAAATTAAATGTAATTTTAAATCACCATATAAACTCCAACAGAAACGATCCATGGTGGAGTTACTATGATATTTAGTTTATTATGAAAATCACAATAATACTCATGAATAATGTGCATTGTTGCTGAAATTAATTTTTTGTCAAATATTTTTTTAGTTTTCAGAAATCTTATGTTTTCAGTTAGACTATCAATAACATTTTAGAAGCAAAAACAAAAAATAGGGTGTTTCATGTAATTTTTTCAAGTTATTTAATTTTTAACAAACTTCTTAATTTTTTACGTTCCCAGACTTATGTTTAAACGTTTCCATTTAATGTGGTCAGTGTCTTACTTTTCTTAGTTAGTTTTTGTTTAATAATTTAAAAAAAAGTGAGCTTTAGTCAAAATAATAAAATTATTTAGAAAACTAAGCAGAATCTACCGATACAAGTTTAGATCAAAATCATCAGTATTAAAAGCTACGTCCAAAAATTCATTAAAATTTAGGGTGTTCTGTTTAAAAAAACATAAGTTTGCATTGAGCAACTTATGTTTTTTCCAATAGAAGACCCTTTTTCCGAAACACGCTAAATTATTTAAAATTAATTTCTACAGCTTTTGTAAAAAAATATTTTCTTCAGGTATTGTAAAGTCAATAATGAATTTTTTCAACTCGACATTGGGACGAGTTTAACACATAGATCGTTTAAAAATATTTAAAAAAAAACCAAAGGTTTGTATTGTATTTAAGTTTTTTTTGGAACTTAATTATCAACTTAAATTTTAATTTTGCGTATAAAAATAAAAAAAGCCCATGCAGGTGCCAGCAGTGCCACTTACTGGGCCTGTTATCCTGTGAGGTAGGGCCAGAGAAGGAGTCTCTGTGGTGATGTCTACGTCGTCGATGTGAGTGTTTTCGTTCACCAGGAACATGAACTCCGACGAAAACACTGTGTGCTCGATGACCTAGAAACATTTCTTCAGCCACTAACAGAGTTACCTTAATGGCACAAATTGAATTGGTAATAAAGCGAGATTTATAGCACTCTACACAATCTCAGCGATCGATTGAGGGTTCTTTATGGGCGTCAAATTCGTTTTATTGTATATGACTTAATTCACTTCGACACTTTTCTAGGCGAAAATGCGTTGCAAACTTTAGTTTTGAAGCATTTTAACTAGAAGGGCACGTGGTGATGGACGAGGACTGTTCTCGAAGAAAAAAATCAATGATTCAAGCCGCTAAACGCACGGAATTGCATTAATACTGTTTGCAGAGCGAGGGGTAATTGGATTAGAACCACGTTTGAAGAAAATCCACATTTATTCGTGATTACATAAGGACACAAAATAATTTTAACAAAAATCAAACAGAATCGTGGTAGATTTATTTTGAAAGCTTCTTGAGTGATATCCAATTCGAAATGTGTAGAATTTAATTTCGTTCGGAAAAATCCCTCAGACAAATCTGTACAAAGCGTTTCAACTAGTCCTGAATTATCGATGGTTTGTGGCCTACATCAGTCACATTTCGCTCAAGCAAACTTTGTGTCCCGATTTTGTTTCTTTTGATCCTTTTCAAGGCAACTGCCAATCAAATATGTATCATAAATAAATAAATTAAAGAACGAGTTGTATTATTACGGCGGCGGAGGTATGCTGCAGGCCCTTTAATATTGCGAGTGAATTTTTCCGTCTGGATTTCATCTTGTGTTATGAAAAAATGCCTAGCATACAAATATTGCTGGAGTAATCTTGTTATATGGCTTTTATCGCTCTTTAAAGTTTTCCAGGCTTCATTATTCATGGAAATGCGGAGGCAAAGAATAATGAACGGTTTGATTAATTTTCGGATGATTAAAGGCGTTAATGACAGGAGAAGGTTTTTAGGCAAAAGATACAGAAATACTTGTGACAATTAATCATCGCTAAATTTATTTAATTAATAATAAATTCTCCTCATACAGGTGGTCCAGCTCAGCTCCCGTCTTCTGTAGTTCAGTTATTATTTCAGTCAAATTACTTATAGTCTAGAACACATTTCAAGAAAATACTTTTGATTATACAGAGTGTCCCAAAAAAGTATGATGTCATAATAATCATTTTTTAATGGCATGCTATTATCTTTTTGTGCTCATGATGATGCCTTTGTGCTTCTTACATCTCCCTAAAATTTTTGTTAAATCGGGTCAACGATTACTGTTAAAAAAATAAAAACCAAAAATAATCAGTTTACATCTTTAGTTTCAAAAATTAATAAAAAATAAAAACAGTTTTTTTTTGATTTGATGATATACATAGTTATTATTAAAACGAGTGCGAAAACACAAGCTTAAAGTTCAAGGGCTGTCGTTGGCTGTCGCATACTTAGACACCCTAGAACTTTAAGCTTTTTCGGATGAGTGTTATTCAATTTTTTTTGGTAGAACATTTTAATTTAAAACACGTTGCTATGGGAAGCGTGTTTTAAAATAGTGTATATAATCTAGAATTCAGATTTTCAAAAAAAGGCTTAAAATGTTACCAACAAAAAAACGTTATTACAAAAGAACTGTTTTTATTCATTTTTAAAAGCTTTTATTTAACTTGCTTTGTTGTCTGTCTGTCTGTTTCGTATTTTTGGAGCCAAATTTGAAAGGGTTCCCGTTGTCCCAATGAATTGAAATTTTGCATACTTACGTAATTTGCGTGACAATGCGATCCTATGTGGTTAGATACCCTCTAAAAATGTTTTTTTTTAGAAAAAAGCTTTTATTTAAAAGATGCACAAAAAATAAAAATTAATGTTTTTCTATCAGAGGGGAATATTTTTGCTTACAAATTAGGATTTTAAAATTATAAAAGCTTAATAATAACTGAGCTACAGAAGTCGAGAGCTGGGCTGAATCACCCTGTGTAATAAATGAAACTTTTATATCTTCATTTTTATTTTTGTGATTCTGCTCCATTGGAATATAAGTTTTCACTTGATAGATTTTATTGCTTTGTAATGTCAGTATGCGACAATTTTATTGGAATTTCTCCAAAAAATTTCATTTTTGTGCGCTCGGTGTAAAAGTGACACTTATGAGCAGCTGTCTTCTCGTGAATTTTTTCATTTGACGAACAAGTTTTTAACTAAATTTCCCTCTTGCTACGACGGTGAGGAAAATTCAGCGCCATAACTAAATTTTAACTATTAACTACTTGAGGCGAGTTAACTTAGTTTTAATGAATCTCTTCTCAAGTGTAACATAATTTCACCTGACAAGTGGGAGGCTGCGTCCCGTAGCAATAAAAAAGCAATAACTTGAATTTTCTAAATAAAAAAATTCCTCGTTTTTCGAGCTTGACGCAATCATCGCTTGTTCCAACAGCTCAATCTAATATTTTTATTTGAATGATTGATTGTTTAGAAGAAACAAGACCGGTTTGCGGTGCCATTCCGATAAACACTTGATTGAGTGTTTGTTCGCAAAACTTTGAACTGGGGTGTTTTTGTCTAGGGGAAATGAGAGAAAAACAGACTGGGATCAATAGGGTATCGTGCCTCCTGAATGTAAATTGTTGCAGAATTTTCGCCGACAAAATGCAAACTCTTGATTAATTTTTGGCTTTTATGGATTTGGCCGTAACCCTGAGGACGAGATAATGATGCTAATTTGCCTGTAATGGGTTTGTTGTCTCGTAGTTTCACCCAAAGGCCGGCTTTTCGACGATTTTTCCTAGTTTACTTTATTAAAAACTTTGAGGAATGTTTTTCGTGTTATCTTTATTACTTTTATTGTTTCAATAAAATGCTCCATCCCAATGCTATTTTGTAATTGTTTAGAAATTACTTTATTGTCGCATTGTATAGACATAATAAAAAACAAGTTTGATAACAGAACTAGCTCAATCTGCATCTTGTTTATTTTTGACAAGTTTCTCGACTTTTTTACCCAAAAATTAAGTGAATTATTATAATTGAAATAATTCCAGAATCGTATATTTGTTTCCGTTTGTTGTTTGTCTGCACTCATCAGCTGACATAGATAACACAATCATCTGAAATGTTGTTATTTAAATTATCGTTTGTGTTTAATATTTTTTTTAAACTTTCTCTGGTAATCATCATTTTAATCAATTCGTGTCAGTTTTATTTCTGGCAACAAGAACTAAAGTGGAAACTGACAACCACGATAATGTCAGATCTAATCGATTGGCTCCGAAATTGAGCTCACACTTTGTTTGACGAATTTAAAAAATGTAAAAAATTTGCAATAAAAGACTCACTAATTGCACCGAGATGATTGTAATTACATGTAATTTAAAAACGACCTTCTCTCTCTCTCTGGATAATAATTGAAATTAGCATTATTTAACGCTACGTAAGTAGTTTTCCTGGATTTATAAAATTATAAATTCAAGCTTTGTCTAGCTTTTTACCGGACTACGGATATCTAAAGGTTAGGATATGAAACAACGTACAAATAAAACGTTCCCGGATTCGATAATTCCGTTAGAGTCGCCAGAGAGCACAGTTGTTCCATTACCGTCTAAGAAAAAATAGTTGTTTTGGCATAACGGTTAAAACATAGCAAACGAAAAAACAACAGATAAAGCATTAAATTTTCAATAGTAACGCATAAACATAACTGTATCGCAAACAATATTTAAAAAATTTCAATCTTTTACCAATTTGCATTTGACCCATATTTTTTAAAACGCTGCAAATACGGTTACAGATGCAAGAAAAATGTTAGGATAAAAGTTGTAGAGAATTAAATTTTCTACAAAAAAGTTTGCGTAACCATATCCCTACCTTCAACCATTTAGGCCCCAAAGTCGCTCAAAGACGTTCAAGTGACAGGTTTGCTTCATTTTGCCGGTGGTTAAGTATTGGAATGTTAATTTATACCTAAACCGTTGAATATTGAAATATGGTGTCGCGGACTTTTTTGTAGGAAATTTAATTCGCTACTATTTAGTTTATTACACTTGTTTTGTATCTTTAACCGTATTCGCAGCATTTGCAAAAATATAAGGTGAAAAATAAATCTATAATTCTAAGCGATAATTTTATGCACATGGTCGCATATTTATCAAAACGGTGGGAATACGGTTGGAGATAGAAAAAAAGTGTAAGGAACAAAATAGTAGAGAAATAAATTTCCTACAAAAAGTCCACGACACCATATTTCTATCTTCTATCTTTAGGTATAAATTAACTTTCCGTTATTTAACCAACTGTAATATGAAACGAATCCGTTGCTTCAGCGTCTTTGAAGGTCTTTGGGGCCCAAACCGTTGAAGATAAAGACATAGTCTCGCGGACTTTTTTAAAGAAAATTTAATTCTCTACAAATTTCTGTTTAACATTTTTCTTGTATCTTTAACCGTATTCGCAGCGTCTTGAAAGATACGAGACGATGCCCAAATTTTAAATTTTGTATTATATTTTTCTTATGTTTTTTATGAAAATTTTAGTCCTTTTTCTCAGTCTGCTAAGAGTGCAAAACTCAACGTTTCTGCATTTTTTTCAAGTAATTAGTGAATTAGTTGGATTTGGCACCGAGACGAAGCACCCTCATTTTTGGTCCGCCAAACTATTTTTTTGGGTTCGGAAAATTCCGCGATTAGTATCTCGTTCGTCTCCTAAGCTATAGTTCTCCGTACTCCTGACTTATTTCTCTGGAAAGGATTTTGAAGGTGGCGGAAAGCTCTCGAGCTTAAGCCAATTAACTTTGATGAAATTTCATTCGTAATCGAATTGGTGAAACACAAAGACAAAGTGTTTGATGAATGGCATTTTGTCTTGTTTTTGTTGTGATCGTGTTACACTAAAAATAGGGAGATAATTTGATTAGTGGTTCAAAGCTAAGCGTTTTAACCTGTATCAAATTTTAGTTTTTAATTGAATCTTCTGCGAAACACAAAAACTGTGTCACCACTGCGGAAGCAGCTTTGTTCTTGTTAACCGCTCCAAATTGGCCAATTATTGCAATTTTTCGGCATTTCCTAGCAAACAAACATAAACGCGGCTAATTTTTCACTTTCAATCCGTCGTTTCTCAGCCCTGCTGGCATTTACTTATTATTTTTGCTTTTCGTTGACAGTAAAATTCAGTTATTTCATTAGAAATATTTATAGGTAGCGAGCGCAAGCTATAACTTTGTTATTTATTGTCAGATAATTAAACTAAATTAAAGGAGTTTTATGACATCGTAAGCTGGATCGCAAGCAATGTTACTTTTTTTATTTTTTATTTGTTATTTAGAGATAGAATTTTTTCGAGAAATTAAAATTAAAAATATAGGTGGTATGTGAGATTTGCATCCATTAATATGCATATGTTGCGGTTTTGACCACGTGCTCCTCCCTATTTGCATATTCCACTCACAATGTAAACATTGCTTTGCTGACCAATTAATCATTTATTTGCACAAACTGAAATAAATTAAATGGAATTTTTCGTAAAAAATTTCAAAATTGTTGCACAAAATTGATAACAATAGTCGAGTGACATCTGACCGGGTGCCAAGATCACATTTTGTTGGGCAAGCAGCCAGTTTTTGCGAATTTAATGAAAAAAAAGAGTGACATTTTCGTCTGATTTGCATCGCATTTATTACAATAAAATTCCATCTCTTCGGCACGTGTCATCATTAATTATGCATTTATGTAAAAGTTGTTTATTTTTTCCGAACACGTTTGAGTAAAACGTTCGGAACACCCTTGTAGGATACTCGCGCGAACTGGTTTTTTCTCGAAAAACTCAAACCTCGACACAATTTCCCATTGTTTCAGGACAATACCTTCAAAGTCGTCCTCGTCGAAGGACAGGACGGCTTTCTCCGCCGCTGGGTCCTTGGAAGCTTCATCGTCCTGTCTTAGGTCCATCGCGTCTGGAAAAGACACCAAAATCAGCACCTCACTGTCTGCGTTTATCACCAGATAAGGCAAGTGGAAATTTTCGACTGGACACTCTGTATATACAAGCGGGAAAAGTAGCCTTGCGGCAATTATCTCATTAAGACATTTCCGCCGCTTTAGTTGGAAAATAAGCCTAATCGGCCCAATTGGGCTAATTACGGATTTTTCTAAACAACAGTCAATAGACGACAGATAAAATCGTTGGTTTAATCCAGTCTTATCACAATCGTTCAAATATTTTTATTACTTTCGGGCATAAATTTTAAAGCGCGTGCGACACTTACCGATTGATCCAAAATATATGGGCACAAAATCTGGCACTCGAGGTGGCTTACTAGCCTTTCACGATTCAAATGAAAATAAACCGCACAATACGAGAATTATTAGATAACACGTGGAACGCTATTCGTTCAAGTCAAAAGAGGGGATTTTTTCATTGTTGTGTATTTTTGACAATTTCCTCGAGCGATTATTTTGAACCAAAGTTCGGTTTTGTCACTTTATTTAAATATTTTGCTTTGTATTCGAACTTAAGTACTTGTTTGTCCTTGGAAATCACAAAGCAAAACACTACGAGAACTAATAAGCCGACTAGTCTCTTATCAAATTTTATTTTGTTTTGCGCTCAAACATCTAAGCCCCACCAGTGCAATATAACTTTAATTACCCAATATCTAGAATAGTTGCAATCACAAATCCCAACTTGATAAAATATTGAAAAATTTTCGAATGCTTTTAAACGTGTATTGCTGGTTGTGTTTTCGTCGCTTTGCTTTTGCCAATAGCTGCACTACGGATATTTAAAGATTAGGATCTGAAACGACGTAGAAATAAAACGTTCCCATTCTCGATAGTTCAGTTACTGTCGTCAGAGAGCGCAGTTGTTCCATTATCGTCTAGTTTTTAGAGCAATGAATTTGAAAAAATGGTTGTATTTGTATTACGGTTAACACATAGCAAACGAAAAATACAGGCAGATACAGCATTCAATTTTCAATAGTAAGACATGAATAAAATGCAAATATTTTATCGTAAACAGAAGAGTATATATTGTTTCTTCTGGGCCAGGACATTTGGCGTCTTAAAAATCAAGGTAGAATCTTACAAATTTGACTGTTTTCCTAAAAGTCAACAACTAAAAAAGGCCCAAGATTACTCAAAATGCATTAATTTTTATCCACCCCAAAAGTATCCAAATATGTGTAGACCACCAAAAATTGGGCACATGAAAAAACATGGTAGAATCCTACAAATTTCTTGTTTTTCTAAAAGTAAACATAAGAAAAAGATCTAAAAAACCTACAAAATGCCTTGTTTTTAAGCCCCCAAAATGACATTTTATTTCTGGCCCAGGACATTTGGCGTCTTAAAACACAAGGCAAAATCTTACAAATTTAGCTGTTTGCCCAAAAACAAACAACCGAATAGGGCCTAAAACTTCTCAAAAATCATTAATTTTTATCCACCCCAAAAGTTCCCAAATATGTGTAGGCCACCAAAAATTGGGCACACGAAAAACAGGGTAGAATCCTACAAATTTAGTGTTTTCCCAAAAGTAACCATACGGAAAATTTCTAAAAAACTAAAAAACTGACAAAATGCCTTGGAAAACAGTCAAATTTGTAAGATTCTACCTTGATTTTTAAGACACCAAATGTCCTGGCCCAGAAGTAACAATTTATACTCTAGTGTAAACTATATTTAAAAAAATTCAAACTTTTACCAATTAACACTCGGCCCCATATTTATCAAAACGTTGCAAAAAGGTTACAGATGCAAGAAAAATACTAGGGAAAAAGTTGTAGAGAATTAAATTTCCAACAAAAAAGTTTGACCATTTTCAACCATTTAGGTCCCAAAATTATTCAAAAACGTTTAAGCGACGAATTTGTTTCATTTTGTCGGTGGTGAAGTATTGGAAAGTTCATTTATACCTAAACCACTGAAGATAAAAATATGATGTCGCCGACTTTTTTCTAAAAAAAAATTTAATTCTCTACAACTCTGTTCTTTATACTTTTTTTGAATCTTCAACCGTATTCGCAGCGTTTGCAAAATTATAAGATGTAAAGTAAATTGATAATTCTTTGCGCACCGTCACATATTTATAAAAACGCTGGGATTACGGTTGAAGATACAAAAAAATGAAGGAACAAAGTTTTAGAGAATTAAATTTCCTACAAAAAAGTCTACGACACTATATTTCTATCTTCAACAGTTTAGGTATCAATTAACTTTTTTACTTGCCCATCGGTAAAGTGAAACGAATTCGTCGCTTCAGCGTCTTTGAGCATTTTTGGAACCTAAACCACTCACGATAGGGATATGGTTTCGCAGATTTTTTTAAAGGAAACTTAGTTCTCTACATCTTTCTTTTTAACTTTTTTCTTGTATCTTTAACCGTATTCGCAACGTCTTGAAAAATACGAGACGAAGTGCAAAAGTCGTCAGTTTTTCTCAAACTGTTAAGAGTGCAAAGCTCAACATTTTTGCATTTTTTTCCACGTAATTAATGATTGGTTGGATTTAAATTAATTTGAACTGAGTTGGCGTCAACGTTAGAAGCGCCCTCATTTTTATTCTGCCGTACTAGTTCTTTGGGTACAATTTTGTACATATATCTCGTTTCGTCTCCTAAGTTATAGTCCTCCATAGGCTGTAAATTGGTAAAAGTTATTTTTCTTCAGAGTAATTCTTCCGAATGGAACGACTTTGTTTATTTTTCTCTCATCCGATTAAAAACTCGTTAAACACGACCATCAAGTCGTATTTAACAGTCACGTGACGTAATTTAGATCATATCGTTGCTAATTGATAATTCAGAAAAGGTTTGCTCACGTGCATAATATGCAAATAGGTTTATGACCAATATTTTTGTCTCAATTTTATGGAATTTCATTAAACTGTAAATTACGAGGTCACTAAGGTAGAGTTAATGAAATACGTGGTGTTAAACGGCGTGAAACAAGTATTTTGAAATAAGTAATTAGAGAATCGTTAGTTTGACAATTCTCAAGATCACTATTGATTTTGACAAAATAATAGTGAGTTAACAAAAAATTAATAATTTTTCATTTTTGAAATTAAAAATCCGTAGTAAATAACTGGATTGTTAAATAATATATGAGATCACAAAGGCTTTTACGAGAAGTCCTGTTAAACAAACATCTCGTTTGATGATATTCATCCATTTAGATTTAAATTTTTTAGATGCTACAGTAGCACACCCACACTGAAATATTAATTAAATATTTCCCTTCGAGCAACATTAAACTGTGTGTTTCAAAAACTACAAATAAAGCAAGTAAAAGATCAAAGCTATTGGAAGTTTTTTCAAATCACTTTGGGCAAACCAGATCCTAAATCTGGTTCAGTGACATTTTCAACACATTTGGAGCCCTACTTATCGAATCGATAACGAATAGACGCTGATAGCTTCATCGGAGTGTTTAACAGTTTAAAAATAGACTGCATGCCCTATGAATGAATTAATAATCCGGGCAAAGCTCATCCCGACAAAAATAAAATCGAACAAAGTGCCTGCATTTTGCAAAAATTGGTGCTTTTTCCCACTTACCTCTACGTCTCAAAATTCATGTAGCAAAAAGTCCAAGTGTAAACCGGCCTAACAAATACTTTTGTGCGTTTTGTCAGTATCGCAAATGTGCATCACAATGATTTAAGAGTCGAATTACCTACACAGTAAAAAGATTTAGATAAAATTGATTTAAAAAGGGCACTTTTTTCATCAAGAAAAGTCCGGTATTTTGAGAAGAGGAAAGTCCCGGAACGTCATCTTCGGAAAAAAACGTCTACTACCAAGACTAAGAAAGCAAGAAGTGGAAGTGTTGGAGGCGAACCGCCACCGATGGGCCATCCAGCATGCGCAAACCCCATATTGATCACCGGACTTTTAACTGAATTCAGCTTTACGTCGGCCAATTTGCACAAATTTTTGACACTTTTTCTCCAACTGCTCGATTAAAACAGGTCAACGGGAATTGCGATTTTTCGGGGGAAATTAAGCGCCCGTTTCGCACGAAATTGAAAGCATCATCATTCCTTCCATCGATTGGACAAAATGGAAAGCTTCGATTTAATTATAAAATTTTTATTTTATTTGCCTTTGACTCAACTAATAACTGAATGAATAAATAAAAGGATGTACTTATAAATAATCGGCGTTTTATCGATTGTGTCATTTAGCTCGACGAAGCTAAAATTGCAATTTTCACGAATCCAAGTGCGATTAAAATAACCGAAGCTGCTTGCAAATAAATTTGTTCCATGTTTGTGCATCTGAGGCTGTTTGGGAAGGAAATGAACCAGTAAACCGCTAAATAAGCATCTCCAGAGAGGAAATAAACAAGCCGGAAAATCTTGCAGGTGAAATGAAATACATTTTAACGTTCGGGAGGATTAGGCAAAGTTTTCCTACTTGTAAATGTAATTAAAATTAATGTTCGAAACTGGTATTGTGAAATATTTGAGGCAAGTATTATGACTATTTTGGAGGATCAGCTAAGTAGTAAAAATGTTTCTTGAAGGAAGGTAAATATTTATTTAACATAACGCATAACGAATTCTGTTCACCTTATTTTAATTCGAGTCGCTTATTCATAGCGTTACTGACCTACAATTCAGTATTGATTAAAGTATAAAAACATTGCATTAACTTATATTTTGTAATTGTTAACACTTTTGGGACAAGGTAGCCAAAAGCCATGAAAGTATTTAAGCGAATGATTCAGTCTGAATTTTTAGGAACACGGATAACTGTGTTTAGCTGGAACTTTATTCAAAAGTTGCTTAAATGTCTCTGAAGGGAAATATAACATAACACATCCGAAGACTTCCTGTTGAATATTTAAAACGTTTCAAACTATTCATGACTTGCATCGCAAACTGATCTATTATTTTGTAGAATTGTTAAGACATTTAAAAAAGTTAGGACAGATTTTGCATTTAAACGATCTTTAATACATCAACAATGAAAAATCACAATGTTTATCTCATTTGGTTAATTTAAATTTCAAATTTAATTAAATTGTAGTAAAAAAACTAGTACATAGTTGTAATTACACTAAAGTACCCACTAGTTTAAATTATTAATCATAATAAAAGACTTTTATTAATGACATCCTGCCGACATTTACTTAATGTAATATGAATATGTACAATGATTAATTTGTGTTTTAGTTGAACAAAAAATTAAATAACCTGTGTTTCTATGTCTAGACATGTTCGTCGTGTATTTAGCTTTAGAAGTTAAAAAGTTTCTATTGTAGGCTCTAAAGTAATCACCCTGTATTCCTTTGTATGTACATTTTAACTTTTTAACTTTTAAAATATACAATCTAAATTGACCATTTTGACTTCAACTAAATTACTTTCAAGAGGGCTGAATTTAAGTGAATAATTCTTATTGCATTTGATAGCCAAAGGTTCGTAGGGTCTTCCTAAATTTTCAGAATAATCAACTATCAAATTGCAAGGCTACTATGATTTTTTTCTAAATTACGATAAAAAATGATTATAAAACAGTTTTTTGAAATGGAATGACCCTGTTTTTTTAATGGCAATCATAAAACACCAATTTTTATGTTGACTTTTATTAACGTCTTCTATATCGATCTCTTACAGTTTTTGAAATAATCACAAACAACTGAATTATTTTCATTTTTAATCAAGTGAACTTTTGAAAAATACGATAAAATTGTGTTATCAATTAAAAGAAATGTTCGACTTGTCTCCCATTTTTATTCAAGAAGTTCAAAATTCGATGGCAGTTAGTTTACATAATTTACTAAGTTATAATAAACCATAATTAAATATTGTTGTTTTGCTGCTTATTTGACAATGAACCTTCTAAAAACTAAATAAAATGTTAAAGTTTGACAAATGTTGACCATTATGCAAGGTCTACTTGATTACCTATGAAAATTACGAAGTAAAATCCGTTTTTTGTGATTTTTTTCAAAAACTGTAAGAGACAGATATACACGTAATAATAAAAGTCACCAGAAATATTGATGCTCTTCTGATTGCCGTTAAAAGAATAGGGTAGTTTTATTTGAAAAAAAACTCAGTTTTAGCAGTTTTTTGATAACCATTTTGAAAAAATCATACTAGCCATGAATTTGACAGCTGAGAATTTTGAAAATTTTAGAACACTTTTCAAACCTTCGGTTATCGAATGCAAAAAAAAATATATTCATTTATTGCAAAGGGTACAAGGGCTGTGATATCTTAGATAAACTGTTGCAAATGAAAGTTTTAACAAAAAATTGACTTAAAAACTATGACAGATAAGTAACAAAATCTTGGGTAAATTTTATTCAACTTGAGAAAGTAAATTCAAATATGCAACAAAAATGTCTGATTACTACTTAAAATGTTAAACTTGGAAGCTCAACCACTTAGGAAAATAATTTAGTTGAAGTCAGAATGGTCGATTTGGATCGTATACAAAATTTTTAAGCTCTAGCTATATTAGAAGTTGAAAAGTTTCTAATGTAGGTCCTAAGGATCAGCCTGTATTTAGAAAAAAATTACGACAAACACCCACATACAAAGAAATTTTATCATACAATTAGTCACAACAATTACAAACTATCAATAATCAAAAGTGAATATTAAATTTCTGATCGGGATACTGGCTTAATTTATTTATTACAGGATCTTTATTGATTTTGTTAATACCATTTAATATTAGACTCACTTTATGAGGAACGTGGAATGACATGAAAGCAGACAATTATTTAGATGTAATTTTTATTTATTTGGTCCCCAAACACCACAATTACTGAATGAACATCGCAGCAAAACTAAAAATGCTTCAAGGAAAACTTTCCCCTTTTCTGAATTAATTGCGAATAATATTATTTTTAATGTAATTCAATTATCAGATTAATCGGATTGAAACCAGATTGGAGTGCTTTCAATCGGAACAAGTTTTTTAATCTCAACCATTGCAAGCCCAAACCGGTAACAACTGAAACTCTGATAATAATAAAGCGTGTAAAACCTGTGTAGCACGTGTGCCAAGAATTTTCATTTTTATTGCGATTGTTGCTTTTTTAAAATTCCATCTTTTTTAGTCTATTAATAATGCAAAACGGACAACCCCTTTGCTATTTTTGGCATCGTGGTGAATGTTTTTTGCCCACAGCTTGCACTCGACTTTGATCAGCACACCTCCTGAAACGAGATTTTGGTAAAAATTACAGGATTATTTCGGCTAGGATTTGGTACGTTTCGGGTTTTCGAAAAATACAGCAACTAGCGGGCTTAAATATCCGCGAGTGTTTGTAAAAGGGAAGTACTTTGACTCAAAAGCTGAGTCGGGATAATAGAAGCGGGGGCCAATATTTTCAGCATCGTTCCGATTTTGGGGCTCGCAAGTTACCCATATTTTGTTGCGCTGAAAGCTGAAATTTTCTATGAACTGTGGTAAATCAGTCTCGTTGTAAGTTTCAGGCACCCATCCAAAAATCTACAAAGAATAAATTTGAAATAAGTGAATGGAAAAATCAAATTTGTTGCACTTTATTAATTTTCAGGAAAACGCAAGGCCCGGCATCAGCTCTGCCGTAACTGTAATTAGTTTCAGGGACACAGGGACTGAAATCTTTAATGGTAAAATCACAAACTTTTCCTTCATCTGGAAATTTTTTGTTGTCACAGTCTTGAACATTATCGTGTTTTTCAAAATATGCTGCAATAATGGTTTGATTATTTTAACGAAACTTGCGTGGAGACATTGGTATACGAGCCAAAAACTCATCGAGTTGCTGTCTTAAACCTGATATTTGTTTGGGGTCGTTACTTTTGTACGCAATTATGTTGTCAGGAAATGGCGGTTTGATGCTTAAACCTGGTAAAATAGAATGGTAAATAATTAAATTTTTTTAGTTTGAACCTGGATTGCTTCCGATCAGTGATTTATCCAGTTGCCATTTTGGGGCCCGATCATCTAGTGTTTTGAGAAAAATTGTGAACATTGCAGCGGCGAAAACGCCAAGGATTGTGTAAAAAACCGAGTAGAATAATAGGATTTTTCCTGTGGGGTGTAATAATTATTCGGTGGGGAGTGTAGTGAATGCATACCAAGTCTTTTGGCTGAAATTTTCATTGCAATTTTTAACTGCACTCACAATGGACCAGTTTTTAATCTCGTGTGCTATAATTAGACGACCTCTAATCTACTGACCAGAAGATTTAATCATAAAAAACAACGAAAAGTCGAAAATGATTTAATTCATTTTTAGTTAGGTACAAATTGTGATTCTTCAAAGGGCAATCAGTATATTTGTTACAATTCAGAATTATTTCCGTGCTGCTCATTTAATATTGGAGAAAATACCAACAGCAAAGCTTAAAAATTACTAAAATACTTGCTCAACAATTGAGCTACGGAGGACTATAACTTAGGAAACCAGATACAAAATGGCAGGATTTTCTGACCTTAAAAAAAATAGTACGGCAGACTAGGAATGAGGGCGCTTCATCTCGGTGCCAAGTCGTTTTAAATTAATTTAAATCCAACCAATTCACTAATTACTTGGAAAAAATGCTGAAATGTTGAGCTTTACACTCTTAACAGACTGAGAAAAATTGACGGCTAAAATTTTCATAAGAAACATGAACAAAAAATTATTGAAAATTTAAAATTTGTCCTTCGTCCCGTATTTTTCAAGACGCTGCGAATACGAATAAAGATATAAGAAAATTGTTGAGAAGAAATTTGTAGATAATTAAATTCCCTTTAAAAAAGTCTGCAAGACTATATCTCTATTGTTAACGGTTTAGGCTCTAAAGTCGTTCAAAACGCTGAAGCGACGGATTTGTTTCACTTTATCGGTAGACAAGTAACGGAAAGTTAATTTATACCTAAACTGTAGAAGATAGAAATATGGTACCGCAGACTTTTTTATAGGAAATTCAATTCCCTACAACTTTGTTCCTTACACTTTTTTTGTATCTTGAACTGTATTCCCAGCGTTTTGATAAATATGCGACCATGTGCATAAAATTATCGCTTAGAATAATCAATTTGCGTTTCACCTGATATTTTTGGAATCGCTGCGAATATGGTTGAAGATATAAAAAAAGTGTAAGGAATAAAGTTGTAGGGAATTGAATTTCCTATAAAAAAGTCCACGACACCATATTTCTATCTTCAATAGTTTAGGTATAAATTAACATTCCAATACAATACACCAGGAAAATGAAGCAAATCTGTCGCTTGAGCGTCTTTGAATGATTTTGGGGCTTAAATTGTTGAAGATAACGATGTGGTCTCGCAGACTTTTTTGTAGAAAATTTAATTCTCAACAACTTTCTTTTTTCTTTCTTTTTTTTTTCTTACATCTGTAACCATATTCGCAGAGTTTTGAAAAATATGAGCAGAATGCAAATTGGTATTTTTTTTAATATAGTTTACGATAAAATATTTGCATTAAGTTTATGTGTTAATATTGAGAATTTAATGCACTATATGCCTGTATTTTTTTGTTTGCTAGGTGTTAACCGTTATAAAAATACAACCATTTTTTCACTGAAAACTTAGACGGTAATGGAACAATTGCGCTCTCTGGCGGCGTTAACGGAACTGTCGAAGACGGGAACGTCGTTTCATATTCTAACCACTGTCCTAATCTTTATATATCCGTAATTTTTATTCTATACATTGTTAAAGAAGGTCCTTATCGTTTGATTTAAATTTTATTTCCAAACAAAAGTGTTCAAATTATCCAATTTTCAGTCAAATTTTTAATTAAATAATTAGACTAATTTATTATTAGTCTATCATCAACGAAAACTGCAAAATTCCCAGTTTGTTTTCCTTGTCACGTGGTATATTTCTCGCCCATACGGCACATTCCACATTAATCAAAACACCACCTAAAAAAACATCATTTTTACCGCGCCTTTTATTATTAAACTTCTCATCAAAGTGGCCTGCGGCAGTCCAGTTAAGATAGCAGCATTTAAAACAGTGACTTGATACATTGCCGCCAACTTAATGTTCAAGTCACAGGCGACTTTGATCGGTCTTACGCATGGGTTGCTCGAAATGAAGAGCCACTAAAGGGTCAAGATACTCCTTATCGCCATTATACGGAAAATATTGACTTGGAAAGCCATTAAAAGGCAGATATCTTAAAGCCCCGATGTGTTCCTTATCGGCTGCAGTGTCGCCATCACAACTCACCCAAATATTTTGGTGCTAGAATTTTTTTCTTTATTTTTTCTTTTTTTTTTGTATTTATTTACCATTCCTCGAGGTTCCAGTTTTGTGATGGTGTCTTTCAAAAAATTTGGCATTTCTGACGGCATGTTCGAGCTGTTGTAAGGCACAGGTCTCCATTTTGGAACATTACTCAGTTTTAGGAAGACACAAGGTGTGCCAAAATCGTACCCAAAACCAAATTTTGGTAGACAGGGGGCCATTACATTTGAATTGACGTCAAAATTACAAATTTTGTTGTGTGGAGGTGATTGGTGTGGAAGACAGGAAACCACATTCTCAAATTGTTTAGTGTTATTGTAACCTGGAGTAACTATCACTTAAAAAATAGATTTGAAACCTATTAATTTATTACGTTTGAGTAAGTTATTTAAATCGGTTTTGTAATGTTGGCGTTTTTGGTCGGTTGGCTTGAACCAAATGAGGTTCGTTTCTGTCGAGGGTCTCAATACCAAAACTAGGGATTATGACAAAATAAAAAATTTGATTGGTGTGCTTTTACCTGGCGTTTTGTTTGAGTTCCAGCGGCTTTGGCAGCATCTAGCGCCAGAAATTAAAACCAGCAAATAAATTAATTGCATTCTGGACGAGGTTTTAACAGTTTTAATTTTTCTTGTTCACACTCTGTAAATTACAAGTTCAAACTAAAGTACAGTGATAAGAAATGACCTCTGATAATTCACAACATGTCTTCAAGCAATAATCCAAATCGAGCAATTCCTTGCTTGTTTTTCCGTGGTATGTTCCTCGCCCACGCTGCGCATTCGACATTAATCAGAACCCCGGCTGAAAAACTAAATTAGTAGATGCAATAACGCAAAATTACAAACTTCGTGGTCGTTCAAAATGAACAGCGATCAAAGGACTGAGATAATTTTTGGTATCTGTAATGGAAAAATATTGGCGGGAAAAGCCCTGCGATGGCTTGTAATCCAAGGCTCCAATCATCTCTTTATCAGCCGGAGTTTCCCCGTCACAAGTCACCCAAATTTTCCGGTGCTAAAATTGATTTATCACTTTTTTCTTATTTAATTCTTTGAACGTTACGGTTCCTCTTTCTTCCTCTTCGTGTATAGTCTGTTTCAAAGAGAGTGGCATATCGGAGGGCCAGTTTGTGCTGTTATAAAACTCCGGGACCCAATTCGTGACGTGGCTTAATTTGAGAAAAATGCAGATTTGTGCGCGATAAAAACAGTAATCAGGTGCTGTACTACAAGGTCCCAAAGCTCTAACATCTACATCACAAATTACATTTTGGGGAGGTGTCTCATTTGGGTCACATTTCCACACATTTGCAGGCTTTTGCCCGTTCTTGTACCCTAATAACTTCAACATGTTTTATCCACTTGTTTTGAAAGAAACTTACTTGTAAGGAATTTGTCTAAATCTTCGACATAATGCCGATATGTGGTTCGAGTTTGTGGCACAAACCAAATCAAACCTGAGTCGCTTTGTCTTGGTGTAGGTTTGAATTGCAAAACTGGAAAAGTTAATCAAGTTTTGTTTAAACTTTCGGAGTTACCTGGGCTTGCGATGGCACTGTTTATCGCCAGGAAGAGGAACGTCACGTAAAATAGTGACATTTTATTGAGTTTTGATGAAAAGAACGACAATTTGTTTACTTGTCGGGTCAAACAGTTTATCAGGAGTGGGAGAAAATGAACTAATTGTAAATTTAGTTTTGAAAAGTGGAGACCAAATTATGCAATAATTATCATTTTTTCATTTACTTCAAACAATTATATTTATTTGTTGGCTGAGAGATATGCCAAAAAAATCCGAACTGGGGGTGGAATAATAATCATTATTTAATAAAATAATTTGTTAATTAAGGTGACTAATAATCAGTATTGTTTAAAACGCATTAAAAGAACATCAAAATCTATTAGAAGTGGGTTTAATCAATTTTGAGACACTTTGAAAATCGGAGCTAAACAGGATGTTTCGTCTAAACCCCATATAAGAAGTATTGAGAGTTCTAATAACGATAATCGGCTGAAAATTTGTAAACAATCATAATCTGTTAGATCCTGCTTAATGAAAAAATTTTAAGGTGGTGGCACTTTCGGTTATACCGAAAGTCTTTATCAACTACTTTATTTTAAATGAAAAGCTGTTTTTTATTATATGTTTTTTATATAAAATCGATAACTGAATAATAATAAATAATTTGAAAGAGAAAGCTTAGATCTTTCCCTTGTTGTTTTCAAAATTTTAAAAAAAGTATGGCAAATCTCAAATTTTTAAGGACAAGTTTGCTGAAGCACTTATAAGTTAATTTTTTCAAATGGAATGCCTTGGTTTTTGTTTTGCTGAATACACTGTTACATTTATATATTTAAGAATTTTCAAGTTAGAATAACTTTCTGTTGGAATTAAGAATTTCATTAGACATAGGTTCTTTCTCATAATCTCATAGATTGATAGGTTGCTATGTAAACGAGAGAAAAAATGTGAGAAATCAAAGTTCTTTCAAACCAAAATTCAATGAATTTATTTTGTTTTAACGAGAAGGTTAACAAAATTTCGAACGAAATTAGTCGTTTCTTTAATCAGAAGAGTGTTTCTTTGGCAAACTATGCAACAGCTGTGGTTAGTAACGACAAAAGTAATTTATTTATGCAAAATAAATGTCCAGTTTAATTGTTTAATTGGATCTGCCAAAATTATGTATCATTATTTTATTCCTGAAGGCATGAATTCGCTTAACGTTCTAAAAGCTTTTCAATAGCAAGACTTAGAAGATTTTTAGACAAACTTAGTAAGAGAGTGTGTAGTGTAGTAGTGAGGTTTTAAAGCAAAATCAAGATCAACAAAAGAGAGATTCAAAAAAAAAAGATTAAAAGAAACCAATCAACTCATCCAAGACATAATAACAAATTACGTAAAATAGAAGACCAAGGGCCGCATGTCATTTTGAAATAAGTAAACAGTACTTTAAGAATAAGTTTACTTTTCAAATGGGTACATATAAACTTTTCTATATTTTAATTATAATTAAATCATCTATGATTTTATTACTATTAAAATAAAGAAATTTCCCAAAATATCAAAAAAAGACATTCTAGCTTGAAAATTATCACATACGGCTAAAGGCAATGCCAATACAAATCGATGAAGAAAAAAATGTTTCCTTCATCTGGTAAAACAAAAATTGGAGCAGTCCACTTGACAAAAAACTTGACCTTAAATTTTTTGAGTTTATTAATTTTTTTTTCAATTTTGAACACACTGAATGACAGACATTTAGGTTTTCTCTTTTAAAATTTCCAAATATGCTTTCAAACTTTCTAAAAATAGGAGTTACTAATTTTTGTAGTGAAAGGTGACAATTAAAATAACTAATTATCTCGAAAACGATTAAACTTAGGTATAGAAGAAGCTGATGAAAACTGCATTAGAATAACTCGAGTAATTCAAAAACGCAATGAAAAACAGCTTCCCATTTAAAATGAGAAAATTGATGGCGACTTTCACTATAACCGGAAGTGCCACCATCTTGAAAATATTTTTATTGAGCAGAACTTAACAGATTATGGCCGAGTACCAATAAGTATAAATAAATCCAGATAAATATCAGCATTAGAACTTCTAATAGATACTTCAAGGACCGGTTTGTTAGAAGAATAATTAATTCAATTTGCAATTAAATACGTGATTAACTGATCACGTGGCCAAATTGAAGCACTTTGATTAGTCTGTTTGCGTTGTTAAATTTTAATAGACCCTTAATGAGGTATTTAGACGGAACAATAACCCGTATAAATTTTACCTATTTTTGCTTTGGTAGCAGTTATCTCGAAAACTATTGGTCGGAGGAAAATTATCCTTGTTTCTAGATTGACAGACAATTCAAAAAGCTTTCCAGAGGTAATTAACTCATTGACGTTATATCATCTAATACTTCCGGAGTTATTGCCCGATAAATGCTCCGCGTACCGGAAATCGACTAAAATTTTGCCAAAAGTGGGAAAAACCAAAACTATTGACGTTTTGTTGCATTTTTTAAAACTCTAGAGGGTTATAAAGACATAGAAAAGTCCATAAACTTTTGTAAACATTCTAGAAAACATAGTATATACAGCGTGCTCAAAAACTGGCGCACCAACTCAACGGTGTGTGGCAGAGAACTGGTTGCATATAAAGGTAAAAATAGTAAAAAAATTCTTTGTATTAAAGTTATTGATAAATAACGGTTTTTAGATAAATGATATGTGCCAACGTTGTCTAACAGTCATGATCGCAATAGAATTTGAGCAACAATAAAAATAAATTATTTTTGAAACGGTTTCCTAGGAAATAATTCCCAGTGTTGGCACATCTACACATTGTGATTTTTTGGATGAATTTTAATTTTTTTTAATTAAAAAAACTGCTAAAATCTGATAGTAAATTTAAAAATAATTATTCATCGTTTTGTTACGGAACGATTACCTGGTATGAAACATAAAAACATAAAAAAATAATGAAAACTAAAGCAGTTAATACAATAAGTTTGTAGCTCCAGATTTTTTAAAATATGACTTTAGGAATTTTTTCAACATTTTTCCCGTAATCTGCACTTTCTTCTCAATAACGTACCACTGAGTTGGTGCGCCAGTTTTTGAGCACCTGTATACTAGGGTAAAATATGCCCTTGTATTTTTGCAGAAAAGAATTGGTGAAAGTTGGGAACTTTTTCAAAAATATTTTAAACAATAAAGCTTCTACGTGGAGTAACTGAAGAACGAGGTCTAAATCACTTTTTATTAGTGTATGTTGTTTGTTTTTTTCTTTTTTTTTTTCGTTAAGTATAGTTTTAATAAACAATTAGGTTAAGCTGTATGAAGTTGATTGCAGAAATAAAACAGCACTTAAGTTTAGAACCGATTTATTAGTATTTTTATTAGTTTTTTAAAAAAATTACATAAGCACAAATAATCGTTACATGTGCACACGCATCAAAACCAATAATTAGTTTCAAATCCAAGCACAGATGGAATTGATTTCTTTTATTTACATAACTATGCATCAAAACAGAATTGAATTAATTTCACTTGATGGTGGCCGAACTCGAAATCGAAAAACGATAAAACCCTAATAAGTGATTCAGTATCGGCATTATTAGGCTGGTCCGAAAATCCTTGGCGTTCTCCCCTTGTGCGTTAATGAATGCCGATACTGAACTAAGTCATGATGAAAAAAACGCGCTTAAGTACTTGTATAATAAATCTGAATGTCCCTAGACCTACCTAAACTATATATGAAGTACAGATATAACATTTAGTAGTTACTATTTTTTAATTATTATTATTTTTAATAACAATTTTAATTTTTTTGTATGTTTTCAACGTCGTTCTGCGACAGAACAATGCTCAACACTGAGTACGGTGAACGGAAAAAGTGAACGAGAAACTTATGTACAAAACTCGAATTTAGCGAACTCAAGAATGAAACACATTCGCTCCTATCACAAACATGAAACAGAGTGCGTCGAAGTCCACACACTTTTGAAACATCTCTCCGCGCTACACAGGCGGAAATAAAATACTCAACAATTATTGTACACTATTGTGAAAAACCTATGATTTTTGTGTAATGCGGTGGCGCTACTGTCTGGATCCGATGACCGAAATTCCGTCACACTACTAGCAATAGAGGGTCAAAAATTCAATTGCGCTGCTCTAAGACAATACGATTTGAACTAATTTTTTTTTGGTTTTTTTAACTAAAGTCTAACTAGACCGTCACTGGTGATGTTCGACTCTCTCCGGTAACTATGGCAGTTGGTAGAGCCCACTCGCTTCGATTTAGTCGACCATCAGCTCGAAATGGACAGAACCTCTTCTGTCCACGCGGTCATGGTGGATGTTGCGCGCCCATGCTTTGCATTCGATGTTAATCAGGACGCCGCCTGCAACAAAAACCAGGGTCGGATTATAGTTGTGGGAGCCCATAGGCAAATCTGACTCGCTGCCCCCCTTCTACACCTTTTTACAAATCTTTAATTTTAAATGATTTATTGTTTTCTGTATTACGTAGGTTTTTAAACAAGGTAAACACATGCATAGACTAGTCTCCCTAGCTACTCTAAAATCGAATTTTACGACATTTCATACAAGAATATTTATTAATAACATAAATTAATTATTAACTGAAAAAAACTCCTTTTACACAAAACTAAATAAGTTTAAAATGTCGTTTTAAATTTTTAACGATTTTTATTGTAATTGATAAATTTTGATAAAGAACTGATACTAGAGGGGCAGATTGTAGTTCTGGAACACCGTATATTTTTCTGGGCGCATTCTAAATTTTTTAAGATAAATGTAAAACTTTCAAGCAAATTATACGTTATTAAAAAAATAAGTTGGTATACCATTTTGTTTCTATACATCTTCTAACATAAGAAGCTGCTTGAATTTAAATTTTTGAGCATATAATACCAACTTTACCACTATAAGGTATGTTTTACAGTATATGAAAAACTAATAATAACTAAGTTCTCTGTGCATGTAAATTGTTTCAAATTTTATGTAATTCTAAAAAGAAGAGATGCTTAAATGTTGGTTTATGAAAAAAGTATGTTAAGAAAGTATCGCTAACCTCAACATTTAATTAATTAAACAAAACCAAAAAAAATTAAAAAGCGTAATTTTAAGACTGGCAACGATTTTCTTAAGAAGTTTTTGCTCAATGCACTATCTAAATAAGCATCGATTTAGAATGACAGCAGAAATTACAAAATTCCAGTTCGTGAATATTAATATTTTTAATTATGTAATTAATTTTAATTGTGAGGAATCATAAAAAAATTCTAAGAAAGTCACATGCATAGAGAAAATTTTTAAGTAGGTATTTAATAGCATTAACTGTTTTCTGTGTGATTACTAGTTTTTAAAATATAGTAAAAAATATTTTTAAAAGACTCACCTTGTATATTATACAGAATTTTGAAACCAATTTAATTAGGTAGCCTAATGGGTAATCCGGCCCTGACAAAAACACACTTTGACACAAAGAAAAATACAACAAGCTCAATTTCATGAGAGTCCTACGTTCAAATAAATTTTTTGCTCAAGGTTTGAAACGTAAAATTGAGTATTAAATGTTTTTCAGTTTTTTCATTAGTTTTATAAAGTCTTATACTTTTCTAGGATTCTTAGTGTTTGTGTAATGAATGTGTTTTCGACCGAAAAAAAAACACAAATTATTTGAAAAAGTAAGCAGAATTGACCATTTTATTCGTTCCTAAGGCGAAATCACGTTCTATGAGAAAGACCGAGCTTAAAACCTGTTTGCTAGTGTTTTATTTGTTTGATAATGATAAAACAAAATTTGTTTTATTTGACATTAGATATCGGAGGGATATTGCACTCCCAACTGTAAAACAAACCATTCATAAGGCGTCCAAACTGAACAAAAAATTGTGGTTTTATTATTTTGTCAAGAGCGGCCAAACCATCTAGAATTTTGCTGTTTTCTGAGAAAATTTAAAGTTTTCTATTACACTTGGGTTCAAAAATCGTGGATAAATTGTGGTTCGATGGGTTTTTGATAGAGATTAAGAGCCGGTTTACAGAACATTTTAATTACAATTAAATTTTAATAGCGATTAACTTGACATTTTTTAATGCGTTTTAAATGGCAACTTAATTTGAATTAGTTTAATTTTCCATTAAATCTTAATTTCCCTTCCTGTAAACCGGCCCTAACTCTCGCAATTAATTTGTGTTCAAACTCAAACATTTTCCAAGTTTTTCAGCAAAATTTTAATTGTTTCGCAAGACTCCCTCACAAAACTCAAAAATGTAGCGAATTGGATCGAAAATCTTTATATCCTTTTGATTTAATTTTAACTTTGAGAAGCAAAAACAAAAAAATTTCATCTTATTGAACTTTTAAGAAATTTCTTATTTTTTCTGTTCTTAGGCTTCCAGTCGTTCAATCTCATAGTTTCTTAGTGTCTCAATTACACAGTTTTTAAGTTTATGTTCAGTATTACAGCTTTTTATATTCTTAATTTTCCATATTTTATATTCTTTTTCCAAAACGTATGTTTTTCACTGTCTTACAATTTATTGGTGTTTCTCTGCTGAAGATTCACAAGCCCTTGCAAATGCAAAGCATTATTTTAGTCAAGCCATTTTAAAAAATTACTTGCTTTCTAATTATTGTAAATGGTGGAATTATACATTAAAAAAAATAAATTTGTTAACGCTCCTCCGTTAACTTGTGCGAGTTCTTGCTGTAACGCTTTTTTTATGAACGTAACGTAATTTTTTTTATAAAACGAACTGAATAATATAAAATAAATGCTTTTTCATCGAGAATATATATAAAAGAGTATCACCTTTTAAAGGTAACTCACCACTCGAAACGTTGATGGATATTGTAAAACTAAGGGTAAGAAAAACTTTCAAATAATCTCGGGAACCCTTGGGCAAATATTTCAAGACTTTATATCTATGAAAATGGTTTTACTTTTTCTTGAAGTAATTGCTTTTTTGTGCTTTAAGTACCAAGTACGAGTATTTATTTGGAATACAGTGAGCAGCAAATCTAATCTTATTAAAACTGAAAATATTTTGTTTTGGCAAAATTGCAAAACTACACCAGTCACAACAAAATAATTATTTTTTACCTTTAGGTTTTTTTCAAAGAAAACACTTAATTTTTTTCGGGAGTTTTGACAGAATTTTTAATTGTCAAAATGATTATACCAAAATATTACATGTTAGGTAAAACGAAAATTTCATTACTAATAAAGAAACAGACCTTATTATTATTTTGTTACTGCGCCAATAAAAATTGAAGTAAATTTCAATCAACTTTTTTTCGTTAAAACGATTTTTTATGGCAAAACAAATCGATATTTATTCAGTTAAAAAAAATTAGTCTTTTCGTTTTTTTCTTAATAGACAACCAACTGTAAATTTAAACAATGTTGCTCCGGTAGTTGTCCATAATGTACAGTCACGGTCAAAAACAATGACACACACATCTGTTCATATGTTAGGGTTGATGTCTAAATATGACTGGTGTAAAATGTGTAAAATAACCTGCTCTTGAAATTTATGACCCAAAATATTTTAGATAGACTTTTGCTATTCGGCTGGATTGATAACGGTGTCTTTCTTTTTTTTATGAATAATTTCTGGACTGTAGATGAACAGTTTGTCCACAGGTATTATCATTGTCAAGAGTTTGGTGAATGGCATTTTGAAAATTGTATTTGAATGAAGAATTGATTATATTTTTTGTTAAATATTTAAATTTTGTTTGTATTTTATTGATATTAAAAATTACATTTTTGATTTGATTTTATTTTTTGAAAATATTGTTATATGATATTTAATTGTTTGGTATTGCCATCTCAACAATTAAAAGATGTATAGATATGGTTAAAAAAATTAGGATTTTCCGTTAAAAAGAAAGTTGACGTTCTTACTCAAAAACCAAAATGTAAAAAATTTCACATTTCATTGAAAATTATGTAATGTTTAAAAGAAAATTGACCTGTTTGAACATTTTTGACCAGTATTTTTAGTTTTGCCCGCTCATTGTATCCAGGACAATATTATTATCTGTAGTTTTTGCTTTATCGTGAAATGTTCAGTAAAGTTGCTCAAGGAGTAACTTCGTCAAAAAACTGTTTCAAATACCAATTTTTATCAATTATGGTATAAATCAAAGGCAAAAATGTAGTAAGAAAACAGAATAAAACGATGAATAGATCAAGTTGACTAACAAGTTTTTAGGAAATCAAATTAAGATCAGAAAATGTAACAAAAGTGGAAATATTTTTAACAAATCTCAGTGATCCTGGGTTTTAAGATAGTTTTAAGATACACCAAACGACTCAAAGATTCTTAAAAACGTGCGTTGAAGAAAGATTTTTTGATTCCTTCTAAACCAGTGCGCAAAACTGAATTTGCAAAAGAAGTATGGCCCACATATTAAAAAAATAATGAATAATTATACTCCTTATTTTTACTATCACACATGTTCAAAATGTTATTTTCTTAACACCTTACGAAAAATAAAAATAAACGTATCAATTTTTACTTACGTGTTGGTTTTTCGAAATGCACCGCCACTAAAGGACTCACATAGCCCTTAACATTGGTAAAGGGGAAATATTTAGCTTTGAACCCTCTCTGTGGGAAGTAGTAAATTGGACCGATGTTTTCCACATCAGCTGGGTTCTCCCCTTCGCAATCGACCCAAACGACGTGGTGCTAAAACCAAAATTTCAGTCTCACCCTACCCGAAAATTTCCCTACTTGTCCAGTCATCTCCTCCTTGGCAATGTGGTCTCTCAAATGCTTGGGCATGTTACTGGGGGCTGTTGCATTGGTGTAGTAGTCGGGAACCCACCCAAAAATCTACAAATATTCAATCAGACAACTATTAATTTTGTGAAAATTTTTACTTTATTCAGTTTAAGGAAAATGCAAGGGCCTCCCCCTTCTTTACTCCCGAACCCGTAACCATAGTCCTTGTTACAGGGGGCGATGGCATTGGTGACTTTAAAATCGCAGAACTTTCCCTCGTCTGGTTTGTCTCGATTATCGCAGTTTTGCACGTTTTCGGAAGTAGTTTGTTGCTGATAAGCTACAATAAAACTAATAATGTTGAAACTTTAACAGAAAATAATCATTACGTTCCAAAAACTTGTCCAGTTCATCAATCCAATACTGGACGTTTTTGGGCTCCCCAGTTTTGTACCAAATCAAGGTACTCTCAACGTTGGAGTCTGGCGGCATTGGTCTGAATCCCAGCCCTGGAAAGCTCCAGTTTGGCACAAATCACTTGTAAATTTGGGAGCTTACCAGGATTGCTACCGATTAGAGAGTTATCTCCTTGCCATTTCGGCTTGGTGTCGTCCAACGTCTGGTAAAACACCGCCAACATGGCAGCAAAGAAACCGACCAGAACGGCATAGAAGATGAGATAAAACAGGAGGATCTTTCCTGCGAAGAGAAAGAGATGAAGGTGTATTATTTATTTCGGGAGTATCGATCGCATGACCCACTTTTTCAGCGCTAATTTCAATCGAATGCTGAGGTTTATGCAAGTTGGGATTGATATGGTAATGAGTTTCAATCAAGATTCATCGCAAGTTGTTGCCGACAACTCGGTTGATTGATAAAAGTCGTTGTGATAATGGACATGCTATCAAGATTTTATGATGTGTGCGAATCTATAATAATTACGGGTTTGTTTATTTTGGGCGATGAATTGTGCCAAATAAAATTTTCAAATTTTTTTTTCAATAATGCTGATGTTAATGAGAGTATTGGGTTCCGGACGAATGAAGCAATTGCAGCTTTTCTACAACGATTTTTTTTCTTTAGGAAGAAGTTTTCATCATGAATTTTGTTAAAGTTATTTGTTATTTCTGACTCAAAAATGCAAAAAGTGGCTATCAAAAATCTAAAATCGCTTTATTCTGACGCATTAAAGAGCCCCCAGGTTCAAGAAAGTCATTTTTGGCGATTCCTTTCATAAAAACGAAACAAAAAATGATTTCGCAAAATCTTTTAACGGAAAAATTATTTACTTTTTTACTTTTTTGCATTGTCTTTGTCTTTTACTATTGAACATCTAGTGCTCTTTCTGCCTATATTTTTTTTTTAGCTTTGTGCTCACCACTATTTAAAAATCATTTTTTTGTCTACTTTAACATCTTTTCACCTAAAGCGAAAACTTGTACACTGTAGATCTCTGCACAGTGTAAATCTACGTCATGTTTTCAAAAAATCGTTTTAAGCTGCCTAAAATATACTATTAAAGACGGTACAAAAGACTATTTTGTTGTTGAAAAACAGTACTGGTGTTATCTCTAAATTAAATTTAACTCCCGAATGAACATTTTCTGCACTTGGACAATCGTGTCAGAAGGAAAGTTTACAAATAATTTGGGTCCTTTTGAAATCAAAATTGAAAAACATTAATCTTAAGTATAGATTCCTATAATTAAAAGTTATGGCTTTCGGGTAATTACGTTTTCATGTTCGAACTTTAAACTTAGTAAAGAGTGATTCATAAATAACACGTAAGCAGGGTCATTTGGCCACAAGATAAGAATTCTGAACTGTTAAACTTTAGTTTATTTCATAGGGTAGGTACCTTATTTTGTACAACTGTACATAGTTGTAAATAATTTATAAATATGAATGTGGAAAATAAAAAATTTCTGCAGTTATATCTTAACTGCTTTATTGTTCAAATTATACAGAATGCTCAAAAACTGGCGCACCAACTCAGTGGTACGTTGTTGAGAAGCAAGTGCAGATTATGGAAATATTGACGAAAGTACTAAAGTCATTTTTTTTATCTGGAGCTATAAACTTATCGTGTTAACTTCTTTAGTTTTAATTATTTTTTAATGTTGATTAATTAATTAATCGTTCCCTAACAAAACAAATAATTATTATTTTTAAATTTACTATCAGACTTTAGCAGTTTTTTGAATAAAAAACATGAAATTCTTAAAAAAATTATTTCAACGCTGGAAATTATTTTCTAGGAAACCGTTTCCAAAATAATTTATTTTTATATTGATCAAATTCTTTTACGATCACGACATTTAGACAACATTGCCACATATCATTTATTTAGAATTTGTTATTTATCAGTAACTTTAATACAAAGAATTTTTTTACTATTTTTACCTTTGTAGTACTTTTGAGTTGGTGTATCTCTTTTTGAGAACCCGGTATAAATATTATCGATATATTTCAAATTCATTGCTCTGAAAACAAAACTTAGACAGTAATGCGCTCTCTGGCGACATTAACGGAACGAAAAATTTTATTTGTACGTCGTTTCGTATCTTAACATTTAGATATCCGTAATCTTAACTTACATAGAAAACGCAAGGATTTTAAATTTAAATATCAACTTTGATTATTTAAGAAACAATTTCCCCACACAAGCCGTTCTAGTACCTAGTAACCTAATTCCAATGCTACTAACAAAAACTTAAAAAATAATTGTGCATTGTGACCTGTGTCCGACCCTGATTTCATTTTTGTTATGTAGTTTATAGGACAATAAATTATTACTTTTCTACCATCGTTGTGTTAACTCTTTTTCTGAGTCAAGAGAAAAGATTTCCTCGAAACAAACCGAAAAGAATATAAAATTAAACACAAACATGAATAGAGTAAATCAATAACTCATATTTATTTGTATGTAGATAACGCTCGATAGTGTCAGATAAATTAAACGTTATTAAGCTAATTCACAGAATTATTGCAAGTTACTATAACTTAAATTGAAATAATAGCTTATAATAGACTCATCAGGCTAATGCGCTGGTGTCCCCTTTTGACGGAAAATGCTACAAGACTTTGGCTTTTGGTCAGTTGTTACAAAAAAATATCGTTGATGTTTTTGCTTTTGTACTTTCTTTCTATATTGAAGAATATATTAAAGGAGAGATCCCACCTTTTTTTAAAAAATTACAAAAAACATTAGGAGTTGGGCTACAGTCATCAGTCATCACACAAGCTCAAGAATTTGGGAAAAATCCCTCATACAACACCTCCTACAGATGAGATATTCAATCCAATCGTTCCTTTTTAGTGTTATATTATGATTAATGATTATATTCTTCTCCAGAGCTGGCACAATCCACTTTTACCATCACACGTTCGATACTTTTCCTAGAATATCGTGTCTCAAAATTGAATAAAGATTTTTCTGACTATGAATTATTTTTTTATAAGCTGTCTTATTTTTCGTTTTATTTTTTATTTTATCATTCACTTTTCACTTTGGCATTTAAAATCGGTGCGGTACGTGGTTAGAGGCAGCAGTTTTTTATGCCAACCATTGGGTCCAGATTTTGCCGATTCTTTTGAGTGAATAATAAAATGTTAATATTTATTTAATAAAAGAGAAATAGCAGAACAATTAGCGTTTAGTAAAGCAAATTATATGTTTTTAAGTAAACTAGCCACATGTTATAATTCGATTGAAAATAAAATGCGTTGTCGTTAATCTGTTATTGTGTATGTGATTAATGTGATAAATACCGACTGAAAACACAAAATAGGTACATATACCTAGTCCAAATTAAAAAACTGGTCGAAATACCTTAAAATTTTAATTTTTTGAATATATGTATTTTAAAAACTGGTGGTTTTTAGTGTTCATCACTAAATAAACTATATTACATAATTATATCTCATTTCAGTTCATAGTAAAATTTTGCAACAGCGCATTTACATTTTTTGGACTGAAATGGAGCACAAACTGAGAAAAGGGTTATCTCTACTCTGCTATCTGTAACTACTGTTATCAGGCTGTAACTATTATTTTTATTATTCTTTTCTATTATTCCTTTTCTTTCGTTCAACACATTTTATCAGTAATTAGCCCATGAGTAGTTTTTTGGGTCAACAAAATGCAGGATTACCAAAACACTTTAAAGACAATGCAAAATATTTGAAATATTTGCTTTTCATGCCTATTGGTTTTCGCTTCCTTTTTGAAAGTCTGCTGTTCTGTTAAGTAAAAACGTACTTATCTACAAAAATAAAAAATGTGTACCAATTACTCATACCCTTTTACAATATTATGATAGTTTCAGTTAATTTTATCAAATACTTAATTGTAAAATTAAGTTTGAAAAATATTTTTATGCGACATTTCTATACCCACTGCAAACTGAAAAAATCATCGCCGAAGACTGAAAGAGTAAAATCTTTATTGAAAACACTGAGTAATAACAAAATAAACAGTGGAACCGTATATACATAATGTTAATTAATTAAATACGAACACAATTAATACAAATAGATGCCAAACTTTGAATATCGATCTTTGGCAAGTCCATCAGTGCTGCCAACTAGCAAATTACTGTCTGTCCCTTTGGAATGCGTAATTTCGCTCAAAAACTAATAATACCACAAAGGCACAAAATTAAAAACTGCGATCCTAATCGATCAGAAGCTCGAAGTGAACCGAACCCATTCTTTCAGCTCGGTTGTAACGGATGTTTTTCGCCCAAGCCCGACACTCGATATTGATAACAATCCCCGCTGGAAAAAAATTTAGAAGACAAAAAAAATAATAAACTTTCACATTTACAAACTGTCCGCATAAATCGGACGGCCACCATCACACGTTCGATACTTTTCCTAGAATATCGTGTCTCAAAATTGAATAAAGATTTTTCTGACTATGAATTATTTTTTTATAAGCTGTCTTATTTTTCGTTTTATTTTTTATTTTATCATTCACTTTTCACTTTGGCATTTAAAATCAGTGCGGTACGTGGTTAGAGGCATTTTTTATGCCAACCATTGGGCATTGTTAAAAATATTGGTCCAGATTTTGCCGATTCTTCTGAGTGAATAATAAAATGTTAATATTTATTTAATAAAAGAGAAATAGCAGAACAATTAGCGTTTAGTAAAGCAAATTATACGTTTTTAAGTAAACTAGCCACATGTCCTTTTTTCTTCTGCTTTTTCTTTCTACTTCTGTAGATGTAGAGAGATATAAATGGTCGTCGTCAAAAGTTAGTAAAACATGCCATTATTAAATGTCATTCGATGATAACTAATGGTTGTGACTAAATAATTGTATACTTAGGTATATGCTTATATCAATTGTTAGTCTATTTTGTATATCTACAGTATAAATTGCAATGAAAGTTATAATTTTTGTATTGCACTTTTCTGCATATTTTCTTCTTAAATGCTGCATTGTAAGCGTATATTTTTAACCGTTTTACTGCATAAGAATCCGAACTCTAGTGATAAATCACTATTTCATTATTTTTTATTCGACAAATCAGTTAAATTGATCCCGACCTTGCCTCTAATTTAGGCCTTCAACTTCACATCACAAAATCATATCTTCAATTAGCCACCAAAGGAAAGAGGAAACTTGATAATTTTTAAGCGACCACAAATAATCTTGTTTTTAACGTAACAAGCTATTGGTAGGTGTTGACGAGAAATTTCATCGCTAATTAATAAAAGATTTTGATGATGAATAAGTGAACGACGGGCGTCGTCCTTGTCTGTACCAAGCGTCGACTTGACGCCATGACACACAAAAGGGTCCTTAGTCAAAATTAAATCAAACTTTTAAGCACGCAACGAATTGTTCTATTAAATAAAACAATGAGATAATTAAGTTACGAAATTGTGATTTTTGAAAATCAATGAAATGATTTTTTCTGGTAGATTAAAACAGGGTCAACACTTAATATAATTATTCCTTGTCTTTTTTTCCCTTAACTTCGAATGAAATTTTTTGGTCTGAAGAACTCACGAATCCAAAATTCCTCAAATGAGGGGGTTGAAGTTGGTGAAGGCTACCCGTGATCGATTGCGGTAAATGCCAAGGATGGCTTGCGTAAGGACTCACCCCAACTGGATCCGGTCCTGCCTAGAAACTGGCTGGTTTCGGGGTTCCACAGGAAGATTTTGAAGCCCTCCCATTTGCCAAGTTTTGGGGGCCGTGTGTAAAACTGGTCGGCTTTTTTGTCCGCCATGGTACTCTTCCTGCACACACTACTTGCACCTTCTTCGATGGAGGATGAACCGCGACGCTCCCCGGGGTCGGACGACTTGCGCACGCCGCCAACGGGGACGGCTTCGATCGCGAGTTTGAACGCCGCAACGGACGATTTTCACGCCATCTGTTTTAGTTTTTGGCGGGCGATATTGTGTACTGCACGAGGATTTGGAGAAGGAAAAATATGAGGAGAATACGTAAAAATATTAGTTAGTAGTAATTCAACATAGGAAACAACCGAAAATTCTTCAAAAACAATAATACGGTTTAAAACAAACTAAAAAAAGTAGTGCGGAAGAAGAATAAATGGCCATTGTTTTTTCAATCAACAATAACTTTTTTATAAATTGAGGTAGACTGTTGGTTTTACCTATCTGGAGGCTGTAGCGCAAGCACTTTAACACCAAACATGGTAAAATTACAAATTAAATATATTTTTATATTTTTGTACATTTTTAATCCCAAAATAAAAGTTGGAATCCATGAAATAAGCCCACACCAAAAATAAGAAAAAAGCCCACAAGAAAAAAGCTCACACCGAAAAAAACTCACACAGAAATAAGCTCACAAAGAAAAAAGCCCACCTAAAGAAACAAAGTGAAAAAGCTCACGGAAAAAAGCTTACAGGCAAAAATAAACTCCGCTGTCGTGGATGAATTTATAATTGATAACTTGATAATTAAACAAAATTTGGTGAAACAATTTTTTATTTAATAACGTAAATAAATAGGAATAAAGCGAAAGTAAGTAAGTATAAGGTTTTGTGTGCTTCCGAGTCGCCGTCCCCAACTCTATAATGTTGAATACCACTACTTTTTCAAAAAAATTTGGTTATTGAAATATCTCAGTAACTAGATATACCAAAAATAAAAAGCAACTTAAAGTAGTTGAAAGACTGAACTTCGGTATTTTTTTTAATTCTCTAAATCATCCTCAGCAACAAGTGATAAAAAGATTAAAAAATTACCTACATCATAAACTGAAAATAAATTACATTTTAAAATTTAAAAACTGGCTTAAAAGTTAAAAGGATAGCAGACTGGGGGTGTAATTTGTAAATTGACAGGAAATGCTATACCTTTAGTGGAGGAGGAGAGAAAAGAAGAGTGGGTATTTTTCTGTGTGAGCTTTTTTCCATGTGAATTTTTATCGGTGTGGGCTTTTTTCGATGTGGGTTTCTTTCCATAAAGGTTTTTTTACGATGCGCTTTAGTGAACTTTTTTCTATGTTAATTTTTTGCTATCTGAATTTTTTTTCTTTGTGGGCATTTATGTTTGTGCGCATTTTTCGTGTAGGCTTATTTCTGGTCACCTAAAAGTTGCCTACTAAGTCATCTCTCTTAGTAACCTTGTCTAGGTTAGATGGCCATATTAAAAATTAAAGAAGAAGTTTTATTTCGAAAAAAAGAAGAAGAAAAGTTTGCTATACTTCATTATTTCAACTATCGCAAAAACATATAGGTACGTCCAAAAAAATATCAAAACATTTTGTTTTGGAAAAATTAGAAATCACATTGAAAAATAGATTTTGGTCTAACACAGAGGCAAGCAGATATGCCTTTAAATCCTATGTGTAAGCACCACACGCAAAATAAATAAATTATTGTTCGATTTATTGCAGCTGAAACAAATAGGTACATAGCTAGATATTTTCAAGAATCTCTCCTTTTGCTAACGAGAAATTCGAAAATAACGCACAAAATTCGATGAGAATAAATAACGCACATTCCACATCTACAGAGGAACGGAACTCTGTAGCAGTGTAAGAAAAATGTTACAGTTTAGGTGAGAAAAAAACATATTATAATGTAGGTATGTGTAATATTTTTCTCGTTTAGTATTAATTATATGTTTATAACTTCAACAGTTCTGCCGACGCGTAATTAACTTTTTGTTGGTAAATAAACACATAAAAAAGTTATAAAACGATTGAAAATAAAATGCGTTGTCGTTAATCTGTTATTGTGTATGTGATTAATGTGATAAATGTGATAAATACCGACTGAAAACACAAAATAGGTACATATACCTAGTCCAAACTTAAAAACAGGTCGAAATACCTTGAAATTTTAATTTTTTGAATATATGTATTTTAAAAATTGGTGGTTTTTAGTGTTCATCACTAAGTAAACTATATAACATAATTATATCTCATTTCAGTTCATAGTAAAATTTTGCAACAGCGCATTTACATTTTTTGGACTAAAATGGAGCACAAACTGAGAAAAGGATTATCTCTACACTGCTATCTGTAACTCCTGTTATCAGGCTGTAACTATTATTTTTATTATTCTTTTCTATTATTCCTGTTCTTTCGTTCAACACATTTTATCAGTAATTAGCGCATGAGTAGTGTTTAGGTCAACAAAATGCAGGATTACCAAAACACTTTAAAGACAGTGCAAAATATTTGAAATATTTGCTTTTCATACCTATTGGTTTTCGCTTCCTTTTTGAAAGTCTGCTGTTCTGTTAAGTAAAAAAGTACTTATCTACAAAAATAAAAAATTTGTACCAATTACTCATACCCTTTTACAATATTATGATAGTTTTAGTTAATTTTATCAAACACTTAATTATAAAATTAAGTTTGAAAAATATTTTTATGCGACATTTCTATACCCACTGCAAACTGAAAAAATCATCGCCCAAGACTGAAAGAGTAAAATCTTTATTGAAAACACTGAGTAATAACAAAATAAACAGTGGAACCGTATATACATAATGTTAATTAATTAAAATACGAACACAATTAATACAAATAGATGCCAAACTTTGAATATCGATCTTTGGCAAGTCCATCAGTGCTGCCAACTAGCAAATTACTGTCTGTCCCTTTGGAATGCGTAATTTCGCTCAAAAACTAATAATACCACAAAGGCACAAAATTAAAAACTGCGATCCTAATCGATCAGAAGCTCGAAGTGAACCGAACCCATTCTTTCAGCTCGGTTGTAACGGATGTTTTTCGCCCAAGCCCGACACTCGATATTGATAACAATCCCCGCTGAAAAAAAAATTAGAAGACAAAAAAAATAATAAACTTTCACACTTACAAACTGGCCGCATAAATCGGACGGCCACCAAAGGACTTAGGTAGCCTTCCGAGTTCAAAAACGGGAAGTAATAACCGGGGAATCCCTGAATAGGAGGGTAGAACTGCACCGGTCCGAGGTATTCCACGTCGGCCGGGTTTTCCCCCTCGCAGGACACCCACACATTCCACCGCTGCAACAAATGCATTCTCACCATTTATCTCACTTCATTACATCTCAATGATTTGAACAAGTCCATTATTGACTTTTAAAAGTTAGAAAATTAACCTTTTTTTACAAAAGTTCAAGATACTAACCTCCCAATTTACATAAAATTATTTTCAAGTATACTGAGTGTTTCCGAAATTAGCTACAACCCAAACATATTTTTCTTTTTAATGGAACACCTTTCATTTTAATAAAAATTGTTTTTGAATCATGTAAGTACCGTTATTTTGAAAGGACACTATAGAAATCTTAAAATTTTATTAACCAATATTTCAATGTTCTTAATTTTATTAAATTATTACTTTTTTTATTTATTATCATTGTAATAGTAGTAAAGTTCGCACGTGTAAAAAAATAAGTATTTAACCGCATTTCCGATGAAATATGTGCCACAATTAATTAGTTTTTGAGATACTATAGTAAAATACACTTTTTGCAGACTCTGTAGTGAATACAAAGAAATTTGACGAGTTTTGTAATCACAAAAATTTGCTAATCATTTTATAAAAAAATTGTGAATTGTTGCACTGCCATAAAAATTTTATTGATGTTAACGAAATTACTGAAAAAACATTGGGTGTCTTAATTTTATTTTATTATTTATTATAATTTTATTTTATTATTTTTTAAATAATGGAAGAAACCATTACTTTAAATGAAATAATAATTTAAAAAAATGACTAATTTTGTCGATATGTTTTTTAAGCACTGTTCTTAAAGGTAATCAAACTAAAATGTTATAACTGAACTCTGTGAAAAAATTATGAATGTAAAATATACCTAAACAAAGCTTAAAAAACAATCTTTTCACCAATTCTAAAGTTAAAAGAACCACAAAGTTACTGTAATGATTAATGTAATAAAAATTAATGAAAAGAAATAATTAAACAATGATGGCATTCTAATTCAACTACAAAGTCTGATGCTAAAAGTGTATTTTGTTATTATTTCACATAAACTAATTATAATTAATTAGTCGTTTAAGAAGTAACGTTTGGCATTAAATACTTTATTTTTTCTCTATACATATATTTTTTCAAAATTTTCTACAGTCCTGTATAATAAATATTAATTAATAAAAAAATAACACAGGGTGAGTTATTTCTAAGATGCAGCCAAAAATACTAATTGCACTTACCATTTGAAACTTCGTTTAATTTTTAAAAACCTTAGCAGCAATATACAAATATTTGAGAAAAACGTTAGTGTCATTTAAAAATAAGATGAAAAAAACTCATTTTTTAGTCATTTTATTTTTTTATTAATGGTACCTAGTTTTTTGATGGGTCTTGTATATGACTTATTGTAATACTGTATTTTTTAAGCCATTTGGACCTTAGGTTTTTCCATAAAATCAATAAAATTATTAAGCTGTTTAACCCGTTAAAACTTTGTTACAAATAATATTTAATAATAAAGGTCAGTAACGGACTTTTTCAACCGCCTGAGACACCCTGTATAGCTTCATCGTTGTCACAGTTTGGACAAAAGAATCCAAATGTCGCAAATATGGCAAATTAAAGCTATTGTTTGACGCAAACAAATCAAAATCATTTTTTTTAAATAATGCTAAAATTATGTCACGAAAAATTACTAACTTCTTCGGGCCTTGTGATGTTTCTGATGTGCTCTTTCAACTGTCGCGGCATGTCTTCAGGAAGGTCGTTCGGGTCGTCGTAATACTCAGGCACCCAACCGTAGATCTTGTTCAATTTCAAAAAAATACACGGTGAGCTTCTATAATAATTAAAATACTGGTCCCTGCTGCAGTCGCCCCAATCTTTCACGTCCACTTCGCACACCTCCGTTTCTGTGGGCCACTCAGTATACGAGCAAGTTTTCAAATAGGCGTTGCCTTTGGCAACTTTACCAGGAGTGTAGTATTCTAAAAAAACGGTTAAAGCTTGAAACGGCTTAGAATTGTTGAGACGTACTGTCCAGGAACTCCATAATGTTGTCATACCAATTCAAATAGTTAATTTTGTTGGTGCCTTGGAGCCAGATTAGGGTGCTCTCCTCGTTGTCTTTGGGCATGGGGCGGAACCCCAGGCCCGGGTTGGTGCCAATGACGGAACCGTCCTGTTGCCATTTGGGGATTCGGGGGTCCAAGGTTTGGAGGAAGACCCACATGCAAATGGCCACAAGGGCCGCCAGCATGCCATAGAAAATCAAGTAGAAGAGGCCGATTTTTGCTAGAAAGGGGAAAATAATGGAATTATTGATCGGGTTTAAAGCGTTCGATAATGGTGAGGGTCTTGACCCTCTTTTTCGGTTGGTGAAAACAAGGGTTTGTTTAGAAACCCTACACACAATGTCAACGGTTTTAAGTTACCACTTGAAATAACGACAAATCGATATTGAATGAGTAATTTATTTATTTGCTGGTGATTTAATTTCTGCATGCAGTCCAGACAGTGGCGGTCTTGTTAGAAATTAATGAGACAGTGAGTCACTTGTAAGGAATTTCTCTTGAAATCGTTTACCTTACTAACGATGATAAGTGATAATACAAAAGTTCTAACAGAAATACTTTTCAAAAGTGAATTGGTTCTAATACTTCAGAAAAAGAAAAAAAAGTCACAACAATAATATTGTTTCAAACTTTTTGTTTGATATTTTTAATTTTATTATTGGTACTAATTTTATTTGTAGGTAATACGCATTTTTGTATATAACTTTAACCATAATAAAGTAAGGACCGGTTTAAAAATGCGAATTAAATAATTCGCAATTAAATGCGTGATTAACTGATCACGTGACCAAATTGTACAAATGTTATTGGTCCATTCGCGTTGTTAACTTTTAAGAACGAATTAAATTTTAACAAAGCTTTCTATAAAACGGCCCTAAGTCTGCCAAAACTGCAAAAAGTATACTTTTTTGTAAAGATACATAATTAATAAAATACATAATAATACATAAAAATACAAACAAAAGTTATTTGTGTCTAGTCACACGTTTTTTAAATATTTTTACACAAAACGTCATTTATTAGCTTCATTGTTCTTATGGGCGCTTAATTTTTTTTAGTTTTTTTACTGTTTATTTATTTTTGGAGAAATGTCTTGCGACCAAATATTGTCCATGATCTACAAAACTATAAATCCTAGAACAAAATTGAAGACAGATTTGGAATCCCCAGATAATTTTACGTTAGATAAACATAATTTTGACATAAAATTTTGATTATTGTGATCTAGATGATTTTTTATTTTTTTATTGGTAGCTAAGTAAATAAAAATTTTTACAAAAAGTTGCTTTAAACGGATTTTGTGCGCTATTTTGACTCGATTGTTACAAAAATTTGTTTAAAAATAGAGAATTAACTACTTAGTAAAATAGTTACAAGTCGTTTTACATCAGTTTTTTTTACTTTTTATTTATTTTTGGAGGAATGGCTTCCGACCATATATTGTCCAATACCTTCAAAACTATAAATCCAAGAACTAAATTAAAGACAGATTTGGAATCTCCAGACAATTTTACGTTAAGTAAACACACTTTTGACATTAAACTTTGATTATTGTGATTCTGATTAATTTTTATTTTTTTATTGGTACCTAAGTAAATAAAAATTTTGACAAAGTTGCTTTAAACTGATATTGTGCGCTATTTTGACTCGATTGTTACAAAATTTTGTTCAGAAATAGATAATTAACTACTTAATAAAAGAACTAACAAGTCGTTTTAGATGTTTTTTTTACTTTTTATTTATTTTTGGAGAAATGGCTTCCGACCATTTATTGTCCAATATCTCCAAAACTACAAATCGTAGAACAAAACTAAAGACAGATTTGGAATCCTCATATAGTTTTACGTTAGAAAAACATACTTTTGACATAAAATTTTGATTATTGTGATCTCGATGATTTTTTTATTGGCACCGAAGTAAATAAAAATTTTGTCGCAAATTGTTTTATTCAGATTATTTGCACCATTGACTCGATTGCCACGAAAATTTCGTTCTGAAATAGATACAGTAAAACCTCTCAATAACGGATACCAATGGGGAATATTTAATTGTCCGTTGTAGAGAGGTGTCCACTAATGGGAGGTGGAAAATTTTAATATAGGTTTTGTTACGTTCCACTTCCTACAAAAATGTCCGTTGTGAGGAGGTGTCCGTTATTTAGAGGTGTCCATTAAGGGACGTTTCACTGTAGTTATTATTAACTAGTAAAAAGTCGTTGATGCCAATTTCCATTTTTTAAACTATTTTATTTTTGGTAAATTAGAAAATTTAATATTTCACATTTGAATTTGAATCGTTTCTAACATTTTGCCGCCCCTTTAACTGTGCCGCCTACCACACCTGTTTGTAAACAGCACATAAATAGATCATGGCAGTATTACATTTCACAGAAACTTTATAGTAAGCAAGTCACAAACTATAAAAATAATAGATAAAAAGTTTTCATCAGTAAACGGATTTGGCGCTTTAGTTCAAAATTTTGAAAAAAAACTCCCAAAAAAAAGTCGAAAAATCCGTCCATTTCTTTCCTGTGGCACGATTTAACGTTCCCGTTATTTTATTTTGTTTTAAACTGCGTTAACTCTCCTAATTAACACAGTGGGGTCGTGGGGTCAAGCGCGCACCTGCCCCCAAGTTTAAATCTCCAACCGAAAGCATGTAAACAAAACGTACCCCAACTCTTGGGCGTTCTTCCCAGATACGTTCCTTTCTCTTTATCATGAAACTTAGTTTTATAAAAACCGTAAGAAGACCGCGGATATTGTTTACTAGAAGTCATTGTAAAAAAATCACAAGCTCACACACAAAACTACACGTAAAATAAATAAAAACCGAAGCCAAACAACGTTGTCACACCACACCTTCTTCGCACGTTGACCACCTCTACCGTACCGCCATGAGTGACCCACGACGAGTCATCATACCATTGGGACTCGGAGTAATCCAGGTGTGGTAGGCGAAGCCCAATTAACATTATTACTCCGGTGCTCGAGCAACCCGGAATGGGGGCCTGCGACGTTGGTTGCTCGAGGTTTGTTTGTATTGCGCTCGTTGGATCTATTTTCTTGCAAACGCAGACGCAAAAATCAAATTGAACAAAGAAACTGGTTGGAAAAGGGGTTAACCAGAACAAAGCTGCGTCTCAAGCAGTTTTAAATTTTTTTGGTTGCTTTGTCCTTTTGTGTCGTCCAGTTTATAATTGTTATTTATTATATAATTTTTTTATAATTATTTATAACACACATGCATTAACATGTATTTGATAAGCTTTGTTGTCTGCGAAAATCAAGAAAACTTTACAGATGATTTGTCAAAAAAAATTGTAAAGGAACAAGAACATCCGAAATATTTTGATAAAACCAAAAAAGAAGTAAAGCCCTAAGAGTGGATTGTCGGTTCAACAATGTTTTACAGTCGAAGGCACTTTTGACAAGCTTTGTTTTTTGCAAAAATTACGATTTTTTTTTTTGAATAATTTGCAAAAAATAATCGTCTAAAACCGAGCTATTGAACAAATATTTTGAGGAAACCAAATAATTTTATAAAGCCCTGTAAAGTGATTGGCAGTCCACTGTTTGTTGGTCCTTTTAAGTTTTCTGCAAAAATTAGAAAAAAATTGATGAATAATTCATCAAAAAATAATTCGACTAAAAACAAGTTAGTGAGAAAGTACCTATTTTGAAAACAAAAAAAAATTGTAGTTCCAAGAAGTTATTGTTAGCTACTGTTGTGTTTCAATCAATGGCCCATTTAAGAAGCTGTTTTTTGCAAAATTTAGAAAAAATTAACGAATATTTCACTAAAAAGTATTTCATTTAAAAACAACCAAAGAAGAACAAAAAATTAATTAAGCCCCGCAAAGTGATGTCGGTTTAAAATTGTATTTAGAGTCGAAGGTTCTTTTGAAATCCTCATTATTTGCGAAAATCAGGAAAATTTTACAGATGATTCACCAAAAAATAATCTGTGTAGGAACAAGCGCATCAAAAATATTTTGAAAAACCAAAAAAAATCATAAAAAATGACAAATAATTCACCAAAAGATAATTCCTCTAAAAAGGAGTTACCGACAAAGTACTTATTTAGAACAAAACAAACAATTTATTAAAACCCTAAGAAGTTATTGTCAGTTATTACTGTTTCACTACAAATAGTGGCCCATTTAAGAAGCTATAACTTTTGCAAAAATTAGAAAAAATTGACGAAGATTTCACCAAAAAGTATCTCATATAAAAATGAGCCAAAGTAAAACAAAAAAATTGATCAAAGTCTCAAGAAGTGATGGTCGGTTCAAAATTTTTTTTACAAGCGAAGGTTCTTTTGATAAACTTGGTTATCTACAAAAATAAGGAAAATTTTACAGATCATTCCCCAAAAAATAAGTACAAGCACATCCAAAGTATGTTGAGAAAACCAAAAAATTAATTAAGCCCTAAGGGTCAATTGTCGGTTCAACAACATATTTTACAGTTGAAGACTCTTTTGACGAGCCTTTCTTTTTGTAAAAATTTACGGACAATTTACAAAAAAAATCCTTTATAAAACCGAGTCAATGACAAAATGTTTTGAGAAAACTAAATAATTGTCCTAAAAATTAACTATTAGCTAATTGTTGTTTTGCAATCAATGACCCTTTTAAGAAGCTTTGTTTTCAGCAACAATCTGAAAAAAATGACAAATAATTCAGCAAAACATTGTTTACCTAATGACGAGCCAAAAAAATTGTTACAGGCCTAAGATGTAATTGTCAGTTCACTGTTATTTTTCAATCCATGGCCCATTTAAAAAGCTGTTTATTTCAAAAATTAAAAAAAAACATTAACGAAATTTCATCAAAAAGTAATTCAACTAAAAACAATGACAAAATATTAAAAAAATAGATGATTTATTAAAGCTCTAAAATGTTATTGTCACTATACTATTGTTTTTTAGTTGATGGTCCTTTTAAAAAATTGTTATCTCCAAAAACCAGAAAAAATTGTCGAATAATTTAGCAAAAAATAATTCGTTTTAAAATGAGTTAATGACGAAGTACCTATTTTAAAGAAAACAAAAAAAAATAAGAAGAATAAGAAGTGAGTGTTAGTTTACTGTTTTTTTAACCAATGACCCTTTTACAAAGCTTTGTTTTTAGCAAAAATCAAAAACCAATGACGAATAATTCACTAAAAAGTCTGTCTGGTTAAAACTGAATATAAATTAATTGAAAAAATTTAAGCTACAGAACTTTTTCGATAATTTGAAAAATGAAGCCAGAAAAATAACTGCAGGCAATATCTATGGAGCACAAAGGACAGATTAAAAAAAAACATCTGAAAGCAAAAACTTGTATTTTGCAGTTGAAGCTGTTTAAGAATTAAAAAGAAATACAAGAAAAAACGGTGGTAGAAGAAAAAAAAAGTTAAAGCAGTGCCACCAAAAAATGATGCTTTCGGAATTGGAAAAAAATGAAAGAACAAATTGAAGAATAATAGGGATAATAATAAAAGTTGAAGAACAATTATTAGTAATTATTTTTTATAACCCAGTAAAGCGTTCTCTAATTAAAATTTTTAATACTTTAGTAATTGCGATTTCTTCAAAAAAAAGTCATCCCCTAAATCCCCTTCTTCATTAATCTTTTATCTATTGTATTTAAATAAAACTCGTAAATTTAGAAGTAATTTTTTCTCAAATTGTATTTTTTTGTTTTTGCAACAATCACACTTCATCATCTTCACTCTCAAAAAACGCACTGATTCTATTCATATTGATTTGTATTTTTTTTACCTAATTTAACTGGAGAATTAAATGGACAAAAATTGTGGCATTGTAAATGTTCAATTAAAGTGATTATGAAAAATGGTTTTAATTTAAAGTCGATAAATTTGGCTATGAAATCGCCCTTTTGCAAAACAGCATAAAACATTTGATGTCGTCTCTCTCGCAACTTTATTCAAAATCACATCATGTAACATCCGGTTTTTGAATGGAACAAACCGAATAAATAGACCTTTGACAATGCACGCAGGCCCCAATTCGCCCAAAAAATCCGTCTAAAAATTCGAAATTACAGCCACTTCCGTCTGAGTTTAATCAAGCCCTTGAGAAAAACCACCAGAAACCAGCCACGGTTATGTGTCATTCAATTAAGCACCTATTTAATTCTTTAAGTAGAGCGATTTAGCCACAAGCAGTTAAAAAACGACCAATTTTATAATAAAATTATTAGGAGCAACATGCATATGACTTGACATCCTATTTAAAAGCGTCGTTTGCATTTTCAAAAAACTTACACCAACTGGCCGGTGTTCGTCCGCAAACTTTTTTCGTTTCGTGATCGTAGAGAAACCTCTTCAGTTTTTCTTTCTTGCTCAGTTTCAAATCCTCGATTTTGACGAAATATTGGGTTTGGATGTTGAGCAGCTCGTCCTGCTTGCTGAGGGACCTCGAGGGAGGTTTTTTTAAACTGTTGGAGGACGGCATCTTCAGTGGTGGTGCTGGTAACAGAGGTGGATTGAGACTGGTCGAGGGCACATAGAGATGGACTGTAGGAGGGCCCGGATATTAGCGATTTTGAACGTGAATAAATACATCCTCGTCACAAGTTCTAAACATTGACGAGTGCAAAGTATGGTCCAGAATTTACCGCAACCGCTAGCGAAGCTAATTTTTCCACAAATTCTGCTCTTCGGGGATTATATTCTTCTTATTTATTTTTTTAACGTTGAAAATATAATTTTTTACTAATCAAATAAAACGAATCTGACTAAATTTACTTATACCTTGGTTTTTTTATACAGTGATACTGACTACAAAAAAGCAAAATCCAAGAAAAAATCCAAAAAAATACAAAAGTTGGCCGAAATATTTATTCAAATATACCAATTTTAAATATTAATAAACGAAAACAAAAAAAAATAAGTTTTAACAAAAAATTACATCAATAAAAAAATCAATAAATAACAAAAAAAAGTTCTTATACAGGCTTCGTCAAGTTTGGCACTCTTTAGAAGAGAAAAAAAAATATTAAATAAAATACTTCACTGAACTGATATCCAATCTCGCTAGAAAAAACAAGTATTGCTCTATTAATTTATTTGTACTATAAAAAAGAAAAAAAACTTTTTGACAAAAAAATTACATCGGCTGTTTTTTGCAGCAATTGATCAAAAGTGCGAAACAAAATCATTCTGCAAAAATTTGAATCGAAAAAAAATGATAGAATTAAATTAAAAATTTTGATATTATTCATCGGGAATGTTCGGTTTTCCATATTTCTGTGAAAAAGATTAAGATTCTTTATTTACAGTAAACAGATTAAATAAATGGGAATCCAGGCCTGAAAATTTTGGAAACCGCGTCACCCTGATGGAGACCTTCTGTGGAAGTAATTTACAATTCTACCAAACATAAGCCAACAACCCCTCCATATTAAAATACTAATTAAAAATCAACGACCTGTTTTCTCGAAAATTTAATTAGGCACTTTAATTAATTGATTAATTAATTAATTAATTAATGCACTAATTCAAAATACACCTATCGACAAAAAATCGTTAACGTTAACTTATAGTTAATATTTAACGAATTGGTCAAAAACTTGTTCAATAAAATGAAATCATTACAAGTTTTTTGAAATTTTAAGTAAATTACAAAGAGGTGAAAAGTGTCGTAAGTGCAAAAAATGTTTCTCTGATTTGCTCAATTTTCTGTCTTCCTGTAGTCTATTCCCTAGTTCCTACCCTCTCTCTGTTTTCTGTTTTTTCTTTTCAGTTTTCACCTTTCTACAGGATGAATTATTTATGAGTTATTTCTGGCATGTTCCAGGATGTACCCAAAAATGTACTTACCACTTGTTTGATTTACAAAACATTTAGCAAAACTGTCGAGATAAACTTACAATACAACAAAGCTATTGGTCAGAAATTACCAATAATTGACTAACCCTGTATCTTATTACTATTATTTTCTACGATTTATTTTTTATTTTATGCTCTATCTTGTAGTGGTTTCTAGTTTCCAGTATCTATCTTCTGCCTTCTTTCTTTCTTGTTACTGGTTTGTGTATCGCTGTTCTCTATACTATCTTCTTTCCTCTTCCTTCTTCTTGGTTTAGTTTTGTTGTCTTCAATTCTCTGTTGTTTCTGCTTAATCGTCCCTCTTGTTTTTTATTTACCAATCTCTTTTTTTGTTTACCTGCAGTTCCTCATCGCTTCTTCTGTCAGTTCTGTCTTCCTTTCTCATTTTTTCCAAATACTCTCTATAGTCCATTATTGTTTAAAATAATATTTCTCTCAAGAATTAAGAGAGATATCTACATTTTCACTGCCAAAAAAAAATTCGTACATGTGTACTTTAACTTGGTATTCACTATAAAAAACAATTCAGTTTATAGTTCTTTTTGTAACAGCGCGAGTGAAATAAAACACAAATTGAGGGTTTCTGTATAAAGAAAGAATTATGTATTAAACTAAATCCCAGCGACAAATTTTGAGCCCGAAAAACCTTTAAGAAACTCTTAGTATGTTGCTCCATTTTACCCCAAAATACAAAATTTAACTATGAACTCAAAATATGATATAGGTTCCTTTATTTTTTTTATTGCCATTTTTTTCAACGCAGCGTCTGCAAAAAAGTAGTGGCTTAATTGTTTGTCTCAATGTTTTATTAAAATATTTTTACAGGGCGATTTACGAGGAATAAGGAGCCTAACTACATTCTCGATTACACATTACCAACACATTTTTGCAAATTTGCGACTTTAAAAAAAAGTTTTTGTAGACGATGTCTATCAATTTCAGTCTGACTTTTAAAAAAAATTATAAATTTGATTCAAAGTGTGCAAAATGTACTTTATTTTATTATTCTGTGTGAATCACTCTGTATTATTTTATTTTTTATTTTTTTAAGAATCGCTTGTTTAAATTGGCTCCTGCTGTGATGCAACCAGTAATGCACCTTGGCACAACTTTTCTTATCACTCTCAGATTTATAACCGCCTTCTTACAATTAAGCCTTTTTGTGTTTGTTTTAAAGAAATATTACAAAAATAAGTAAATTCCCTGCAATAATTTCTCAATTTTTTTGGCGCATTTTTCGTTTAATCCGAGTCGCGACTACCAGAGGTCGCCGGTTAAAAATGTCAAACATCCACTGTTCCGATTCGTAGTAAGCTGTGCATTATTATAATCAGTGACATTGTGTTCTTTTTAACACTCAAATCAGTGTTATTGTCCCTTGATATTAATTAAATAGTACGTGAATACGCCCCGAAACCATGGGAATTACTCATCTCATCTTTCTATCTTTCCTCTGTTTAGCACTTGGAGGTAAGTGGCAAAAATAGCGATCATGTTGGCCGCCAAACAAACGTTTCCGTTTTGTCTTTGGAGGCCCTTGAGGTTACAAAACCAAATTTACAAGTCATCGCCTCGAAAATGGGGGTTTACATGATCGTGGGGGCGACCTTGGGGTGGAATGTTCTAGCACGTTTTAGGGCTTCCGGGTTTTTCGAGCCAAGGGTTGGTATAATTGAAAACAAAAGAATGCGCCATTATGTGACTGTCATGATTATTATTATTATTATTATCATTATCATAATAATTTTCTATGATTATTGGGCGAATGTTAAATGGAGGTCACTTGTGTTCGAGGATGAGGTTTTTATTCTGATTGTTTTTTGCGACGCGCTGGTTTTGTGCTATCAATGGCAAACAAATTCGGGGAAGTCCCCTTTTTTCCGTTGTGTTCGTTGTCACAGATATAAAACTAAATAAAGCGAATGATGGGAATTTAATTGTGCAATACGCCCACTCAAACATGAATAATAAGAAATTAATAATTTAAAAACATACAGTTGGTAATGATTAACATGTCAATGTCATTTTTTATTGTTGACAAATATGGGGTTTAAAAACAACAAAAACCCACTAATAATAGTAACAACCATTTACTAAAGTTGGTGTTAGAAGTTGGTATGATTGCATTAGCCGTATCAGACGTCAAGTTTGACATTTCCTTTTTCAAAAATGTTAAGGAATAGTTCTTTATGAGGAAGAGTTTCTCGGCATTTTATCTTTTTTATTTAATTGTAAGGTTATGGTAATGTGTATTTAATTTGTTGATAAATGATAATGCGTCGCCTGGATACCAAGATAAGAGTTCAAGTTTAATAGTCTGTAGACAGGAAGTGTTTATTAAAATGAAATACTCAGGATTTTTGTTGGTTTCGATTGTTTATAATGATAATAAACTTTATTGTAAATATAAAGATACATTTACAAAAAAGCTTTTAAAAGGGAGCAGTTAACTGCTATCTTTCACTGGCCCTATAATAAACTACATAGAAACATTACTGAGTACATTGCACTTTTTTTTTCTAAACGACTTGGTGATATCTGTAAATATTTAATAATTTAATTTCAATTGTGTCGGAGCTAAATAAGAAAAATTGCTTTTATACCAAGAGATCGAAAATGTTCTGAAAGGGAAGTGTAATTTTAGACCCGCTTTAGACACATGTCTAAAATAAAAAAAAAATAGATACATGAATTGAAAAACTCAATTTTTTATCGAAATTGAATTGAATCATAGAAGGTGTACAACAAACAGCGTCAATTGCAAAACTGTTTAAACCTATATTTTTAAATTTTTAGCAAAATGACACTTTCGTCATTACAGCTACAATTATGGTTCGTACAATTTGAGAGCGTCCAGAGTATTGTTATTTTCATATCTTAAGTTGTGGGACAAACAGATTACATCAGTAAGTGACTCAGTATCCAGAGTGACTAGTTGGTTCACTAGAAATTATTTCAAACGAATTTATTAAAGATAAATTTTTTATTGCGATCAGGTTTTGATAAATTAATATTTAAGTCACCCATTAAAATATTGTTTTCTAATAAAACATGGAAAATTTCAAGACACTTATCTGCAGTCGAAGTATGAAAGAGTTTGTATTTGTAACATGACCTGATGTAAAACGCAATACCACTGTAAAATATTTTTTTTTGCAGATGACAAAATAATTCCAGTCCCTGGACCTGTAATAAGTTCCTCTACAAGTGGTTCAGGAACCCCAGTTACGAACAAAACTATCGTACCACCAATAACCATCACCGTAACACCAACCACTGCTCCCACCAGCACATTTCCACCCCAACCACCAAACACCACCACCACCACCACCACCACGTCCAAACCAACAACCACTCCTACAACTGCAAAACCAACAACTACTTCCACTTCCAAACCAACCACAGCTTCAACCACTACCGCCAAACCAACCACCCCAACACCCGTTAACCCAGTTGGTAAATGGACAGTCAACTACACCAACACCGACAAAATCTGTCTAGTCCTTGAAGCCGCCCTCGAAATCGATCTTCACTACAAAGTGAATAATGCGAGTAAAACTTTCCCGATCAAGATCACATCAGAGGCGAAATCGCGAGGCGCTTGTGGAAAAACCATGGAAAATATTACTTTGATTTTCGGGCCAGCCAATACGATTAACTTCAGTTTTAAGAAGAGTAATGATAGTAAAAAGTATGATCTTCAATCGGTTATTGTCATGTTGAATGTCACTATTCCGGGATTAAATAACACAATCTACGTTTTGGCACATGCCAAAGATGAGTTCTCCACGCCTGTTAGCAACTCCTACAAGTGTGCCAAAGAACAGGCGTTGAATTTGACGTCGGTGCCCAATGGAAAGGACTTCGGAGGCGAATTGAGGATCAGTCAGCTGCAAGTTCAAGCCTTTAAGAACAGCACCAGCACCAAGTTTGATGAAGGTGAGTCCAATTCTTTAAGCGAATTTAACAATTTCGCAAGCAGAAAATTTTCTTATATTAATGTTTGATCGGTTAAAAATTAAATTAAATGGGAATTTATTGCCGGTATACAGGCTGATAATGGATCAGCTAAAAACTAAATAAGATGTTGAAATTTTACAATTGTTGTTACCATTTTGCAAGGCCTACTTGATAAATGATTAATGATAAACTATGAAAATTACAAAGTAGTCCTTGATTATTTCAAAAACTGTAAGAGATGGCAACCATTGATAAAAGTCATCATAAATGTCGATGTTGTTTCGATTGCCGTTAAGAAAATGGGATCGTTTTGTTTGAAAAAACTGAGTTACCAGTTTTGAAAAATCATATTAACCTTATATTTTGACAGTTGACAATTTTGAAAATTATAGAAGGCACTTCAAAATACAAAAAAAATATTCATTTATACCAAAGGGCTGTGATATTTTAAATAAATCCATACAAATAAAAATTTTAACAAAAAAATGACTTGTCAAAAACTATGTTAGATAAGTACCAATAAGTTGAGTAAATTTTACTCAGTTTGAGAAAAAACGAATAAAAACGTGTGGTGACTATATAAAATCAGACTTCATGCATTTTTATCTTTGCAATTTTAAATTGGCAACATTGAATAATTATGTTAAAATAATCTATACTGAATATTTCAGATACTCCGTTTTGCCAACTTATTTTCAGTTATATTGAATGCATGTTTTTTCCTCTAAAATAATTTTGTTTATGTAATCCGAGTTTGGCAAAAATTAAAATATGGGAACGTGACGAATTTCACATTATTTCAACGTCCGTGAAACACGTTTTTAAAATAATTATTCACAAACAGTAGGTATAACAATAAAAATTAATTAAGAAATAAACCAGAAATGATAATTAGTAAATAATTTATGATCACTTGTTTTATAATCGGGGTTCTCGGATTCTTTTTCTTTTGTGACTGTTTCGCAATGAAATGGTCAATCTGCAGCAGATAATAATAAATTGGATTGAACAAAATTACGAAATAGCCCGATTTGCAATTAAAAAAATCGCAAATTGCCGACGAGTCAAACAAAAATCGTTCCGTGTTTACTTTTACAAATTATGCTATTGCTCAAAGTTATTTTGATAAAATATATTGCGCGTGTTAACTAATCTGTTTTTGCCCAAACTTTCCATTAAACTCACGATAAATTGAATTTGAACTTGACACAGTTATTTTGCTTCACTAAACATTGGATGCAGTGACAAGGTGCAATTAAAAGGAAATGACGTTGGCGTCGCGACGCCAATGCGAAAATCGAGCGCCTTTTCAGTGTTGGTTGAAACGGAAATTGTCTTATTTTTCACAGCTATTTGAAACCGATAATTAAATTAGTTTATTTGTAAAACGGTTAAGTTTGTTTTTCTAATAAAAACAGATGTTCGGCGGTAATATGCAATAATTAATATTTACTTATTAAAGTGTAATAACCTTCATGGTGATAAAATACAATTTCCAGGATGCTATCAATTCGTGTTTTAATTATTTTGGATAAATAAATAAAAAAACAAACAAAAGAATTCTTCATGAATTGGTTCAGATAAACATATCTAAGTGTGCCAAATGAAGCACATAAATTTTTATCCGCAATTAAATATTTATTATTTAAATCTTAAACAAATATTTCGCATTGTCGAGTCCAAGTGATAAAAATGTATCAGTAGCATGTGATTAAACAGGAAATTTAATTCGGTATTTTAGTTTTATTCCATTCAGTTGTCATCTAGTGATACAGTCTTGAATTAATTTTATAATCCACGATTTGTTGTGGCTGAAACACTTCTTCTTTTTAAATTTTTTTATTTGTTTTCCAATCAATTTTTAAGTACAGGGTGATTCCAAAATTACAGACCATCTCTTGGCTGGACGTAAAGGTCCTCAAACTAAGTTAAAAAAATTGTTTGAGACTTTTTTACGAGATATTTTTTTTTAAATTGAACTAGCGGAAACAACAAGTCTTATAACTTGTAACATTAAACAGTTCGGGTTAAAAAATCACCGATTAGTGATTTACGGTATTCATTTAATAAATTTGCAGATAATAAAATAAATTTGACATCATTGGAAACAAAAGAACAATTAAAACGGTTGCTAAGGAAACAACTAAAAAGAGTTGGTCTGATATTTTGAATCATTCTGTATAGAGTTTATGTTTGTTTTCGACGGCGATATTTAGTGACATCAGAATACCACTATCGCATTTCCTGGCGATAATTATGAAAAATCAAATCACGTGTGACACCGTTTGATGCGATTTTCGCGGCCATCGAGTGATTGGATCATTTCTAAATCGGTTTGACGGTAACTGGGCGAAGGTCGAACTAATCCGATTTTTGTGTGTAGCTCTGGATTGCCAGGGGTCTGAAACCCCCGACGTGGTCCCAATCGCAGTAGGTTGTGCCCTCGCCGCATTGGTCATCATCGTACTCATCGCCTACTTGATCGGAAGAAGACGATCGCAAGCACGCGGTTATCTCTCCATGTGAGTTATAATTAAAACACTCCACCGCTGCTTATGTACGACGGGTCAGTGTACTCAATTAAGTTTTTTTTGTACGTGTTTTCTTTGCTTTTAAATTAGTATCCGTCTCGTTTTGTGTCATTCTTCTAAGTTTGAAGTCGGTTTGTTTAAATTGGATTCCTACATTATGTGTAAGTTAATGTCAATCAATAGGTCCTGTTTTCTCAAACTGTAGAAGTTTTTTTATTTAATTATATTAGTAATACCAAATTCCAGATTTAGGTAAGTGAAGATTTGGTATGGCTGAAAAATGTATAGGCTGTGACAGCGAATTAAAAAATGTAATGTTGCAATGTGCAAACGTTAATAAATTTTCTGGGATAAGACTTTGTTTTTATTTTCCTGCATCCTGTGCTTGTGGAGTGTTTTCGTTGTTATGATTTTAATACCTGGCGTTTTTTTAGGTTTGCGCAAACTAAAAGAGAAGAGGATTACATACCGATGAAAAATTTGTCGTGTTTTAAATAGTCCGCGTGAGTATTATTTTTGTGCTGCTGTTTCAATTGTGATATTAGGAATAATTTTGTCGATTTTTTTTTAAATTAAACACTACTTGTTCGTTGAACTTTGTTTTCTCCTTGACAACGCTGTCACAACAAAAATGTCCAGAAGCTCGCACAAGGAGCTGCGGCACTCCGACAGGCCGCAAAGTTCGCGCGATTTGTCTCTTTTGACCAATCAGGAGCTCGACCACTTACGCAGATCAAACGCTACACTCAGGCTCTCACGATGGGAGTCCTTCAAGTTGTTTTTCTGGAACGGCGAGGACCGGACGGTTTGTTTCAGGACTGGCACAAGTTGGCGTAAGTTTACGGATATCTAAAGATTAGGATGTGAAACGACGTACAAATAAAACGTTCCCGTCCTCGATAGTTCCACTAACGCCGCCAGAGAGCGCAGTTGTTACATTACCGCCGAAGTTTTTAGAGCAATGAATTTGAAAAAATGGTTGTACTTGTCCAACGGTTAATATATAACAAATAAATAAATAAAAGTAGAGCAATAAATTCTCAATCGTAAGACGTAAACATAATACAAAAAATTTATGGTAAATTTGCGATTTTGTATCTCGTTTCGCCTCCTAAGTTATAGTCCTCCGTACTTAAGTTGCAAAAAAATTTTTCAGTTTTCATAATGACGTTTTACCCGCTATTTGTTGCTTTAATCCTGTGCCTTTTCTACGGCACGATGGTTCTTATGGTTTTCTGCATAAAGACGTACGCGAAGCGTCCTGTGATTAACAAAAACTCGCTCACGAAAGAACCGACCTACTTTTAATAAAGTTGCTTTACTTCATTGTTGTCAAAATGCGCTTTTTGAGAAACGTCCCGAGCACCACTAGCACCAAAAGCGAGTTTTATTTCCAACGCAAGCCCGAGAAAATCCCCAAATGGGAAGCAGTCAGGAGATACTTGTTCAATTGGGAGGAAGGCACCGCTTGCAACCGCAGCCCCAAAAGCTGGTGTTTGTATCAATTGTCCAAAAACTGTCCCAAACCTCACTGAATTTTTCAGGTCTCTTGCTCATATTTTACGTCTCGTTTTTGCTCATCATGTTCGGGGTGTTCTTCGCATTGCTTTTCGGGGCCGTTAGCATGATTGATTTCTTCACAAAGGGGGCGTTACACGATGTTAGTGCAATAAAAAACCCACTGCCCGATTATTTTTTATTTTATTTCTTCCACTTTAAATCAGAGATTAGCGAAATGTGGTCGGATGGGAACACGATGCTGGGGAGAGCCGTGTGTTGGTTCAGTTCCTCCAAGGAGGGGAATGGCACCACTTGGACCACTTCGAAATTTTTCGATTCGAAGTAAATGTAGTCGAGGCAATCGGCGAAACCCGCCGTGAAATTGGTGTATTTTGGAGTCCCACAAGCGCTGAACAGCCGCAAGCTCTGGCTGAGGGGCACCTTGATGGCCTCTTCGGCATCTGAAATCAATTATTTACGCCCATTTCGAAATTTTTGTTAAATAACAAATTGTGCTATTATCGCATGAAATAGGTATTTACTGCTTTTGAAGTCGATGTGGTCTTCGGGGACGTGTCCAGTGGTGTATAACTGGTAAATGCCACACTCAGGGGTGCTGTTGAAGTCGCCACAAAGTATCAAAGAGAGTCGCTTCTTATACTACAAAAAAAAATTTTTTATTGGTGCTTTCATCAGAGAATTTCGTTTTCGAGTCTTCTAATACGGGTGAAACTGAATTCACTACACATGTTAAAAGCTGTAACTCCTTGATATAAATAGATTACAAAGCTGGATTGGGAAATTTCCATTTCAGTGAATTAATGAATTAAACGTTTTTTAAATTCAGTCAAAACGCCACTGGGATAAAATTGTGGGAATAAACAAGGTAAGTTTCGACAAAAAAATCTTTGCAAAAAAGACGATTTGTCATTGAAATACCTACCCTTTTTTATCGCCGCTTACTAAATGATAAGGTCAGTGTGTCTTTGCGGGGTTGTGTTTGAACTTGGTACCGTGCCTTGTGTCGTAAAAATATTCCAATATCTACCAGATAGAAATAATACGAGCGTTGTTACCGCAAGATTTATTCCAACGTGTAAATTAGTGCGAGTGCTTGGTGCAAAAATGTATCGAATTTCCAGAATTGCTCAATAGTCACGACACCTTTTAATGTAAGGTAGGTCAGGTGTTACTCCAATTTCAAGTTCAAATTTGTTTTCGTTTTTTGTGGGTACTGAAATCTCTTCATATCTGTGCTGATAGTTGCCTACAGGCGTCGTAATTGGGGTTCCTGAAGGGGGTTTTACCCCACTTTCAAAGATAAGAAACATGCGAAAAATTAGGAAACACATGTTGTCACTGTACCCACGATTAAATATGTGTAGTGAATTCAAGTTCACTCTGTACTAATTTATGAAAATGCGTTATTTCGGATTTAGGCGAACAAAAGTCAATCTCACAATTATTGGCCCTTCACTGAATACTAGTTATTTATTAGCTGTGATAGTAAGGAAGTCCAAAAATAATGAAACTCGTAAAAATTGCCTATAAACAATAGACGGTCTTTGAAGTAGATTGAACAAGTTTACACTTTATCTCGCATTGTAGATATTTCACAATTCAATTATTTGGACAAGACAGTTGTTTTTCTTTCTGCTAATACCCTTCTATTCATGACTAAGACTTACGGCGTAAAATATAAGCTCTGCTTAAATCCCATTTCATTTCAAAGAATTTTTGACAGCGTATTTGAATTTTTTGGAGTGAACTAGAGAACAAATTGTGAGTTTCTGTATAAGAAAATAATTCTGTGTTAAGTTAAGTCCCAGCGACAAATTTTGAGCCAAGGAAACCCACCAGAAACTCAAAAAAAATTCAAGTGCGTTGTAAATAAGTGCAGTTTAAAATTGTCTAAAGCTTGGTTTAAACTAAACCACACGTAATTTATTGCACTATTTGAAAAGGGATCGATGACAAATTGCGTTATTCGTGATTTGTATAATGAAAAAATTAGTTCAATTGCTTCAAATAATATTTTTAACGAAATAAAATTCAATAAAACTTCTTGTTGTCGCTTAAAAATTGAGAATACTTTGGCACAATACGTAATTGTTGCAACAGCAGTTTTATGCAATATTGCCAAAAAATAGAGATGAAGGCGGAAGAGAACCTAAATTGGCTGATGGCATGGTTGATAAAGAGGTGATAGAGACATTATTTCACCCTTCAAAGCAGAAATAAAAAAATCGCAACATTTTCACGTATTTATAAACTTGACAACTACTCGTAATTGACAGGCATTTGGCGAACAGATAAAATGCCACGGTGGAGCTCAATTTATTTAAATAATATTATTTATATCCACAAAGCTTAGCTTTGTCAAGCCAAACCGGTGCACTTAGGCCCCACTATTTAATTCAGCTAATGAAATACTGTATACTGTTTTATAACTTTCCTAATATTTTTAGATCCATGGTTTATTTTACAAAAATTGAAATGAACTTTTAAACGGAAATTTATGCAAAAAAAGAAGCCGTATTAAGGAAACTACATTAAATTTCGTTTAAAACCCCGTAGTAATCATTACGATTCTGTAATTGTTTTTTCGCTTAAAGTTATTGCAAAACCATCTTTCAGTCTTTTTTATAAATAATGTCACATATTTTTTAGTGTACTGATCTTACTTAACTCGTTTGAAAAGCATAAACATTATCGCAATTGTGCTTCTTCGTAATTACCCTTTAACAAATAAATAAAAATTATTGGTGAAATAACTGACGATTTATTTTTTGTTTATGAAACCGACCCTCAATCTGTTTTTTTTTATAAATTGCTTATATTTTGATGGACTAATAATTCTTTTTCTGATAAAATCTCTCTTATATTATTCGAATAATCGAAGCAGGATTTTACAAAAGTATGTTACGAATTTAATCCTTTTTTGTTTATTTTTTTAAGAAGAATAAATTACTATAATTTATTGACTTTCATCCGGCTTTTTAATGTTGAATGGTGCCAGATATGCAAATTAAACATACCGATTTGTTAAATAGCCTTATTAAGTGATTTTTTGGCGGTACAGAAACTCTCGGAATCAAATTCCATGTTTGTTTTTTAGCATATTTGGTTTAATTAAACTTATTTTGTCCACCGTACGAGGGAGGAAAGTACTTTCCTCCTTCGGGAAGAAATAACGTACTCTCATGAAATAGTTGGAAGGTGGAAAACGATCGAAAAAGTCATGTGTATCACTGGAGGAAAGCCTCTTCTCTCCCTCATATGATTAATTCATCTTCAGGAGAGAATACATATGCATTTCCTCCCTTAATATACAAATATCTATTGCTTGTTTTTATTAATCTTTCAACGACTCACTTTATTCCTAAACTCGTCCATCAAATGTTCCAAATATCTGATAATCGCAGCCCCTTGTAATAGCCTGATATGATCGGCGTCTGGATGGAAATACAAATGCGTGTTTCCAACCACCAAAACCTCATCATTTTCCAGCGATTCAAGAATATTTACTTGAAGAACAGTAGACCTATTCAAAATGCGTTCAGTCAAATTTTTATTTCCTTCGATTTTTGCCCAAATATCCGAAAACAACGAATTCGTATTCAATTCATCCGACAAAACTAAACGAAACGTCTCCAAACACTTAAACCTCTCCCTATTGTAGAAACAAGCCAGTCCTTCGGCCACTGAACCCCTTTTTATGCAAAAATCAGAATCGTAACCCAATTGCTCGAAAAGGGGCTGCAGGTCGTAGTTGTAGATTTTCCGATCGACTTCTTGCAAGCAAATTAAATCACCGTTATACCCAGTTATTTCTTTGATAAACAACTGCTTTCTGTAATCAATAGCAAGGGCGTAAGGCGGGCAATAAGGGTGCAAAACCTCTCTCGTGAAATCGGAATCGCAATATAAATCTGCCAAAATATTATAGGACACTACTCTAAACCTAAAAAAAATACTGTCTTATTGAAAATTGCAAAAAGTGACGCACGTATCCCCTGAACATTTTTCTTTGGTGAATTGGTGTCTCGATTCAAATGGACAAAATCCAGGACAGGCTTGGACTTGCACAGGTGAAATGGCCTCAGCCGCGGGCCCCACCAAGTCACCGCTTTTCGGCACACAGCTCAGTTTCAAATAGGCCCCAATGTCGCTATTGTTTGTGTTGTACACAAAACCGGTCCCCACTAAACTCCACTTATTTTTATCACTCGATTTGAACCAGTTAAACTCGGATTTGGTTTTATCGGTGTAAATGCTTTCAAACTTCGTGGGGTAGACCGGAAAGCCGGCCAGAATCGAGCTAGGGAGCACCACACCGCTGATCCAAGGCGAATTTATCACCACTTTAAACTCCTGCTCACACACGCTCAAAACGACGCTGTTTTGCTCACTAAAAATATCCTTGCAAAGCGTCGTTTCGTCGGATACCGGACTTCCGTTCACTGTGAGTGAGACTTGAACGGGGGAACTTGTGGGGGCGTTTTTTGCTTTTTTCTTGACGATTTTTTCGATGTTTGTGGCCACACGTTGGGTGAAGGTAGTGGCAGATTCGGTGATTTGGCGACAGAAATTAAACTGGCGGTTGATACGACCTGTGGGGTCTACGTACTGGAAAGTCAGCTCGAACCTGTCTGACTCGGTTAAGTGTCTCAAATAGGCTTGGTTCATCGCACAGACGTAGCGGTTGATGTGGCGCAGCGGAAAGTAACGTGTGAAATTGACAAGGGCCAAAACCATTGGAAAGGGCCCCTAAAAAGTGTTTCTTAAAAAAATTATTGAGGTTAGGTACGAAAAAAGTAAGATTAAGTCATGCTGTCATTGTTGTGCCATTAGATAGTTCCAATTTTATTTTTTGTTTTATATGGTCAAAAAATTACAAAGTCTTGAATTAGGCGACAAACGTGCTTCAAGCACGTATTAAGTAATTATCGAATTGTTATAATTTTATTACGATTACGAGTAAAAAAACTGTGTCTGAGGGCACATGATTTTGACAAATCAGTGTAAACATAACCCAACTTCCGTTACAATGTAGCCGGTTTTAATTTAATTATTTAATTATGTCGAACATGTTAACCGCCCGCAAAATCAAGACCCTTGCGTACGGAGCGTGTTTTTTAACCGTCTTGTATTACTTCGGAGTGTTCACCCATTTGTTCGAGTCCGAGTTCAAGCACCACTTCCGCTACCCCTACGATGGGGACATTGAGGAGCTGGTGCAGCAACTTCGCTCGAACGCGACCCCCAAAGTGCCCCCGATCAACACCTACAATTTCCGCTTCGCCAAATCAAGTTCCAACAAGTGCAAAAACGTGGAGAACTTGCGGCTGGTTTTTTTGGTGAAGTCGGCCCCCGAGCACTTCGACCGCCGATTGGCGATCCGCAGCAGCTGGGGCTTCGAGCACCGCTTTTCCGACGTGGAGATCCGGACGGTTTTCCTGTTGGGTGAGCGCAGCGACGCGACTTCGCAACTTAAAATCAGAAAGGAGTTTGAGAGTTATAAGGACATAGTCCAGGCTAATTTCACGGACGATTATTACAACAATACGTATAAGACCATGATGGGTTTCACTTGGGCGGCGCGGTTTTGCCCCAACGCGCGTTTTTACATGTTTGTGGACGATGATTATTACGTTTCGACGAAAAATTTGTTGCGCTTTATCCGGAACCCGACCGCTTATCCGAATTATCTCGAGCCGGCCAAGCAGCGAAAACTGCACCAGTATGATTTTGATTTGGACGTCAATGTGCGCCTTTACGCGGGGTTTGTCTTTGTGTCAGCCCCTCACAGACATAGGACCAGTAAGTGGTACGTGTCTTTGAGCGAGTATCCGTACGACATGTGGCCCCCTTATGTGACCGCAGGGGCGTATGTGGTGTCGAGGGAGGCCCTCCTTGATATGTACTACGCCAGTTTCTATACAAAACATTTCAAATTCGACGATATTTATGTCGGTTTGTTGGCGTATAAATGTAAAATCGAGCCATATCATTGTGATCAGTTTTATTTTAATAAGTTGGGTTATAATTTCGAGGACTATAAGTATTTGGTGGCCACACATGGCTATGGGGATCCGTTTGAACTTGTCAAGGTTTGGACGCAGCAAAGGGCCAAAAATAGTGCATAATTTGTAAATAAAAAATGTCAAGCTTGTGATTCCAGAGTTAAATTGGCAACACTGAATAAACAATGTTGCCAATTCAATTGCAAAATCACAAGCCACTAGGACTGATTTACCCACTGTTAAGTTATTTATGTTTAATAAACATATCATGTTTACTTTTGTTAAAACATCTTTATTAACCTTGATTTACCACACATCCTTACCATCATCATAATAAATAAACAACAACAACAAACGATATATTGTTCAAGAACCTAATCCAGTCCTTTGATTTTAATACACATATCAAAGAGAATACAATAAATAACAAATAGTAATGACAATTTTTTTATTAGAGTTGTCAGATCATAAAGAAGTAGTCTTATTGATATTACAGCAAAACCAATAACAATTACAACTAGACCAATCCATTTTCAGGGATTGGGTGATCTTTATAATGCACTTGCAGTTGCCAGTTGGCACTTATTAACTCAAGAAATATATCTGTAGAAGAAAAGTTTTGACAAATTTTGTGTACAGTCTTAATATTTTCCCATTGAAACGCAGAACAACTATTAACAAGAATGTTGAACTAAAATGGTTTACGCGCAATTAAAGAAAATGAGAGATTCACTTCTTTTACAGTATACAGTTTACAGTTAAAAACTATGTGACAAAATTATAGAGAAGCAATTATTAACACAAAAAGAGAATATGACACAAATTACATCTCAAGTAACAATAATTCATGTAACATAGTAGTAAAAATATTAATACGTCACCTGATAGTTTTAACGCTATTTTGTAAATGTAGCAAAAGAAGTTGTTGATAAACTCCCAAATTGCTCTATAAATAATAATATCAATACTCTACCAACAAGAAAATTAACCATGATTTCAATTCCCTACCAGTCTGTCAAACTTTTATGAGAAACACTATTTTTTACTAATTTTTAAAATTAAAGGTGTAAAACCATTTTTTTGGTTTTTATTTTTTTAAGTAATTCCTAATCCTATTTGAAAATTAGGGACATGTAGCAAGCTAAAAATGTATCCTAAAGAGTACAAAGAAATAATAATAGCTTAGCATTAAAAATATTATTATGACATAATGCTGTTTTGGGACATCACCTTCAACTTTTTGAAATATTTTTTCGATTCGTTCGTGAGTTCAAATTCAACATAAAATGTTACTAATGTTGGTTTTAAACTCTCTCATTGCATCTCTAATCGACAATTTTTTTTTGATAATTAAACACGCAAATTTTTTCCCTTTCCGATAATGTTTAAAATAGTATGGGGTGTTATTTAAAATTTTAAAGTAGGGGTGGCTAGCGATTAAGGGATGGAACTTAAATAGATTTGCTCAATATCGAAAGTTATTGAGACTGGCTTCTTTTGATGAAAGCCTTGTATAAATAACGTCTACAAAATATTAAAAGTCCAACTTTACTTATTAGTAAATTAGTTATTACTGAGCTACAGAAGACAGGAGCTCAGCTGGACGACTCTGTATACATATTATTAAAAGTAATCACCCAGTTCACGGACATTGTCGCCGAATACTTAATTAAAATAATTTCTCATATTTATAAAATATTTATTAGAGTAATGATAATAGGAATAATAAGAACCTTTATTTACTTCTACCCTAATTACAGTTAATTTATTATTTTATTGAACAAAATAATTTGACCTATTAAGAGAAACTACTTGTCCCAGAATAAAAAGTAACATTCACTTTGAATTCGTTTCTTATTTTCGAAATCCTGAAAATGGATCACCCCGACATCAAACCCATGACAGGTTTTTAAACAAATTCAAAAGGTGCAGTATTTGTAATTGCATTTTAGATGACTCTTTAAAACTCATCAGATTTATCGCATCCGATATTTTGCAACCATTGCCCGTTAAAATCTTTCTAGGTGTGATTTTTCTGTTTTTCACAGTGGGCTCAAATCTCTTGATGATTTACTTCGTTTTGTATGTGTACGACATTCGAGAGTTTATGGATTATGCACCAGTTTTATTTGCGTCATTCTATGTAACTTACATAAGTCGAATTCTACTTGAATTTATTAAAGAAAAATTTCAGTCAGGGGTTGCCATTTTATCAGCGATATTTAAAGGCAAAATTATTCACACTTTACCAGACGATATAAGCCTTTGGGCCCTAGACTCCGGTGGTGAGAAAATCCACTCCGAAATTAGGTTTAAAGCCAGGATGGTGACAATTTTTGTTATTTGCAATACTCTACTCATTATTGGTGGTATTATACTCAACCTAATACCTCTGTCGGACGATCTTCATGTTTATTTCGCTTTGCGTTTCATCCACGAATATTTTCCCAATCATAAAACATGTCTTATAATTCTTCTGAAAGCTTCAATCTTTCCTGTCATCCCTCACATGCTAGTAGTGCACGCTTACCAAATTCTCTACTATACTCAGCACTCAAATTTCCAAATTCAGTTATTTAACAAAGTTATCGCAGAGGTTGATTTTTGGGAAACGCCTTTACGTGAAACTGAGCTGTTTTACAGTAAACCCTATCAAAAAGGAATCGAAAAGAAACTAAAGTTTTGCATTCAAAGACTTCAGGTGTTAATCAAGTAAATATAGCACTTGGTATTAATTTTTATTCATTACAGAAATAATCATTTTAGTGCCTACATTGTTAAAACTAAAGAAATTGGTACGTTAATTGCACTGTTTGCAATTTGTGGCGTCCTTATGGGAATTGGATTTTCTTTATATTTATTTTCTGTAAGTACTTGTTTACACAAATTGATGAGTTTATTTAAATAACCAAATTTTAAGGGAAAATTTACTCCTGAGTATTATTTACGACTGACTTTCATGACGCTTGTTGCTGTTACGACTTTTTCGTCCATTATCTGGGGAGGTCAATCGACTGAAACTATCGTAATAAATTTTAGATTTTCTACCAAATAAAATCAAAAGTGGTTTTAGATAACTGAAATGATTACGGCATTATGTCAAGTTCGGTGGTACAATTTTAGTCAAACCAATAAAAAACTCTATTTAATTCTTTTAACAAACATGATGAAAGATCGGAAAATCAAATTTACGGAGAATTATTCCATCAACTACCAGCTAGGACTGGCCGTACGTAATTTATTTTTCATTCTGTTAGAGTATTTATGGTGGTTTTCAGATCGTCAGAGGAATTTACTCGATCATGTCTGTTGTTGTAAAAATGCGCTCATAAACACCTATTAGTTGTTTCAAAACTAGAAATGCCAACGTTACACTTTATCGAATTATTTTTGTAAATAAGGTTGATAAAAATGTAAAATACCTAGTTATTAATGAATAGATCTCTCATTGAAATTGCATATTACATTAGCTATTAATTTTTTGAAATGCATGATTAATTTATAACAATTAACATTTAGTCTGTGCATTTGGAGAAAATGTTGGGATTTTTGTAGTTTGGAAACAGTTAATGAATAATCGCGTATAAATGTTTAACTTCGAATGTTTGGCATCCTGTGATTTATTTGTATTGGTTGTGTTTTAGTAAGTTTTTTATTATTCAACACGTACCCAGTACTAATGTCGTCAAAAATTACTTTCTATTTTTTATTAATTTTTAAAATTTCAAGGTGTAAAACCGATTTTTTTTAGTTTTTGTTTTTTTTTTATGTAATTTTTGACCCGATTTGAAAGAAATAGGGACATGTAGTAAGCTAAAAAGGTATCCTAATGAGCCCAAAGAAATACTAGCTTAGCATTAAAAATATTATTGTGACATAATACTTTTTTGGGGCAAGTTGTATAATCAAAAATATTTTCCTAAAATACATATAATAAAAAATAACGTCTACAAAATATTAAAAGTCCAACTTTACTAATAACTGAGCCACAGAAGACGGAAGCTGAGGTGGACGACTCTGAATACATATAATTAAAAGTAATCACCCAGTTCACTGATATTGTCGCCGAATACTTAATTAAATTAATTTCTTCTTGATCTTTTACCATAATGTACATACATATTAAAATATTTATTAGAGTAATGATAATAGGAATAATTAGAACCTTTATTTACTTCTACTCCAATTACTGTTAATTTATTATTTTATTAAACAAAATAATTTGACCTATTAAGAGAAACTACTTGTCCCAGAATAAAAAGTAACATTCACTTTGAATTCGGTTCTTGTTTTCGAAATCCTGAAAATGGATCACTCGGACATCAAACTCATGACAGGTCGTCAAAGGAATTTACTCGATCATGTCTGTTGTTGTGAAGATGCGTTCATAAACACCTAGCCGACGTACAACATGAGTCACTCTGTATATGTTAGTTGACGTCGAACGTGCTTCAATTTTTTCTCACGTCGTGAAATTTAAGAATTAGATGCTAAAGATTTCTGGTTTTTTAAGCACTGAACTGTGGTACATTCTAATTATTAAATTATTAAAGTTTCATTATCGTTGTAGAAAAGCAAATAATAATAATAGTGATAATGATAATAATAATAATAATAATAATAATAATAATAATAGTAATAATAATAATAATAATAATAATAATAATAATTAGTAATATTCAGCTAATTTAACCAATAAAAAAACAAAAGAATTTTTTACTTTTGCTGCGTTATTTATTTATTTTTGTCTGGTTTACGTTTACGTTTCTTACAATCCCTTGTTTGTGTTCACACCATATTTTACTTATTTCTAATTTTTTATAGAAAAATTATGGTCAGACTTGACCTGACCTGACCGCCTTTTGCAGATATTTTAACACATGATACTTACTGTACAAAAGACAATATTTTGGAATTTTCCAAGCGCGTCTAAGTTGATTTTTCAATTCGAAAATATCATACTTCGGAAAATTGATGAAAACCTCAATTTTAAAAAGCTATTGCTTATACCTTTTCTATGACGTTCTGCACATTTTTGACTCCGAAAATGGAATTTCCTCATAACTGTCTCAATCTTCAAATTTATGTATTTTTTATAATTTCTAGTAAAAAAATAAGCCTTATTAAGCTTACTATTGCATGATTTTTTAACTTTCTTATGGTTTCAGTGCATTTTTTGCAATCAGAAATTCACTCAAATCAAAAAATAACAAAAACCTTGTTCTCTTTTCGAGGCGTTTAAGCACTTTTTCACCTAAAACACAAAAGTTTTGCAAAATTTTGTCCAACATCAAATAGCAAATTTAGTGAGCCGTTGTTCATATTTCAGCTAGGTATTCATTTATTTTGCTAAATTTTGTCTAAAAAACCCTAAATACCCCAAACTTGAAGTAATCTCTACAGTTCTGAAGTAACAAATTTTTGATTAATCTAACCTTGCAGAGGTAAATTCGATATCTGGTAGCCAACTTTATTTTACAGTGAATTAATTATTTTAATTATAAAGAAAGGTCGAAAAATTCTAAACAAATTCAGGATGCAACGAGAAAAAAATTAAGTATTTTATATCAAACGCTACTTTCTGTGTGATTCGTAGTTTTCGAGATACAGCAAAAATATTTTTAATCTAATTATGTGTTTTTGGAATGCTTGTACAAAAAATTGATGAGAACTTCAATTTTAAAATGCCATTGTTTATATTTTTTCTATGACGTTCTGTACATTTTTGACTCCGAAAATGGAATTTCCTCATAACTGTCTCAATCTTCAAATTTATGTATTTTTTATAATTTTTAGTAAAAAAATAAGCCTTATTAAGCTTACCATTGCATGATTTTTGAACTTTTTTATGGTTTCAGTGCATTTTTTGCAATCAGAAATTCACTCAAATGAAAAAATAACAAAAACTTTGTTCTCTTTTCGAGGCGTTTAAGCACTTTTTCACCTAAAACACAAAAGTTTTGCAAAATTTTGTCCAACACCGAATAGCAAATTTAGTGAGCCGTTGTTCATATTTCAGCTAGGTATTCATTTATTTCGCTAAATTTTGTCTAAAAAGACCTAAATACTTCAAACTTGAAGTAATCTTTACAGTTCTGAAGTAACAAATTTTTGATTAATCTAACCTTGCAGAGGTAAATTCGATATCTGGTAGCCACCTTTATTTTACAGTGAATTAATTATTTTAATTATAAAGAAAGGTCGAAAAATTCGGAACAAATTCAGGATGCAACAAGAGAAAAATTAAGTATTTTATATCAAACGCTGCTTTCTGTGTGATTCGTAGTTTTCGAGATACAGCAAAAATATTTTTAATCTAATTGTGTGTTTTTGGAATGCTTGTACAAAAAATTGATGAAAACCTCAATTTTAAAAAGCTATTGTTTATATTTTTTCTATGACGTTCTGCACATTTTTGACTCCGAAAATGGAATTTCCTCATAACTGTCTCAATCTTCAAATTTATAATTTTTAGTAAAAAAATAAGCCTTATTAAGCTTACCATTGCATGATTTTTTAACTTTTTTATGGTTTCAGTGCATTTTTTGCAATCGGAAATTCACTCAAATCAAAAAATAACAAAAACTTTGTTCTCTTTTCGAGGCGTTTAAGCAGTTTTTCACCTAAAACACAAAAGTTTTGCAAAATTTTGTCCAACACCGAATAGCAAATTTAGTGAGCCGTTGTTCATATTTCAGCTAGGTATTTATTTATTTCGCTAAATTTTGTCTAAAAAGCCATAAATACTCCAAACTTGAAGTAATCTTTACAGTTCTGAAGTAACAAATTTTTGATTAATTTAACTGTGCAAAGGCAAATTTGATATCTGGTAGCCAACTTTATATTACAGTGAATTAATTAGTTTAATTATAAATAAAGGTCAAAAAATTCTGAACAAATTCAGGATGCAACGAGAAAAAAATTAAGTATTTTATATCAAACACTGATTTCTGTGTGATTCGTAGTTATTAAGATACAACAAAAATATTTTTAATCTAATTGTGTGTTTTTGCAATGCTTGTACAAAAAATTGATGAAAACCTCAATTTTAAGAAGCTATTGTTTATATTTTTTCTATGACGTTCTGCACATTTTTGACTCTGAAAATGGAATTTCTTCATAACTGTCTCAATCTTCAAATTTGTGTATTTTTTATAATTTCTAGTAAAAAATAAACCTTATTAAGCTTACCATTACTTGATTTTTGAACTTTTTTATGGTTTCAGTACATTTTTTGCAATCAGAAACTCACTCATTTTGAGAAATTCGAAATAAAAAAACAACAAAAACTTTGTTCTCTTTTCGAGGCGTTTAAGCACTTTTTCACCTAAAACACAAAAGTTTTGCAAAATTTTGTCCAACATCAAATAGCAAATTTAGTGAGCCGTTGTTCATATTTCAGCTACGTATTCATTTATTTCGCTAAATTTTGTCTAAAAAGCTTGAAGTAATCTTTACAGTTCTGAGGTAACAAATTTTTGATTAATCTAACCTTGCAGAGGTAAATTCGATATCTGGTAGCCAACTTTATATTACAGTGAATTAATTTTTTTAATTATAAAGAAAAGTCGAAAAATTCTGAACGAATTCAAAATGCAACGAGAAAAAAATTAAGTATTTTATATCAAACACTGATTTCCGTGTGGTTCGTAGTTATTGAGATACAACAAAAATATTTTTAATCTAATTGTGTGTTTTTGAAATGCTTGTACAAAAAATTGATGAAAACCTCAATTTTAAAAAGCTATTGTTTATACCTTTTCTATGACGTTCTGCACATTTTTGACTCCGAAAACGGAATTTTCTCATAACTGTCTTAATCTTGAAATTTGTGTGTTTTTTATAATTTTTAGTAAAAAATAAGCCTTATTAAGCTTACCATTGCTTGATTTTTGAACTTTTTTATGGTTTCAGTGCATTTTTTGCAATCAGAAACTCACTCATTTTGAGAAATTCGAAACTAAAAAATAACAAAAACTTTGTTCTCTTTTCGTTTAAGCACTTTTTCACCTAAAACACAAAAGTTTTGCAAAATTTTGTCCACCATCAAATAGCAAATTTAGTGAGCCGTTATTCATATTTCAGCTACGTATTCATTTATTTTGCTAAATTTTGTCTAAAAAGCCATAAATACCCCAAACTTGAAGTAATCTTTGCAGTTCTGAAGTAACAAATTTTTGATTAATCTAACCTTGCAGAGGTAAATTCGATATCTGGTAGCCAACTTTATTTTACAGTGAATTAATTATTTTAATTATAAAGAAAGGTCGAAAAATTCTGAACAAATTCAGGATGCAACGAGAAAAAAATGAAGTATTTTATATCAAACGCTGATTTTTGTGTGATTCGTAGTTTTCGAGATACAGCAAAAATATTTTTCACCCAATTGTGTGTTTTTGGAATGTTTGTACAAAAAATCGCAAAGATTGTTTTAAAATGTTGCACTTCCTTTCGAATTATACAGGCAATGGATTTGAATTTCAAATTACCAGTTTTCCTTGATGTGCTGGACTCGCTTTTTGGAGCAACTAATAATTAAAAAACAGAATAATGCAATTACGTATAATTAATAATAATTTATTTAAAGGTGTTGCAATGCTTGCCGTGCGAAATAAACACAAAAAAGCAATCAAAATTCTCACCTTGAGGTTGCTTAAGTTACATGTTGACTGAATTTTATTCAGTTTCTGATCGACAGTTCGCAATGTTTATATTTGCAGCGCTTTTTTTCCTAATAATTTTCTATCTATACCACCAAAACGTGAAACTGAATCGTATCTTGTGCACTTTTCCGGAACCACCGAAAAAATTTCTGTTGGGACATGTGCTCGATATAACGTCAACAACGGGTAATGGATGGTTTTAATAAATTATTATTCGCTTGTAATTGTTAATTTTAAGACGTTCTCAACGTTTTTTCCAAGTATATAAACAATTATGGACCCACTATTAAATTGCGAGCGGCTACGCTTTTCGCAGGACTTGGAACAACGGACTATAAACTGTGCGAACTTTTACTGAGTAATAACCGAATTTTGTCGAAATCTCTAAATTACCAATACGCTCGAAACTGGCTCGGAAACGGCCTCCTGATCAGTGATGGTGAGACTTTTGCTTTTATCATTTCCAAAAATTGAAGAAGGTGATTATTGGAGGCGACATCGCAAAATTCTCACGCCGGCTTTCCACTTCGAAATCCTCAAACAATTTGTCGAGACTTTTGAGTCGGTGGGTAAAGTGTTCGTTGAAAAATTGGACATTTCTCAAGGGCCCAGTGTTGACCTGCCACCTCTGGTCACTTTGTGCACTTTGGACGTGATTTGTGGTAAATTTTTCAAATTAAAAAACACACAATTCAGCTGCAAATTCAGAAACTGCAATGGGCACGCAAATCAACGCTCAGAAAGGCCAAAATGCGAAATACGTCCAAAGTGTGAGGGAAATGTGCCGAATTTTGATAGATCGAGGACTATCGCCTTTGAAAATTCTCAACAACACGTATTGGATGACTAAAGATTATTACATTGAGAAAAAGTCGCTCAAGGTTTTGCACAGCTTCACTTCAAGTGTGATCGAGAAACGCAAAGCGGAGCGAAACGAGAGAAATTGCACCAAATTGGCTTTTTTGGACTTGTTATTGAAATTTTCGAACGAAGGCGAGCTACTGACTGACCAGGAATTGCGCGAGGAAGTTGATACTTTCATGTTTGAGGTGAATTTGCATTCAAAAAATAAGAAAAAAAAAACAGTTTTTTGATGCAGGGTCATGACACCACGGCATCTTCAATTTCTTTCGTCTTGTTTTGTTTAGCAAATCATCCGGAAGTGCAAGTCAGTATACAAGGTGGACCAACTCAGTCCCCCTCTTCTGTAGCTTAGTTATTAGTAAAGTTGGTCTTTGTATATTTTGTGGGCGTTATTTACACTGTAGGACGTTTTTCAGGAAAATATTTTTTATTATACAGAGTGTCCCAAAAATGTATTACGTCAACATAATTTTTTAATGGCATGCTATTATTCTTTTGTACTTGTTAAAATACCTTTTTTGCTTCTTACATGTTTCTAAAGTTTTTTTCAAATCGGTTCAGGGATTACTTAAAAAAATAAAAACCAAAAAAATTGGTTTTACACAATAGAGTTGTAATAACAAATAATGATTTTTTACTTGCGCATCGAATGATATAAAAATAAACAGAGTTACCTTCGACTTTTATTCGTTAAATTTGGCTGTAAAATAGTAGACAAAAATAAGTTTTTAGCAAATAACTCCGAATGTGTTAGAGTTTACGTTAGGGTTCTTATAAGAAAAAATGTTCCTTTTTTATTCTGCATCGAACGGTATAAAAATCAACAGGGGTTGCTATTTGAAATCAGCAAAATAAAAGGCCCTAAAATTTAAGAAGTTTGAAAATAAATTGTAAACACCCTGTAGTAATTCAAATCAATCAAAGTTAATAAATAAGTCTATTAGACCTTGTTCAAGACGCACGTATTAATAATGTCATCAAGAAAGCACAGTTACTATTTTTTATCAATTTTTAAAACTAAAGGTGTCAAACCGATTTTTTTTTGTTTTTTTTTAACAGTAATCTCTGAATCGATTTAAAATAAACTTTAGGGATATGTAAGAAGCTAAAAAGGCATCTTAATGAGCACTAAAAAATAAAAGTATACCATTAAAAAAATTATTATTATGACGTCATAGTTTTTGGGACATGTATAATCAAAAATATTTTCCTGAAATATGACCTATCAAAACACTAACTTATACAATAACTGAGCTATAGAAGACGGAAGCTGGGCTGGACCAGCCTGTATTTTATATCCGGAAACATTATTTGATTAAAATCGTTAGGAGAAAGTTTTAAGAGAACAAAACGAATTGTTCGGTGATGACAAAGACCCAAGTGTGACTTATCACGAGTTGCAAAAAATGAAGTATTTGGAGCAAGTGATTAAAGAAACTTTGAGATTGTATCCTGCTGTTCCAATAATTGGCCGGTGCACTTCGGAGGACATAACTTTTGGTACTTGTAATCCGAGGCGAAGCCGAGGTCTATAATTCATCATCATTGACATTGTCCTTGTAGGGGAACATTTCATTCCAAAGGACACGAACATAGCAATTTACATTTACGGCATTCACAGAAATCCGGAACATTTTCCGGAACCGGAAACGTTCAACCCTGACAGATTCAAAAATTCGAACAGTTTGCCTCCGTATGCTTACATTCCGTTCAGTGCCGGGCCCAGGAATTGCATCGGTAATTGTTTTATTGGGTGATAAAGACACGAATTGTGGTTTTAGGCCAAAAATTTGCAATGTTGGAAATTAAGAGTATTGTTTCTCGAGTTGTGAGGTGTTTTGAGTTAAGACCGGCTGAGCCTTATCACAGTTTGGTGTTGTCGGCTGAAACGGTCCTGAAGTCGGCAAATGGGATCAAAATTGGGATCAGGAAACGAATCTAGCAAGAACTGAATATTTTGTAAAACTGTAAATAAATTAAATAAATAAAAAAATTAATTCGGTAAAAGTGACGTTGACGTTTTTATAGTTTTGAAACAGTAAATACACATTTTGTTTCAAGCAAAATTACTTTCCAAAATTTTAGTAGAACTGCAAAGAGGTAAAAAATTATAAAGAAATTTTTGCGTTCTTGTGATCCTAATATCACAGCTAATATACATTTTGGTTTTATTTCATTCCAAAATTGTTTTATTAAATTATTCCGAATAGTTGGTTGCCTATACAACCTGTCAACAATTGACTTCCACTTAGAACAGGCCCCTGAAAGTGTATACAAATTATGTGTTCACTAGGAGGGGTGGGGCAAAGGGGGGAAATGGCTAAAATAGTTCGTGTGCTCCAGCTTAGAGGTCGCGTCAGTTGCAAAGAAATCTGTAAATTTAAAGGAATCTGTCACACATTTTGCTAAAAGTAAAGAAGGTTCACTTAAAAATAATCGACGTGCGCACACTTCTCTTTTTAATTCTTTGATTTATCAACAGCCGATTATTTTGCTGTCGTTGCGGTTTTTGGCGACATTTTGTTTTAATGTGTTTTAAAGACTTCAGAAAACGATTTAACGTGATTTTTTGGATGTTTTTGTGATCAAACATCTCTACTTTTATATGGATCTTTTATTTGAATCTAGTGTATAGTGTGAATGACAGTGTTTTAATGAAGGATGAATCAACTTAAGGCAAATTAAGGTAAACGTTATTGAAAGGTGTCTATACAACAATTAATTGCGATTTCTAGATATTAATATAATCATATTACACCAAGAAGGATCACACAAACTTAGGAGATGAAGACCGTCCTTGGAGATGATAACGGTTCTTGGGATGTAATTGAAAATCCCATGAAGACGAGTTAAATATAATGTGCAGTAATTAATAGGTATATCATAATAATAAATAAATTTATTGTAGTTGCGAAGCTAGTATTTTGTGAAAGCAGGGAGTTTAGGACTTGCTATGGTTCAAGGTTTTCAAATTCGCCATGTCCCTCTATGTCTTAATCTTTTATGTTGTTTTACACAATGTTATAACGCCTATGCCTGTTAAAAAAACAAGGTTTGTCCTTTTTGTGATTGCTTAATTTAGAAACTAAGCGAAAAAACGTATTCTACAAGTATCATACAAGTTAATCAATATTAAAGCCTACTATTATTATAAATTTAAATGATTACATGGTAGTTTTAATCAGTTAACTTCCAGTGATAGTTATGTATATCAGATATGTGGGTTTTTATTTAAAATAATTTTAGCACACTTGTAATTCTCTTGTGTTTGAGTAATTTACTAATAACTATGATGCAATCGAGATTACTTTTAAAAAATTTCAAAACTTATCAAGAACTTTGACATCAAACTGTTAAAGTACGTGTTAGGGCCGCTTTTACAAACGTCCGTAAACCTTATATCCGCGAATAAATTTCGAAAAATAGTTGTTTAAATTTAGCCTTAAGGGACTTAAAAATTGGACTATTGTCAAAGGTTACTAGCAAAATTTTGATATTTTTTTGCTTTTCTGAACAGTCTGTAGACAAGTAATCAAACCAACAAAACTGATGTATTTATACAGACTGATCCCGAAATACTGTGTCTGTTAGCAATCTGAATTTAAATTTTAAAGGATACCAATAGTGTACACTTTCAGGTAGCAATTCAATAATTTAATCTGATGCCAACATACTCAGTTTCTCTGGATCATTGTGTATATTTAGACAATGTATTTACATGTATTATTACATCTGAGTATGTTTATGAACAACAATTCGAGTTAAATTAATTTTGCCTATACATTCCAGCACGTTATTATTTTTTTAATAAATTTTTATTGGAAAGACTTTGTTTCATTTTATTAAGCGATGTTAAATGTTTTTGTGCTATTGCAACTGTTACAGATGCTTTTTTATTAAAATGTCTCGTAACAGTGCATGAGTACAGAAACATTTAACATTTATAATTCTTTAAATTTGGAAAATAAATAAAATGTCCTGTTTGAATTTCCCGCTATTATCGAATTAGTTTGTTCTCCCCAGGTTAGGTGGCGCTTTCGCGAAAAAACGAGGGGTAGACAGAGAGATTCGCTTCTTCCTCTCTCTTATTCTATGACTTAGAAATAAAATTTGTATCAGGATCACAGAACGCAAGAAGAACACAAAAGGACGCTTTTGTGTTCCTGTGATCCTGATACAAATATTGGTTACACTGATTATACATTTTTGTTTGTGAGCTTGGTTTTTCGTTATGGGGTCCATCTCGAGCCCAGTTTTCGTAATGTGCGACTCCTGGTCCTGTGTTTGCGCTTATCGCATTTTATTGTACTGAAAGGATAAAATCCGTCTTTGGATTCATATGGGGCGCTTGGGGCCCATACCAGAGGATGAATGTGTTGAGGACCCAAAATTCTAAGATTCGCCCAAACCGTCAACAAGTGACAACCAAGAATTCGATTACTTGGGACATGTAACTATTCCTAAGATCTTAGATGACCATTTGGAAGAAATTAGAGATATTTCTGTATGGATTGATCCATAGATGCAACGTATACACTGGTATTGTAAAAAGTAATTCCATCTCAAGCATTTTAAATGATCCTTTTTTATAATATAGGAAAATCCTTTATGAATGTGACTATGTACAATGGTTTGTGTTGCTGTAAAAGGAGTACCTGGTATTGGTGTCATTCACAAAACTTTTAACACTGAATTTCACACATTTTGGGCATGGGTTGGTAAAAAAAATGAAAAAATGAGAATTGTGGACATATTTGAAGCCGCCGGTGCTGGTATGAAGTAACAGGGTTTAGTATTTTATATGTTTGATTGTTTGTATAGGCTATAAAGCTTTAGAAGTTGCTCTGGGCAATGTGGATGCTGATTTGCATACTAACTATTGAGTGGGATATTTGTGCAGGAAACGCTATAAAAAAGGGAATGGAAGTTAAAATGATAACGAAATTTAAAAAGAAGAAGAAGAAGGGTTTAGTGGTCACTATAACAAACCATTGGAAAATGATAATTGTAAGTATGCAATAATCTTGTTTTGAATTGTTTTGTTACGTGTGATTAAAAAGTAAATTTTATAAGACTTTTAAATGTTTAAATTCGGTAGGAATTTAATGCTTTCCCAGCATGGTCCTATGATAAATTCTTTGTAACATTTCAACCTAATAGTTGATTCAAATTTCAACTTGTATAGGCCATTTTACAGAAGCGTAGAGGCTGTGCTAGTAATTTTTGATGTCCCCTAATTTTTAAAATTTTGTTTAACTCGGGTATTTTGCAATTCTGTGTAGTTTAAAACATTAAGGGCCGGTTTACAGAAAGCGAAATTAAGATTTATTTCAAAATTAAACTAATTCGAATTAAGTTGCTCTTTAAAACATTTAAAATGCATTAACAAATGCCAAGTTAATTGCGATTAAAATTAACTTTATTAAAAGTTAATTAAATTAAATTAACTTTATTAATGCATTTTAAATGGCAACTTAATTCGAATCAGTTTAATTTTGAATAAAATCTTTGTTTCCTCTTGTGTAAATATCGGCCCTGAATAATTACAGGTTACTATAAAATTTGTTTAAGTCATTTACGTCTAGATGTCACGACCTACTGTTACAGGTTACTGTAATTCTATGCTTGAAGATTAAACTCAAAGGTGGCGCTTAAGATTTACATGTTTAAACGTTCCATGTTAGATGACGCCACCCTAACTTTTACAGATTACTGTAGCTCTTTACTTTAAGGTAAAATTCAGAGATGGCACCAGAAACTTTACAGGTTACTGTAATTGCTTATTTTAAAGTAACAACCAATTATAAACATTGAAATTTCTATAAACGCAATCTAAAAACTTTATCTACAGGCGACACTATCCACAAAATTAGTGAATAAGTTTGAAATCTATTGGACATACAATTTTTATTTTTTGAATTATCGAATTACCTAACGAAAATTTTGACTGCAGTTTCTTCACCGTTTTAGGCAGTAGTAGTAACTAGTACTAATTCTTGAATAGTTGGTTGCATATAAAAATTTCTAAATTGTAGAATGGATTTTGGACCAGAATTCAGGAATACAGCAATGCAGAAGGCAAAGAGGTAAAAATTTAAGACTTTTTTGCTTTCCTGTGATTTTACTACACATTTCTATTTCAAATTTGTGCACTCATTTATTGAAACTTTCAAACTAAAAAATGGGCAATCCACAGTACTCATTTCAGTATGGTTGGTGATCTCTAAATTGCAAAATTTAAATTGGATTTTCCGGACTAGGGTCACAGAAATGCAAAGAGAAAAATGCAAAGTCTTTTTTGCTTTCTTGTCATCTTAATAGACATTTTAGTTTTAAATTATTATAAAATATTCCTCAAATATTAAAGTAGATGGTAGGTAATCCACAACACCCTATTCTGTAAAGTTGGTTGCCTAAGAATTGTTTCTAAGATTATAAAATTTTAAAATAGATTTGGGACCAGGATCTCAGGAATACCCAGAAGTATGAAGTTGTAAAATCCTTCTTACGTTCTTGTGATCCTAACACTCACCTTGGTTATAAATTTTGGTTTGTTTTGAGTTTTGTATGCTTGTTTTAGGTTGTGATGTTCTCCTCGAACCCAGTTTTCAAATTGTGGAACTTCTGGACCATTATTTAGTTGGGAATTTTATTCTGATTACGGTCATCATTGAAAGATTTCCAGTAATCGCGGTTTATGGTACTGTGATGATCGCGGTATTTAAAATTTTATTTTATTAACCAGCGCAAAATATTCGGAGTCAGTTTAAACGTTTAGTTCTTTGACAATATTAATTCAACTTCAATTCAAAAGTTGCAACAAATTTTAATTTAACTTATTTATTCCTTTGTTAGCATTAAAATGTTTAGAAAATTATCGTTCCCACGAAACTTTCCAAGAACTGTTAAAAACGTTATAAATCGCCAAATTGGGTGGTCGAAAGGCCATGTGTTTTAACAAGTGGATATGCAAAGATATGGGGGTTGGCGACGGCCTGGCTCTGCACCACAGTCGCCCAGCTAATCCAATGATTTTCTCACAAAAGCATAATTAATTTACTTTCGTTTAAAATAGCCAAAATTTATTGATAAACCTAAAATTAAATCCAAAATTTTGTTTAGAAATTAACTAGTCACGTTTCAAAAAGAAAGGAATTTATGAGCCAATTTAAGGCACGTTGATGATCAGTAAACAACTCGAGAAAGAATCAAAATTTCATCTTATTCAAAAATTCCCGTAACGTTTCGTACCAAAAAGTTGAGTCTTTATGCAGTGTACTCCAGTCATCAAATAAAATTGAATAATTTATTTTATTCGGCGTAATTGTTAACAAATTGTTGCAAAACTTCAAGAACGAATTGGTCGATTGAAATTCATGTCTGTTAACTAGATTAGTATAGCCAAAACGACGTTGGTCAAGTGCCGCTTGAATAGGGGGTGTTGACAAATTCGTTACAGAACAGAGCTTTTTAAAAGAATATCAAATTACAAGCACACATGTGCATTCCTTATAAGAAATTGCAGCGAAATTAACGTTTTCTTTGTTAAATCAACATCAGATCACGAAACCAGTAGTTTAGAAAAACACGCGAAATTTTTCTGAACATTTTGATGTAAAATTTAACCCTAATATTTAAGGCGCAGCCGTCGAAATTCGGATGTATAAATCATTCTATTTAATTAAATTATTGTAAGCAAAAAAATTGCATGACACGATTGCTGCCCGTTACTAACATAATCCTAAGAGGAAAGTAGACAGGAAAATCCCTAAGGAAATTGGAGAAAAACGCGGAAATGTTAAAATAGTACCGGTGTAGTACTGGGGGCGACATCTAACAACGGGTAGTACGACCAAAATTACAGTTTCCTCACGGGGTTCTTCCTTATATTTTCTGTGTTATTTAAACAAACAAAATTTGTTGTTACACAAAATTCATTTCATTGTGTTCCCAAAAACAACTTCAGACCTGACAACAACCAATTTTGGAGTTTAATTTCTCTTTCAGGATATTTGGGGAAATTCCATAGCGTTCTTGTATTGTATTCAGTTCAGATCGACGATTACCAAATTTAATGTTTAATTATAATGAAATTGTTAATCGGAAAACACCCCAGCTGTTAATTAATAATAATATTTAGAAAGTTAAACAAGGTTTGATCAAATGCCAAGACATCATAAGAGTCAGATTTGCAAAATTTCGCATATGTGGAAACTACTTAACAAGGGTAGTGGGGTAAGCGAGTTAGTGTAGCTTACGCAAGATGAGCCCTTGACTTTAGGGGGGATTCGATTTTTGACGGTCTTTCGAGGTAGTCGATTGTCGTGTTGCCCTTTTAAATTTTTATAAATTTAAAAAACATCTTCGTTTACCTTTTAGTGCGTCTAAATTGTACTAAGTGCATTTAAGCGTAATTTTAAATTAAATTAATTTAAATTCTTGAATTAAGTGATAGCGTTAGTGATTAGTGAGTAAGTTAAAAACGAGACAAGTTTAGTGTTCGTTCGATTAGGTAGTGCTGCGAACTACAACACCTGGGAAGCAGCTAACCCCCTGCGTTAGGAGGATTAAAATTTCTAGGTAGGCCCTCAAAAGGATTAATTAATTTTTTATTCATTTAATATTATAATATTAAATCATTTAAGTCATTTCGAAATAGTGATCATTATCATTCATTTCATAAATTCTCTCGTAACCACCAAGTTATTAAGCATCGGAAATGCCGAAAAGACCAGTAATTATTTAAATTCTTGTGCTTCGTCTTACGTCAGCTATATAAATTTTAAATAAATCATTTTCAACTTAAAATAACTCGCAACAAACAATTTCATATTTTTCAATTCAACCATCCCACCTTTAAATTACAATATTAAAAGTTCTTTATATTCTTTGCTTCTAACTTCTAAATCTGTTACGACAAATTTGAGTGAAACGGCATCAAACAAATATTCAACTACAACAAAAGTCTAAATCCAAAACCCACGGTGCTATTCAAACTGTTGTACACAGATAATTTAAGGTTGCATACACCAAAATATTACGAAATAGAAGGATTTGTTGCTAGTTAAGGATAGGTTTAGAGTAGAACGATTTCTCTTCCGCAACGCGTTAGGCGATAAAGCAAAAGAGTGTTTCTCTTTTGCGTCCAGATCAGAAATTACAGGCTCGTGAGTTGGCCATCTTCATGGGAAGAGTCGTAGTCCCCGGGGACGCTCTTCCCCAACTTTAACAAGGTCTAAGACGCGGTGGCAGGTCGTAGTTTCCGCCCGTTGTACTTAGAATGGACGTTGTAATTCCCGTCCCAACGGCAAGTACTTCCACGTACTTGCAGGCTACTACGGACGATCGAGCAGACATAATCATCCGTGATTATCTGTAATAAACTGATATCGCGACATGGCAAAGTTCTGCACAAGTCTTTGTCAAAGCTCGTGGACGGAAAACTTTAGAGAGAAATTACTTCTACATTTATTCAGATTGATTTGTAAAAGCTTGTATGTCCGGGTTTTATTCGAAATTCATTCTAGGTGTTGATCACCTGACTTTTACCGGAGACGGAATTTCGGCACTAGGGCGCAAAATTCAATGCGATGCACGTATCAAAGATTCCGCGAGCATGTTATAATCCGCCTTTGGTACAAGTAATTTAGAAACGCGTTGTCAATTGCCTAGATCCTATGAGTTCGAACAATATCATCTGAAACGTAGGTTAATTTATTTGGACATTATCGAATTAAATTAATTCATGTTAAATATTAACGTCATATCATATCAATAAAACTTTTTCGTATCACTCAGCAACTTCGAAACTATTTACTTGGAATTTCAAACGAATTGTGGTTACGACTCTGAGATATGTTTTGACGACATTACTATACAAAAACAAATAACAATTGGCCAAATTTGATCAAACTTTCATAACCATTGATTATTGTAATCCATCCAACGGAATATTCATTATTCTTGTAATAAATAACTTTGGAGGAAACTTGTGGTTTAAATTTCTTCTCCCATGCGTTTTGACACTACTTTGAATCCGGACTTGCGTTACGGATAAATCCGGAACCCTTTCTGATAAGAATTAAGATCAAATTACGATATCATTATAAGAGTGACTTCGTACATCAAAACAACACAACGTAGGTAAGTGAAATGATCATGTAGCGTATCAATTAACTAGACGAGCCAAACCATTTCGAAAAAAGAAAACAAAAGTAAAATTCAAGATTAATTAAATAAATCAATTAAAATAAGTTGTAAATCATTTAAACATCGATCAACCATCATCAATCACGGTCTCACTACATTTTTATTGGTGCCGTGACCAGGATTCAAAGTCATAAAGTGTCATTTCCGAGGGGAAAATTGCCGTAAATAAGATACTGCTGTGTTATTAAAATTTCTAGGACTCCAATTTATTTGATCGTTCGATACCCGAGATTGAAGGTTGTCGACATGGAAAACAACAGGAACACCGGAAACGCCGGAGCCCCACCGCAAGAAATGCCGACGTGGTTCGTTCGTTGGTTAAACTCCCAACAACCAAGGAATGTGCCAAACTTCGCGGCGCCATCGACGTCGACAGCGGTTCAAAGACCGCAAGCCATCCTTCAGGTACGTCCAAGTACCAGCGCCGCCGCTGATGTCGATGGTTGGCAAGTCACTCCACTACCTAGCGACGGGACGACTTCGCCAGAACCCGACCCGGAAATTCCGGTAGCTCCGGAACCAGCCCCTCTTGCGAGCCCTCTTGTGCAAGAGCCGGGAAGTTCGACCACATCAGCGACTTCGGGAGCAGTGATGGCCTCACCACCTATGCCAATCACAACAGACAATGTGGCCGCAATTTCCGGAGTACTCCGGAGCTTGCTGGATCGCCCACTCCCAGCTCCTGAACGACCATCTTTCGAAGGCCTGAAAAGGCAAAATCCGGTGAAATTCTTACGAGCCATTGAAGAATATGGACGTTTTTTCGGGCTCGACTCGCAGCGTCTTTTGGGAGTCGCCATGGATTGCTTGAAAGGCAATGCCAAACATTGGACGGGAATATTCCAGAAGAAGTGGCGTGGTTACGAGGACTTTCGACGGGACTTTCTCCGGACCTACTGGTCGGCCAAGCGTCAACGGGACATCAGATTTCAAATCGCTACAGGCCGCTATGACGAAACCAGGGGCACGATGCTGTCGCATTTTGCTTATTACGTCGACATGGCGAACATGTTAACAACACCTTTATCGGAGGAAGTGTTGCTGGATGAATTACTGCGTCACTTCCCCGAAAGAATACAGTCGTTGTGGGTATTAGAGAAAATCTGTACCACCACGGATGCCGCCGAATTCCTGGCAGCTCAAGAAATTCCGGGACAAAATCCGGGAGAGAAAACCAACATCGCTCCCAGGGAACGACCCCGCGCAACAGACCACCAGCGGCGTAACGAGCCAAAGCGCCCGCGGCCAAACATTGACCGCCACGAAGTAACTCGTCCTGCGGCTCCTGCAAATCGTGGAAATGGTTTCCCAAAACGCTCAAGTGACGAACAACAATGGCGCAACAACCAACCCAGCACCAGCAACAACCGTTGGCACAATAACAACGGAAACAACAGCAACAATCACTGGCGCAAAAACAACCCCAACGACAACCGCAACAACACAAGTTCGAGAGCGCAGGGTGAAACATCACGAAACTCCAAGAATTCGGGAAACGGGGGCGGAGTACAGGACGGGGCCTAAAGTACTCCGGCCAGCAGCACGGCCCACAAAGCGACAGCAGGAACCAACAATTGAGGACGGGAGAGAAACGTAAACGTTCAACTTCGTCACAGTCAACAGAAGGGGAAAACGATGCTCGACCGCGAGCATCCCAGGTTAAGTTAAATGTTTTTTCTATAATTAAATCCGCTGCCGCAGATAACAACAACATACAAAGGGTCGTGCCGGAGATTAAGATCCAAATCTCTCAACAACAATCAGTCACCGCGCTTTTGGACACCGGAAGTGAAGTCAGCTGTATTTCCGAAGAAGTTTGGTCCAAGTTGATCGAGACCGGAAACAAACCGCCCACATTACCGGTTACCTCAATCCATCTTCGTGGAGCCATCGGCCAGCGAAGTTGCCAGGTTGTTATTCAGTGTTACCTGGAAATCAAAATCGACGAACATCTCTACCCCGTCGTGGCGCTTGTCGTTAAAAATTTAATCAAGCCAACCATTTTGGGAGCAGACTGGCTAAATGAACAACGCGCGGTCATCGATTTCGATAACAACGAAATCCTTTTGAGAAACGGGGAGAAGCACCACAGTTTTCCGTTTAGAAAAACCACGGAGATACCACCGGAACCGGAGGATTATGTGGAAGATCTTGTTGGTCACATCGAAGTCAATCATTCGGCGCCGATCACGACTTGTAACAAAAAGCAACACTTAGAGTCACCCAGTGCCCTACAAGCCAAGGTGGACCCATTAAAAATTCCTGAGGCCGAGAAACGGAAATTAATACACCTGCTGCAAGAGTACAGATGTATCTTTAGTTCGCGTCCAGGGCTAACACACAAATACACTCACGAAATAAAACTACACGACAAGACTCCCTTCTTGAAACGACCGTACCCAGTACCTTTTGCTCTACGTCCTGCCGTCGACGCCACAATTCAGGAAATGTTAGACTTGGGGGTAATAAAACGTGAGGCGTCACCTTACGCAAGTCCCATGACGGTAGTGAAAAAGAAAGATGGAACGGTGAGAATTTGCCTCGACGCCCGAATGATCAATTCCAAAATGATCGCCGATTGTGAGTCACCACCCGCTGCTGACGAATTATTACGTCGATTTCACGGAATTCGCTACATGTCCACCATTGATTTGAGATCGTCGTACTGGCAAATCCCACTTTCGCCAGAAAGCAGACAGTACACCGCCTTTCTGTACAACGGTCGCAGTTACACATACCAAGTCCTACCTTTCGGGTTAAAAACTGCTGTGGGTTCATTCAGTCGTGCAATGGACGTAGTGTTAGGAACAGAAGTTCGCGAATTCGTCGTGAATTATATCGACGATTTGTTAGTGGCTTCCGAAACGCTAAACGAACATTTAGAACATCTCCGACAAGTTTTCGAAAAATTGAAGCAAGCTAGAATGACGATAAATCTCGAAAAATCCAATTTCATACAAAAGGAAGTGAAATTTCTGGGGCACATTCTCACAATCAACGGTATCAAAGCCGACCCGGAAAAAATCAGCGCCATCCGAAATTTTCCGGTTCCCCAGAAAACTAAACACGTTCGAGCCTTCCTGGGACTTTGTAATTTTTATCGAAAATTTTGTGCTCGATACAGTGCAGCCACACAAGACTTAAACAAACTACTTCGAAAGGGTGAAAAATGGAGATGGGGACGAAATGAACAAGAAGCTTTCGATCGTGTGAAAGATCTGTTCCTCGAAGCTGTGTTGTTACGTTACCCCGACCTGAATAAAATATTCTACGTCCAAACTGACAGTTCTGGTTACGGATTGGGGGCGGAATTGTATCAAATTCAGGAAGACGGTTCGCGAGGTGTGATCGCTTTTGCAAGTCGCTCTTTGAAAGGACCCGAACTCAACTACACGACTACAGAAAAGGAATTACTCGGCGTCATTTTTGCCTTACACAAATTTCGAATCTACATCCAAGTCACAAAAATCATCATCCGAACCGACCACCAAGCTTTGAAATTTCTGAGCCGTTGTCGTTTGCTCAGTGAACGCCTAACTCGATGGACTTTGATACTAGGACAGTACGACTACGAAATCGAGTTGGTAAAAGGAAAGGATAATGTAATTGCCGACATCCTGTCACGATACCCGTCCGACGGTGAAGCCAGTTATGAATATCCACGTGAACAACCAATAGTTGCAATGTTTGAAGTCAACAACACACCTGAAATTCTCCAACTGATGTCCGATCTCAAACAACACCAATCAGATGATCCTGTTTTGAGTCAAATAATTGCCAACAAACAATCCGGTGCAGCTGCTCCAGATGCGAGAACTCAACGGGTTTGGTCCCAATATAATTTCACAAATAATGTGTTAGTTCACAGATCTCAAAATTCAAACGACGTTTGCCTGGCCATACCTGAGAGTTTGGTAATTAAGCTCGTGGATTACCATCACCAACTCCTGGGCCATTTCGGGGCAACCAAAGTGTACAATTCCATGAAGCGCGAGTACTACTGGCCGAACATGTATCGTACAATTAAGAAACGTCTACGAAGTTGTGACCTTTGTCAGAAGACAAAAAGTTCCAACCGTCCACATCAGGGTCCATTAACGCCAATCCTTTACGACCACATTGGAGACCTAGTTTGCGTCGATTTCTATGGGCCTTTACCAACAGGACGATTGGGGGCGTCCTATGTATTTGTGGTCATTGACGTCTTCAGCAAGTTTCTCAAACTTTACCCACTGAGAAAAGCCACCGCCAAAATCGCTGCCAAACGTCTCATAGAGGATTTCTCTGGGTACATCAAACCCAAATGTGTGTTAAGCGACCACGGGACACAATTTATTTCGAACACTTGGCAGAATAGTTTGAGAGCTGCCGACATTCAACCAACGCTCTCGTCGATTCGTCACCCAGAATCGAACCCTAGCGAGCGCGTAATGCGGGAGCTGGGGAGAATTTTCCGAGCGTATTGTAAAGAAAACCACACCAGTTGGGTCAACCATTTGAGCAACATCGAAGATTGTTTGAACTACGTGCCACACATCAGTACCGGATTTTCTCCATATGAAATCCTGTACGGCAGAACACCACCAAACCCACTAGATGCAGTCACATCGGGTTTACTGCCTGTACGTCCGCCACTCACGAGAGAAGAAATTCATGAAAAGGCTCGCGAATACTTGAGACATCATGCGAACTTACGGCAGAAAAACCAAAAGGGTGAAGTTACCGTACTGGAAATTGAAGATTGGGTCCTACTGAAGAACAAAGTGACTTCCGATACCAGAACCCACCAATTCGCCAAGTTCATGCCTTTGTACAGTGGTCCGTACAAAATAATCGCCAAGCCTCATCCAAACACATACCAAATCGCCGACCCAGTGACGAACGAAATTAAAGGTGTATACAACATGACAAATTTGAAATTCTACCACCGACGAGACGACTAAAATAAAACCGCAAGAAGTTCATGAGGGCCAATCTCGAGGCGTATCTACCAATTCGAGCGTTTCTGACATTATGGGCGCATCCACCATCTGGTGATTCCACCATTCCGACCACCAACCAGAGGACAGCAAACCTACACGCGGTGTCTTACGCTGCATCTACGAAGCAACGCAAGACAGGGGGCGAATGTGATGATCGCGGTATTTAAAATTTTATTTTATTAACCAGCGCAAAATATTCGGAGTCAGTTTAAACGTTTAGTTCTTTGACAATATTAATTCAACTTCAATTCAAAAGTTGCAACAAATTTTAATTTAACTTATTTATTCCTTTGTTAGCATTAAAATGTTTAGAAAATTATCGTTCCCACGAAACTTTCCAAGAACTGTTAAAAACGTTATAAATCGCCAAATTGGGTGGTCGAAAGGCCATGTGTTTTAACAAGTGGATATGCAAAGATATGGGGGTTGGCGACGGCCTGGCTCTGCACCACAGTCGCCCAGCTAATCCAATGATTTTCTCACAAAAGCATAATTAATTTACTTTCGTTTAAAATAGCCAAAATTTATTGATAAACCTAAAATTAAATCCAAAATTTTGTTTAGAAATTAACTAGTCACGTTTCAAAAAGAAAGGAATTTATGAGCCAATTTAAGGCACGTTGATGATCAGTAAACAACTCGAGAAAGAATCAAAATTTCATCTTATTCAAAAATTCCCGTAACGTTTCGTACCAAAAAGTTGAGTCTTTATGCAGTGTACTCCAGTCATCAAATAAAATTGAATAATTTATTTTATTCGGCGTAATTGTTAACAAATTGTTGCAAAACTTCAAGAACGAATTGGTCGATTGAAATTCATGTCTGTTAACTAGATTAGTATAGCCAAAACGACGTTGGTCAAGTGCCGCTTGAATAGGGGGTGTTGACAAATTCGTTACAGAACAGAGCTTTTTAAAAGAATATCAAATTACAAGCACACATGTGCATTCCTTATAAGAAATTGCAGCGAAATTAACGTTTTCTTTGTTAAATCAACATCAGATCACGAAACCAGTAGTTTAGAAAAACACGCGAAATTTTTCTGAACATTTTGATGTAAAATTTAACCCTAATATTTAAGGCGCAGCCGTCGAAATTCGGATGTATAAATCATTCTATTTAATTAAATTATTGTAAGCAAAAAAATTGCATGACACGATTGCTGCCCGTTACTAACATAATCCTAAGAGGAAAGTAGACAGGAAAATCCCTAAGGAAATTGGAGAAAAACGCGGAAATGTTAAAATAGTACCGGTGTAGTACTGGGGGCGACATCTAACAACGGGTAGTACGACCAAAATTACAGTTTCCTCACGGGGTTCTTCCTTATATTTTCTGTGTTATTTAAACAAACAAAATTTGTTGTTACACAAAATTCATTTCATTGTGTTCCCAAAAACAACTTCAGACCTGACAACAACCAATTTTGGAGTTTAATTTCTCTTTCAGGATATTTGGGGAAATTCCATAGCGTTCTTGTATTGTATTCAGTTCAGATCGACGATTACCAAATTTAATGTTTAATTATAATGAAATTGTTAATCGGAAAACACCCCAGCTGTTAATTAATAATAATATTTAGAAAGTTAAACAAGGTTTGATCAAATGCCAAGACATCATAAGAGTCAGATTTGCAAAATTTCGCATATGTGGAAACTACTTAACAAGGGTAGTGGGGTAAGCGAGTTAGTGTAGCTTACGCAAGATGAGCCCTTGACTTTAGGGGGGATTCGATTTTTGACGGTCTTTCGAGGTAGTCGATTGTCGTGTTGCCCTTTTAAATTTTTATAAATTTAAAAAACATCTTCGTTTACCTTTTAGTGCGTCTAAATTGTACTAAGTGCATTTAAGCGTAATTTTAAATTAAATTAATTTAAATTCTTGAATTAAGTGATAGCGTTAGTGATTAGTGAGTAAGTTAAAAACGAGACAAGTTTAGTGTTCGTTCGATTAGGTAGTGCTGCGAACTACAACACCTGGGAAGCAGCTAACCCCCTGCGTTAGGAGGATTAAAATTTCTAGGTAGGCCCTCAAAAGGATTAATTAATTTTTTATTCATTTAATATTATAATATTAAATCATTTAAGTCATTTCGAAATAGTGATCATTATCATTCATTTCATAAATTCTCTCGTAACCACCAAGTTATTAAGCATCGGAAATGCCGAAAAGACCAGTAATTATTTAAATTCTTGTGCTTCGTCTTACGTCAGCTATATAAATTTTAAATAAATCATTTTCAACTTAAAATAACTCGCAACAAACAATTTCATATTTTTCAATTCAACCATCCCACCTTTAAATTACAATATTAAAAGTTCTTTATATTCTTTGCTTCTAACTTCTAAATCTGTTACGACAAATTTGAGTGAAACGGCATCAAACAAATATTCAACTACAACAAAAGTCTAAATCCAAAACCCACGGTGCTATTCAAACTGTTGTACACAGATAATTTAAGGTTGCATACACCAAAATATTACGAAATAGAAGGATTTGTTGCTAGTTAAGGATAGGTTTAGAGTAGAACGATTTCTCTTCCGCAACGCGTTAGGCGATAAAGCAAAAGAGTGTTTCTCTTTTGCGTCCAGATCAGAAATTACAGGCTCGTGAGTTGGCCATCTTCATGGGAAGAGTCGTAGTCCCCGGGGACGCTCTTCCCCAACTTTAACAAGGTCTAAGACGCGGTGGCAGGTCGTAGTTTCCGCCCGTTGTACTTAGAATGGACGTTGTAATTCCCGTCCCAACGGCAAGTACTTCCACGTACTTGCAGGCTACTACGGACGATCGAGCAGACATAATCATCCGTGATTATCTGTAATAAACTGATATCGCGACATGGCAAAGTTCTGCACAAGTCTTTGTCAAAGCTCGTGGACGGAAAACTTTAGAGAGAAATTACTTCTACATTTATTCAGATTGATTTGTAAAAGCTTGTATGTCCGGGTTTTATTCGAAATTCATTCTAGGTGTTGATCACCTGACTTTTACCGGAGACGGAATTTCGGCACTAGGGCGCAAAATTCAATGCGATGCACGTATCAAAGATTCCGCGAGCATGTTATAATCCGCCTTTGGTACAAGTAATTTAGAAACGCGTTGTCAATTGCCTAGATCCTATGAGTTCGAACAATATCATCTGAAACGTAGGTTAATTTATTTGGACATTATCGAATTAAATTAATTCATGTTAAATATTAACGTCATATCATATCAATAAAACTTTTTCGTATCACTCAGCAACTTCGAAACTATTTACTTGGAATTTCAAACGAATTGTGGTTACGACTCTGAGATATGTTTTGACGACATTACTATACAAAAACAAATAACAATTGGCCAAATTTGATCAAACTTTCATAACCATTGATTATTGTAATCCATCCAACGGAATATTCATTATTCTTGTAATAAATAACTTTGGAGGAAACTTGTGGTTTAAATTTCTTCTCCCATGCGTTTTGACACTACTTTGAATCCGGACTTGCGTTACGGATAAATCCGGAACCCTTTCTGATAAGAATTAAGATCAAATTACGATATCATTATAAGAGTGACTTCGTACATCAAAACAACACAACGTAGGTAAGTGAAATGATCATGTAGCGTATCAATTAACTAGACGAGCCAAACCATTTCGAAAAAAGAAAACAAAAGTAAAATTCAAGATTAATTAAATAAATCAATTAAAATAAGTTGTAAATCATTTAAACATCGATCAACCATCATCAATCACGGTCTCACTACAGTACTGAAAGGATTAAATCCGATTTTGAATTCATATTGGGACACATAGGATCAATTGGTTAAGGACACAGAATTGTAACGTTTTGCTAGATGGTACTAATGAGTTGGTTACTAAAATGGATTGTTACACTAGTCCATAATAGATGTGAGTTTAAATTATCTAGGCCTGGGTTATATTTTAATTGATTTGTTGTGCAGAAATTCAAAAGTTTGCCAAAATCGTTGAACAAGTGGGGTCCCATGGTCCCATTAAGGGCCCAATTTTGTCTCACAGTTGGATGCAGAGGAACAGTAAGGCAAAACGAGACAAGAGATAACTTGTTCGAAGATGCCACAGAACTGTAATTTTTTCTAAATAATTTTTGTGTATAGCTGTTAAATATTTATGTAGGTACTCACTGTTATCTATTTTGTTAGTTTTTTTTTAATAAAGTGTTAAAATGTGTTATTACTTTTTATTTTTTTTCCATAAACTTTTGCTAAGAATTCTATGATCATAGAATTGCAAAAGATATTTCGAATTGAAACCGCTAAAAATACAGGAACAGGGATCACCGACATGTAAATAATGAGCAGCGTCCGGCAACCCCGAATACCAGAATTTGCAATGCTGGTTGCATACAAAAACTGCTAAAAATTGAATGACCTCTTTGCGTTCCTATGATCCTAATACGAAAGAGTGCGAGAAAATTTTAGTTGAAGTGAAACAATTTTGTAAAATTTTAAAAATTGATTTCGTATCAGGATCGCAGGAACGCATAAAGGTAATAAGAAAAGATATATAACTCAAAATACACGCATGTGTATAACTGGTTGCATGCAAACGCCGCTAAAAATTTCGTAACCTCTTTGCGTTCCTATGATCCTGATCCGAAATCCATTTTTACAATTTTGCAGAATTTTACCTAAATTTTCTTTCACTTATCAAAATTTTTATAAAAATTGAAGAAAATCTGCATTTCACAAAATGCGAAATATCTTCGTTCCTGTAGGAGATAGAGGGGTGGTTCTGCCCTTTTGAAAACCCTACTGCCCCGTAGTATTTTTCCTGGGCTATCGAATGGGATAGGTCCCGTTCCCGTATCTCCATCAGGAACCGAGATAGCACTGCACATTTTTAAATCGGGAATCGAAGTACATGACGTAATAATGCTTCAAAAGTTATGTGTGCATGCAAAATTTCAAGTTGCTACGATAACAGGAAGTGCCTCAAATTTAAGTTCAAAATATTTATAATTCCGAAAGGCAACAAACAAAGCAAGTTAAATAAAAACTCTAATAAAAAACTTCAGCTTTTTTGTTAAAAGTCTTTATTTAATGCGATTTATTTGGAAACATATTTTGCGAGTTAATTTTGGGGCACTTCCCGTTGTCGTAGCAACTTCAAATTTTGAATGCACACGTAACTTTTGGAGCACTATTACGTCATGTACTTCGATTCCCGATTTAAAAATGTGCAGTGCTATCTCGGTTCCTGAGGGAGATACGGGTACGGGACCTAGCCTATTCGATAGCCCAGGAAAAATACTACGGGGCCGTAGGGTTTTCAAAAGGGCAGAACCACCCCTCTATCTCCAACAGGAACGAAGATATTTCGCATTTTGTGAATTACAGATTTTCTTAAATTTTTATAAAAATTTTGAAGAGTGAAAGAAAATTTAGGTAGTTTAACTTAAAGTGAAATAATTTTGCGCAATTTTAAAAATGGATTTCGTATTAGGATCATAGGAACGCAAAGAGGTCATTCAATTTTTAGCAGTTTTTGTATGCAACCAGCATTGCAAATTCTTGTATTCGGGGTTGCGGGTCGCTGCTCATTATTTATCCTGCACCTGTGTTTTTATCGGTTTTAGCCCCTTATGATCATAGAATTCTTAATAAAAGTTGTTTATGAAGAAAAATAAAAGGCAACAACACATTTAAATACTTTATTAAAAAAAATCTGTAATAAAATAAATAACAATGAGTACCTACATAATATCTAGCAGCTATAAAATTTTCTGAAAAATTACAGTTCAGGATAAAACTGATAAAACAATTCGAAAATCGTGTTCGAGGAAAACACCACAACCTAAAACAAGTCCACAAAATTCAAAACAAACAAAAATTTATAACAAAGTTGTGTGCTAGAATCACAGGAACGCAAGAAGGTTCTTACAACTTCATACCTCCTTGCATTCCAAGAATCCTGGTCTCAAATCCATTTAACACTGTAAATTTTTTAAACTATTTTTAGGCAACTAGCTATGCACGATAGTATTGTGGATTACCTACAAATTAGTTTAATATTTTAGAATAATTTAAAACTTTAAAACTAAAATGTGTATTAGGATCATAGAAATGCAAAGGTCTTTATATTCTTTTGCCTCTTTGCATTTCTGTTATCCTGGTCCGAAATTCAGGGAATTAGAAGCAAAGAATTGTAAAAAACAAGGTTGGATTCATCATTAAGTAAAATTCTTCCACAACCAGCTTTTACCTGACGACATCCTTCCTCGCAAAATTTAACCACTCTCACGTTAAGACTATGAACCTCTTACAATTCAATTTTTGGGTCCTTTTGTTGACAAACCATTGTTGCTAAAAGTTGAAGAAAACAATCTTGTACAAAAGTTGTGGTTCGATTTTTGCTTTTACCACGTCTTCGAATAAAATCACCTGTATTTCTATATCTTTAAATCATTCTTGAAATGGATTTATGCGAGATACCAAACCTCTGAGCTCTTCTGTGATAACATCATTCTTTTTTATGTAATTTAACCTCTTAAATACGTTGATTTCAAATGTTCTTGTTTTCTTGCTTGTCGTGGCATATTGTTTAAATAGACTTGACCACTAAGCCCCCTTGAAAAACTGTGAATAAAGGCGTTTGAAATGTGATCGTTATTTTACCTTTTCATTTTCTTGCTGCAGAAGATAATGGAACACAGAATTTTCGATTAAATAGTGACCATCTGACGAAATTATTTGATAATACACTATTAAAGAGCAAATTAAGGTAAATACCACTGTATTTTTGCAATGGTAATTTTCTTCCAGATTATCTTCTAAATGCTCTGAGAGCCTTGTTTTCCATGTTGGTAAATTAAAAACATCAAAAAACTTCGTTGTTGGCCCATTCTGTCTTGTTCAAACCTCCTTCTACTCGTGATACACAATTTGGGTTTAAATTATTACAAATAACCTTCCGTATAATTGGTTGCCTATAATAAACGTCAAAATTGCTAAAGTTTAAAATAAATTCTTTTAAGAATGCAAAAAGTTTAAAAACATGTAAACACTTTTTTGCCTTTCTGTAATCCTACTACACATTATGATTTTAAATTTTTGCAAAATTGTGTTATTTAAACTACCGTATAGTTAATTGCCTACACACTATTAAAAATTTGCAGGTTTTTGAATAAAATTTTTTGAATAAATCGGATTTCAGACCAAGATTACAGAAATACAATAATAAATACATATTTTGGTTTTAAATTATTATAAAACTTTGCAAAAGTTTTAAACCTAATAATAGTCAATTTACTATACTGTTTTGTATAATTAGTTGCCTACAAAAAGCGCTAAAAACCGAAATATTTAAAGAAAATTTGAACCGAAATTACAGGAATGCAAAGAGAAAAAACCTTGTAAATATATGTTTGTGTTCCTGTAATCCTAACATACATTTTGGTTCTGCATTTTTGCAATAACAAATTAATTTTTCGCTAAAAACTATAAGACTTCAAAATGTCTTTCGAACCAGAATCATACAAACGCAAAGAGGTAAAAAAATGTAAGGGTCCATTTGCGTATGCCTAATACACATATTTGTTTTAAATTTTAAAAAAATTATTTAAAATTAAACTTATGCCAAAATTTGGAAACATTGCAAATTTTTAAAATAGATTTTAGAGCAGGATCACAGGAATGCAAGTAGAAAAACATCTAAAGATCTCCTAGCGTTCCTGTGATCTTAATACATGCTAATCTCTGCTAATACACATTTTGACTTTAAACTTTTGCAATAGCACAATAATTTTTCGTTAAAAATTGTAAAGCTTCAAAATGGATTTAGGACGAGGATCACAGGAATGCACAGAAGTAGAAAAATATAAAAAACCTTTTTGTGTTTCTGTGATCCTGATACACATTTTAATTTTAAATTTTTGCAATGGCGTAATTATTTTTGGTTAAAAATTTCAAAATTGCCAAATGGATTTTGTAAAATGTAAAGAATGTAAAAAAAATATAAAGATCTCTTGGCGTTTCTATGATCTTAATACACGGTTTGGTATTAAATTATTATAAAAATTTCCTAAAATATCAAAGTAGTTTGCAACACTTCATTTGACATTTGACGTAGTGATATTCGTGATGTTTTAGGTTATGTTATTAGTAACAAATTATCAGTAACAAAAAAAAAACAGTATTGCCACCTGAAACAGTAATTCTTAATCACCTCGTATTTACACATGTTTATTTACTAGTTTGATGGTTTTTACTATTTTTGGATCGAACATGAAAAGTGCATCACAAGAAGACCTTGATCTTTAAATAACAGCCTTATTGTTGAACTTTACTCTAATTTCCATCAACTTAGAATGCATTCAAGCGTTTAATCTTATCTAACTCTTCTATACAAACATTTTTAACGCGATTGCAAACATGTACTTAATTGCGATCGTTATTGTTTTGATTTCACTGTATTTAATCGTAAAACCAGTGAAAAAAACTGGAAACATCGATGATTTCCCTGAACCCCCGTCGAAGGTATTTTTCGGACATGCCTTGGACGCCAAATCAACCACAGGTAGAGCTACATTTTTTTACCTCATTCTATTAGGTTTATTTTTAGAAATTCTAAATGTAACGACTAACTACGTAAAAAAATATGGGAAAATCGTCAAGCTCAGGTTGGGGCCTTTCTTTAAGGCACTTGTGGTAACAGACTACAAACTAGTCGAGTTTTTTCTAAGCAGCAATTCCCTGTTAACCAAATCACAAAATTATGCATTTGCAAGGTCGTGGCTTGGAAATGGATTAATTTTAGCCAACGGTGTGGTTTAAAAATTTTTTTTCGTAATGAAAATTAAGATTTTAGGAACGCACTGGAAGCAACACCGGAAAATCCTCACACCTGCGTTTCATCTCGAAATTTTGAGAGAATATCTCGAAACTTTTGATTCAGTTGGGAGGATTTTTATAGAAAAATTAAAAAGTCTGGATAATGTGCAAAGTGTGGACTTGGACGCTTTGGTCCCACTGTGCACCCTAGACGTAATATGTGGTAATAAATCAAAGCTCCATGACTAAAATTAGGTTGGCAACGTATTACCATAGCAATAAATTGAATATAATCTAAGACTAAGATGAACCTATATGAACTTACATGTGATAAAAAGAGAGAGAGAATGTGTTGCCAACTTAATTCAGTCACAGGCCACTTTGACCATTTCATTTTTACGCTCTAGAAACGGCAATGGGCACCAAAATCAACGCCCAAAAAGGCGAAAACTCGGAATATGTGAGCAGCGTGAAGGAAATGTGTCGGATCATAGTCGCGCGATTTTTGTCACCTTTGAAAATATTGAAATGTACTTATTGGATGACGCACGATTTCTACACTGAGCGCAAAGTCGTAAACATTTTGCACAGTTTTACTTCTAAAGTCATCGACGGCAGAAAAACGAATCGCAATGAAACGGAAAAAAGTGGGAAAAAAAAGGCATTTTTAGACTTGCTGTTGAAGTTTTCAGATATTGAAAAATTGTCTGATCGTGATATTCGTGAGGAAGTGGACACTTTTATGTTTGCGGGTCATGATACCACCGCAACTGGTGTTTGTTTCGCTTTGTATCTTCTGGCCAACAATCCGGAAGTTCAGGAAAAAGTATTAAGTGAACAAAAAGAATTGTTTGGGGACGAAAAAAATCCTTGTGTGACTTATCAAGAGTTACAAAATATGAAATATTTGGAGTACGTCATCAAGGAAACACTTAGACTGTACCCCTCAGTGCCAGTCATTGGAAGATACTTGAAAGAAGATACAACATTTGGTATATAAATAATTAATAAAAAACCGTTATTTTCTTTTTCAATAGGGGATCGGGTGATTTCCGCAAAAACAAACGTTGCCATATTTATCTACGGTATTCATCGAAATCCCGATTATTTTCCGGAACCGGAAAAGTTTATTCCAGAAAGATTCGAAAACATGACCAATTTGCCCCCTTATGCCTACATACCGTTTAGTGCTGGACCCAGAAATTGCATAGGTTTGTTAATTTTCAGTTAAATTAAAATAGATATGTTATTTTAGGCCAAAAATTTGCCATGTTGGAAATGAAAAGTCTGATTTCGAAGGTGATCCGCCATTTTGAATTAACCCCAGCCAATCCACACCACGAGTTGGTTTTAGCTGCTGAAACCGTCCTAAAGTCAGCCAATGGTATTAAAATTGGACTTAGAGCCCGCTCGGAAAATAAAATGTGATAATTTTGTTGTTGTTTATTTTCCCTTAAACCCTGACAAATGTTACGCCACTGGTGACAGAACAGATTAATATTTGACAGTTGTTTGACGTTTAAAATGTCACAATGACGTTTCAACAATAATGTTTACGGTTCAAGTTCCATTTTAACAAATTAACAATGTACTTATTACGAAACATATCAAAATTAAATTATTATTCGCACCGGAACTTGTGGTTATTAAGTAATAAAAGTGTCAGTTTGAAAAACTCCCCATTACTCGTACCTGCCCTTCGGTTGAAAAACACCCAACCTGAAGACAATGCCCCCACAAGTATCAAAGATAAACTGAAGAAGGCAGTGGCTGAGTATGGCTCGACAGTGATCGTTTTCCATGTAGGCATTTCATTAGTTTCCTTAGGTGTTTGCTATGTTTTAGTTTCAAGGTTTCCCCAATCATTTAAGCCAGAGTTTGAAATAATTAATTGTTTTTTAGTGGTCTGGACGCACCGAAATTAATCCAATCGGTTGGAATCAGTGGTGAGACTGCCACCAAAGTGGCCACAAATGCTGGCACATTTGCAGTGGCTTACGCCGTTCATAAAGTTTTCGCTCCAGTGAGATTGGGGATCACGCTGACTGCGACCCCCTTTATCGTGCGGTATTTGAGGCAGGTGGGCCTCCTCAAGCCCCCGAAATAAAATTAATAATTAAGCACAAAATGTTACGTTATTTATACTTGGATTTTGTAAAAATAAACCTTAATTGAAAACTAAACTGGTAAATAAATTACTTGTAATGAAGGAGAACCGCAGATTACAAAATATTTTTGAAACGGTTACCTAATGAAAATTAGAAAAATTGTTACAAAAAAAACACTGCTGAAGAAGACTTCCAACTAGCTACGCATTAAGAGAGATGTATTAAAATTGAATTTAATTTTTGCTTTATATCTAAGAATTGAGAACAGTTAACAAAAATTCAAAATATCTCAGGCCTGTATTTTAAAATTACCTATAAAATGTTTTTTTTAATTCACAATACAATTCAAATCATAATTCGAAAATCATAAATTCCTATAAACTATATTAACAAGTATTTTATTTAATAAAAAAAATTCTTGGACCTACATCTACTTATAAAGAAAGTAAAGAAACAGATGTAAAATGAGGAACTATTGTTTGGTGTACTGAAAGGTTGGGCGTTCGTTGGAAAGAAAAATTTATTGTTACATAGTGACATATCTTTATAAAAGTTTAATGTATTAGATGCTATAAACTATAAATTATAATTAACAATTAAAATATCGAAACTTGAACAGTTTTATATACACACAGTGAACGACCATAGAGATTTCTAACAACTGTAGGCCAGCGAGTTAAGTAACGGCGCTTTTCATCTAGTACACTGGAATGTTAATGACTATTTACAAAAGCTGCCAAAAGAAAAAACATAATACTGAAAAACACCGATCCAAGTGCACAGAGCTGTGGTTTGTTAAAATCACAGGCACTTTTTGCATCATTCAACAATGAAAGAAAAGGAAAATTAACATAATTTTATTCGTATAATATATAGGGCGTAACAAATGACGTGATATGATGGTTCTCGTTATGATTCTGAAATACACTACGTTTCACTAATCTAGGGTTACGTTATAATTGATTAAAACTGACTTCCCTGCGCACATCTTTGATTGGCTCAAACCGCAGACAACCCAAAAACGAGGAGGCTGTGGCTCAAACTAGGCCCTTGTTCCTCCAATCTGACTAAAAGTAACTGAAGCGTCCAAGTGAGATCTATTCTAAACTTGCATAATTTCAACAATACTCGAAGCTATTAATTATAAATAAAAAATAAATACCCTAATGTGTATCAACTATTGTACAACGAACGCAATAATCCAAAAATGAGTCTTCCCGTATCGATTAATCTAATAATACCCTCTTCCAAAAATTTAAAGAGATATTCCATTTAATAGATAAAAATCACAGATTTGTAAAGTTAAATATTTAAAAAAATAAAATGTTTTGGGAAAGACGATTATGCCCGACACACTAAACCCTGCCTTCCGATCTACGAATCCGTTGTGCCCTCCAACATCTCCATTAGGAAAGTATCTATCGGGACATCACCGATCAGTTTGAAAAAGAAGAGATGTTCGAGACATTTCAACCCAATGGACCTTAAAGCCGGCAAACGAAGTAATAATTTGGCAAACCTTCCAGGCTCGTTTGGATGAGTCGTCCTGGTGTACTCCTCGAGGACGCCGTAGATTTTCTCACGCAACATTTCCACTTCTTGCACCGACTTTATCCCTCGAACATCTGCAACCAAAACATTCAAAACCATTGACATTTGTTAGTTACATGTACCAGGATTGTAGAGAATTATCGCCCGCAAACAACCCAATTCCGTTTTGTCCATTTTCATTTCTTTCATTTTGTTCACCAGCTCGGAGAGGACGCGGTCGTAGATGTTGCCGACGCCGACAGCGTGTGCAGTCGATCTGCAACAAAAAAAAAAAAACAATTGTACATACGATTTTTTCGACGGCTTCATTGGAAAATAGGGTTTATCTCCTTTTACACACTTTTCAAATAATTTACACACACTAATGTTATTGTTATTAATATGATTATTACCCCAGTCAAATTAGACAAATCGTTCAAAAAATTTTATAGAGTTGGAGTTTTTTTTTTAACAGGCTGGAGGGCAAGCTCGAAGAGGGGGAATAGGTTAAAGAAGTTTTTTTATGAGTTTTTGCTTATATCTCGAAAACTATTACTCCAATCAATTTTTGTCTTTTCACCAAAATTAAAGCTCATAAAATTTTCTACAAAATAGTTATTTGCAATTTTTATGTACGACTAACCATAAGCGAGATATAAGTTTGAAAATAATTAATAATTAAAAAAAAATGTGCTTTAACAAAAAATGTCTTGTGATTTAAAATACACTAAATTTATTGGGTCTAAGTCACTGAAATCTTCAGAGTCGTCTTTAGATGCTGCATTTTCGTCTTCGTCTCAAACATTGAAAACTGAATTACATTTTTGTTCAGTAACAGTTACAGTTTTCTTTTTGGTTTTTTGCTTATATTTCGAAAACAGTTACTTCTGTCACGGAAGAGAAGATAGTACACCTGCGGACAAAAAATGGGACAAGTCTTGTTGCACTTTCTATAAAATTTAGTATTTAGGAAATAATTTCTCAAACTGAAAGCGAATTGCTCTCCGCTACAGTATTACTAAAATTAAAATTTAAAATTCATGTTAATCATGATCTCCTAGAGAGGTTACACCAGCGAAAAAAAATTGTCCTATATTATTTTGTCCACAACTGTATCATACTTTTCTGTGGATTTCAAATAATTTTATTCTCTTTTGGGGTATTTTTTTGGTTAAGTATTTTAAGCAAGCCTGAGTGTACTTCATACGTAAAGCGTATTATTTCATTTATGAAAAATAAATGGAGTGAGACTCGAAATAAAGCAAGTGCTTTATTTAATAAAAATGAAGTTATTATTTCGTTTAAATTTTTTAAAGCAAAGAATTCTGCACATACGTACAAATAAGTACAAACAATCAAGTACTGATAGGGGCTAAAAGCAATAAAAATCAGTTTTAAAAAGACACAACCAGTTACATACATGTTTTTGGACTTCACATACTTTTTTAACTACTCATATATTTTTTAGCAGCAGCCATACATTTGAATGTTTAAAACCTGGCAACCCTAGAGGAAAGACAGCTATTATAATAACAATTAAATGTTTGGACGAACACATTTTTGCAAGGAAAAGGCACGTCAAGCTAATGAATGTTTAAAAAAAAGTAAAAATTGAAGAAGTACGTTTATTTTGTGACTTATGACCTATTTAAAAACTAGTTTAAAGCACTTGATATTTAATATAATATTAAAAAAAACAGGAATAATATCTAACAAGTACCTAATTGTTTTGACAAAAAAAAACTTTTTAATAATTTGTGACATCTTCTTTGGCTTTAATGACGGCTCGAATTCCCGTTGGCATACTTTTAACAAAGCTGGCACGTTCTATTGTTTCAACTATGTTCTATTATTTTATAAAGTTTCAATGACCACTGAGGAAGATTTCTAAGATAACTTTTCATTCTTTGTCAAAATGTCACACTGATATTTAAATCGGGTTTATTTGCTGGTCAAGACATAATGTTAATGTCAGAATTACCGAATCATTATTTTAAAAGTTTTGCTGTGTGACAATGGACAGAATGGCACCTTCGGGACATAATTTTTTAGTCGGTAGTAATAATATTTATGCAAAATGTATATTTGATGGTGTTTACTGTCCCATGTATGAACTCAAACCCACACTCTTTGCAATCAAGTATCCCCATACCATTTGTTTCTTAGCAAAAACCGTACTTTTGAGACAGTCTTTGTGAACGATCTCTTGGTTGGTTCTTATTACTCGTTTTCGAGAGTTTCAGAACCTCCAACGTATACATCAAATTAAGATTTATCACTTAATATTATGTTTTTCCAGTCAGTGTATGCCCAGTACCACTAACGTTTAACCCATAGAGTACGTTTTTTTGAGCATAATGTTTTTTTTGCCTACTTAAAATAATTATTTTGGAAAGTAACATTTTGTTATTTTGTTTGTTATTCATTTGTGTCTGTCAAAGCCAAATCCTGTTTTTTTAAACATCTGCGTCAACATTTACAAATTTTTTAAGTGTCATAGCAGCTTTTCCATTACAAAGGACTTATTTCTTTAATAACTATTGTAACTTTACTCTCCATGTACCTACATAAATAATCTGAGCCACTGAAAAATTGGCCATATTCAAAAATTCGATAGAATAAAGTAGCCATTTGGTGATTTTTTTATTCTATTGGTGATTTTTTATTGTACCGGTGAAAAAATTTAACAAAAATTTCTCGATGCATCTATAACAGAAAACATTGTATTATACACGTAAAGAAAAGTTGGCATTATCTGCGAGGAATCACGAGCAGATAATGCCAACTTTTCTTTACTTGTACCGGCTTCGTCAAGTTTTACACTCAGGCACTTTTCACCTCTTTGTAATTTATCTAAAATTCTAAAAAAAATCGTATGTGATTTTATTATATAGAAGAACTATTTGACCAACTTTTAAAATGATTACTTGTATGGTGTGTTTTTTCACTTTCGGTTAGTTAACTATAGTCTAATGTCAACGATCTTTGGTCCATAGGTGTATTTTGAGGAAGTGTATCAAAGTGCCTAATTAAATTTTTGAGAAAATGTGTCGTTGATTTTTAATTTCTGTTTTGATATTGGAACAGCTTTTTTCCCATGAATTTTGGTAAAATTGTAAATCACTTCCACAAAAGGTCTCTATCAGGGTGGTGGTTTTCAAAAATTTATTGCATTTGTCGTAAAATTGGCACGCGATCATTGTTGGGTCTGAAGGTTGAGGCAGCTGGTAAGAATTTTTCAGGCCCGGATTACCATTTATTTTATCTGTTTACTGTAAATGGAATGTTAATCTTTAAATCTTACGGCAAGGGTTCATGCAAATTGTAAACGAAGAATTCGTTTGTGCTTAAACCAAAATAGTCATCAATTTGAACATCTGATGTAATTTTTTAATAAAAACATTTTTATCACGTTAGTATGCGTATTCCGGTCCTGGCTTTAAAACCGCCCGATGGGACCGTGCCGCTAGTTGTAAAATTTCTGCAGTTATTACTGTTATTGGGGTAGGTAGTGGGTCCTTTTGTAGCGGAAATTTATCACTACTCAATCTTGTCCCTCATAAATTATACTGAAATTTCCGATGAATAATATCAAAATAGCTTTTAATCCAATTCTAACGATTTTTTTCAAGTCACATTTTTGCAGAATAATTTTATTTCGTATTTCCGATCCATTGATGTAAAAAACAGCTGATGTGATTTTTTGGTCAAATGGTTTTTATCTTTTTTATTGGACAAATGAATCAATAGAAAAAAATTTTTTTTCCTAGTGAGATTGGATATCAGTGCAGTGGAATATATTTATTTATAAAGTGTATAAAGTGCCTGAGTGTAAAACTTGACGAACCCGGTATAATAAACTACTAACTGTTATATGTACTATGTTGTATAGAGAAGATTTAGGAAGAAAATAGGCATTTCCATGTTCTCTGTTTAGACAAAGGAGACAAGACGAGGAAAACAATGAAGTAAAAACACGTCATTACAAAATTATATACTAGTACAAAATAAATATTTGTTACGACTTATAAACTCTAACAATACTGCCTATCCTTTTCCGACAAATCGGGCACAAATTGTCGCTCTCTTGCACCATCACTCCGCAGCGAAAGCAGGTGCACATGTGTCTACAGGGTAAAAAAACCGCATCTCGGCCACTTCCGCAACAAATAATACACAGTACGTAATCCTCGCTCGCAAAATCAGCATCAGTCCCGACCTCCTTCATTATCTTTTTTTCACCAACATCCAAGCATTTTTTCTCGTCATTTTTTCCCGAAAATTTCACCAGTTTCGCCTCTCGCTGGCCCAGTAATCGGATAGTCGTCGGCTCATTCCAAATGTAAATAACGGCCCAAAGCGACCGACTCGTCTCGACCTTTTTACTTAGGATTTTTTTCTCGCATCCGTCCAATTTTCCGAAATGAATCACCCCCGAATTACTGACGTAGAAATAGAACACTGCTCCTTCCGTACAGAAGTGTTTCGACAGCGAACCGGTCCAGGAATTCCCCTCGTTCTCGCACTGATCAGCCGTTCCTGCGGGATCCTGCGACGTGAACCCGACACTGAGGACGTCGTGCGATGATCCCGAAACGACGATCAACTCGACGTAGATTTTTTGATTGGTTTTGACGGCTTGCGCGCTGAAGACTAATCCATTGGACCAGGATTTTGACGTGTTTTCCACACGCACCGCAACCGAGTTTTCCTCACACAGTTCGGTGTCTTTCCCGTGGCTGGGATGGAAAAATGTCTTTGTGGACGCTGACTGAATAAATAATAAATAAACCCACTCGATTTTTTAATGCTAATTTGCTTACTTGTCCTTGCCCCATTCTGGTCCGATGCACTGTTTATCTGCATTCGGGGTTCATGTTTTGTATCGCATTTGTTTTCAGAGGGCTTATCGCAATCTGCGATTGCAGCGCACTACGTCGATAACACATTTCGAACGAAACTAGTTTACGTTGTTTAAAATAGATTGCGAGAAATTTTGGCCCGGTTTGCAGATTTATTTTTGGGGAGGTGAATTTTTCAACAAGCTTTTGCGACGATTAAAAACAAAAAATAATGCACACGTGTTTTTTCATTTCAACGAAGTAAACAGTTACAAATGCTACACATAATTCGAAAAGTAAACATTTTAAAAACAATTCGTTAGATTACAAAAAAGCTTCTTCGATGAACTGCTTAAAATGACTGCAAAATAGGAAGAAAAGTGGGCCCGAAAAAACAATAATTTGGGTATTTTCTGGCTAATTTTTGACTAACAATGTATAAAGACACATTTAGGTCAAGATTTTTCAGATAAGTTTATCACAATTCCGGCCAAATTCGGAAAATCGTCGTAATAAACTCTAAACGCAACTTCAATAATTTATTTAAAAAAACAGTCGCTCAAAAACAATATAACAACCATTTCAGGAAAAATGCAACATGATTTTAGTAACTTTAAGTTTTTTGGGAGAGAATAATCACTTAAATTGAAGTAATTCATTGGATTCTAAAATTTACATACATTGCCTTGTAGGCGATAACATAAATACTGGCTTACTACAACTGTTGAATAATTTTTTGTCCCGTCCGTCATGTGTCATCAAAAAGTAAATTAATCAGAACATTGCTTTATTCTTCGGTTTTCTGATTTCAGAAGTTTTAACACGTTCCACCTTTCATTTCAAAAATAGTTGTTGGAATTAGTGCCTCTTAAATTAACAGAATTTTATGATTATAAAAATGTGAAGTCTTTTTTGTGCCCCGTCTGTCATCAATTTGTATTTCTTTTTCCTGCTCGTATTTCAAATTTTAAAAATGTGGCTCTTACTGTAGATTTCAAACAATTTGACTGGCACTAAGTTCCTATACAGAAAAATGTATTTCTACTGATACTGTTCGTAAAAAGTGAAAATAAAATCTAAAAATGTGTGTAAAGTGTCCCGTCCGTTAAAATGGAATGTCTGACTATTGAATTAGAAATCATTCTTGAGCATAATCTTTAACCAAAAAATCGCTGTAGTGAAGTGCCATTTATAAAATATTAACTCAAACATTTATAAGAATTTTGAATATAAATTCTCGAAAACTAATGACATTTTTAGAACAGTTCGATTTGATTTTATTAAATGCTATAGTAATTTATGACGTCATTTTTAATTTTAAAATTTAGGGACCAAATGAACAGCTTAAGCAACTTAAAAAAAACTACATCCTACTACACATTGTCTAAAAACAGTATTTAACATTTATCCGTCAATGATACTTCATGAACTTATTGGTCTCTTTAAGAACCAAATGACTTAAGTCTTAAGTTTTTTTTAAATATTCTTTTTATTATTGTTTAATATTTATATATTTTTATTTTTATTTCTTTCTGATGTTGAGTTGAACGCCTTCGGCTAGACTTCGCTAGAGTTGTATATTTATTTATTTATTTATGTTTTATTTTTCTTTAATAAAAACCTATTTATTATTATTATTATTATTATTACTGAAATTATTTTGAAACACCAAGAGCACTTATTTTGAACCAATGAGATAAGAAATCATTTAACTATTCGCTCCGTTAGTTATCTATCGATAACTTATCAGACCGATAACTAATTACACCAACACAATTTGCTACCCTCTGCAACCATGCCAATAGTAAGTCAATATTTCGAAAAAATTGTCGCTCACACTCCCCGTTTCAGAATTTTCCTAAAACGCATTTAAAATTCCACGAAAGCCACGGCCAAAACATCGTACTGTCCCAAAATATGTCAACAGCTCGTCGTTTCGGAACCAACCAAAGTGGCCTAACATTCATATCCAGCCCTGTTGCCCCAACACAAAAAATCCAGTTCAAAATTCTCGACGTTTCGCTCGAACGTAGCGACCTCATCAGTATCGGTTTCACGTCCTTTGACCCCGCCAATCTTCAATACGATTGGCCAAACTGTACTCCAGAACAACTCAAACACACACCAGGATTTTGGATTTGTTCTCTTTCTAAGTATTTTTGCACCAAAGACAAAACTATATTTTTCTACGCCACTCCTTCGGGTGTTCTCCACTATGGGGCCAACGGTGAGGAGAAGGGCCGTTGTGACAAAAAAATCGAAACTGGTCGCCCTCTATGGGCCGTGATAGACATTTGGGGAACATCCACCAAAATTCAACTAATTAACGAATGTACAACTGGTTACTATTTCACTCCTAAACCCCTCGAAATCAACGAGCAAGTCCTCATTAAAATACTTTCCAGTGGTAGAATTGTCCTCGGGGTGACTTCCTTTGACCCCAACCACGCTACCACTACGTTACCCCAAGACCCCAAATTTTTAGTAGACCGACCCGAATACTGGGTCCCTGTAGACGACCCAACTTGGCATTTTACACGTTACGACGAAATCAGCTTTAAAATAAACGAAAAAGGCGAAATGAAAATTTGGAAAAACGACGTTTTATTACTCAAAGTGGTCCACGTCGATCACAGTATTCCACTTTGGGGGTTTGTGCACTTGGGTTCAGTGGAAAAAATTGAAATGACCACTAGTTTAGACGCGGTACCATCGACATCAGTGGAGTCTAGTGGGTGTAAAATGGTACCAAAGCAAAAACAAGGCACCGACTGTGTTATTTGTTGTGAAAAAGAGACAGAAGCGGCGCTATATCCGTGCGGACATATGTGTTTGTGTTTCGAATGTATGCAACAGTGGCAGAGGAATAGAGAGAGGAGGTGTCCGATTTGTCGAGCGCCGGCTAAAGATGTTATAAAAATTTACAAGTAAATAATTTATTACAAATTTCATTTTAATTTTGATTTGAAATTACGTAACAAAATCCCAAACAATATCAAATCAAATGTGTGATTGACACTTGACTGCACTAAAACCTTAAAAATAAATAAGATCTTTTGAAGATATACGACTTTAGGGCTTTATAAATCGATTTAAAAAAAAATTAGTAACATGAAATCGCTGTGCCTGCGGAAGACACATTTTAGTTTTTGGTTTTACACAGCATAAGATGTGGCTAAGGTGACATTTCACTTTTAAGACTTGTACAAATTTAGTATATTTTCGATCTCATAATATTTAAAAGTTCTTGTCATTTTCCACGATTCGAAATCAAGTTTCTGCACTTTATGGCTTTATCCCTTACATAAACCAAGGACGTTACACCTCCTTCCCTTATTCTTTTTTTATTTATTAAATAACTGGAATTTTGCACCATATTTAACCTTTCAAGAAAAGATAAATTCAACAAAATAGAACGGTTATTATTATCGAAAAGTGCAGAAAAGTCAGAGTTATTCATGTGATTCTAATGATTTGTTTGTAATTAAATTTTTACTCACTAAGTTGGCACGAGTGCTCACAACAATTAACTGTTTATAAAAAATATGCATTGGTTTTCAGACGCGTCTTTACATTAAAAACAAGTGTAAACTGGAGTGAGACATATAATACTATTGTTAGTTTATTTTAAAAAAATCGACGATTTCAGTTGGTTTTCGAGGCGTCAATTGTCTGTAGTTTTCTCAAATGTCTTTTGCTTAAATTTTTGAAAAATATGAAAAATGCATTGAATTATACCGGATGATCAGTTTCAAACCCGAACACTCTCAAAAAATATACTATTTTTGACTCTTATAGTTTCTAAGGTCATGTTAGAGTCAATCTTATACTGCTTAGAAAAACGATGGGAATACTTAAAAACAAAGATAATCATAATTTGCATGAGTTTTAGGGTAGGAAACCGATCACCCGGTATATTCTTTTAATTCTATTGATTTCCTGTTGGTTTCCAGAATATTGGCGTAAGTATTTGTTGAAATTCGAATGTACGAGTATGAGTTTTTTTAATAAAAAAAAAATGTCTTTTCTTCTGGAAAATACTTTTTTTTCCTTTGGAGTGACTTAATCAATCCTATAAAGCAATTTCAACTTTTATACAGTGATTTTTGCGGCTTTAGAGAAAGAAAACCAACGCTTTAATGAAAACTGGTGTGTAAATCTACGTTTTCAAACAGTCTAAAGCGATTTTAGCTTTTCTACAGCGGGTTTTGTCATTTTTAAGTAAGAAATTTTGGCGTCAGAATGTAGCTATTTCTGGTTTTCTGCAGCGAGTTTTGGACTGAAACATGAGTTATTGTTGAAAGCGCTTAGTATCAGAGGATTCCTTGTCCAAATGCTGCAAAAATCACTGGACAAAAACCGAAATTGCTTTATTCTGGCTAAAACGATAATCTAATTACGAGTTTTGTTGAAAATAATTGATTTTGTAAAATTTTTTATTAAACTGAAAACTTATTGGTTCATAACGGTAAAAATGTTGTCACTTTATTCTGGCAGAAAACGACGGTGTAAATGAATGTGTAACGTGTGTTTTTTTTAAATAAGTTGACGAAATTTGAGACAACAAGGTAAGTTACCGGTTTTTCTATCTGATAAGATATTTTATTGAATCACTTTTTTATAAATCGACGAACTACTAGACTATTTGCATTATTGAAATCGTCCGCAAAGCGGATAATAAAATCTCCCGCAGTAGAACAAACAAACAGTACGTTTCCGATAAATAATTAACAAATCTAGTTTTATTAGATATAAAATTATAATTTATCTGTAGTTATCTGTGATAAATAAAACTTTCATGGCGGGCCCTTATCTATGTTGTAGTGTAGCTATACTGTAAACCATAATCAATTCGGCAAGATTTTTTCTAAGTCGTAATAAATAAAACTCTTCCAACTTAAAATGTCCTCGGTAAGCTAATAACTTAATTTCACAAACTCACAAAATTCTACTCAAATTTTTATCTAGTTTTGTAATTTACGATTTCACAACATCCACTCTCGGGGAATCACACTATCGCAAAATGGAAGCTTAGCCAAACGTGTTGCAAATCCCGGATTCGTCTTTTCATCACGTCCCATCGAAATCGACGAAAAAATCACCATAAAATTAATGGAACTGTCAGATTATAATTCAATAGCTTCGGCGTTTTGCTTCGGAATCACACATACAAATCCAAACGATGTACCTTTTGAAGATATCCGAGAATACACCTATCTCGACCTTATCAGAAAATTGCATTACACGGCTCTACCTATCGACAAAAAACACTTAACCAAGAACGCAATTTTAACATTTAAAATAACACCAACTAGTCGGATAATTTACGAAAAAGACGACCAACAAAAAGGTGAACTACACCTAGATGAGAAAATACAAACGAAAGGACTGATGTGGGCCTTGATTTATTTTTTCGAAAATCCAGTTTCAATCAAACTCATCGGTAATGGCACTCAAAACTTTGAAAAAAGTTTACAACCATCAGCACCCTCGATGGAAATTCTTGATACGGCACCGTCGGCCCCTCCTCTACATTCACCCCCACCGAACAAACCAGAAACAACGGAGGAACACGAATGTTTGATTTGTTGTGAAAGAGAAGCCGATACAGTGATTTACAAGTGTGCACACATGTGTTTGTGTTATACGTGTGCCATGGAACTGTGGAAAGGGCAAGGTGACGGACTGTGTCCCTTGTGTAGGGCCGTCATAGTTGACGTTATAAAACCGTACAAATAAATTGTTTTGTTGCGCCCGACTGCAGACTAAACTTACTTGTTGACTGTCAATCCCGTCGCTAGAACTATAGCATCCTGTGCTTGCATCGACCGGTGCGAGAAGGCGGCTATGAGCAATTCATTCCATCCCGCCCTTAACAATTGCACCTGATCTGTCAACGGCAATGATGTGAAATGAGGTACGAGCTTCGCCCATTGGACCAATTGAAACAGTTGCTTGTGTGTTGCTTGACAGATATTGTTCACAGTGGTATTATTCTACAAGATACAGTTGTTAAGGAAACGAACAAAAGGCCCGTTAGATGGCGCTACCTCGTTTACCACCAATGCCACCAAGGGATCGTTGCATTCGACTCGTTTCTCCGCTTCGATTATCCTCTCCAGAGGCATGTCTGCTTGTAAATTCGATGTCGACTCCACCTCGGACGTGTCTCTGTCTTTCGTTCGTTGCCGTTCTTCCTGGACGGCCTCCCGCTTCATCCCCATATTGAGGCATTTTTGATATCTACAATACTGACACCTGGCAACAAAACGTAAAGTTTTGTAAAAAAAATCGCACGCTTCAACACAATCACTACCTGTTTCTTTGTCTTTTATCGATGATGCAGTTCTTCTCCTCTCGACAGGCGTACGAAAGGTCCTTCCTGACCGTTCTCTTGAAAAATCCTTTGCAACCTTCGCAGCTGCAAACAACAATCGATCAGGATTACATAATTTCCAACTTAATTTATTTAAAGGAGATTGAATTTATGTAATTGTGCGGAATCGTGAGCATCCTTGAATCTTAACTATTAGTCGTTAATATCCTGGATAAAATTAAAAACTCGTACTAGAATTATTATTAATAAATTCCTTACACCTGCGGACAAAAAACACATAACAGATGCACAATTATAATTTTCTTAATTTAATCTCATCGACCTGTTCTCGTAGGTACTCTCGTTAGAATTGTTAATAATGGCGAAAAAAATATGAATAAAGCAGCACGTCAAGGTCTCTCATTTTGCCAAACTCGAAAAAAATCGATTCAAATACTTGTCAAAACCAATTCTTTCGATTGGTCTCACCAAGGTCGACCTGCCTCAGTTTTGGAATTGGGTGCATTTTGACCGTGTTTTTCAAATGACTCACACGAGATGATGTTGCGTGCGTGTTTGCATAAATTAATTCAACGTTTACTTAAAAACACGTGATTGGCGACAATTGAGCTACTTGGTAAATTATGGAGAGGCACGGACTGTTCTCTCATTTTATTTGCATATCTTTATTGGCTGCATTATTTAAGGCGTTCGCCACCAAAAATACAATATGAGGTCGGGTTTATATTTGTCGACATGTTTTATGATATTTTTGACATTTGCAACAATTTTTAGATACCTATTAAAATTTATTGATCATAAATAACTGGGTTTCGCCAGCATAACAATGCCCACACAATGCATTGCAAAATCACATGAACGTATCACGTTTAAGTAAAAATCAAAGAAATCGTAGCGAAATTTCCTGATAATGACAATGAACAGGAATCTGATGATCTGCCTACGCGATCAAAATTATAAATAACTTGTAATCAAAAACCTCCTTCTGAACGAAAATATTCATCAATACAACCATCTGGAATTAATTGTGGCCCTAACCTTTGGCACAACTTTGACAACACCAAGGAAAGCGAAACAAAACAATTTCGTTTTCCATTCAATTATTTATAGACGTTCAGTATAACAAGTCATAAAATTGTGATTTTTCAAGGCTTGATGGGGCAAAACAGGTGTTTTATTGTAGATAAATGTAATTTATAATCCCTTTTTTAAACATTGTTAAGTAGTTTTGACGGCCACTGTGTTGTAAAAATTTTTCATTGAACGATTATTTTGGCATCAATAACTTAAATATTTGCTATATTTTCGCGTCTACACACACTATAAAACTTATCAAAACATTGTAAATTTCAACGAAAAAAATACATGAATGCCACACATTTCTATCCAAACTGGTTGTCAAAACCAATAAAATTTTACTATAATTATTGTAACAATGACAAAACGATTTCTCATCTTTATTTACGCACAAGAATAGACGGCACCATAAACACCGCCTGTTGCCATTGCCCAATAATTTTCAGTACCTGCCAAAAAATAATTATGTCATTTATTATTTCCATTAAAAACCAAATGATTAAATAAACTATGGCAAAAATTGAGGCACTCGCAGGATTCACGGCTCGTGGGCAGAACAATCATCAACGAGTAGTTTGTTGCTACCACAAGGTCACTATGATGCAACATTAATGGTCTATGTGCGAGAGGCCATGGTCATGGTGCACTTGTCACTGCCATCCTATGACCATGAGGACGATGATGTCGGGCTGAAAGACCGAATAAATGGCCGGAAATTTTCAGCCGAAAATTACATTTCGATGTTTCAATGGGAAGAAGTGCGGAACGACCTCAGGGTCGAGGCACTTTTGAGACGTCATTTAAATTATCATCGGGAGAAATTAAACTATTATTTACATCCTGGTTTTTTATCATGCAGTCAAAAGGTGTTACTTTATCGGTTATTGGATGTTTTATCAATTATCAACCACACTGCGAAAATATAATTAATTAATAAAAATATCAATGAAGTTGCTTCCACATTTTATCATAAAGGTGGACACGCCAAAAAGTAAATTTAGACCAGAAAATAATAACTAATCGATAGAGGGAATTATTAGATCATTACATTATTAATATTTCACAATGAACTCATTTTGTGGTTAATTATAACACTTTGTGGGTGTTTTTGGGTATAATACGCTAGAATACTAAAATAAAACGATTATTTTAACCTTGAAGGGGTTAATCCGATGGAAATAAACCTTGGGTGAAAGCTTATATTTATAACATTTTTATATTAGGAGTTATTATCCTTGTTGTTTATTATTCATCAACAAACTTATGGAAATGTATCCCAACTCCCTATATTTATGTTGTTTTACTAATTTTTTACCAACATAAACCGCAAGTGAGGCAATTTATGCAGCCATAATAAATAAATAATTTTATACGAGACAAGAATATTTTGTGAGAAAACAAAATTTTAAAAAAGTTCAAAAAATCCAGACAATCGTATAATTAAAAGTTTTCATAATTCGAACTAAATGATTGCTAAAGAAACGATTAATACTTTTTTCACCAGTAGATAGCATGAAAATGTAGAAATCGAAATTAAATTCATTGCACTATTTGGGTTTTTAACGCAATTCTAACAAAAGCTCAAAATTTGGCTACATTAACACACAATCCTATGCCTTTTTCACTCATAGCCGAAGCACTTTCAAAAAAAGATTTACAATTGAACGTGTTTTACTCAAGAAAATCCCCAACTAGTGAACTTCTTTCCACGTTAGTTAACAAGAAATTTGACAAGTTGCCGACAATTTTCAAGCGGAACCCATTGTGCGCCTCCAAAACTGTAACTGGAATTCCTTACAACTAAATTTTTAAAAGTATCATTCTCAAAGAAATTTTTCTAAAAGTTGTTTTTTCCTTGCTAGAGGAGGTATCGGATTAAATTTTTGCATGCATATTTAAAATGAAGTTGTGTATTTTTCTTCTGATCTGTGAAGTGTCTTGCGTTTCGCTCCAAAGTCTCAACTTCATCAGGTCAGCATACAAAAAAACGCGTTAAAAACGAAATAAATTATTGTTCCTTGGTGTTTTTACTTTTTGACTTTTACTTTTGGACTCACCTATACACCCCGTAGTGCTTTCCGCTCGCCCTATCGCCGCATATCGAACACAAGTGTTTGGACCCGCTGAGGGGATGATTGGGAGGATACGGCGAAGTGGAGCTTTTATTGGGCGTATTTCCCGAAGGACTCAGGAGAGTCCCGTGCCCGCCCATCGAGAAGGAAACGGGGCTGTTGGGCCCTTGAGGGCTGAACTGGCCCAAAGTGGAAGCGTCAGGTTTCATGTCCAAGGGGGACTGGGGTGCTCCCAAGCTGCCCATCGAGAGATTCTGGTCCAGACTAAGGGCTAAAAAAATACTTAGCATCAAAATCGATATCTAGCTCTCAGACGAAAAGATTGCTCTCATTATGTTTTTTTGGGGCGCCGTCTGTTCCCGGCGATAATAACGCAAATTACCGTCTTCCAGGTGGCGAAAAAAGACGTCCAAAACAGCGCACAATTTCTTATTTATTATTATACTGATTTGACCTGCAGACGACTTTTGTTCAAGGTTTCAACGTAAACACGCTATAGTAAAACTAGATATGTTAGGAAGCGGCAAACTATCATTAAAATTAACATTCAAAGAAAACAAAACTTGCCAAGGTCGGACACGTAAAAATAAAGTAACCGACGAGGATTTTTGCCAGGCCGCCGTTTTAATAACACCGATGAAAGTCGAGAGTGAGAATCGTACAGGAAGTTGATTTACGATCGCTAATTAATTATTTATGTATCTGGAATTTTTTAAGTCGAGTGAACAATAGTTTTATTTACAGGGGAAAAGGAAAAAAACCCTCAAGGTTGCCGAAATACAAACCAAAGCGTGGAAGCTGGTCGCGATCGTAAAAAGTTTTATTCTAAACAAATGTCATCCGGACCAGATAAATTCGAGGTGGCACAATTGGCAGTTCTCCGTGAATAATGAAAAATAACGACCTTTTGTGTTCTATTTTTTTATGTTGGCAATGTCACGGTTTTTTGCTTGCACTTATTTTTAGGCCCTGTTGGAAAGTGTATTAGCGAAAATCATCCAAAAATAAAACAACCAAGCCAACAAACACTAATTTCGGGAACCATCAGTCGAAATTTTCAAGTATTGTTCAATTAGGTACAAAACGTAGAGACCTCCGGAAATCCTTAAACATTATTTACATTTTGTGCCAATTCGCTATGCACGAGCTTCTCTGCGAACAATAATTAATTTTTCAGCATTTATGCTGAATTTCCTTTATTTACGAGTACATCAAATCAAATACGTCCAACTTTGATCCGTAGTTTGAACTACGGAGGACTGTAGCTTAGGATACAAAATAATACGAAATAATACAGATTCTCTGTACCCAAAAAAATAGTACGGTGGAGTAAATATGAGGGCGCATCGAGCGTCACGGCACCAATTCGTTTTAAATTAATCGAAATCCAATCCATTCACTAATTACTTGAAAAAAAATTCAGAATTGTTGAGTTTTACACTTTTAACACACTGAGAAAAACTGCCGATTAAAATTTTCATAAGAATCATGAGAAAAAATTATTTAAAACTTCAATTTCGTCATTTCGTATCATAAACTTTAGATATCCGTCGTTTAAACACAAACTGGAAGTTATTTGATCTAAACCAAAATTAATAGTAATATAATAACCCTTATTATGGTTACTTTCACAATTACAATATCCATATTTCTTATCAACAATCTGACCTTCCCTCACACACGAAATAAAAAAAACAAGTTGCCACGCCACTTGAAATTTAAATTTAACATTAAAGTCAAAAAACTGTTATCGTTTTGTGACGCACTTTCCTTTTCGTTTAAATTTCCGCAAAATTTCCCTCGTGTGCGTTATTGATTTTCCTGCCAAAGTTGTTTTCCCAATATCACATTGGAATCTGTTATTGACACGGCAATTTTCGCTCCGCTAGAAATCGCGACCGAATTTTTTATTTAGAGTGTTGGAAAAGTATCAACAGTTTTCCGCGAAATGTCACTTTCATTTTTCAGACGCACATGTATACCATGTGCCTTGAAACGCTTCAATGCGCCTCCGTATCGTCCCGACTTTGCTCCGGGAGACTTTTTATTGTCGACATCCCAGAAATCTATCTTCGGCGGCAAGGTTAGCGCTTTTTGCTGGCTGCAGCGGAATGAATCATGTGAAGCGTTTGGGAATTCGGAGAAGGAAAAACGATGTTGGGCCTACCGCAACGAGGATCAACGTGACTGATCACTTTTCCTTTTTTACCAAGAAAAATGTGCCCATATTTCAAACAAAATTCTCAAGGAAACGTTCTATCCTTTTATATAGAATGCCAATTTTGACCAATAAACTAGAAATAAGATACGGTAAAGGTGATACAATAGGCAGTTTTTTATTTTTTTTGTGTTTGTGTACAAGAATTGGCTGCCCTAACATCTTGCACAAAGGAAATTCCTTTCTGCGTCCTCCAACACAAAATAAAATCTCAAATATGGAAAATAATTTGAAGTTTTATTAAAAATTTCAAAATTATTACAGCAAAATTGGAAAATAACTGAAATAACAAATCATCAGAACGAAAGCTCTCGACATTTAACCAAAACGTGATTGTTTAGCAAAATTTCATCAAAATAAAACCAAAGTTACTAAAAAAACATTTTATATTGATATCATTACTATTTTGTAAAATGCTACTGACAGCACTTTAGATTTTTATTAATCACCAGAGGCCAGTGGTTAAATGCAAAGTTATCAACAATTAAATTTTAAATAAAAACATTTTTAATTGTCCAGTTTCAATTTACTTTTGACACTATTGTCAGTAATTTAATCACTAGCACGCTTTCACGGTATTTTAACATCTCGATGTTTTTATCAACTCGGTTTAAAGTGACAGCATCGTTCTGCTAAAACTTCTTAAATTCAACAATAGTGGGCGTCTTAATGATGGTGTAAACAACAATAAACAACATTTCTTCTTTTTCATATTGACCGCCCACATCGCTACTGCATCTTTGCCCAAATTTAGGATCGAGCAACAAGGTTACAATAAAAATAAAAACGTCCTAATTAAAAATTTTCGCACACAACTCAATATTTACACAGTGATTTAACGTATTTTTTTAAATTCTCCACTCATCAGCGTCTATAAATAAGCATTGATTCGATTAGAACTACACCTAAACAACGAAAATCTATTCTCGTCGTAGAGACATCTTTATCTCCTTCCTGCGTCCACACGAAATGCAGTTAAAGCCCTTGTGATAACACCATAAAACTGGTCAATATTTTTATTACGATAAACGAAACAATGTACAATTAATAACCAATAATCAATAAAAAATAAAATGAAGCAACCCGTCTAGCCATTTTTATCAAAAAAAAGAACCAACTGTATCGACGCAAAAATCCCGCTGTTGTTCGACCTTGAATTTTAACAATTTCCTCGATTAGGAAAAAAACAGCGTCTATTTTCATTCATCCGGGCAACTGTGGGACTATCAAAATTAGAAAAATTAGGCCACTAATAAAAAAATTAGCAACAGCTGCGTCACACCTGGAGATGAAGACGACGATAAAAAGAAAACAAAGATTTTCTGGCGAGACTTGACAGGTGTCAAATTGTTATCTGAGCTAAATCCTTGAATGTATCCTTGCAAATTTTTATACCTAGCGACATGTGCGGAGGTCCGAAATTGGGTAGACTCCGGCTCCAGTTTTGCGCCCCCTGTATAATAGCAGTCACAGACATCATCGGTTTTTCTTTTTTCATCATTTTCGCAAATTGTAACTATCACAGACCGGCTTTATCACAATATGAAAGCAACACTCCACCAGACGAGTAAAAAGTGTTTCAGACTTTTTGATGTGTACACATTTTTTAATCACAACACAACAATAAACTCAGCAGACGACAGCCGAGATAAAAATCCTTATTATAATTTAATATCACATTTTTTTAATCCAGCGTTCCGAGAAATAACTTCCACACGCACACCACCACAAAAACACGCACACCCAGACATAGGTATACAATGTAAACTCTTGGCTCCTCGGCGATGTTGCAGGATTCGGGATTGATCAGAGACTGCGTTGGAAGTCGTAAAAACAAAACACGCGCGTCTCTAGCACGCCGCCGACCTCGATCTTCACAGTCGCAAACAGTCTGCGAGTCTACGACTACGACGACGACGGCGACGACCAATTTCGAAGGGGGCCGCGGAAAGGAGGGGCGAGACTGCGATTATTTCGCCGGTGATTCATTTTGGCGCAAAGACTGTCGAAATTATTAACGACGCAAAATTTTGGGGGCGGCGGCGGCGGCGGTAGACATCGATTCGGCGCTTTTTTTCGAGGAATTTCGAAACGATTTGTGCAACAGTTGGCAAACCTGCCAAGGCTACCCAAGGGGAAAACTGACGAATGAGATCACGCGATGCAAAAGTAATGACGGTGGTTTCGATGCGATCTAGGCGGCCAGACGAAATTTCGTTGATTTTTATTTGTTTGGTGGAGGAACAAGGACATCGATTTTGTTTTTTTATCTCTACGGTAGTCGACTTCTCGGAAATGGGGGTACCAAAGGTACAATCAAGGAGGCGGTAATTTTTTTTATCAAAAATTGAGTTCGTAAACACAATTATTTTAGCGCAACATCAAAAAAGCTGTTATTTAATATTAAATACAATGGGGAGAAAAGGTCCAAATTCATAAAGAATAACAATTATTTACAAAAAAAAAGAAATATAAAGCAATTCATTTTTACAATGATCACCTCTCAAGCTCAACAATTTACTAAAAATCTGAGAAGGAAGTGTCATTTTTTCTAATTACTAAATTCTATTTCCGGTTTCAATTTTTTTCGGCAATTTTTATGGAAATTTTGTAAAATATAAACGATTGTCATACTGAAAAATGTATACACACTCGTTTGCAAAAAGTAAAAATAAAGTTTTGATACACGGTGATTTTTTTGGTATATTTTTAGCAAAATACTTGCGTTTTTGAGTGAAAATCCAAACATAACGCCGAAATTTTTGATAGTTTTGTGATCTTTCAAACTTTCACAAAAACTGAATTTTTAGCTCAAAAATGTAAAAATGTGTCTAAGGGGTCAAAAAAGTTAAAAAACACTATTTTTTCACGATTTGGTGATTTTTTAGTCTTTTTAGTGCACATTCAATAATAAATTAATAAATAAATTATTATTACTTAATAAAATATTATAGGAAGATTCTAGAAATGTAAAAGAAGAAAGTATTTTATATTTTGAAGTTATTTTAACGTCCAGAAATTTTTATTAAAATTACTTAAACAACTGTAGGTAAACATTCCCTTTTGTACTCCTATATTATCTTGCAATTTTTTATATTTAAAAAAAGGGTTGTTTTTGTCAACCAAAAAATCTAACTTTAAAGAGCTATAACTCGTGAAAAAAGGCTCAAACAATTTTTTGTCATAGAAACTTTTAAATCAGTTTGATATCCTTTATTTACTACCCAAGAGTTGCTGCAAGAATTTTTAATAACCCTGTATAACGCAGAATTTGTAAAAACAAAACTGCATTTTTTTCTCAGTACTATGTTAAATGCTCAAAAAATGCAACAACTGCTTCATTTTTGTACTAATTTCCCAATTTTTCGATTAATTTTTGGTGTAATTTTACTAAACCAAGTTTCGTACTGAAAATGTGCTAAAAACGGGCAAAGTAATGTACTTTTCGATCCAGCAAAGTAAACTTTCAGGTGTTTTTCGAAAAAAAGACAAAACTATAAACGTTATAAATTATAAACGACGCCATAAACGACTTTTCGACTTATTTTGAACTGAATTATTTAAAAAATCTAATCGCATTTCTGGTAACGTGCTAAAACGGTCGCAAAAACTTTTTTCCATTTCAATAAAATCTCACATAAAAAAGTAACACCATTTTCGGCGTATTTTTGGTTACATTTGGCGAAACAATTACGTTTCTGATTTCTGGCTGAACGAAGTCCAAAAAATTGGTATTTTTCTCTTCCTTTCTCCCAAAAATTTATAATTTTTATTAAAATGATGGCAAAATTATCAATTCGATAAAGAATTAATCACAGAAACCCTGTTTTTGAGAAGATTTCTTCTTTTGTATAAAGAAAATCGCAACACATTCCAAAATACTATAGCAAAAAATGTCACACACACTCTAAAGACTCGATAAAAGTTTTATGGCAGTAAAGTTAGCATCACCATTTGAATATAAAGTTGTACAATAAAATTCAAAGTTAAAGAAACTGCCTCTTGTCAGTTTAAAATCGCTGGTCGTAAAATTTACAACTGCACTTATTTTCAACAATTAATTTAAAAAATAATAAATCGTGTCGAGTTTTTTTGTAACACAGATAAACTTTTTGATAAACTGTCCGTCCTTCGATGTTCGTGATCACGGAAATAGGTCACCTCTGTTTAAACATTCTGTTTCTCCCTTCAAATTGACTCTTTCATGTAATAAAACAAGACTATTTAAACTCACAAGATAAAATTCTAGCATAAAAACGATCATTCAATAAATTTCGTAACATTACGAAAATTGAATAAAAAATTGATAACAATCACGATAAGTTTATTCATCCGAAATTAGCTCAACTATAGTAACACATTTATCAGTCTTAAATAATCATTTCCATTATTAAATTGTCAATTAAACCCAATGCCAAGCAAAAAACACTCGGGTAAGGTCAATGATGTACAATCTTTTACAACATTGTGTTTTTTGATGTTATCGACTCAAAGAAGCAAGAGTTTATTGGACAGTTATTACTTAATTTACCTTTAATTAACTAATTGTGACGCTAAAAGCATCACTCCGAAACGTAGAAACGAGAAATTACTCTCCAAAAATATTTAATTGGAATGTCGTACTGTAATTAATTAAACGTTTCGGCAAGTCAAATGAAGCAGAAACATTTCCAGATTTATATTTACCATCACCTTGTCAAATCCCAAGGACGACATCGAAAATAAAATTTATAAAACATGAACGAAAAACCACCAACAAACGAAACAATAGACAATCTTCATGCCTATTCATTTGTTTGTAATATATTTTGCGCAATCATCTTTTAACGAATTTATCGCACTTATCTCCGTTTTTTGCTCGATCACATCTGAATTGTAAAAAGTTTGAATCTCATTTCGATAAATCAAAATTTATTAAAGGGTAGGGTGACCTTCGCAGCTCCGATTTTAGGTCAAGGCTGTCAGCTCGATACAGCAATCAGGTCAGGTCAGGAAAATTATTTGAACGGGTGGGAATTCGAGCCAGCGGGAATTAATTATCTTGACTGGTTGCGACACCTGTCCGGATCTTCTGGCACTTGTTGCTCGGAAAGAAATCTACAATATTTAGATTCTTGTTTTTTTTTAATACAAAAGTGAAATTTGGGAAAATTGTTCTTAGGACCCGGTTTATGTTCTATGGGACTTTTGGTGGAGTAATGGAAACATTTTTTTGGATCAAGAAATTAAAATTTCGGGGGTTTTTCGAGTCGTTTCGGTGAATTTGGCGTGTGTTTTGGCTTGTTTTGTGTTTTTTTTTCGGTTTGTGTGTAAATTTGGGGTCGTGTTGTAAATGCGGTCAGTGAACCAAATAGTTCGACCCTGACTTTGCCATTGCCCTTTGTGTCTGGAATCCCTCACAGTGTGTCTAAATCTGGGCAAAAATGAATAACATACCTCTATCTGTTGACTCCATGCTCCTCAAAATAGTCACATAAACCACATCAAGTCGGAAAAATTGAAAATTTTCACTCAAAACAATACACAAACGCGAAGCCTACTTTCCAGTTTCTGTCTGCAATAAACATGGCCGGATTACCACTGAACTCGTTAACTTCTCTGGCACACTTTCCCGCCCTCTTCGTCAATTAAGAGCCCGCCAAAAAGGCGCCCCATTCAACAAACCCCAAGTTCGGGGAGCCCCACACACGCAAACTTAACCAATTTTGAAAAATACGGCCCCAAAGACAACACTTGAAAATTGGTTCGGAAAAGCTGGGCCAGATGGCGCTCGGTCGCTAGAAAGTTGAAGACGTAACCTTGGAACAGCTGTAGCCAATCGCATCCGGCGCGGGCTTTTCAAATCGGTTTACAACTTTTGGGAAAATTTGTTCAATAAACATGATTTTATTGGGTTTGTTTTAGCGATACGGTTTAAGGATGCGTAATTCGCCAAAAACATACGATAAGCTCGGGTAAACACGCGCCGAGGTCCCCACTCACAATGTTAAATAACCTTCGATTCAGTAATATTGCACAAATTGCTTTAAATAATGCGTGTAACTTGAAGCTTGTTAACCCCTGAATAGGCGAAATCGCTGACTGATGGTGTGATGTAATAAAACGTCCGAAAAACAGAGGTCATGTTACTTTGCTGTGTCTCCGACTGTGGCTATTGGTACTTAATTTAAATCGAAATCGCCGCGATGAACGATTGGTTCAAAATTTCGCTCCTTTTGTCGATTTTTGGCTTTCTGAAGGAGATCAGACCGTCCGAACCCTTCGTTTACGAGTTCTTGGTGGGGCCTTGGAGGAATGTCAGCAAGGAGGAAGTCACCGAACAAGTCTATCCAGTGGGAACATACAGTTACTTGGCCCAATCGATTGTGGCCTTCCTCATTACCGACCTGTGCAGGTACAAACCTTTGATTGTCCTGTTGGGACTCTCGGGGGTGGTGGTATGGAGCATGCTACTGTGGACCAAGAGCCTCTTCGAACTACAAGTCCTTGAAGTAAGACCGATCAAGCATGAAATTTTTAGCTCTCGATTTAGCTGGTAGCAAAAAAATTCAAATTAGGCGCCACTGATAAGAGACATAACCTCAAATGTAGCTCAGTTGCATCATATATTTCATTTCAGGCGCCGAGGGGCTGCTCTATCCAAAAATAATCCATAATTGCGATAACTAGCGCTATTATACTTTTTATTGGCAAAAATGGACCCAAGAATTACATAACCTCAATTCGCAAATCCTTAAAAAAGCCACACAGTCGTGCTAATTGGGGCTAGGGCTAAGCAGAGGGGCCGCTCGGCCCCAAAACCAAGAGAAAAATCAACTATTGTGGCGAAAATACTTTTATTATTGTGAAAAACAATCGTGGCAATTACATAATCTCAGTTCGTGTAATTTAGTCCAGTGAAATAAATAACCCTTTAAATCAAAATGTTGAGCATAAGCTTACATTTTTGATATAAGTTATTATTGTGAAGTAAACAATTTTTCGAAAATAGTGTTTTTTTAAATTAGTACATATTCAAAATTGGTTAGAACAAGAAAAAAGTTTTGAATAAAAATTGTAAAGAATAAAATTTTACATAAAAATGTTCTCTTGACTTTTTTGCAATTATTCAAATTAACAGAGTTTAGGATACCTAATTAAACGTAAAGCAAAAAATTTAGAAAAAACTAAAATTGGACAAATTTTTTGTTTACATCTCTTCCTTCTGCATAAAGCTAGCAACTTTGTTTGTGCAAAAGATTCTCCAGTAAATATACATTTTAACGTAGTATACAAAAGAAACTAAAAAATTAAAAATTTTCTTGTAGCATATTTTTTTATGTAGCGAGCTTTTCAAGATAGGAGAAAGTTTTTTATTTTAAGAGACAGTCGAGACGAAATGAAGTTAATAGTTCAAATAAGTTTTTGGTGAAAGAAAACAAAGTTACAGTTAATGTAAAAAAAATCATGGGCAGTGGCGTCCGTCTTCTCTAGGTTTGGAGCTTAATTTTTTTGCAAATATTTCGAGGTCCAAATATGGTAAATAATTAAAGAATTAATTAATTTCACGAAAAAATAGCTTCTTTATAATTTAAATCGCTTGAGATTAATTAGAATTTAGCAATTTAGTCCTAATATTCGTCATTTCTTTGGCGTTTTAAATCCAACAGCTAACCGATTTGTTCTCTAAATCAAAGTTTTGTAAGATAAAGTTGTTTTTTTATAAATTACTGTAAAGTATTTACAATTTATTAGTATTAATTAGGTCAAAATAATGTTTGTCAGTTCGCGAAAAGCGGCTAAAAATAGTTATTTACAATAAAACTTGTGTGGTATGTAGTCTGACGAGTTGTTCTTTAGTAATGTATGTTTCAAAACTAAAAAAAAATGCCAACAGTGTGCTTAAATTTTTTGGAGTCAGGAATTAAAATCTTAACCACATTAAAATTTCATTTGCGCAAATCGCCTTAAGTTTTTTATTATATCAATTTCGGAATTCTCACAAAAAAAGAGTTTTATTATGAGAAAACGATTTCAATAATTTGGAAACAAAAAAAAATTAAAATAGTTTTTTGCATTTTACGCTTATACGCATCAAACTGAAGCGTATTAGAAACTCTATTGTTGCCGATATAATTTTTTTATTCTGGGCAACTAGAAGTATTTATTTTTTGACTGGCACTAAAAATTGAAATACCCTGTATTAAAACTAAATTTTTCCTTCACAGCAGTATTTATTTAACACTATTTTTCTATTTCGAGTCTTTACAAAAAACAGTTTATTTTATTTTTTAACCACTTTTCGGGAATTGGTAGAAATAAGGTAATTAGAAAACGGTAATTAGAAAAATCACGTTTATCTCAGAAAATTTTGATTCAAGGGAACAAATAAAGTAGCTGCTACTTTAATCACCATGTGATTATTTGAATTTATAATTAGGGTCGGCTTTATTAGTTTTTTAACTTGAATGAAAACGCCGATTATAGTAACTGATCAAGCTGAAGAGTCAAATAGTAATGTTTAGATTCAATCGGAATACATTTTTCCCTCAGTTTGCGCTATAGTTTAACGATCATAAAAATCTGCCTACTCCAATTATAAATTCTATAGCAGTGAGCAGGTCTCTAATCTGTGTTAAGTGAATATATTTTAATTGGGCTAATTTGTGTTCACAATGGAATATTATAATTGCGTATTTGAGTGGAAATTTTCCCTTTTGCAACTTGTGATGTAACTATTGCACAACTAACAGGTCTTCTATGGCACGTTCATGGCCACGGAGGTGGCCTACTACACCTACATCTACGCCAAAGTCCCCAAAGAGTTTTACCAGCAGGTGACTTCGCACACCAGGGCTGCCATCCTCGCTGGCCGCGCCATCTCCGGCATCGTGGCCCAATTGCTCATCTCGCTCGACAGCGCGACCTATCGCGACTTGAACTACATCACCTTCTCGTCCATGCTGGCGGCCACCCTCTGGAGCCTCTTCCTGCCTTCCGTCCGAAAAACCATCTACTTCCACCGGGAAATCGACGAGCGCTACTCGCGAAAATTCCTCAACGCTTTCACTCTGATGAAAACGCACCTGGTGGAGTCCTTCTCCAACCGCTACGTCCTGAAATGGTCCTTCTGGTGGGCCCTCTCCACGTGCGGCTTCATCCAAGTCCAGTGCTACATGCAAGTGCTGTGGAACACGATTCAGGACGACCCGACTATCCCCATTTACAACGGGGCTGTTGAGTCGGTCCTGACCGTACTGGGGTTCATGGGGGCGCTGCTGGCCGGCGTTCTGAGGGTGGATTGGAAAATGAAGGGCGAGTTGGCTCTGACGCTGTGCTCGCTGATGAGCGGATTCATTCTGCTTTATACGTCGCGAACTAAATACGTTATTTTGAGTTATATCTGTTATATAGCCTTTGGGGGGCTTTACCACTTTATGATTACGATAGCCAGCGCTGAAATCGCCAAATGCATTAAGGAGGACAGTTATGGGCTGGTTTTTGGAATTAATACGTTTGTTGCGTTGGCGTTTCAGTCGATTTTGACGATGGTTGTGGTCACTAAAGGGGTGGGCTTTGCCCTAGGCCCCCGAAATCAGTATTTCGTATATGGGATTTTCCATATCGCTATTAGTGTGATATACATCGCTATTGGATTAGCGAGTTGGCTGAGCTCAAAGAGAGATTACCGAAAAGCAGACAGTTAGACTTGATTAGGTCGCAATTAGTCAGTATTAAATGCACTGTTTTTATGAGTTAATAAAAGACTGTTTTCGAATTTTTTGGTTTATTTTTTGAACAAAAATTATTTGAGTTTTCATTAAAAAAATTAAATATAATTGAAATTAAGTTAGCAACATTTTTCAGTTTTTCAGTGTCACCAACTTAATTTAAAAATCATATTGCTTAATAATTTTTTAAAAACTTACACTCTAACGGGTGGCAGATAAAACAGTTTCCTGAATGTGGACTCCTTTTCTGGCACCATTGCCACTTCGTCCTTCTCTTGGCACCATTTTTTCCTACTTACGTCCCCTATAACACTGGTGCAGATATCATCGAAATGGTACTTATGCCCCAATTCTTTCATTTTTCCGCACAAGGACTGAATAAACCAGGATCCTGTTTTTTTGTTCCTTATTGCACCATAGCCTGGAACTGTGGCCCAGAAAGTGAACAAATCTGCTATTGGCGGGACTGATTCTTGGACAGGTGACGAAGGACCGTCTGTTTCAATGTCATCGTCATCTGACTGAACTAATACAATAAAAATAAATTTTTATAAAGTTACAAGAATCAACCAATCGTACTTTTTTGACATCTGGTGCCTTGACAAGACTGGAGGATTAAAACTTTGGGTTTCCCCGATAAATGTGGGCGATTTTTGGTACACATCACACGTTTAATTGCTTTGACGTCGACTTGGCAACTATTAACGCCGTAAACGACACCTAATAGAGATAAAAGATAAATAACTGCATCACAAGGAAAATAAATCAACCAACCTACATCACCATGAGACATTATAGAAATGAAAAGGCTCGACTCATCGTTAACGCTTTGCACTACTTCTTCTATTTTTCGTAGCATTTCCAAATGAGTGAGATTATTTTCTACAATAGTTTTGAAACCAAATTGTCGGAAAGTGGCTTCAAGCTTGTCTCGGTCGTATTGTGTACCAATCCTAAGTTCTAATTTGTTGTCCCGGCGTGGAAGCAAGTGCTAGTAATGAAGAAACATTACGAAGTGCTTTCTACTAAATTTCTGATCAAATAAATGACTCGGAAAGACTGGATTAATGGGTGGTATTAATAAAATGCTTTTACTTAAAGCATTTGCTTATGATTCTAAGGAATTGTTTGTCTCTTGTGTGTCACTTAAAAAACTTGAAGTATCACTTCCTTCAAGTAAATTGAATTTAATTTCTGGTTTAAGGATTTCATAAGAGAAGGAAGACACGTAAAAGATGCAAAATAAAATACTCTACAGTTAGAATAATTATTAATTATACCATTGTAGAATGCCTCGGGATTTCTCATCTTATCATGAATCTTTGCGTGAGAAAAAAGAATCCGAATTTTTAGTTATAGTAAAATTATTACAAAATAATTGATAAACATACATACTGCTATATATAAAAAAAAAACAGATAAAAATGTAACTGGCAATAAAAAAATAAAGCTATGAAACTTTTATAGGGGAATACCTAATCCTACATTAACAAAAATTCCTAATGGAATAGAATGGAGCTAATTCAGCAGAAGAATACAAGAAGAGTTTCCCTCAATATGGAATACTCTTAAAAAATTTCCACCGCGACATGTTAGATCTTCATCTATTAACGCCTTTACTTCAAAAACAGATGAAACAAAAAATCTTTTATATTTATGAATTTAAAAGTTCTTAGCCTGCAAAAAATAATAATTGAAAATAATGTGAATGTGAGTACTTTTGAGGACTATTATATTATGATTTTGTTTACTTTACACTTGTTTACTTTAAAAAATAAGTTATTAAATTATTGCAAATTGTATAAAAAATACATATTAAGCTCTGTATATGGCTGCAGCTTTTATTTTTGCCTCCAGTTGTCTATAATTTGATAAGTCAAACAATTAGCAGAAGCATTCGCTTAATTTTGTAAGCTTGTCCTTGTCTTTATTAATACAGAAATATGCATTTCTTTTGCATTAACTTATGCTAATCAAAATTATGAAAACCTTATACTTAAATTCTTATCCTTACTTTTATTATTTTATTTTATTTTCAGGAAACGTTTCACTCGTTTCCTGAAAAGTTAAGTAAAGCTAGAGATGTTACCTGTTGGAAATAGACCGCCCATTTATTATTTTATTTAGAAAACAGCATACAGTTTCATTTCATTTTTTCATTTAAACGTTTATTTTTTATAAAAACTCTAAAATTATTTTTAGTTTTTACCTCGTTAATGCTTGGTTACAAATATTTAATACGAGATATCAACTAGTCTGAGAGATAATAATTAAGATTGGATTTAGAAAGAACATACAATTGTAATTTTTTTTATTACCTACTCTTCTTAAGTTTTCACAAGCAAACAGTATTTTTTCCAAGCATATTTTCTTAAAACACCCTTTGGTTGTAAAAAAATGATGAACTTACAATCACTGCTTAACGCATTAATAATTTTTTTTTGTTTTCTCAAAATACCTTGGCAAGACAAATGCAAGTGACAATCCCTACAAGGATTTTCGTAATTTTTGCAGAAAACAGAGCTTAATTAAAGGTCTTTTAACTATAAAAAACAATGACAAATCAACAGTTACTCCTTAGAACCTTACATATTTTTTTCTTTTGTCAATTTTTGATCAGAAATTTTGAGAGCATGGTACAAAACACCTCTCCCCCAACTTACTCGATATTTTCTGTCCACTTCTCTGTAGAAATTCTCTTGATTGATGATCAAACAAATGCCAGGTCTTTCTGGATCAATAAAATATTTATTTTCATCGCTGACAAAAGCTGCATTGTCTGCACTGATATGCGACGTCTCCAGCGAGGCCAGACTAAGCAAACTGGACTTTGGATCTAAAATTCCCTCAAACACACTCACTGACTGTCTTTTTTCACTCTCACTAGAATCTACTCTTTTATCTACACTTCTACTCTCAGCAGATTTGTGCACAATTGGCACAATTTCTCTCAGTTTATCACAAATATCCAACTGGTCAATTTGCTTGAGAACTCTACACAAATTACTCAAATCGTCCAGTTTTACGTACCCCACAGTCTCCCAATGCAGCAAATACAACTCCAAAAATTGCGCATTAATGCACTTAAAATCCAGCCCCTTCTCCCTGAAGTCCTTACACGCCAAGTTGAGCAAATTCTCAACGTCCTTCTGCTGCAACGCCTCGCAGACGAAATAGAGGGCCTTTCTGACTTTGTTCACATAGGCGTACGTGAAAATGTGGTGCGGTAAAAACCGAGCGGTTAAATCCTCCCGTTTGAAGCCCAAACTTGATATGATTTGGTAATTCTGGATGATGCAAAGTGCCTCAACCAGCTTTTCTTGCCACTTCCGACCGGCTAAGTTCTCATGAATTGCCCAATTATACAAGAGTTTGTCATGGGACCCTTGGAGCAATTTCGTTAGTTGAACAAACGCAGATTTGGGGTCTTCGTAAATCAAAAACACAAGGGCCACCTGTAACCATTCTTTATTAAAGGATAGCTCCCAGAAATAACTACCTTCTCGTAGTCATCCAAGTCGTTTTCAATGGACATAACTTGGTCCACATTTAGCGTTATTGGCATCGCTGGTTGCGATAAACTGGCGTCTATGGTGTCAGTGGAGTCCAAACAATTGTCCTCATCTAAAACATCGCTCAAATTAATACTAAATTACTGGAATTAAATACGTAACAAAAAGTGGGGTTATGTTGCAAAAAATGACACTTGAGATCAAAAGTTGATAAACAAATTTACCAAAGGTAGGTTGATTTTTGCACGACACCTCGTTGCTTTCCTCTTCGGAACACGAATCGTCGGAATAATCATTTCCTTGGCTTGAAAACAATCCACCCATTGTCGTTGGTTTTAAATAACAATTAATTCGATAAACTGATTAAAACACGTAACTCAACAAGGGACTTCCCCGTGATGGCATCCATGCGAAAAATCCCTAGGTTTTAATCAAAGGACATGAGCCAAACAGTAAATCAATAAAAAGATGACTGCGATATCGATAAATTGGCTGCGAATTGATTTGGAACAACAAAATTTAATTTTTTACGTTAATACTTTAATTAAATTCTTAATCAAAACAGAAAATATCCTACTAAACATAGGACGCAATCGTGTAGAACGCCATTCAAACAGGCGGTAAATTTAATAATTTCGCTCTGGGACAACAATAAAACTACAAACAAAGTTTTTAATCAATATTAGATCAAATTGGTTGTTGTGACACAGAACTAACAATGCGTTTTATTTTTGGCCACTGGGAAAGAAATGTTTTAATCTTTTCCACACAATCCTCCCGCCAGGGATTCCCCTCCAGATGCACAAAGTCCACCCTTCTGAAAGCCTCCTCTAAATTTCCCTCCACACACCCCAGCTTATTTCCACTCAAATCCACACTTCCCACCGTCGCATTAGCCAGCCATTCTGGGTCCAAATCCACAATCAAATTATCCCTCAAACTAAAATTCACCACTTTCTCCAACCCCGCGAAACTTTCCCGTGAAACTTCTTTAATCAAATTTCCTTGCAAATCAATGCTGTACATTTGGGGATAATTCCGGAAGGCTTGGCCCGGCAAAGCTCCAATTCGGTTAAAACCGGCGAAAATGTAGGCCAACTTGGGGGAATTACTCAACCATTTGTCATCCCATTGGGTTAAGTTGTTGTGGTCGATGTGCAAAACACTGAGCTGAGACATGTCGTCGAATGACTTGGGTTCGATTTTCGCGATTTGGTTGTAATTTAGTTTCAAAGTTACCAGTTTCGACTGACTGAAGACACCTTCAGGGACGTGGTGAAGGGTATTAGCGGTGAGGTCCAACGTGTCCAGTGCGGGAAGATTTTTCAAGTCTCCGGGCTTTAGAACTTGAATGGAATTGAAACTCAAGTCGAGATATTTTAAATCAGGGAAATGCAAATCGATTTCGGTCAAATTGTTGTTGCTCAGGACCAGATTTGTTAAGTTTGTGATTGGTCCGTCGATTTTTCGGAGCCCATTTCCGTACAAATTCAAGCTTTGGAGTGAGACGTTTTCAAAAGTCCCGTTTCGAATCTCAGAAATTTTGTTGTTACTGAGTGTGAGATGGTGAATTTTGAGGTTTTTGAAAGCCCCAAGTTCGAGTTTGGAAATTTCATTGTCACCTAAATTCACACTTGTCAGGTTTAAGTTTGTGAAAGTTCCTCGTTCAATAACTTTGAGCTCATTGCGATTTAAAATCAAATGGGCCAGAAGTGGTAAATTTTCAATCGCTCCTGGTTTTATTTCTCTCAAGCCGACGTTTGATACTGTTAGTGATTTTAAAGTTGGTACACCACTCACTGATTTTGGGTATAAAACAGGCACTAAACCACTCAAAACCACCGAAATCTCGGTCTGAAGCTTTGGGATGTTGTCTCGAAGGTTGGCTGATGATGGAATGGTTGTGGTGTTACGATCTGTGCTTGTTTTCCATTCCAGTGTTACATTTTTGAAAGAAATGGTTTCAGCTCGTGTTACACCAATCAAAAGTAAAGAAATCACAGTTGTTTTTAACATTTTAACAGTAGCTTGAAAACTGGTAGTCTTTATCGATGATGGGAATGTAAATAGAGTTCTGAAGGTCGTAGTTGGTGGCTTCAGGGTCAGAAAGATGTTGTGATAAGTTCTGCATAATTCACGCTGAGAATTGAGAAATTATAATTGACTCATCGTGCAAACAATAATTGGCGCAAAATTTTAAAATTTTGCACTAAAAATTGTTTTGTGCTATTTATCTTTTAAGAGAATTCTATGTAGTTGAAAAAACAGTTACACCTAATTGAAAATTGCATTAGATTATGCTAGCTGTATTAATAAAACAACTAAGATACACATTAAAGTGTATCAGATTGTGCAGTTCTATTTTATTTGACCAGATTTTTCTTTTCTTACTACGTATACTACTTTTTGGCCAGAAAATAATGTTACCTTACTACTACTAGTTTTCTTGATTTTTGGGATCATTTTACTCTACTCTCCCCTACATCACTTTAACAATTCAACAAATTAATGCGAAAAGAATGATAGATGCGGACAGATCACTCAGTTTAGGTCAAGCTAGACGTTGAAAAGCCGTGATAATTTTTCCAAAATTTTAAATTTATAACTAAAAGAAAAAAATCACAACAAATAAAAATAAGATGTCTTTGTCTAAAAAATTGCACAGTATCCCTTTTCATTATACTAATTTACTCTTTTCTTTAATAGAATTGTAACAAAAAATGATTCTAAAATATTTTTATTGTTATCCGAATAATTATAATTTTTATAAATGTATCGACGACTGCAGAAAGTGCTTTTTTTCCAGTGAATTAATTTTTCCGTGAGCTTTTTGGACAGTGGGGCTTTTATTCATGTGAGTTTTTTTTCTGAATGGTCTTTTTTCATTCTGGGTGGGCTTTTGTGTTTGTATGTTTTTTTCTATGTGTTTTTTTCCGTATGAATATTTTTCGGTGTGAGTTTTTTTCTGTGTGGGCTTTTTCTGTAGACTTTCTTCTTGTGCGCCTTTATTGTGTGGGTTTATTTCATGGATACTTTTTTTAACGGCATGCTATTACTTTTTGCGATCATTAAGATACCCCTTTAGTTTCTTACCTGTCCCTAAAGTTTTTTCATATCGCTGCAAAAAAAATGGTTTTACATCTTTAATTTAAAAAATTAGGAAATAATAATAATAATAATAATAATAATAATAATAATAATAATATAATAACAATAATAATAATAATATAATAACAATAATAACAATAATAATAATAATAATAATAATAATAATAATAATAATAATAATAATAATAATAATAATAATATAACAATAATAATAATAAAGGAAACCGAGCTTTTTGAATGAAATTATTACAAAGTGCGTGTTGAACAAGGTCCAAGAGACTTACTAATTAAGTTTGATTGATCTGAATTGCTACAGAGTGTTCATAATTTACTTCCAATAAGTTTTTCAATCTTAAATGGAAACCACTATTTATTTTTCATCATTCGATGCAGAATTGGAAAACGAACATTTGAGTGGACGCAAAGGAAATGAAACTGTTGTATAGTTGAAATAATTTTAGTGTATAACTTTGTGTTGGTGACTTTAAAAAGTTCTCAAAAGATGTATTGAATCAGTAATAAGTTTTAGAATTAGAAGGTGGTAAAGAGAGCAGCAAATTTGGTGATTGAATTAAATTAAATTCGAAATTAAAATAAATTACAAATAAAAAATGGTATCCCATTTCAGTTTATAGTAGAATTTTGCAACAACGCATTAATTTGCATTTTTGGGACGATATCAAGCGCGAATTGAGAGTTTCTGGTGGGTTTTCTTGGCTCAAAATTTATCGCCAACACAGAACTCTTTTCTGATATTTGAGCTTTATTTCAAATGCGCTCTGTTGCAAAATTCTACTATGAAATGAAATGGGAAATAATGGTTAAAATGTTAAAACATAACTGCGGTTCCAAGAGAAATGAATAACTAATATTCCTTATAGAATCAGGAGAGCATTAGATAACGCGTTTTTTGCGTAATCATTATTATTATTGTTCATTGTTCATTACAAAAACACCAGCTTAATAAAGAAGCCAAAAATCAATCCTTCGAAGAGAATTTGACACCTGTCACCTGTCACAATGCCTAGCACCCCCTAAACTCCAGTAATTCCCCTCCATTGAGTTCCCCCAAGCCTCCAAACCCCCTAACCCAAATTCCAGATCATGGCAAACGGCACAACTCGCCGCATCCTCGTTGAAACGAAGAACCTCTCCAAAGACCCGCCTCCTGGCATTAGTGCTATCCCGGACGATGAAAACTGCCGTTACTTCCACATCGTGATGGCCGGTCCTCAGGGATCCCCCTACGAAGGCGGTCTCTTCCGACTCGAGCTGTTCCTCCCCGAAAACTACCCCCTAACGCCTCCAAACGTGCGCTTCTTGACCAAAATCTATCATCCGAATATTGACAAATTGGGGAGGATTTGTCTGGATATTTTGAAAGAGCAGTGGTCGCCGGCTTTGCAAATTCGCACCGTTTTGCTCTCGATTCAAGCCTTGCTGAGTAGTCCGAATCCAGACGACCCTTTGGCCAACGATGTGGCTTACACTTGGAAAACAAGGACCAGTGAAGCCATCATCAGGGCCAAGGACTGGACCAGGATTTACGCCATGGAGTGATTTATTAATTAAAATACTATTTTTTGTTCTTTGTGTTTACAGTGGCGGCCGTAAGAGGTTTTTGATATTGTTTTTAGCACAAAAGGTAAATACAAGCAGATGGTTCATGTAATATTACGAAGTCATGTTTATTTTCGCCAAGTTATTAAAAAATAAAAGTTAGTTGAGAAATAATTACTTCTAATAAACCATCATCGTTCGAAAAAATGGGTGTAAAATGGGTTTGAACTTTGAACACATTAAGATGTATTTTTTCCTTATTTTTTTTTTTTTTTGAAATAAATAATTACTTCTTGTACCAATCTCACAATCAAAATTTACTACTATCTTTATGCAACTTGAAAAACTTAAAATTCAATGTGTAGTTAAAAGTTAATTTGTCATTAGTCGTGAATGTGAGATCTGGTTGGTTCGATTCAGTCACGTGATTTTTCAATTAATGCTGATTGAATAAATTAAATTAATGGTTATTAATAAGGCTTCCATAAACCGACCAATTTAAATGATTCGACGTAAAATGCATTAAAAAAATAAGTAGGTAACAACTTTATTTTAGAATCAAAGCCTAACTAACTAATAGACAAAATGAGATTACAAACTAACTCGATTTTTTGTCGTCAAAAATTTGGTGCGGCTTCTTAATAAACTGAGAAACGACTAAAATTTCCGTCACAGGCATGAGAAAATATTTATTAAACAAGACGATAAAGAAATTGTTTATCTACGAGTGAAAAGAATTTATGTTCAAGAATGACGGAACTTAGGAATGGACTTATTTGACGAGCAGATAAACAATCTTTAACGTCGTGTATAATACTAACGAAGTTTAAGAAAAAAGTTATTGTTAATCTGTTAATCCCTCATATTAATATGTTGGAAATTGGTAATTTTAATTGAATAAAATATATTTATTTTAATTAAAACATTTTATCTACCCTTGCGGTTAAAGTGCTGTTTTATTTACTCAAAAGAGTTGATAAAAAAAGAAATACACACTGTTCAGAAATGATTGTTCATCAAGTCACCTATGAAAGTGAAAGTGACAGATACGTCAAAATAATGCAAAAATGCTAAAAACAAATGAACAAAAAACAACAAAAATCACGGAAATGTAAAACACAAATCAAGACAAACCCTATACACTTGAAACAACTTTGCCGACATCAAGTCGGCTTGATGAACAACCATTTTTGAACACATTGTAGTTTAACACCTGCTATAGAAAAAAAAATAAATTTTGCTTTCCCTGGTATTGGAAAGCAGTACGACGTACTACTTGCTTTTTTTTAATATTGTCAAGGCCTACTGACAATTAAATACAAACAACATTGTTTGGGATGATTTTTTTTGTTTAGAATTTGTGTTCCGTTTCATATTTTTCAGAACGCTGCGATTTTGGTTAAAGAAACAGAAAGAAAGAAAGTTTTTGTTTAAAAAATGCACTAAAATCGAAGAATTTTTTTTCTATCTCAGGAGAATATTTCTGCTTGCAGATTAGGGTTGTAAAATTTATGAAAGCTTTGGGAACAGTGGTCAATTCAAAAAAAAAAAATTCTGAAATGCCAGATTGATTTTCCAGAGATTTCTAAAACAAAATTATTATACAGGGTTATTCACTTAAGAATCCGAACTAAAACCAAGCAAAAAATGTAATCTGTATAGCAAATTGAATTTCTGGTGTGATATTATAATTAAGTCTGTGTAATTAATTAAATACAGAATGCTCAAAAATTAGCGCACCAACTCAATGTGGTATGGTGGAGGAATGTTTTTATATAAAGGTAAAAATAGTAAAAAAATCTGTCTTAAATATATTGGTGAATAAGGAACTTTAAATAAAAATAAATGATATATGGCAACGTTATTTAACAATCCTAATCGCAATAGAATTTGGTCATTAAAAAAATTAAATTCTTTTAAAACGGTTTCATACGCAATAATAACACCCCGTGTTTTAATTTATAAATATTTTTTATTATTTATAAATTATTTTGATAATTTTTTTGATAGCTATTTTTTAGTAAATACAAAAATTATAATTCATAATTGTAATTGGTGCGCTAATTTTTGAACACTCTGTATACCTGAATTTATGATTTAATTATAATATAAAATCTGGACATGCTATGCTAGGTTGCATTTTTACTTAGACAAGTCATCAAGCTTTTTTATGTAAATAACCCTGTATGTAAGAATCAGATTATACAAAAAAATTAGTGAATTAAAAATAATTGTTTTAAGGAGTTTTTAACAAACTGAAGACTAGCTAATTTAAAAAAAAATATAATCTAGTTCGCTTTGGAATATGCAATGTTGATTGAATTTTACCGGCGAAAGCTTCTTAAGATTATGTAGAACATCATGGAACACTCTGTATGAGTTGTCTTTAATAACCGAAATAAGGGTCATTCAGCCATTGGACAAAATTTAAAAAAATCAGGGCTCAGCTGTGCTTTCGCCTTGTAATAATTTTAATAAAATGTAAGTTACCTCACACGAAAATAAAAATATTTAGAGAGGAATTTTGATTGGGACTGGTTGAATAAAAACAGTGGTGAAGTAATATCAGTATATTTTGGGACTAACAACTCATTACGCATAATACAATAATAGATACCTCAGTACAGAGAATAAGACTGGTAACTACAGTAAAACAGTCAGGAGAAATAATATTAATATATACATAAATTGTTAACACAATGGTCGACCAAGATGTTTACGTATTATGGTACGTGAGAAATGAATTGGCCGAACGGCTCGAATTGGTTGTGTCAACACGCGCACAGGACCGTAATACCTAAAAACCTTGATTAAAAATAGTATCACATCAGTTATTGCTTATGCGGCACTATTACCAACAAAACTTTGATTGAAACAAAACAACACACGAAAAGCATCAGTTACACAGTGAGAACACCGAAAATAACGGACATGCATTTGTTTGTTTTTATTTTCTTATACATTGCGACACGGTCTACGACACGAAAGGAACTTTTTTCCTAAAATACAACACATGAGATAAACATTCAGTAAATTAAAATACATCGTTGCTTAGAAATTGACTAAAGTTGCGTCCAAATAATTATGCGGGAAAGCGACGTGATGTGACCAATGCAGCGGTACAAAATTTCAACGCTCTCTAAACCTAATCCAACCACCAACAATCTCGACTCTAATGATATGATTCGGGATGTGAGCACATCGAGTTAATAAATTATTACTTAACAGAAACACAACGAATTAACAATTTTTGACTTTATCAAGAGCACCATGCGATCGATGGAAATGTCAAAAATGAATAATATCAAAGTCGACTTGGTCAACTGTCATTATTAGACGAACAAATATCTCGTAATCGGCACATTACGTATTAATAAATATTAAAAACATCTCTCTAATAATAATAATTAAAAAAGAATGATAGAGATTGTTACCTTTGGTACTTTGCTACCTTTACATTATATACATAAAGAACATATATACAGTTATGCTTAAAATACGGCAAATAAAGTGTCTATTGTACCAAGTATATACTGTAAAATCTACTCTTCTCAACTAAAACTTCTAACACTTAACAAACGACTAGAAACTAGAATTTTGTCATTCATACGTTATCGGGCCGGCGCCGCCTTTCTTATCCTTCCATTGTTTTTCTTCTTCTCGATGGAATGCACGTGATAGTTCTCCAACCAGGTACATCGTCTTAAAAATATACAATAACAAAAACATGTAACAAAACAAAAATTGAGATGTTCGTTTTCTTCCAAACAAAAACATTAAAATACTGCGCTTTGTTCGATGATCGATTATCGTCGTTTCAACTCATCTGATCGGTCGCAAAACCGTACACTTCCAGTACGCGTATTTCGAAATCTCCACTCGGACAGAGAGGAGGGTTGTTGAAAGTTTGGCACCGGTCGGTCTTCCCAAAGCGGATGTTTTCGTCCATCCAAATCGCCTGACCCTCCCTGAAAAGCAATTTGTTTTTTGAACAAAACAATTCATTTGTTTGTACGTTTTAATTGCAATCAATTACTCCGCATTATCGAGGTCCTACTGTATCTCATTATATTTTTCTTGAAGAATGATTTGTCATTTTTTGATTACAGTGCGAGTGAGTGTATCAGATGTTGGAGTGACAATAAATTAACAAATCGTGACCGATAACCATAATAAAAAATTATCATTATGTCAATCGGACCATCAATTTTCGTCAGTTGTTGTTATCTCACAGTTTATAAAAACACTGTCAATGCAATCAACAAAAATTTATTTCATCTCAAACCACTGGGTAAGAAAGTGTTAATTAAAAACGATGCTTTCTAAAGTTAGTTTAAATTTCGTGTGGTTTTATATTGTTGCACATAATGGAGCAATAAATGTACTCGGATGTTAATTTGCTAATAAACCCATCTAATGAAAGTTAGATGTAAATAAAATGCAAGTTATTGCATAAGACGGAAATGTAACAACTACTGCGTGTATTTTTCTAAGTAATAGTGTTACATTTTATCCTCGATTTTAGCATTTTAATTACATTTTCTTTCGTTAATTTAGCATTAGTTTTTATGATTTATTCAGTGTGACATTTTAAAAGCATAAAATAAGTAATCATAATAATTGAGACAGTAATGTTCAAATAGCAAATTTCACAGTGGGGTTTTGAAAAAAAAAGGCATTTCGTTTGCTTTCTACTACAGGGTTAGTCTGTTAATAGTATATTTTTACTATATTTCAAAAACTAATAATCAAACAGAATTTAACGTTAGCACAATTAAATACTTTTTATTTTTCTTTACACCTGTGAATTTATTTTTCAACAATTCCTAATTAAAATTCATTAATTACTGTTAAGTAGCTGCAAAAAACTGTTATTTCTTGTGTGATCTAAGAACAAGCAATTCTTAAATATTGTTTTGTAATAAAAATCCGTAAAAAATGGCGCTAGCCCCAAATACAATTAATAAAATAAAAATTGCTATTAAAAATTATTATAAGAACTTTTTGTTCGAAAACTTTATTTAGGCATCGTTGTTTTACAAGCAGAATAACACCAGAAATCATAAAATTTCGATAAAGTAATGTTTTCATGTTTTTAATTTTATTCATATTAATATTCTTTAACAAGGGTCTGTTTACGTAATTAATTCGTGATTAATGTAATAGTTTAATTAGTTAATTACTATGAATTAACTTTTAATTTCGGTTTCTGTAACCCTTAATTAATTAATTTTAAATGCAAGGAAAGGTTAAAAAATCCTGAATAAATTCACATACATACAGAAAAACATAAAGTACTTAATAGCAAACACTGAATTCGGTGCGACTATTAGTTTTAGAGATACAGTGAAAGATACTTTTAGCAAATCCACCCCGTATATTTTTTATTTATCATTATGTTATTAATATTAGGTTAATAATAAAAAATCGATGAATACACTGTTTAATTCTTTGGAAAAAAGCCTTGTAATCTCTTTATCTCAAATGTGTATTTTCTATAATAACGATGACACGAATTATAAAGAATTCGCTAAAATATCAACTTATGTTTAAAAGTCGAAATCAAAAGACGATAACGGAATGCCATTTCGAGCAAAGTTATTTTGTCAAAAAATGACCCGAAAATGTGCTCAATAATGCAACTCTCTGTACACCAAAAAATTAAGTAGTGTAACAAAAATCAATGACAAAACTCTTTGTCAAATAAGTATTTAAGGCTAAGTCTGAAGTACCTCTCTTTTTTTTAATTATCTAAATTAAAGTCGAATTAATTCCAACAAACTCAGTAAAATATTTTACAGATATTTTTTTATTTCAGTAGATCCGTTCTATCAGCTGTACCAAAAGTATAAAAACGCCGAATTATTTTTTTAAATAAAATTGTGAAATATTTATTAATCTCTCATTGACAGTGTAAATTACATTAGCCACTATTTTTTTAAACTGCATAACAGCTAATTTTGAGAGAAAACGCGACGTTGGCGTTGAGAAATAGATAACTAGATGCTATAAGGTAAGTGCATTTTAATTTTTTTTCACACATACATCAAATTTTAAAGACGTTGATAACTTATGTGACCGATTTCTTTAATAAAAATTGAAAATATTTTTTGTGTAAAAGTTCTTTTAAAAATTTCATTTAAAAAAAAATAAGAGAAAATCAGAAACCGTGACTTCATAAACACGAAACTTCTGAAAAAAACATTTTAAATATTTTTAACAAATCTTCTACAATATCGCAAACTGACTTCTATTCTGTACAAAATTTTGTCTTGAACGTCACAGAAAACCCTTAAATAGTTTGTCAAGTTTTAATGAACTGCCATGAACAGTTAATTTCACTTATAAAATCTTTATCTATTTCATCTTAAAATTGGTCAAAATGGTGTGGGGGCCGTTGAGGTCATATCCCACCTTTAAATCGAAATAACTAGAGTTAAGCAGCAGATATTAAAAAAGTGTAGCACAATTGTAATAAAAATTGTATGGATATTAGATATTACACTATTCATTGGCTAAAACTAGCCCAAAACAGCTACTTCTCGTTCAAACAATGAGCAAATTTAATTAGAGTGATTATGCGAAGAGGTAAAAAACTATTTGACTAATTTTTATCATAATTTCATAAAACAGCTGTCATTTTTATTACATTTTATAACACGTCGTCCTTGGTTTGTTTCACAATTGTTAGGCGCTAATAAAACTCTTTACGAGATACACACTTATTACCCTTTAACAATACACTAATTGATGCGTAAAAAAACCATAACTGTTTTAAGTAACCACCACTTACCCTCCTCCTATCGTGATCATTTTCGAATCGGCAGCCATGAACAATTCGGCCCCATGTCCCACCTTATCACCTTCAATACCAACCCATTGGTACTTGGCCCTTTCTGGGTACAGCGAGAACAAAAACGTCTCGCCCGTACCGAAATACGCTTGACGGTTGCCTCGGTCGTCCTTTTGGTTCCTTTCGCCCCATCTGGACGAACAATAGGCACCGAAAACCTACCACACAATTAATAATTTTCTCTTTAGAATAACCGAAAACTCACCTCGTTGTTGCACGTTTTGATCATGAGCAGCGTCGGTTCGTGGTGCTCGACACGGACGTAGAACGTTGTCAACGAACATCCGTGCTCTTCTGTCGTGTATAGCAATATCGGCTGGTACATTGTTATCCTCACTGGTAACCAGGACCATAGTGTTAAGAGCTAAACACCACCAAGGAAACGGTTTCAATCCGGTTCGGTTCGGTTGGAGCGCGCAGTAACGCCAGCGAACTGCACATTTTCACGCAAAATTTTTCAACATAATAATTAAAAAAAATAGAAATAATTTGACCATGGAATAAAATATTTCCTGTTTTTGAATCGAAAAATTAAGACTGTAAGAAAATTTTCCCATGTGGGCTTGTTTCGTACATTGCAACACATTAGAAAATCACCGTCCGGTGTCAAATTTCTCCTCGACCGAATAATATGCAACAAACAGCCCCAGGTGATTAATGACAAAACCCACCATTAGAAAGGGGGTTAAAACAATTAGGTTGGCCAACGTGTTAGGTAACACCTGATGATCCACTGGTCAAAATTACCTCTTATCTTTACGGTGCAGTTGGCTGTACGAACGTTACTGCGCGCTTTGGCACCATTTAAATTCAAGTTAAAAAAATAATAAGAAAATGAGGGAGAAAACCAAAACTTTACACAACTAGTGGTTGGTTTGCATAACAAACGTGCGGTTAGTAACATAACAAAAGTTGTTAATTGATGCCCAAATGACTTAAGCAAAGATCAAGCGTTTGACGGATGGTAACGAGTATTTGTGTAAATGTTTCGAAAGGATAATTGTCAACAGAGGGGACCTTTCGTGCATCGAAGGGTGTTTGAGAAGAAAACACGACGGTATTTCCATTGCTCAACTATAATTATCACCGGGCTAAAATTATAAACTTGCTTTGAAATATTAACCTATTTCGCATTGTCGGTTCGTAAATAAATAAACAGAACAAAAGGAAACAAAACGACTTTTAACTGACTCAGTGCTAAATGACACGATTTTTACCAACGTCTTTCCCTTTCTCTTCTTTTTCCCATCCATAGAAAGCTAGAATGAAAAATATTTATGCATCAGGGTCCTACACTCGAATTCTACTCAAGTCTTCTTTTTTTTTAAATGTGTTTGTTATTACCAGTGATTTATTAATGGAGTTTTTTAATAATACCGCAAAATGTTGTTTTTAGAGGCACTTTTATTTCAAAATTTATACAATAGTACTTATCGATGCATAAAAGGTCCTTGAGTAAACCTACATTTGCTCCGAGAGGACGTTTCGAGATACGAAAAACTAAACGAAAAAACAGCAACGTCCATCAACTTACATCCTGGTGGTCGAGAATGCGTGAGTTGATATTCTGTATGGGGTAGATACCCATGGAGAGGGTTCGAGGACCTGGCGAGTGTGCTCCCTTTATTAGCAGCAGAAAACAACCAACACAATAACACAACTAGTATATTTTTTTGGTAGGAAAACCAACAACGAACATCGAAAAATAAATCAAAAATGGGAACACAACGAAACATAGAGAGAAAATAAATCGGAACTGGCTCTTCCTTCATATTGTTAGCGATGGCAATTCGAACAAAAGAACCAATTTAAAAACAATACCGACAGAAAATAACAACACAATTATTTTTAATTGAGTCCTGCAAACATGCTGGAGGTTCTCAATGTCAATGCTGAGTGAAGAGACGACGTGCGGATCGATCGAGCAATTTGGATTTTTTCCGGAGGAAATAGAGATAGCTGAGTGTTTGTTTTAAAGATGGGCTCTTATCAAGGTTCAAAGCTCCGGTTTAAAACATAAAAATGTGTAACAAAGTTGGAACTTTTCTGTTGTTTGTTCCCCACTTTTCTATTAATAACTGCGAATAAATAAAGGAAATGCATTTATCAAAAAGATAAATATACTGGCAAAGAACACACAATACAAAGCTGTTGAAAACTTGCCAACGGCATAGGCTTGGTAAAATTCGTCGCTAGGAAAGAATACCAAGTAAGAAAATCCCGTGTGGAACGCAAACAAATTCATAAACTTTCGCAAAACATACAGCTTAAATCTATTTAAAGAAACGACTTAAGAAGATTCATCTGTTTAGTCTTAGAACGCTTGCAAAATCGTTCCGAATTTAATTACACCAACAAAAGCAACCAAACTAAAAAGCTCAAATTATGAAAAACAACACCGTGTCGAGATACAGCGAAAGGAATGTAACAATGAAAATGGGCATGATTTAGTCATTAGTGAAATTAGTGCGAAATGTCTTCGATGAAACTCTGTTATACATTTCAGTATTGGAACGGCCATCTCAGCTGCATTATTTTCACACAGTACTTGGATTTAGACTACGGAGGACTATAACTTAGGAGTTATAATTTCTGAACCCAAAAAAATAGTACGGCAGAGTAAAAACGAGGGCGCTTCAGTAATTACTTGGAAAAAATACACAAATGTTGAGCTTTGGATTTTTAACAAACTGAGAAAAATTAACGACTAAAATTTTTATAAGAAATATGAGAAAAAAATTATTTAAAATTTGAAATTCAAGACGCTGTGAATACGGTTAAAGATACAACAAAAAGTTTACAAAGAAATTTGTAGAGAATTAAATTTTCTTTAAAAAAGTTCGTGAGACTATATATCTATCATCAAGGGTTTAGGCCCTAAAGACGTTCAGAGACAGTAAAGCGACGGATTCGTTTCATTTTACCGGTAGTCAAGTAACGATAAGTTAATTTATACTTAAACCGTTAACGATAGAAATATGGTGTCACGGACTTTTTTATAGGAAATTTAATTCTCTACAACTTTGTTCCTTATACATTTTTTGTATCTTCAACTGTATTCCCAGCGATTTGATAAATATGCGACGGTGCGCAAAAATTATGACAGAACTATAAATGTGCGTTCTACCTTATATTTTTGCGAACGCTGCAAATACGGTTGAAGATACAAAAAAAGTGTAATAAACTAAATTGTAGAGAATTAAATTTCCTACAAAAAAGTTCGCGACACCACATTTCTATCTTTAACTGTTTAAGTATAAATTAAGTTTTCATTACGCGACCACCGGCATTGAAGCAAATTCGTCACTTGAGTGTCTTTCAACGACTTTGGGGCCTAAATGGTTCAAGATGGAAATATGGTCTCGCGGACTTTTTTGTAGGAAATTTAATTATCTACAACTTTCTTCTTAACATTATTCTTGCATCTGTAACCGTATTCGCAGCGTTTGGAAAAATATGGAGCAGAGTGCAAACTGGTTTGAAATTGTTTAGATTTTTTTAAATAAGTTTAGAATAAAATTTTTGGATTATGTTTATGTCTTACTATTAAGAATTTAATGCTCTATCTGCCTGTATTTTTTTAAACAAATACAACAATTTTTTCAAAGTAATGGAACAACTGCGCTCTCTGGCGACAGTGACGAAACTATCGCGCATGGGAACGTTTTATTTGTACGTCGTTTCATACCCTAACCTTTAGATATCCGTAGTTTAGAGCAACGAAGCCGAAATAGCCGTTCAGGCGCGAATGACATGTAACATGTAGACAAGACAAAAATGTTCTGCATACTTTAGAAAAATCGAATAATACAATACCATTTCATTGTACATCTCTTCGGACATTCTCTGAAATGCAAAGTAATGTCTCTACACTAGTGCCGTACATTAAAAAAATTAAATAACAAAAAATATACTAAACAAAACGACCACACGTGACATGTTGAAATGTCACCAGTGGTCGCGGTCAAATTCAATTATTGAACATGAGTCCAAAAATAGCCACTCGAGATCCTTTAACTATTAATAAAATGATTGTTTTTAATGGTTAAAGGATATTGGTTTGTTGTTTCAAAGGCTTTTTATTATCGCGCGAATATCAGACGTTGCTAAATTAATTTTAGGTGCGGATTTTACGTCGAAGCGTGCTCTCTCTCTGATCATGATCGAATCACAACTCGCAACTGCATTAAAATAATAATCGAAATAAATTTGCACAACTCAACCAAATAAACCGACTTATTGATTCAAATTTTATCAAAAAAAAATCCTATTTTCGGCTGTGTTTATACTTTTGTTGTTTATTTGTGTTATCTATTTTCTCGACTTTATTTTCTTTTCGTTCCTGCGAAATTTTTCCATTATTGTTGGGACAGACTAGAGATTGGTTTTCAAAAGTTGTGCACACGAACACCGACGAAAAATCCTTTACGGTCTTATCCCACAATTACTTCAAATTTATAGCTACCTTGGCGACATTATCGTTGCACGAAAGCACGACATTCTACTCCATTTCCTACAAGATAAGAAAAATGGAGGAGTCCGATATAATTTAACACAGTGCGATTTCTCGACGTAATAATTGATTTGCTCAAAAATTAACACGGAAATCGACTCGTAGATTGAATCACAAATATTTAAATGAGGCTGAAATCAGGTCAATCGACGAATCAATTCAAGCCGCACGCTTCGACGCTAAAACTAGGTGTTATTGTGTTAAAAAAAACAATGCACTATAATAATAGCAAAAAATACAAAAAATAACTCAAAAAATTACAACTACAGAAAAATATGTACAAAAGACCATAACCGAAGTTAAAGAAACAATCACCAAAAAAGCAAAACACAAAAAACTAGATATAATACCAAGTCGCGTCTCGGCCTATAAATCGATTAGTTTTTTCGGAAAGTGTGGTGAAGCCACAAAGAGACTTACCTCTCTGATGGTGAGCGTATGCGACACCATCTGGATGTTGTTCTGGCTCTGGCTGTTTGGAAGATTTTCGCTTGATCGCGACCGTACCAATTGTCGTGACCCGTTTATCACATTTTTGCTTTTGAGAACCATCTCGGTCCGGATGAAGACCCGCGAAATGTAAGCCGAACTCAAGCCTCGGATACCGAACGCAACCTTTAACACCTTCTGCGGCGTCACGGGCATTTCTTTGCAGAATTTGTTCAAGGCTGAGTCGATACCGTTCTTCTGGATCTCCATTAGCCATTCGGAGGAAGGCGATGATGACGATTTGTGAAAAAGGATCAAAATCGCCATCGCCGTCCTATACAGCACCTGCACGCAATGAAATAATATAGTGTGGAATTTTTAACTGGAATAAAAATCATAGTCAACTTTTGTAAAAATTCCAGAAACAGATCGCTTTTTGTTTTTTCTTGCCCATGGTGGACATGGTTTTTGTTTATTTGCTGTCAAAACTGCACAGCCACCTCCAAATGTTTTTTCAAATGTAACGGTATATCGTGTGATACCTCATGTAAAAAAAGCACTTCGAAAGCAGATAACGCACTATTTGTTTTCTAAATATTGTCAATGCCCCGAAAAAAAATTAAAGCAGTGTGGAATTTGTAACTCGAATATAAGCGGTTTTTGTAAAAAATCTTGAAACAGGTCGATTTTTGATTTTCTTTGCACATCATTTGATGCATGCGGCTTTTGTTTTCAAAAATGCCCAGCCACCTCTAACTTTTTTTTCAAATGTACCGGTATGTCAAGTGCGCCTCATGTGAAAGAGCACTTTGCAAGGAATACAACGCATTCTTTGTTTTCTGAATATTTCCAAAGCCCACGCGATAAAAAATTAAAAGTAATTTTTATAAGTTGAAATTAGGCAAATCACACTAGACATGTTGCAAAATGTTAGAAATTCATACTACTATCGTTATGTTATTTTCCAAGAGAGAAACGGTGCCCGGTTTGAACAACTGTTGCATTAAATAATGTTCAATTTATAAAATTGGTTATATTTTTATCACGTAGGCTTTGAAAAAATGCCTTGAAATGCTTGAGAAAAGAGCTTTCATACGAGGTGTCACTTGACATACCATTACACTTGAAAAAAAAAAAAGTTAAAGGGGGCTGTGCATTTCTGACAAAAGGTAAACAAAAACCATATGCAGCAAATAGTAGGCAAGGAAAAATAAAAATTGACCTGTTTCGCGAATTTTCACAAAAAACGGCTAAATCAAGGTTATGAATTTTATTCCAGTTAAAAATTCCACGCTGTATAGCATGTACAGAACGTTCTATTATTCAGAATTTATTTTGTTTTGCACTACCAGAAGCCAGAAACAGTTGGCACTACGCATTTTTTTTACTTTAAATTTAGACATTCCAAAACGATTAAAATAAATCTCTTTTCTGCATTTAATTTATTGTTCAATTAAAAACCAACATAACAATTAGTCAAACATTTCGGCAAAACATAAAAGGCCAAATTTGAGTTTTTTTCGTTTCTATTTTAATAATTTAAATAACCGGTGATTTTTTATAATTAATAACCCGCCAGTGCAGTAATTTTATCCTTACATGAAGTAAAATATACATTTCGGAACTGGTTATAGTCAATATTATTACTCGGTGCGAACAAATCACTGGATTTCATTTCCATCATGTGGTTTAGCAACGCAATTAGAATCTCAGTTTCGATTATTTACTGTTCGAACATCAAATCTGGACGTTTGCCAATCAGCACCAAAATTAAACTATGTGACATGAAAAATGCACCACCAAGAAGTTGAAACATGTAAAATATTACGTGTTCACATTTTTACCACGGGTAGTACATTTTTTCGGGTGGGCACTTTAATAATCGCCGTAATTATGTTACACAATAAAAATCATCGATTTTCCTCGGTGAAAATTTCATCACACATCAAAAACCGTACCGAAATATCACAATCAGCTGTGAAAGTAAACATCAACACAATGCCAAAAAACTTTTCGCTTGGCAACTGACGTCCTGAATCACGAGTCCCGGTGTATATTAATACACACCTTGGATTTGTACAATTGGGAAAAATGTTATGTAGTTGACTCACTTTAATACCCTCGTGAAAAAAACAGTCCATCACTCTGACCAAATGCTGGAAGGGGAGTCCCTGAAATATCCACCAGATCCAGTCCATGTAGATGCGTTCGGCTCGCGAACTATTGCAGTGTCTTTGGAGGTGCACAGCGGCCCCTTTCTGCAGAAAAACCAATATTTATTTATAGTGTTTACAAATGATAACAAAAATTCCAACTTATACGCGTTTCTTATCGAATTGTAGAAAATATCAACATAAACAGTACAATTTTAGCAAGAAAATAGCTATTTCTGCCAACTTTTGGCACTGTTTCTCCACTTCTCAATTAATTAAAAAAAAAACGAAACAGCATGTTCCGAATTGATTCTGAGAACTACTTCAATTATCAGGAAAATCTATCATTCATCATTCATGTCATGGTTAGATTACAACCGTGTTAACACAAGTATCAAAACAATTTAATTAAACTTTCCCAAAAAAAAACAAATTTTTGGAAAAACGGTTTCACCGAACAATAATTGCAGTGATTTTAATAATAATTGATTTATTTATGTTCTGATTTATAACAACAAAATGATAATACGGCTGAATAATGTAAGAAAAATCACGATAAGAGCAGATAAATCTGTCATAAAATGATTTATTTTTCAAACATTTTGTTTAAGATACCGGGGTAATTGCACTGAGAAGACATAAATAATAATAAAGTTGTAAGAAAGCCTGTTTCAGTGTTTTTTATTAATGATTTTATTAATTTTCTTCAAATCCTTTTTAGCAATTAGTATTAACTACGGAGGACTATAACTTAGGAAACGAGATACAAAAGGATTTACTGAACCCAAAGAAATAGTACACCAGAGTAAAAATGAGGGCGCTTCGAGCATTATACCGTGTCGGTTCCAAATCGTTTTAAATTAATTTAAATCCAACCAATTCACTAATTGCTTGGAAAAAAATGAAAACTAACGACAAAAATTTTCATAAAAAACAAAAAAAAATATTTAAGATTTAAAATTTGTGCTTCGCCTCGTATTTTTCAAGACGCTGCAAATACGGTTAAAGTTACAAGAAAAATGTTAGGAAGAAATTTATATTTATATTTAAAGAAAATTCATTTCTCTATAAATTTCTTCCTAACATTTTTCTTGTAACTTTAACCGTATTTGCATTTTTTGCATCATCAACAGTTTAGGCCCCAAAGACGTTTAAAGGTGGTGAAGCAACTGTTCCTTTTATTACCGGTGATCAAGTAATGGGTTAACTACCCATTTATAACTAAACTGTAGAAGATAGAAATATAGTGTCGCGGATTTTTTTATAGGAAATTTAATTCTCTAAACTTTTTTCCTAACACTTTTTTCGTATCTTAAACCGTATTCCCAGTGTTTTGATAAATATGCGACGGTGCGCAAAGAACTATCGCTCAGAATTTTCGTTTCAGCTTATAAATTTACGAATGCTGGGAATACAGTTGAAGATACAAAAAAAGTGTAAGAAACAAAGTTGTAGAGAATTAAATTTCCTTCAAAAAAGCCAGCGACGCCATATTTCTATCTGCAACGGTTTAAGTATGAATGAACTTTCCAATACTTGACTACCGGAAAAATGAAGCAAATTCGTCGTTTGAGAGTCTTTTAAGGACTTTGGGAAAACAAAAAGTACGTTTACAATTTGGCGCCTTTACGTAGGTACTTTTACATTTTTGCCGCATTATTTTCTTATTTCTCTCAGTTTTATGCTCCGCTTTACGTTTACACGTCTATGTGTTCTCTCAATTTCTTATTTTTGTTTACGTATTGTTTCCTTACCTTTTCTACACTTTTTTTTATAGAAAAATTGTTACACCTGATACGGGTTCGAACCCCCGACCTCACCCGTCAAAAGTGGCGCTTATACCACTGGGCCACCAGGCCCCAGGTACTGACCGTCTTTGGCAGATATTTTAACAAAAACTTTTTAAATAAATCAACATTACAAACTAAATAATTGCAATAATTCACATAAAACGCAAATACTTTCAGCATTTTTTTCCACTTTTTTCAATTTAATTCTCTAATTTTTCATCAGTTTCCATCAAAAGATACCGGGCGTATAAGTCAACTAAAGATTAAAGTTACATTTCACCTTTACATTCATCTCTTTTTCTCTTAAAACGAAAAATACGTTTACAATTTGGCGCATTTACGTACTTAGCGACATTAACGGAACCATCAAAGACGGGAACGTTTTATTTGTCCGTCGTTTCATATCCTAACCTTTAGATATCTATAGTATTAACTCCAAAAGTTTCAGATCATCTTTTGGGTAGCGCTAAAAATCATTCAACTAAGTTACTATAAAAAATGTTTAAACCTTTTTTCACGTTACAATTTCGACAATAATTAAATCCTAAAATATTGGAAAACAAAAGAGTAACAATTACGACAGTAACTGTTACTAAGAAAAATACATTAAAATAAAAATTAAAAATTAAGTTGCTTGAAAAAAATGTGTTATCCATGAAGTTGCTCTAACACTATTGAACCACCTTGTATGGTTTTCGACAAAAAATCCATAACAATACCGACGTCATAATTAGGTGATCTTATTTAAATTCATTATTGTACTACTTCTTTTAATTACCACTGCCGGATACGTGGTAGCTAATCATAGCCAAGAACCGGTCATTATTTCCGTCACAGTCTTTGGATCTTCCTAACGTAATTAATAGAATTATTAGTAGACAAGGAACGTAATAAAAACTAACAGTAACAGATTATCATTGGGTTCGTTACACGAATTTGTAATGTAACTACAAACTAGTTCCAGATGGTGATTCTTATTGGAATTCTTCCAAACCTTTATAGTTCTGATCCCGTCCATTATTCAATATTTTTTCTACCATCTTGTGCCAGTGTTTACATCATTCTTTGGATAAATTAAATAATGGACAAATGAAGTTTTATGGTTTGATGTTTGAAAACGTCACCCCACCGCATACCAAACAATTTAATGCGACGAGATAATCTGTGACAACTTCCCTTGGACTCTCCCACAACATCCCGCGTCCTATTAACTTCAATTCTTGCTCCTCATTATTTTTGTTATTATAAAATGAAAACGAATAAAAATGCGTCGCGATCGTCATGGAATGTTTATATTTTTTTATTTTAACAATTACTATAAACGATAGCGGGGAAAGAGATCAGTAAACAGTGATTTCCTTGCTCATAATAAACGACCGACCGACGTAGGATGAGGATTCCTCTCCTACACGCTTGTTATTACAATTAATCGGATTAGGACAGAAAAGGCGATCCACGAATAAATCTCCATTAATAAAAAGACAGGATGGAGGTCAACGGAAAAACGTGACACCCGGTGAGAGACATTAAGCGGAAATAGAGTTTTCTGGAAAAAGTCTGGAGAGCTTTTCGGTGTCGGACCTAATTTACTTCATGAGTTTTCGACATAATCCGATAAGGCTGAAACTTGGGAGAAAAAACAACGTTCGATTTTTGTTTATTACACTCACATTTTACTGTTAATAAAATAGACGTGGTAGCGCTGAAAATGTATCTGAAAATAGCACTTTCTCACTCACAGTTAAATAAAAGCAATAAAATCGACTTATGATTACAGCAGCTCGCGAATGTTCCGATGACAGCCATCGGAAAAATATTTGAAAACAATTAAATGTATACGATTCAAATAACAGCGTTAGTTCTAATTAAAAACACACTTGATTACGAACAATTGCAAAGTAATAAACATAATGGTTAATTAGTTTTACAACATGTTTACAAATTTGCAAATCATAAATTCTTAAAATAAACTCCAAGTTTCGCACATTTGTCACCACCAGAAATAACATTAATAAATCTCCAAAAAATGCATCACAGTTCGGAAAAAAGGCACAACCTGCTTAAAATTTCTTCGAAAACCACAAAAATCCTCTGCCAACATTTACACCGTAAATTTGCCGGCTTGCATACGACGCATAATTTTACGACCTCCGGTGTTTGACATTTACAGCTGATTTCAAATCAGACGACTGCCAGAAAAACGAAAAAATCCGAAAAGGTCACCGAACTCTTTTAAACTAATTTCACCCGACATCAAATTAGAAAAAAACAACAATAGTTGCCAACACCTGACCTATATTTATACGCCGAAATAAATTTTGGAAATTGTTTACGAATTTTCCGAAATTGTGTTTTGGCTCGTCGCCAAAATTTCCCGGCGAAAAGTGTCAGTTAGGTCATTGTGCAACTGATTTATAGTCTGGTAGCAGGACACAATCAATCTCACGAAAATGGATCATTTGCCAAAAGTTGAAGGATTTTTTTGTTTTCATCCATTTCGTAATAGCTGCAGGTGGAATCGTAAAATTAAAATCTCAACAAATCATCACCGAAATAGACTAAAGATAATAAATCGATTATTCGCAGTTTAGTTTACGGTGATAATACTCAGTGTTATAAAAATTGTAACACCAAGAACGAATAGGAATTTTTTGATGAAACTTGGCAAAAATGTTAGATTATTAGCAGGTATTAAATGATTAAGATTTGAACGTTTTTAATCAAGTGGTAAAGGAGTTTTAACACTTACACTCTTTTACCGGCAAGTGTTGTTCTTCCAATCATTTGCGTTTCTGACAATTTTTTAAGTGATTTTTTTTAAATTCGTTTAGTTTTAAGCGTTATGAAAACGAAAATATGCTTAGAGAAACTACCAGCAATTAAACAAACTTTAAAGAAGTACAATTTTTGGGAAACGAATAGAAATTGCTCACACAAATAGCAATTTCTCTAAATGAAAAAACCCCTATTTGTAATCCAAAAATCTTGTTTCTTTCAAAACTGCTTAAATTGTTAGTAATTTTGGTTTTGTCGTCTCCAGACTTAATTACGCTTTTAGAAGACTTAAATCTAAACGAATTTAAAAAAAACATAAAAAGATAGTTAGAAAAGCAAAAAATTCGAAGAATAACACTTGCTGGTAAAAGAACTTAAATGTTAAAAACTCCTTTACCACTTGATTAAAATCGTTCAAATTTTAATCATTTATTACTCGCTAAAAATCGACAATTTGTGCCAAGTTTCGTCAAAAAATTCAAATTCCTTCTTGGTGTTGCAATTTTTATGACATTGAGTATATTATTTTTAAGATAGTGTTGGCCTTCTGATCATTTTAATTTAAAGTTCTTGTGGCCTTCTTACACAAAAATACCTACCTGATGCATACCAGTCTCAGAAGTCTTATTGTTTGCTAATAAAACACAATATTTTTGAATATACAAACTCAAAATTTTCAAAACCAAAGCGATCAAAACTATTCATAATTAACACGTTTAAGCGAAAATCTATACATTTAATAAACTGGCGTAACAATCGTGCAATGATGAATTGAATAATAAATAAATTCGATGGAAAATCAATAACATTAAAGTGGAAATGTAACGATAAAATCGACATCGGTTTAAGCAAACACATCACAAAAGGTACTTTCTTTGTAAAAATGTTGCGAGAAGTCTTTCGATCCTTCAGTTACTTGAATATTTATAAATATCACAGAATACAATGGTAAATATTATTAAGTATCACATTACCAAAGTTCTGAGTTACAAATAATATTTTCTCAAATACTACAACGTAATTTTAGTCGTCAGTTAGTAGTTAATAAACAACTAATCGGATTAGACAAACCGGAATGTTCCAGACAAGCTACCTGATGTTTCGGAATCAGAAACATCACAAAATCAATGTCCCGATAATAATTTAAAAAATATGCCCTGATAAGATAACAACAAAACGGTGACACGTCCAAATGCAGTGTCACCTTTTCACGACAACAAGCACCATACAGTATTTTTTAGACAATTATGTTCAAAGCTTTTAATAAAAATGTTTTGCCAGACACTCTACTCAATTCTTTGATTATTTCGTTAAAATTTTGGTGAAAAAATAATGACCACAATTTTTTGGATAAGTTATAGGAAGATTTCTTTTAAAATAATCTTGAAATTGTTTTTTCTCAGCTTATGGCTTTTTTTCTGCTCATCTCGTGAATTTTGTGTTTAAAATTAGAAAATTCAACTTTTTACGTTGTTTCCGGTTTTACATTTTCTGAGCTATTTTCCTTGTAATAAAAATTAAATTTGCTATTTTTCCTTATTAAAAAACAAGATTAGAATTTGGATCCAAACTTTTCCCATCGTCAATCTGTTGACACTACGTTATCAAAACCCGAATTTTCGATCTGCAATTAACACCAGCTCATTAACGGCGTTAATCTAATTGCCTCCATTAATCGGTACCTGTAGCAGCCTATCCCCGACTCTAAACAACAAACATTGGTCCCAAGACGCCTCCTTGCGTGTCACACCATCACATCATCGACCTTCATTGTTCGAAAGATAAAATATTGACAGAGAAATAAATATCAGAATCGATAGTTCAACGAACCGAACCCAAACTATGTCACCGAAATTTCGAAATAATCTACTCACCACATGCTTCTTGCAAATCTGCATCACCGTCTTCCATGTGACTTCATACAGGAGTTTCGTCTGTGTGATGAAGGTTTTTTCCTTGGAGGCCACCAGACTGGCCATGCAATGGTAGCATTGTTCTTCTGTAAAACACAAAGGGAAAAATCGTCACAATTTGTGCGATAAGCCGCCTACAATAAACAACGCTAATTAAAACACATCCCATGATAAAAGAGGATAATAACACTGATCGTAATTGTAAAAATTATACGCCTGATACGGCGCAATAAATGATTTACATACTACATCAGATGTTGGGAGTAATTAACGAAAATGCAAGTGATGTCAGCGACAAGATTATTTTTGCAAAGAAATTGACGACTAATTGGTGTGTTAATTGACACGGTTCGATATAGTTATTTATTTTCGAATTCTGGCCTAGACGCCTACGCCTGTTTACTGACTCAATTTATTGTTGTTGCGCAAAATTAAAATAGAAGGAATAATGCTGCATGGAAAGGTCGACGCAAAAACCAGTTCACAATTTCTTATTTCTTTTCTCTATCAAATTCTGGAAGGGTCGCGAAAACAGTCAACACCAAAAAAATTCAAAAATTTAATAATTAATGTTTCATCTAATCTATCAAGCACTAAAAACCAACCTCTGCCATATGATCATTCAGAATTAAATGCATATTCTTTTTTAAACCCCTAAAGATCGAGAAATATATTTCAGTGGATACAGTCACCCAAAATGAAAATGACGCGTCCACAAAAAACCGTGCATTTTTTGTTCAGGTACTTATTTATTTTACAAGATTTTGTAAAAAAAAACGTTTAAAACCACAAAATAAATCCAAATTGGTGGTGTTTTCACGAAATCACAAAAATTAAATAAAAATATGTTACTTTTACTCCAAGTCGTTTGTTTATGTCAAGTCAAAAATTGGTTGAAAAATGACAAAAATTCGATCAAGAAATGAGTCATTACTTTCTTTTTATAGCTTTTAAACACGATTTTCAATTTATTACCAAAATAAACCGAGCCGAAAAAACACAGAAACAGAAATTCAAAAAAAATATTTTTCAATACTTGATTTTCTTGATGGAAAACATAATTTCGTAAAAATTATCAAAAATAAAGCAAATAATCGTGGAAGAACTTAATTATTCTTCAATTTTGTTAATTAATTCCAAATGGAATCCTAAACAAAATGAAATGTTTCGATGCATTTGTTAATTATAATTATACGGGCAAATTTTCATTAATGTCACATTAAAATTTATTTTGCCTCTCAATCGAAGAAGCTAGCCTTCGCCTCCTCACATTTTTTCTCTAACAAAGGCTTCTATTATTATTATCAGATAATAATTATTATTATCAGATATAAATATGATTATTACTTCATTAAATTTTCAAAAAACTAAAAAAATATTAATTTAATCTTTTTGTTAAACCGAAAAGAGAAAAAGCCTCAATTATTTCGAAGGATGATAAACGAAATGTCGAACTTTTCACAAAACTAGGTTACGCGTTATAGACGCGTCATTTTCATTTTGGGCAAATGTACATTTTTGAACCAAGTTACTGAAAAAACTGACTAAAACTAAGGTAACTGAAAATTCACTACAAGTTCGATTAAAAATTAAATTACTTTGACATTTGGCATATTTTTCATCCAGAAACGCAATTATTTCGCAAAATTTCCTCAAAAAAATGTCAAAAAATCGTCAAATTAAATCGGAAATAGTGTTATTAATGTGTTTTTCGAGCGCTGATGCATGTTTTTAATTTAAAAAGTCAATTATTTCGCATAGTTTGTACAAAAAATCGCTGAGTTTGGTCGAAATTGTTTTTCGTTACTTAATTTGCGAGCATTTTACCACGTTGTTCATAAATTATTCAAACAATAATTGATGTTATTTCAAATTGAAAAAGTGTTTAAACGCTTCCAGAAAAAAGAACAAACTTGTGTTTTTGACAGTTTGGTAATTTTTTATTTTGCGAAATAAGTGACTTTCTGATTGAAAAATGCACGGAAACTTTAAAAAAGTTCAAAAATAATGCAACTGTGAGCATAATTTAGTAGTTTTCGTACAAAAATGCTTAAAAGTCGGAGTAAATTTGACGGTATGTTTTTTTTTGACTAAAAGTATACCAAATATACAAATTTGTAGTCCATTTTCGAAGTCAAAAAAGTGCAAAACGTCGTACAAAAGATAAAAATAGTACATTTTAAAAATTGAGTTTTTTTAATCAAAATTTCTCAAAATATGTTATTTGAAAATTGAAAAATCAACTTACACACTTAAAAAATTCCAAAACATTGTCCTTTGTACATTGATTTAGCGTTTTTGGTAAAAAATTTGATGAAAAACTAGAGTATTACATTGAAAAAAAAAGTACAAAAAAATGTTTTTTGTTTTGTCATTTGGTACATTTCTCATCCAGAAACGCAATTATTTCGCAAAATTTCCTCATAAACATGTCAAAAAAGCGTAAAATTGAATCGAAAATAGTATTATTGTGATTTTCAAGCGCTGATGAATGTTTTTAATTTAAAAAGTCAATTATTTCGCATAGTTTGTACAGAAAATTGCTGAATTTGGTCGAAACCGTTTTTCGTTACATAGTTTTGCGAAGATTTTAACACGTTGTTCATAAATTATTCAAGAAATTATTAATGTTCTTTTCTGCATATTTGAGACTGTTGCCAAAAATTATTTCAAAAAGCTAAAAGAATTTTTTTCTGCTTTCGCAGCTCGTTCATTTCAACTGTCCTTACTTTCATCCAATTTCGCAATCGATTGATTTTCAAACCTCCACCATTTCAAAACGAGACAAACCACTTTCTTAAAGTTTAATAACATTAAATGTCATATTATTATTGTTTTAATTGCATATCTACTTTACGAAATGAACTAACTTGACATTTAAGAGATTTTTACAGACTCCTTCAGCTTCTGACTCAGGTCAGGTACAAGAAAACTCAATTTAGAATCATCTCAAAACAATTCAAGATTAACCATTTGCTGACTCACTTATTGATCAGCGATTTTGGTTAGATTTCTTCTTCTGCTTCCTGATCGGATGAATGATTGATTACACATCATAATTGTGATGAATTTTGTAACACAGGGCGTTCGAATTATTTCCGTTTAATTTTTATTTTGACGGCGAGTCGTCCACCTGTAGAGAGTTCATCGTTCGCTCAAGGAAGGTCGTACGACAATCGATTTCCTCGTGTTCCTTTTATAAAGATTTATTTATGATAAGAAATTCGTGATATTCTGTCATTAATTATTATTACTGACCAGAAATAGAAATAACAAATAACGTTACGGTCAAAAATGCTGCTCCAATTCGTACGGTTTTACAATGAATTACAGTTCTTCAATTTATTGTGTGGCTAAAGAAAGGCCTTATCTTGTCAATAACCTTTTACGTAAGTTATTATCTCACACAAATTTTTAAAAATGTGTGATAAAACGCAGTCAAAGCCTCAACACAACCAATTCAATTCGAACAATAAATAACATGTCATTTATAAAACGTACAACCTTCGAACACGATTAGAATTGTAACTCAATAAAACAACGCTATTTATTACAAAAACAATCGGCAGAAGCTGTACAATCTATTTTCAAAGTCTTAATAAGCTTTCCTGAAAAAATTTTGAGTCACCTGTTCTGAAAATGATCAAATCGGAACGGAATTTGGCTTTTGGCAGTCTCTCGATAAGATAATGCTTTTATCCCGAGGGATTTGCAACGCGTGTGCGTAACTTCCTAGCAATTACAGATCAGAGAGGATCATTAGAAAGGCGACAAATCCAAGTGAACGTACTGATTTATTTCATGATGCGAATATTTGTCTCAAAGCAATTAAATTTAATTATACTGTAATCGTTTATTATTGTAACTAAAAATAAATCGATCAATAAACCAAACATGTTACATAAAAAACATAAACAATAATAATTATTTAAAAATGGAACGAATGGATTCATTTAATCCCGACCACAATCAACAACAGATTTAACAAAACCACTGATAAACTAATACTTTTACAACTTTTAAGCCTTTAACAGAAACATTATTGCACTGGATTTCGCAATGATGATAGCTCGGATATATTCCGGGAATTACCTCATGTGTACCTTTTCTTGTGTCTTTTCGATGAATCATGAAGCTGACATCAATGAAATTCTGAATCATTGGAGAAAAGTGACAGTGACTACGCATTTTTGCTGCGTTTTGAGTTAAAAATTCAATCAACTTCTCAACCCATTTTTTTAAGTAAAAAAGTGCTCACCACTCGTTTCAATATATTTTATTTATAAAATTTGTTGATTTCCTGATTTAATTCCTATTACTCAACAATTTAAGAAAGTCGAAGAATGGAATCTTGAGTATTTACTTACTTTATTTTTTTGAACACAATATGTAAAATACAAATCGGTAGGTAAACCTTTTCAAGTTTGATTATTTTCCAGTTTTTTATTTCATTCATTAAAACAAAAAAAATTACTAAAAATAGAATGATTTAGAACTTACCTATAAGCGTACACAAAAATTATCAAATGTTATTTCATTAGATAAGAGCTAATTCGTAAAATATGTTATGTAAATAAATGCAAGGTCTTTGATCTTTACTTTAAATTATGTTAAAAAATTTAATACACAACTTATTAAAATGTGACCTCGTTTCACTAACATTCTTTTAAATCTATTATTAAATAAGTGTGGATAAAGAAGAAAAAAATGGCAATATCAACTTAAAATTCTATCAAGTCTGTAATTGGCCCTTAATTAAAAAATTGATAACTATGTCCATTGAAAGTAAAAAATTGAGAAAATTAGTTATTGCTATTACATTCCTTGTTTTTCTCTACAGAATGATTCAAAAGTGTAAAAACAGATTGTTTTCCAAGCAACTTGATTTTTAATTTTTAATATATTTTTATAATTTGTTCTTCTTAGGAACCGTCCTAATTGTTGTTCTTTTGTTTCCAATAATGTCAAATTAAATTTATTGTAAATTGCGAATGTATTAAATGTTTGACATATCTGCCATAAAACACTAATTGGTAATTTTTTCTCTAAGTATCTGTTTAATGTTGTAAGATCTGTCATTTCCGCCAACCAAATTAAAAAAAATATGATATGAAGCGACAAAAACGTAACTTAAAAATTTAAGTTGAAAAAAAGGCTTAAACAAGAGATCGTCGAAGACTTTTGAATCAGTAAACACATTTCGTCAAATCTGCAAAAATAATCTGCTAAATATAAAAGTTGAACTAAAAAACTTGCTCAAAATGTATAAGAATGTAACACTCTTTGTTTTTTTATTTCCTGTTACATGAAAATAAAATACATTGTTAGTGCCAAAGAACATTTTCATTTTTTAAGTTGATCTAACGATATCTAAAGGTTAGAGATATGAAACCACAAATAAAACATATCCACCCTCGATAGGTCCCTTTGTGTCACCAGAAGGTGCAAACTTTTTTTAAAAAAAATTCCTTACAAATTTTTTTCTAACGTTTTTCTTGTATCTTTAACCGTATTGGAAAATACGGGACAAAGCGCAAATTTAAAATAATTTCTTAACGTAATTCCCAAACGTATCTTGTATCTTTCTTTTTCTTTTACCTTTAATCGTCTTGAAACTTTTTTTGACACTACTATTTTTTTGAGTACAAAAAATCCTGTGATTTTGTATCTCGTTTCGTCTCCTAAGTTATAGTCCCCCGTAGAGTGCATCTATTAGATGAAACGCTGCCAATAATTTTTTTCAATCTAAAAATTTTCTCTTGTAATCTGTGAACTGTTTTTTATTTTTCAAATATTTCGGAAACCAAAAAATGGTAAAATAGTAAAAAAAAACAATGAATCTCACGTTAAAATAATTTATTCACGAACTAAATCACTTGAAATTATTGTATCAACCTTTCTTTGTACACCATAAATTTTTACAACAGATAATAGTGTTTAAGATAAGCAATCTTCAAAAAAAATGTTTTGACAAAAATGACCCGAAAATATTTACGGCACCGACCGGTTCGTCTGAAAGACTACAGCCTGTCTGCAATAAATCACACAATAAGCTTGCCTGAGTAATTAGCTTAAAAGGTCCTTGCGGTTTGGGGTAATCATAATAAAAATTTATTGGTGTACAAAGAAAGCGTTGCTACAATTCAGTTACAACTATGTATTTTTTTAATATGTTGCCAGATCAATTTTTTAGCTTTCTAGGCATAAAAATCACAAGTTTTAAAATTTAATGTAGATGATTATTATAAGTTATAAATAATTTTCAGTTTCCTTGACGTGAAAGAGCACTTTATCTCTATCTTGATTATATCACCGATTAAAAATATTTTAATATTTTGAGAGAAAAAACCTCCACTTTACTTCAATAATAGAGTAGTCATAATAAAAATTTAATGGTGTACAAAGAAAACGTTACTACAATAACTTCAAGTGATTTAGTTCGTAAATAATCATTTACACAAAACTTCTTCGGAGAAATATTTGTCAAATTCCTTTTTTTATTACTTTTTTAATCCTTCCCGACTTATACAAAGCCCTGAGGTACGGTGTTTTAAAATCATATGATTAAATTTTTCCCAATATTACACAATAATCGATTACTAATGCGTTATCTCGTTAACTTTTCCTCTCATGTTTTGATTTTTTTCATTTCTGACTCACCTGACATGTAGTGGAGCAAAAGCGCGCATATGGGGTAGATAGTGGGGCTGTAGACGATATCTGGGCAGGCATAGCCCAGCACTGAGACCACCCTATCAGCGACACTCCTTCCCCTATGAGTCAGATAGTAAAGTTGGCAATGCGATGGTTCGACAAACGGTGGCAAGCTGATGGGCTTATCTGGCAATTCTGTGCTGCCAAAGACTTGATTGACCATATCCCAGTAGAAACCGTCCGACATGCTATTTGATTTATTCTGATGTTGGATGCACAGAAGGGACCACAACTGTCCCCGTATGGGGCTGTCAACGGGCCACGCGTTGTTTCTGAGCAAATGCTTGACATCTTGCTTTCGTCCTTGCTGAAGAAGAGACTGCACGTCGCCGATGCTCTTCAGAGGTTTGGAAGAAGGGCTTGGTGGCACCACCGTTATACCGCTGGCATCCACAAACGGTGTGTAAGCGTTCGATTGTTCGACGGCCACTTCTTCCAACACCGAAGGCATTATTTGCATTCGTTTTGTTTTTTAAACAGTTGCAGCCCCTCCGATCGGGCAGACCGCTATGTGAGGTCCTGCAACATTTTTCACGCCTGCAAAACGGAAAACAAAGTCAGGCAAACATCGATCGGAGCGTTCAACATGGCCAAGCAACAAGTTACAGACTGTTGCAGTCTGTTCACTATTATTACTATCAGAAAAAATATAAACTCTTCTCGACTTAAGAAAAGATCACATGAAAATGACATTTGCCGACAACTGACAGCATACAGGGTGATCAAGAATGACTGTTTGAGTTGGCAACATCTATTTTATAATTTATTTAAAAATTAGGTGAACAGCTCAAGTTTTATACACATTTGCAACTATAATGAGTCCAATTTCTACCTTTTTTTTCAGAACGCTAAACTAGAAAATGAAAATAATACAGTGGAAAGTGCATTATTTGCGAAAAATTCAAAATCAAAATTATTGAATTAGAAGTAATTTTTAAAGCATAATCTTTCACCAAAAAATGCCGTAGTAGAGTGTCATTTAAAAAAATAATAATAACTCGAAAACAGAAAAAAATCGGAAATTTGATTCTCATTAAACAATGATCACATTTCTAAAGAACTTGATGATCTACAAATTGTTTTTTTTTCGTAAGGCAGGTACTACATAGTTTAGTTTAGACACAAAACAGTTGGTTCCATATTAACTCTGTATAAAGTTAGCTACCAGATATCAAATTTGTCTTTGCAAGGATAAACTAATCAAAAATTTGTCGCTTCAGAACTGAAAAGTTTACTTAAGATTTAAGGTTTTCGTACGTTTTTTGACAAAATTTTCTGAAATAAATGAAATAAATAGCTGAAATATGAACAACGGCACACTAAAATTGGACATAATTTCAGGTTGAAAAAGTGCTTAAGCAGAACGAACTTCTGTTTTTTGACACAGTTTGGTAATTTTTGATTTCGAATTTCGCGAAATGAGTGAGTTTTTGATTGAAAACTGCACGGAAACCTTAAAAAAGTTCAAAAATAATGCAATTGTGAGCATAATTTAATAGTTTTCGTACAAAAATGATTAAAAGTCGGCGCAAATTTGACGATAGTTTGAATTTTTTTTTTATTTTTGACTAAAAGTATACCAAATTTACAAATCTGTAGATATTTGGGAGATTTATCATGAAATTCCATTTTCGGAGTCTAAAACGTGCAGACCGTCATAAAAAAATAAAACAAGATAGTTTTATAGATTTTTTGATTCAAATTTCTCGAAATATAATATTTACGAATTGAAAAATCAACTTACACGCTTGAAAAATTCCAAAACATTGTCTTTTGTATTTTAAATCAGTATTTAAAAAAAAAATTGGTAAAAAATTTGATTTTCAAATTGAGAATAAGTACAAGAAAACGTTTTTTTGATTTAATTGCCGACTAATCTAATTGATTTGTGCAAAATTAGGCAAATGAAAAGAATTATTATAGTTTGAAAAGTTGATTTAATTAAATATCTGCAAAAGGAGTTTAGGTCAGGTCAGGACTAACAATAATTTTTCTAAATTTTTCTATTAAAAAGTAGAAATAAGTAAAATAAGATGCAAACACGACAAAAGTTACGCAAAAAAAACGCTAAATTGTAAACGTATGACCATAACTTAACAAAAGTAGAAATACCGTTCAATCAACGTGATTATCGAGTAAATATAATAAAAAGCACGTATATGTAAGACCGTAACATAACTTAAAACGTAAACGTAAAAGAAAGATATAACTTTCTTCTTAAATTAAAAAATATTTGAAGCCAAATGACTTTACTTTAGAGAGCAGTAATACAAAATGTTAGCAAATTTCTGTCTTTTTACAATATTTTACATTTTCCAGAAAAAATACTAACTTAAACATGCAATATACAAATGTATACAGACTGAACCAAAAGTAACACAAACATTATGATCTATGTTTTAAAATGCTTAAAACTATAATGACATTAATGACGTCATTCGTTTTTGATTAATCATTTTTATTTTTTTTTAATGTCAACCAATATATTTATCATCTTAGATAGTATATATCGTTATCTTTCTGTAAGTAATAAAAAATTTAAAAAACTAAAGCAAAAAAAATAAAAAGTTAATAAAAGTTTTCGAAAATTTTATACAAAAGTTTTAGTTTGTTAATTTTATAATAATTGTCAAATAAAACAGTAAAGTAAAGTAGAAAAAACAACATTCTACATCTCGAGACCTCTTTATCTCCAATTTTTTTGTGACAACAGGTACTAGAGGTTCCACTGTATTATATTTTGGCCATCTATGTTTAGCTTTTGTGTTTTCGTCAATTTTTTAATAATATTTTCTTTTACCACCTGACAGGATTTCCTGATCACCGGTGTTAGGCGGAATTATAAAAATATTGATCAATTTCACTGTGTTCATTTTCATCTGCTAAAAACAGATTTGTTTTTATCTCGAGGTTTAACTGTTAAATTCCATTTCAGTTGAATTGATTACTGTTCTTTAATAAATTATATACAATGTTATTCTGAGAATTACGATTAGTAAACATGTTACATTTTAGCGTTGTTTTTTTAGAGGATTTTTTCAACCAATTGTTTAAAAAATCTAATATGTATTAAGAATAGCCAAAGGTCGGTTTATCTCTGACCCGAACAAACGCTAATTAATTATTTAAGTGCTCATTAACGTAAACATAATTAACCCTACACACGTCTCAGAGATTTTCATCAGATAGAGCAAAAATTTATTTCGTTTATTTTCAAAGAGTTTTTAAATCAGTCCATTCCAACATATCCTGTTATAAATCCAGTCGTCGAAAATTAAACGAACCAAATATAAAATTTAAAATCCACATCCTGGACGAAGTGCGACCTTGTTGGCGCACATTATTTCTGTCGGTGACAGTACATTCAAACCAAACGCCTCTTTATTAACGTAAACAATACAAAAATTAAATCACACCTTTCATTATTCACATAATGTTCGTGCAAAACACTCATTTAAAAAATTCGTAATTATTATCATTTTCTATGTAATAACAGCACTTTGCGTAATGTTATTTGAACATAATCATGCAATCAAAATCACAATGAAAATAAAAACATAAATTAAGCGACAATTTAAAAATTAAAATTTCGCTCGAAATATTTTACCAGAATAATTGAGTAGTGTTTACCAACTTAAACTGCCATTTCTGGTCACTGGGTAAGTAAAAGGTCAATTCAAACAAATTGCTCTCACGATACGGAAAAAATAAATGTAAACAAAATTCATATAAATATGCATAAGAAAGTTAAGAAACAATGTGGAGCAAAGTAACTTTCCATATTTATTTGCATTTTAACCGAGTTATTTTCTTCAGCTTGAAAAATACAAGACGTTGCCAATTTTTAGTTACTAAAAATGAGCTGATATGAACGTGATGATCGGTTACACAGGAAGTGTATTTCTTGCTTTTCTAATTTTATAAGCTGTAGAATGAGACAAACAAATACTAAGTATTTACCTGGCCTAGTGTTTGGGTCGATTTTTCTAGACCAAGCACGTCCTCCGATATCTGATAATAAATCATCCGTACAAGTGCTTTATTTATTTCACTAAACCATAACGTTTCATTAAAGAGGAATTTCAAAAAAAGCAAAAATTCATCGTGGAAGTAAATAAAATACAGGGTTGTTCTTTTAGGGTCTGTTACAATTTTTCAACGTATAATAATTATAAAATAGCTAGAGCTTTTCAATTTATTTTAGGTCAACTAAATTATTTTCAAAACAGCTAAGCTTCGGAACCATTGGCGCAAGTTATGAAATAAGCAATAAAACCATAATATTTTATTATAATTAATTACAACTTCATAAATTATGTAAAATAACTCAGTCTGCCATCAAATTTTAGACTTTTTGAATGAAAATGGTAGACAAATCGAACATTTATCTTAATTAATAGAACAACTTCATTGTATTTTTTTTAAAGTTTACTCGATTAAAAATGAAAATCAGCTATTTTTTGCAATTATTAAAAAAAAGATAGAAATAGAAGATGTTAATAAAAATCTCCATAAAAATCGAAATTCTTCTGATTGCCTTTTGAAAAATGTGGTCATTCCATTTAAAAAAACTATGTTATTATCATTTTTTGATCATCATTTTCAAAAAATCATAGTAGCCTTGTAATTTGACAGTTAGCAATCCTGAAGGTTTGAAAAGACCCTTGATATCATTGGTTATTAAAAATTAAAAAAATATTCACTTATTGTAAAAGGTTCACGAGCTGTGATAATTAGAATGAACCCCTGCAAATAAAAATCTGAGTAAAAAAATTGACATAGTCAAAAATTATTACAGTAAGTTAAAATTAACAACTAGGGTTCATTTTAGTCAGTTTCAAAAGATAAATTACAATAAACTTACAAAGAATCAGGCTGTATTTTTTCTAAAAAAAGCCGACTGTTTAATTTGGCAAGACTATATTTAAGTTTTTATAAATGGTCGAACTGTAGTAACTGAATATATCAAAAACTCAAAAAAAGCAATGTTTTCATTTTTCGGACCCTAAAGTACGATTCTAAATAAAAAACGCAAATTTGTTCGTAAAATTAGGCAAAACCGAGCTAAAAATACACAACAGCCAGTTTATGGAAACATTTTTAACGGAGACATACATAGATTTAAACCTCACTTAATTATAGCAACGTCATAGTTAGCAACTAAGTATTTTTTATGACAATGACCGTTCTTCCAAAATAAATCAAAAATCGGAACTGCCAACTTTTAATCATGAATAAATTGATACTGAAGTTAAGATTGACAATTTCCAGATTTATAAAAAAAAACAGAGAAACAGATTCGATTACAGACAAAGGCGGGTCCAGAAGAGGTTTAAAACGTCACAATACCTCACCAAACTTCAATAATTTTTTTTTAATAATAACATTAGAAGACTTTTTGATGCACATTTTTTATTAATAAAAGAATAAATAAATTATTATTATTTAATAAAATATATTGTAGGAAGATTGTCAAAATGTAAAACAAGGAAGTTGTGTTTCAATTATGTTTAGAATTTCTTTTTACGTCCAGAAATTTTTATTACTTTAATTTACTGAAAGAACCGAAGATAAATGTTCCCTGCTGTGTAAGTTGTGGATTTTTTTTGTATTTATAAAAAAGTGTTTTTAACAGTGAGATTAACAACCATGTGTATCCAAAAACGCACAAAATATAGGGTGTTTTATTTAAAAAATATACAGTGTGATTCAAAAATACCATACAATTTCTCGGATGCTGATAAAAGACATCACACTGAATTAAAAGTTCATAAATTAAAGAAATACTTGTTGAAAAAAATGAACAATTAATGTCTAATGAAGTGCAAAACTATTAAAAAACTTGTAAATTCGACATTCTAGGAAACAAAAGAGCAACAATCGATACTGTTGCTAAGAAAAACAAATTAAAAAATTGAAAAAAAGTTGCTTGAAAAAAAATCCGACTCATCTTTGGACTTAACTAAACATCTTTCATCACCGTACGAGAGTTCATCCGACACTTTTGAATCACCCTGTGTAACATTTTTTGGAGCTTACATTTTTTCAAATTAAATAAAAAATTGTAACATACGAACAAATAAAGTCTCATTCAATAGCTTAACCCTCAAATACCTAAAAATTTTGGAAGCCCCCCACGAAATTAATTTCGGATACGCCCCTGGTTGCAGGGTTGCAAACAGTTGTCATTTGTACCAACGTCTAATTTTAGAATTTATAAAACCTTACAAATTTAAATTTACCAGATTTTGAAAATCCAACCGGCAAATAGTCTTTGATTACGAACTAGTAAAAAATGGCAAACAGGCTTGCAAACATTAGAAAAATTGCGGTCGATCACGTGACCAAAACCATAAATCAACCCACTTGTTACTTGTGGTATTTTCGAAAAACTCTTTAATTTACGACACTTTTTCGGAAAACCTGGCCTTGTTTGCCAAACCTGGCAATAAAAAAGCCCCAGATAGGTAAATCAAAACGTCAAATTGTCCCAACTTTATGGATTTTGCATCAGGTCGGGGTGAGCAAGCAGAGGGTGCAAATTGGGCATCGTCGTGATAAATCTGACCTCGAATGTGCCGTTTTAAACGAGACAAACGAGTGCGAAATTGATTTTAATCAGATAATCGGTGGCAGTTTAGGGCACTTACGTCGATCTCAGTGGGCCATTGGAGCCGAAGACCTCTTCGCCGACATTGATCCGGGGCACGAACACCACTTCCGGCACAACACCAAACTAAACACCAAGTCACAAAACACCACAAAAACTGAATAAATCGGGCTGAATTCACTCGCGCCACTCTCTCAAAACCAGATCACTGTTTGGACTAGATGAGCAACATCACGTTTGCTGTGGTGAACAACTGTCATTCGTCTCCTGGACGATTAAGCCACTCCCATTCACACAACTGTCACTGTCTCGCACTGGTGGCGAGGTAGGCGCGCCGATTTGAATAACAATTTCATCTATTAAAACTGTTATGATCACATCTTATTAATGACGGACGCGAATATCACGACTACACACGTTCAGATCGTAAACAGATTAATGGACTCAATTGAAGGAACGAGGGGCACGTAGGGAAACGCTAGCGAGGGAGAGAGACGGAAGAGCGGTCACATGATAAAAAAGACTGAAATAGAACCACTGATTGAACCAAAATTTCTCAAAGATTAAGGCGACACCTAAGAGGCAAAAAGCACACTAAGAGTAGAAACCTGTAAGTGACCCACTTCTGGTGATTTAACCAATGTGGCTATTTTAACAAAATAAAATCCACCAGATTCAAGTTAAAAGAGTTGCTAATATGCGATTTTTTGTGTTTTTCATCTGACGGACCGACCAAATTCAAAAAAAGCACCAAGATCCAAAGAAAAACTGAAGATTTAAAGTGCAAGAAAAACAAAGACAGAGTCATCATTTTATGAATTAACGTAATGAGGGTTGTAAAATTTGTAGGCATTTAATTGGGCCGTTTGAGGTCGGCCATTAGAATTTCGTAGAAAACCAATCATTTTCGATTTTTTGATTCATTGATAATTATATTTTTGGGATATGATTGGTCCATTTAAGGTCAGCCATTGTAACAAAGTGAGAAACCAATCACTTTAAATTTTTGTACTCATTCATTATTTAATATGAATGGTTATTTGATGGTTGTTTAAATTATAATAATAATTATAATTATTAGAGGCCGGACCAAAAAGTACATTGTCGTGCCAGCGTCGATGGGAGATCGTTCATTTAAATAGAAAATTTAGAAAAAGGGCGGAATTTTCGAGTTTGTTTGAAGCACCTCCGTTCAATTGAAATTTTTCATGTTGTATTAACAATTACACAAAAACACGGATAGACGTGTTTTTTAATCAACTATTTAACCAATAATAATTTTGCAATTTATCTCATTTAGGTAGAAAACTATAACACATCTGATACCAGTAGCAGATTTAAAAAAATCCTTTAAAAAAAATTCCAAGTGACAAAATATATTGAAATTTTCGGCATGCGAGAAGCTATGTATGTTAATTATTTAAAACTTGACAATGTGTCGTATGCATAAAGTTAATCAAATGCTTTTACTTGTATTGGTAAAAGATAGCGTAATTTATATTTTATCAGAAAGAAAGAGATAAAACTATAGTAAAAGCTTTTCACTACAAACACAAATTAAATTTAAATAAGTTTGATGTTTAGTATTTTTGGTTGCATCTTAAGACATGTCACAAACTCACAAGTAACACTATTGACTCATCCTGTATAACATAATAAATACAAAGATATTCGTGCGAACAAATGTGCGGAGTGCTAACCACGGCCTTTAAACTTTTGTGAATTCTGTGTTCTGTTCTGTTTTATTTCTGTTTTCGTCTCCAAAGTTTCATAGGAAATTTTTTGCTGACCTTTATAACATTTTTTTAATATAAATCAAAAACCAAAACTGCCGATCTCTTTTATTAAAATTACCACGAATGAATTTGCTCGTGTTGCCAAATAAAAACTGATATTATACCTCACCTCAAAGATAAAAACAAGAAGACTTTACCGACTTTATACATTTGCATATCACCAGATTTGATTTAAAACTTTCGAATACTGTGGATTTTCATTTTTCTTTTTCATACAAACTATGGGGATTTAGTTTGAAGGTTGAGAACAAATATAGTATAAATTTTATTATGTATTACAATTTACCTAGAATTTATAAGTTCGCGGTCAATCGCGCAAGAAAGCATGATTTCTATCCTAGAAAGATAAACATGATAAAAAAAATATTATCGATTTAGTAGTGAATTTTCATCGCGGTTTAAAGAAAAATGCACAAGAAACAAAAAACACATCTTTTCATTTATAGAATTTTTAAGATAATTTTCTAAAAAATTCTGGATAAAGTTTATTTTTCGTTGACCGATTCTTAATGTCAGTACTAATAACAATGAATGAGTTTGTCTAAAAAAGGATACATTATTTATGTTATTAATACTTTTTTATTTGTGATTTTGACCTTTAAAAATAATTCCTGTTTCATGGAGCTTCTGACGGGTTTTCAGACTTGGAAAATGCTTTTCCATTCACCACATATTTCTTCGTTTTTCCTAGTAACAGTTGAAATTAAAGACAAAGATGATGCGACAAAATAATGGAATCATAACGCAATCATATCATTTGTTAATAGACGATTAATAATGTCAACTGTTAAAAAGGTGTTATCGCTCGTTCATATCTTAATTAATTAATAACAAATTAGCTAAAGGTTTTCTAAATCGCAGCGTTTGCAAAAAAATAAGGTGGAACGCAAATTTATAATTCTTTGCGCACCGTCGCATATTTATCAAAACGCTGGGAATACGGTTCAAAATCATGAATTGGTTAAAACGCTCGAACTCTGCCGAACTATTTTTGCGATTTTGTATCTTGTTTCCTCCTCTGTACTGGGAACTTGGGCCAAATTCACCAAAGTTAGCTATACTTCAAATAAATAAAAAAAACAATTTGTTTAAAGTGTCTAATTTCAGATTACATTATACAATAAAATAATTCGAATAGCTTTTCGCAAGAGTTGCTCCACATAAGAATAAAACAATACAGGATGCAATGTAACATGTTTATAGAGACAAAATACAAAAATTATAAAAAAGTAATAACTATGTATAAGAAAAGTACACGGACTTGTCGATCCTTAAACGAAATAAATTATTTCCATTAATCCCACTGGCAGTCTAACAAGAAATAAAGGGCAGTTCTGCTCAATTCATGTAATTGTTTTCGGGATTCAACAACAGGGAAATTTTATCGTAAGCGTATCGCATTTTTTCGTAGAGAGCGATATTGTAGCCGTTAGTTTCGAGCGAGGAAAATCTAAAGGTCCTAAACTGCTTCTCCTCGTCTATGTAGGTGATGGCGGCCATCAGAGGGCACATAATGATCTTGGTGTGATCGCTGAAGTTCATCTGCACCGTTCCGTTGTTCAACTGCATGAGAACCCCCGACGTGGACCGGCACCATTGGTGCAAATGGGGCGTCCTTGACAGCGAATCCACCTCCCGCACCACCGACGCCCCCGTCATGATCAAATGCTCTCGCATGTAACGACTGAAATACGACAACAACTTCATTTTTTTGTCGTAGCTTCGGGGGTAGTTGTCCATGGTCATGTAAACCTCGTCCCCGTTTTTATCAATGTAGTGGACGTTTCTACAACGTGAAAAATAATCATTTGCAAAAACTAACTCACACTAATGGCTTACATTCCGTTCGGAAGCATAATGAGCTTGGTGGTGTCGTTAAACATAACACCAACGCATTCGTCAGAGAGTTGGTAGCCAAAGCCGTACTTGTCCGAGTAATCGACCCATTTCGACACCCAGATCATGGGTTGGGCCGCTGGGTCCGTCATCTCGTCGAGGAAGACGTGGTTTTTCGCCGGTTTTATTTTCAAAAGCTGTGAAATGAAATTACCAAACGTTTGCTTATTTTTTTGCTTGTTTACGTACACGTCCCAACATATTTCGCAATGTGACAAAATTCTCCTTAGCGTCGAACATGTGGTGATTGGGGGCACCAGTCAGATGCGCCGTTATCGAATCCTGCTGCGCTCGCAGTTCCGGATTCGCCACCGCGTCACCTAACAAACCATTAGTATTAACTTTATTACTAAAATCGAAGTGAATACCAAAATTCACCTTTGAACATTATAATACTCACTTAGAATTAACTAAATCGTGGAGAAATACCTAAACTCGGCATTTTGTTATTATTTGACTCTTTAATAAAGTTCATTGTTAATAATTCCTTGTCAAATGGGCTTAAGAATAATTCACATCGCCTTAATGTGGCACTGGTTTCGGACCAACAAATTATTTTTATTTAAGATATCTATCAAAACGAGCCAAATAACTATTTGTTGGGATATGTTTTGCCTAAATAAGTTGGTTTTCTTCAATCCTCAAAAACGCGGTTTTCACAATTTCGCGTGTGTTGTCACTATGTCGTAATTTAAGAAATTTCTTCGGCAAAAATTATTGTTTTTTCTGTTTTTTAACAAATTTCATTTGATGATTTGCATTACCATTTTCAAGTAACTTTTTGCAATGTCTTTCACACCAATAAAACACAATTTTCCATTTTTGTTTTATTAATTTATAATCTCTTAACATTGTTAATTTCTTCGTGTTTTTTGAGCAATTTTTAGCACTAATCTTTTAGTCAAAAATACTACCAATGTAAGAGTTATACAGAGTGAGTCTAATAAAGTATTTTTCTGTATTACCCTTTTTTCTCTATCCGTATAATTTTTTTCAGAATTTTTTATTATAATCACAGTTAATTGATTAATACTGAGTCAATGATTTTTTTATGATTTCTAGTGACGTTCTGAATGTTGTCTTCTGAAGTACATTTTGTAGCTCACATTTAACTGTAATTGAATTCAAAATTGCAATTAATTTCACCTTTCCCTACTAGATGGTAACTTAGTTTAAATTATAATTCAATTAGTATTTAATTAAATTTTGCTTTGCAAAACTCAAATTAATCGTAAATTTTATTTTTAATATTGTAACACCAATTATTTTCTATAATCTTTGTAAAAAACATACTGGGCTTCGCACTATTTTTTATGTGAATGTGTCATGATCAGTCTAATTGAAAACCTTTCTATAATTTTTTCAAAAAGTAAATATTTTTTCCTTCAAAAATTTTTATTTATCCATCTGTTAAACGCCACTGTGTGGCTTATAATACCTTATTAAGTTACTAAATAATTTCCTTAAACAGAATGGTCATTAAGCGCCGAAACGTTTTGAGAATTTTTCAAAATTGTTGCTAGAATGTTTATTGTAAGGAAAGCTCAAATCCCTGATTGGCACATTTTTTTGTTTTCTTGTATAATTAATAAAAAAAACACAAATTGAAATACAAGAAATATGGAGTAAATTTATTTAAGTTTGTTTTTGTCACTTGCTAAACAGTGGTTCTCAAAATTTGAGACCAAACGACATTTTTGAGGCAACTATGCCTTTTAGATAATATACTACACGAATTTTACTTCGTTAAGATTGACTGGAAGTATCAATCAAACAAGTTGATTGTAAGTAATATTTAAAAAAATACTACATAAACATTTTAGTTAATTACTTGAGAGCACTTATTATAGATACAACGAAGTACAAACAAAAAATATAAAAATCAAGAGAAACGGTTATACTAAAAAGAATACTATTCTAAAAGCAAAAATAAACAAATTTGATAGATCATCTCATTTTAAAAATTGCCCTACAATCTTAACGATTTTAACAATTAGAACTACGCCTATTTAAATATTTCTGATACAAAGGACAATTACAAAGTTACTGTATAAGTATTGAACATTGATGCATAAAGTAGCACCATTTTGATACTAAAAAGCAGAATTAAATTGGTTTCAAAACTTGACCTGACCTGACCTGATAACTCTGTGTACAACCCATTACTTTTTAGTTTTATTAAATACTAAGCTGCATTTCATTCTAATTCTCAATTTTAAATTAACAACATACAATTATCAAGCCAACTATTAAGTCAAGTCTCTGATGCATTCTTAATCTTTTTGTTTTTTTTTCTGTCATCTGTTCAATTTATTGTGTTATTGTTTATCATTTTCTTAAGTTTTTAGTTCGGCGTCAGTGTACAACTTATTAGAATAAATTAACAAATATTTTGACCCAATTAGATTAATTTTTCAGCTCGGTATATTTAGGAAAGAAACTCAGAAATTTAAAAAAATATAGAATTGACTACTTCTTTAGGAAATTATAACATATTTCACTTATTTCAGGTTATTCTTGGCGAAATTTCGGTTAAAAACAATAGCAGATTAAGTAAAGTCTTTGATGTGTTTTTAATCTTTTTTTATTTTTCTGTCATCAGTTTATTTAATTGTATTATTGTTTATCATTTCTTCATCAGTGTACAACTTATAACAATAAATTAACCAATAAAACTACATAATAATTCGTACAGATTTTGAACAGATTTTCGAAAATATCAATGATATAGTTCTAAAATTCTCTCAATTTTATTTATAAAAGGTACTACGTTTAGAAACAGTTGAATTTCGCCAATTTCTAGCAAAAATGTAATGTAACTTTCAAAAAAAAATTCTAATGAACGGTTTACTTATAAAGATGGGTTAAACTTTGCCCAGAAAGCTTGAGAAATTGTGTGATTTTGACGAATATGAGAATTTGTCCCTTACCGTTGTTGATTCCACTAAGCGGTTTCCTCATCGACACGTCATATTTCTGGAACCTGGGTGCCATCGTCAGACTACTGACCGGCAACGAAGACGGACAATACCCATCGGTAATAAACGGGTGTTGTAGCAATTCGGTTACTTTTGGACGCGATTTCGGATCTGACTGCAACATGAGCATAATCATGCTCTTCGCCGCTGGAGAAATAGTCGTCGTGAAACTAAAATTCAATTTTTAAAACAATAAAAAATCGATAAATCCCTTCAACGCACTGATATTCGCATTTCTTAATCCTTGAGTACGTTTCTTTAAGCGAACGTGTCTCAAACGGTGGTTTGCCCACCAGGAGTGTGTACATGATGCACCCGATGGACCAGATGTCCACTTCGAATGAGTGGCCCTTCTTTTGGAGGATTTCCGGTGCGATATAGTTCGGAGTACCACAAAGGGTTTTTTTGCGTTCGCCTTCGTATTCTATCGTTGCGGCTAAACCAAAATCGCCGATTTTCACCGTCAGTTCATCGTTGAGGAAGAGATTGCCGAGTTTGAGATCGCGGTGGATGATGCGCCTCTGGTGGAGGTAACTTACTCCGTTCAGGATTTGACGCATGTAGAAGCGAGTTTCGGGCTCGGTGAGCATTTTTCGGCGCTTTTGCAACTCCATCATAGACTACAGGAAAAAATAACCGAAATTACAGCACATATTTCAATGCATTTTTTTTTGGTATATTAAAAATTCGCTCATGGCAAATCAAAGAATACAAATTATCAGAGATAATAAACTGGTTGTGGTTTTGAAATGATTACAATTTTACGTATAAGGTAACAAAACACGGAACAAAAGTGAAGATGATTCAATTATTAATTCACTGGTTACAAAATTTCACTTTTGTCTGTTGCCGTAAATTTAACAGTTGATTGTCCATCAGCTCGAGTTTTTATTTTAGGGCTTATGAAGAGTGTAGAAAGTGCTAATAGGAGCTACTTATATCACAAAAACTAAAGGTCGTAGAAAAAAATATCTCGCCACTTTTTAATTATATTATTTTTTTGCTATTTTAACGTAGACTTACTATGTAAAATAATCTGGGAATCGATTAGCGTCGAGAAAATGGAAATGTTCTTAATAATTTACTAATAAATTTAATAGAGTTACGTGTATTAATTCCGGAGTTATTGCCCGATGAATATCAAAAACTCGTATAAATATTCACACTCAAGTTTCAAACAGCAATTACGGCAAAACTAAAAAAAGTGGTATTGTTTTACTGTAAACAAATGTAAAATGATCTAGGGAATCGATTATTTTCTCGAAAACTAGCATTAATCGGAGGAAAATCATCTTTTTTATTAAAGATACATTTAAAACTGTAGGCAGTTTTGAAATCAGCGTCCAAGAACAGCGAAAAAAATCTGACGCAACAGAAAAGTTAATGTCTAATTAAAGTTGTGTCCTTTTACCTCAAAACTAGAACTGAAAGAAAAAATCTGTCTGCAGTTTTGAAAACAGCGTCCAGCAATTACTTACTTATCAACAGCAAAAAAAATTAAAGCAACAGATGCTTAATGCAACGGTTGCTGCAGAATAAGCGCGAAATTTTTCCTTGATTTTTTGGCTTTTTGTTGACAATTTTGTGAAATAATAATTAATAACAACGCTTCTGCATTAAAAACGTGCCAATAAAACCCAGAAATTAAAAAAAAATTCTTTTTTTGCCCAATTAGGTCATTTTTCTGCTCAATATATTTATGTAAGAAACTCAAAACCCTGTTTAAAAAATCAAAAAAAATGGCAATGACTCCGTTTTTGAGAAAATTATAACATTTTTGAGATAATTTTACAAAAAATTTCGCTCAAGAACCAACAAAATCGAGTGAAACAGACACAACATCATCCATCATTTTTATTTTGAGTTTTTTAAATCAATAAATGAGTTTCAGGTTCAAAAACGAATTAAATTGACAAAATAAGATCAATTTGTAATTTTTCAGTCCATTTTAGTGAAGTTTTTCGAAAAAAAACTTAGTATGTCAACCAGTGGCGTAAGGATACCAGTTGGGGCGTGGGATCCAAACTCATTCGCGGGCCCCCATTACAGCCCCCATTCATAATTTACCTTAATATTCACCCATCTTATTTATATTCTACAAAAATTCTATTTTAAGAGTATTATTAACTTATTAGCCTTTTTTGTAAAAAACTAAAGTTTTAAATTTGAAATAAAATTAATGAATTAAAAAAAAACATTTTAAAAAATACAATAATCTTTACTTCTTGTAGCTATGTCTGTCCTGTGCTCTAAGCTCCAGTTTAGTTGAATTGGTTGGCAAATTTACAGATTAAACTTTTTTCACTTTCTTTTACAGAAAAACTGTCAATTTTTGGTAATTTCAGCATTATATCAGATAAGTTTGTAGCTACTCATTTTACACGACACTTAAAATATAAATTTTAGGTAAATAAATTGTTAAAATAAAGTACGACAATTTACATCTTCACTTAACCAACACTCTTTAAAGAACTAAATGAGAATAACAAAATCCGAGCTGATTATAATTGGATATAATTTAATTGGTTGTAGGTAAAATAAACCTTTTGTGCCCTTATCGTTGGTGACTTTTTTATTTAACATTTTGTTGTGAATTTGTAACACGTTCTGTCAATTAATGCTTCGACTAACGTAGACATTTTTATGAATTCGTAGTATTATTTAGACCGTATCGCTTTACAATTGCAGACTATACTTTACAACAATCGCCTATTGCCTGGGATAAATTTAGAAACAATTTTTTTCATTAAAATTTGAATCGAAGAGCTCTTGAAGCTTGCGGGCCCTTTTAGGCTCCGGGCCCGGGTTCCACGGAACCCCTGTGGATACGCCACTGGTGTCAACCACTCGCAAACACAACATGCTTTTCGACTAAATGCTGTGGTTTATCGGCCTATTATAACAAAATTTTGCTAAAAAACGCGATAAATCGAAAAAAACTCAATGTCTATTTATTTTGTGATTTTTACGAGTCTTTTAACAAGTTCTAGCAAAGTAAATCAGTCTGAACTTAGAAAAATATAAGACAACTTCAATTTTGATCTAATTCGGAGATGTTTCATCCATTTCTCGGTAAATTTTTCGAAAAAAAAAAAAAACTCAAGAGTTGAAGAATACTAAAGTAACACCCATTTTAGTAAAATTAGGTGACTTTTCGGTCTGTTTTTTTAAACGTGCTAAAAAAAGACAAAACGAAATAATTTTAGATTTAAATTTTTAATTTTCGGTCACTTCTAGCAAAAAAAATAGAGATTTTAGCCCTAAAACATGTCTAAATACTCAAGAAAGGCAGAAATAACGTTATTTTTGATCAGAATTTATTGTTGTAAAAAATTTTTGAGTATTAATTAATAATTGAATCTCTGGTTAAAATATTCTAATTTTTACCTACCTTTAGCAAAATTTTTCTAAAAAAAATTTAGTTAATATCTCAAAACATGTTTAAATATTCGAAAAACTCAGAATTCACACAATTTTCAGTGTGACTTGGTGAAATTTCGGTTTGTTCATTACAAAATACCATTTGGAAAAGAAAAAAGAATATTTTACTCAGCTAAATTTAGAAAATTCATAAGAAACTCCAAACACTTGCTTAGAAAATATAAAAATAACACACTTTGCGACCAAACTTTTATCTTTTAAGCTTACTATTGATGAAATTTCGCCCAAAAACGTGATAAATCGAAAAAAACTGACATCAATTCCAAATAAATCAGCCTCGAACTAAAAAATATAAAATAAAAATTTCGATATATTCGGTGAATTTTCATCCACTTTTAGGTATATTTTTTGAAAAAAACTTAATTTTTAACTCAATGAAAGTCGAAGAACACTAAAATAACACCCATTTTAGTATATGTTTTGGGTGACTTTTCGACTTGTTTTTAAGAGATTTCGCGAAAAATTTGCGTTGCTGGTGAAAAAAAAAAAAACGAAATAATTTTGGATTCAAACTGGTAATTTTTCGGTCTCAAAAAACAGGTTTTAGCTCTAAAACATGCTTAAATGCTCAAAAACAGGCAGAAATAACATTACTTTTGATTAAGATTTATTGTTGTAAAAAGTTCTTGTGCAATAAATGAATCTCTGGTTGAAATAATCACATTTTCGCGTAAATTTTTCTAAAAAAAAAACTTAGTTTTTATCTCGTGTACACAATTTTCAGGGATAATTCCTTTATTGGCTGTAAATGGAAAAGGAAAAAAAATGTTTCAGTAAATTTAGTGATTTTTACAAGAAACTAAGAATGTAAGTTCAAACACGTGTTTACTGGCTTGGAAAAAAACGAGCAAAATCGAATAAAATAAGCTAAATTAAATAAATTTCGCTTTAATTTCATGATTTTTCAGCTAGGAAGCTCAAAAGATAAGAGTAACACAATTTTATCAATAACTGTGTTTGCTTTCTGAAATATTTTCCAAAAAACTTTGGCAAGCACTTTGTTTACTTGTAAATTTATCAAAGGTTTTAAGGAATACCAACTAGGGCCTAAGGTACCAAAGTCATCTACGAGCCCCCATCATAGCCCCCATTCATAATTTACCCTTCTTATTTATGTACAATAAAAATGGTATTTTAATATAATTTTTTTGCTACAATCTTTTCCATTACGACTTGAGTCAAAAGAGGTTTTGAAATTAATAAACCTGGAAACTGTAGTTAGAACTACCTCCCTAACTTAGAAACCCAAGTATAAGCGCCACAAGTGATACCAACATGAATAATTAATTATACAAACTACAGTGTCTTAAAGAGGTGGACTGTTGTTTAATTTACCAATTAATTTAGCTCTTTGTTTGTGCAACCATTGGCCATGACAGACATCAGTTTAAATATTAGTTTTGGTGATAAAACTATCAATATTATAGTTTCCCATAATACAGAGTGAGCAGCGATAACAACCAGGAAACAGACGCAGTTTAAAGGGCCAAAAACTCACCCGCTTTCTGCACAGCTCCAAAACTATATAAATATTGTCCGTATCCTCGAAAAAACTATAAAAACCGACAATATTTTTGTGTTTCAACGACTTGTGTATCTGTATCTCCTGAGTCATTTTCTCCTTCTGGTTTTCCTTGACTATCAGCTTTTTCGAGACGACTTTCCCGGCGAACGTTTGGCTGTTGGCCACATTCGTAATTTCGTAGCATTTTGCAAATCCGCCCTAAGAAAAAACGGCCACTATCACATGAACCCATCGACAAAAACAACACTAACCTTGCCGAAGAACTGCCCCTTTTTGTACCTAATTTTCGTGTTCTCGTCGTATATATAGTCGGGAACTACGACATAATCGTCCACTTTCGACATTTTCACTAATTACTCCTAGTTTTATTCACAGTTATTGCGTTTGGTTGGGTTTTTACGGCAAGCATCCACCACGGCTTGAAAAACTTTTGGCAGTTGAGAAGATTTCAAACGCCGGCAGCTGATTGGCTGATTGGACAGGAAAATGGTGGGGAAAAAAGAATTGTCAACGGAAGTGACTACTTGCAGAACGCGATCTCTAACCACCAAACAAAAATAGACCACAATAAAATACACAAAGTGGTTTATATTGACTCAACAACTTTGGTTTGGTCGATCAAAAATTGGGCCAAACGCTGATCTTGACCGTATTTTAAATTTAGTCTATCAAAACATTGATTTATGTGTTATGCAACTCACAAAATGCTTCTGCTGAGGGCGTTGCCTAGCTAACAACCTAACAATTAATATTAAAAAAAAACTAAACAGAAATTTATACAGGACTGTAGGCCGCGCATTCAGGCAGGGCGAAGGCCTACTCCTAAAATTCTTGTTCTTCCTAGACAAATTTTATACGTTTTATAAAAATTTATAAAATATAAAATTTTAACTTTGCGTTGTCTACACTTTTTCAAAAACACCATAAACATGTACGTATTTTTATTTTTGGGGAAGTCAAAACTGCAAAGCGTCATCTGTTATGCAACATCGAATGTGTATGATTTATGAGAACACTGTTTTTTCACAAAAAAATAAATCTGGCAATTATTATTACTGCACTTGGTTTTCGAGGAAAAAAAAAGGCACACGGGAAATTTATTTTGACTTATTTTTATTAGAGTTTAATAATAAACGAGAAAATGTTTGACGAATACAAAGTGTTCTGTCTAAACTAAGTTTCGGAGTATTGAAAAAAGTACTGAAAGTTTTGATAATAACATTTATCTGAAAATTAGCCTAGAGCCATAGCTCATTGATTGAAAATATTTTCAAAATGGCGGCACTTCCGATTGTATCGAAAATCGCTATGAACTTTTTTATTAGCTTTTTCCTATTCCTAAATTTAGCTATTTTCTAAATAATCAGAATTTTTTGGAAATTTTTGGATTTGCACCTTTCACTTCAATAATCGTAAATTCTGCTATTTTTAGAATTTTAGAAACAGTATTTGGCCAATCAAAAACAAAGCCTAAATCTTTCCTTCAGTGTGTTCAAAAAAGTTTACAAAATCCAAAATCTTAACGTTATTTTTGGACAGCTTCTACATGCTATAAGTTTTTATTTCACTAAATAGAAGAAAATTTAATTCTGCAACGATCTGTGTTGGCATTTCTTATGCTTATTTGTGATAATTTTCAAGTTATGTTAATTTTTTTGACATTGCTAGCCACAGATATTTTTGCGCAGTTTGACAAAGAAACATTTCATTGAATAAACGATAAATTCTGTTCAAAATTTTGTTTTCCTTTCCGTTAAAACAAAATGAATTCATTGAATTTGGATTTGAAAAACTTTGATTCCATAATTTCATTTACCTACATCCCTACATACAATATCAACAAAAAATCCGCATGAAAACTGTTAAACAAAAGTATAGGAAAAAATGATGGCATTTCATTTGAAAATTTTTAGTTATGGGTGTTTGAAGTTCTGCAAACTTAAAAATCTTCTTAAATACTGGAGGTATTCTTTTGGGAAAAAAACTTCAAAAAAATTTGTCTTTCAATTAACCATAAAAGGATTTACATTTTTTTTAAACGACAAAGTTATGGATTTTTGAAAAGTAAAAAAAACGGCTAAATTTTGGTCTATATAGTTGTACTCAAATTTTCAAATGCTTTAATGAGAGTCTATACAGAACAGCCTGTACACTTACATATTAAAATGGTACATTTTGTGTTTTAAAATGTCATGTGCTTTAAAATTATCACGTCATTTCAAATTCTTTTAAATAATGACAGACATTTTTGTTTTCTATTTTAAATACTACAGTTTTAGCTTTCTTATACTAAGAAAAACAATAAAAAACTAAAATTTAAAATAAAAAAATATTGTCCATTAAACACAGAAGGCTTTATCTTTTACTTCTTGCCTTATTTTATAAAAGGCAATTAATTTATATGTTATTTTAATAATTAGCATAAAAACACTTAATATAATAAATAAAAAAATAATAGATAAATAATATAATAAATTAATAAGTATAGCTTTATTTCTTGGGAACTTACAACAGTTGCAGAAAACGTCAATAGGCAAACAAACAAACAAATATACAATTAATATATTTTGATATCCCCGATATTAGAAAAATTAAGAAATATTTCTTTATATATTGTGTAATATAAAACCTAAACACAAAAAATAAATAAAAAACAATGACCTCTTATAAAATAAAGCAAGAATAAAAAGATAAGGCCCCTTGTATAAAGCTTTTTTAAGTTATTTAATTTATTTTTTGTTTTTTTTTTTGGTGTTTTTATATTTCTTTATATTTATTTGTATATTTTTTATACTTACCAGAAAGATAACGATGTATGCTTTTACGTATTTTGTAAAACGATAATCAAAAATGTCGTTTGACAATTAACAAAATTAAAAGTGATGTCACAAATGTCAGTATGATGTCAAAAAGTAGTATTTAAAAAATAAAATCGACCTGTTCAAGTATTTTTTTCAAAAATGACTAATAACAAATACTGATATAATTTTTGTGCGTCTGTATATTGAGTTTGAAAGTTCCTACACATCTTGTGTCACACGTCAAACTAAAAATTAAATGTTGCCTACTCAGTCCCTTTCTTCATCTCGACCTTCTTCTTGACTTTAATACTAGTCTACATTTAGATTTACTTGGCCCTTCTACAAAATAATGTGCCCTTTCTGTAGTTAAGAGCTAGCTACGTCCCTGTTTAATACAACAAACAAGGGGCCGTACACACCACGTGCTTGTCTCCTCTCCAATCGAGGATTTTCTGCAAGCACCGGGGCGCCAACGGGTTCATTCCCAAATACGTGAAATTGGCCTTAAAAGCTTGGTCGAGATCACCTCCCACGCATTTAATTTTATTGTGCAACAGATTCAAATAGAAAATCACTTCGGTGTCGGCCAGAAGACTCCCGTCCCAGCTCTCCAGCTCGTTAAACGACAAGTTCAAAGTGTCGAAACGCTTAAAACCTCTGAAGGCGTTCGGAGAAATCGTCTTGATTTTATTGCCACTTAGAGAAATCCACTGCTTCTTGTCGCTGTACAGATTCCTGAAGACTTCCTCTGGGAGGTCCCCAATCTGGTTGTTGGCCAAATTCAATTGGTACAAATTCGGAGTGCGGTGAAACCAGTTTGGGTCGTACTTTGCCAGTTTATTACTCGTAAATTTGATGTTGACTAGCTGGGGCATGTTGTCGAAGGCGTCTGACGCAATGGTTGTGATCCTGTTATTCGACAAATCCAATTCTTTGATATTTGGGTGGCCGGTAAAAACATTGGAAGGAATCGACTCAAGGTGGTTGAACGAGAGGAAGAGACGTGACACGTTTTGCAAATTATCCAAAACACCTTCAGGAAGTTTCGACATTAAGTTCGACGACAGTTCCAGTAATTCCAATGAAGAGTTTTCAAAAATGTTGGGGAAGTGCCAGAACTTATTTTTCCGCAACAAGAGGGTTTTCAACTTGCACTGATTGTTGAGCAACTTTGGGTGAAGCACCGAAATGCGGTTGTACGACAAATCCAACACTTGCAGCTCGGGGAGTTTGTCCAAAAGGTGCGCCTCCAAGTCCTCCAAATTGTTATGAGACAGAGACAAAACCCTCAAACCGGTTAAACCCCCAAAGGGCTCGATTTTCGAAAGGAAATTGTAACTAATTTCGAGTTTTTCCAAAGACACGTTACAGAAAATCCCGCTCTTGAGTGTTGTCAAATTGCTGTAAAACACCTCCAAAGCCTCCAGAGTCAAGTTTTTGAAGGCTCCCGGCTTGATTTCGGTTAATTCGTTTTCGTGGAAGTAGATTTGTTCCACGTTCGAGATGTTTGAAAGTGAGTTTTCGTACAAAATGGGTATTTCCCCCGTTATTGCGATTAGGTCGAGCGAGGTGTTGGGGAGGTGCTGTTTGAGGCTGTTTGAGGACACAATCACTGCCAGTTCTTCCTCCGCACTTTTCCAAATTGTCACATTTTCAAACGTTGTTTCACTCGGTTTAGCACCGGATATTAGACCGAAAGTTAAAAGAAACGCTTCGAGACGCATTATTGTGAGGAATAAACGCGATATTAGGAAAAGTTCTTTTAAATGCACTTTTATCTCGTCCATAATGAGTTTGTTTTCGTCGCTTATCTCGCGCGACCTTCATTTCTGGCAATGCAACACGGTTTCAAAAATCATAATTATTGCCGGCGTTACTTGAAATTTTTTTTGAAAAAATTCAGACAATCACTCTAGAAACTCGTTTGTAATTGAAGTAAATGACCTCTGTCTTGTTGTTATTACCTTGTTATCTTGAGCATATAAAGCAGTTTAATTACACAAATTGTATAAATTAAAGGGCAAGTCTTGATGTTTTCATAAAAGATAATTAATTAATTTTGCATAAAGTTGAAATTAAAACAAAATCATAAAAGCACTTTATGCTTGAAGTGCGTATAAGTAGCTTATAAGCAACAATGAATATTAAATTTAATTAAACTCGAAACACAATTCTTGTTTCCTCGTGAATTTAAGATCAGATAATTTCCGAATTCGTTAACGAAAAAATTATTTGTGAAAAATAAACTCTATACAGGCTGGTCTAGCCCAGCTCTCGTCTTCTGTAATTCACTTATTATTAAAGTTGGAGTTTTGCAGATTTTATTAATGTTACTTAAAGTTATTTAAAAATATTGTCATATACAGGAAGTTCGTTAACAATTTTCTGAAAATAATTTTGATGTAACATTTTTAGTTTTTGATTTATTGAGAAAAATCAAATTTTTGTAGTTTTTGTATTTAATTTTTTAATCGAAAATCAAAAGAACTACACTTTAAAGTAACTTATTCTTCAGGCACTTTTCTACAAGAAATCTAAATCTGTTATTGCCTTTTCCAAGGCGTTCTTGATGTCAGACTTGGTGTCAACTTTATTTTTTTTTTATAGACGACATATTTTAAACTTGTATTTTTGTATTTTTGAAAGTTATAAGCTGTTTCAAAACTATAAAAACGCCAACGTTGCATTTTACCGAAGTATATTTTTTAAATAAGATTTTAAAAAATGTAAAATAATTATTAATGATTAAATTTCTCATTGAAAGTATAAATTACTTTAGCTATTATTCTTTTAAAGTGCACGAATAATTTATTATTTATAATTTTATAATTATAATTTTATATTATATATTTATAACAGCTAATTTTAAAAGAAAATTGGCGTTTTTATAGTTTTGAAACAGCTAATACATTAGCTATTATTTTTGAATTTATAACAGCAAATTTTGAGCGAAAAAGCGACGTTGCCGTTTTTATAGTTTTGAATCAGCTAATATTTACCTTTGTCGAAACTTAATCTACCTACTTATTAAATTTATTAATTTATTTTTAATTTAGTTATTTTGTGATTTTTTTAATACAGCTGAATTTTCGATGAATTGTTCTTCTTCAATAACTTGTTTTAAGAATAAGAGTTACCTAATAAGAAAGTAAGTTTTTTTGTTAAATTTCAGAAAAAAAAACTTAAACGTAAACTGAAAAAAACTTAAATTTTGGTCTCAAATGCTTAATTCTCATACATTCAGGGTGATTCAAAAGTGTCGGACCTATTTTGAAATGATCATAAAAGATATTCAGCTAAATATAAAAACGAGCATAAAATTCCTATAATATAAAATTCATTAGATTTTTTCTAAGCAACTAATTTTTTAATTTTAAATATTTTTTTTCCTTAGGTATAGCAACCCTCTTTCCTAATTGTTGCTCTTTTGTTTCCAGTCGTAGGTATTGACAGATTTAATTTATTGTCGAATTTCTTAGTTTCCAAAGTGTTTTGTTCACAATAAGACACAATTTTGTCATTTTTAAGACATGCAAATCTACAATTTCCACTGTTTAATTTAAGAAAACATAATATAAGTGCTTTAAAGAGCTATCTCGTGAAAAAAGGCTGAAATATTTTTTGGCAGAGAATCAGGTGAATGTCTTGTACCACTAACCGATATTTTTGAACCACCTGATGAATGTCCTGAGGTATACCTTATAAATTATTTAATAGGTCTGTTATGAAACAGGTCACCAAGATCATGACAAATGAAGGTCAGAAATCACAATAGGTACATACTTACCTATTTTGGTCTTTTTTGGAGTATTTATTTTTTAAAGGAAAACGTAGTTAATTAGTAATTACATGAAGTATTGCAAAATATTTTTGCAAAAGTTATTTTGTTGTTTTGTTTCGTGGACTGTTTAGACTGATTTAGTTTGTCTTCATGAGTCAAAAATCAGTTATTTGACTTGTCGAAAAATCAAAAATTAAGGTTGAAAATTACATATCTAATTTTTTTAGTTAACTTCATCCTGCTTTAGAAACAAATATTAGATCTAAAATGGAATTATTTTGGCTTAATTTTTAGACTGATAATTTATTATCTCTTTTTTCCTGAGTGAGAAACTCACTTAAAATCATCACATTGTATTGAAAATTGGGTATATTTGAGGTAAAAACTGACTTGTTTGTGGAAATTTCCATCAACTACACATAGTTACAAATATGTAATAATGAATTAGCTTTGGAGCCGATTTCCAACTCGAAAATAGTGAATGTTGCCATTTTGTGACGGCTTTTAGTCAACAGGTGTCGAGCTCCTCGTACGCAAAGGTTAAGAAACAATTAGTGAAATTAAACGGGTGATTAAACCTCGCAGCAAATAAAACAACTCCCACACAGCCGTAAATAATGTATAAGTTCTCGCCTTCCTATTAAAATAGCATCCGGAACCGCCAAAGCGAACATCAGTGGTCGTTTATAATCCCGCCGACTTTTCCAAATACCAGTCCACCTAACACAAGAATTTTTATGTTGTTTGTGACAATTTTTCGGTCAGGGTTTCGCCAACAAACACAATTAACAGTCGCTCCTAAACACACACATAAATCCTCGTTTTGTGTGTAGGTTTACTTGAGACGCCCCTTATTGTTATTGCAGCAAATTTTGGGAGAAATGAGAAATCGAGAGCGGGGATTCACCCCTGAGACGTGGCCACACGTGAAGGGATTAAAAGTAATAAATCTAGCCCCCTTCGATATTACCACCCTCTCCGGAATGGCACGACAAACTTAATTTTCGCGTGCGGTATTGTGCAGTAAATGAAGATGAATTCGATCGCGTGATTTATGAGACAGGGAGCTCTTTAATCCCATTTTTATTCAACATCTGGCGATCCTCGAGCACGCACAACCAATTACACGAAGAATAAAATTACTGTAAATAATTAAAAAATTAATACTGTCTTATTATTTCACTAGCAGTTAACCCGCGACTTCATCCGTGTAAATTTTAATGCTGATTATTCCAAATTTTGTTTTTCTAGTTGATGATAGAATCCCTTGTTTCAATGCTTATTTTATTAATTTCTGAATATTATATTCTCCATCAAATAAAATTTGATTAATTATGAAGTTTTTTTCTTTTTTACATGATTGGGTAAAGTAGTTTTAATTTTTTTTAATGACAGGAACACGCAACAACGGAGAGCACAAAAATGTAAAAAGCAAATCAAGCCAAACCTTAAATTCTGCAAATAATGATAGTAAGAATTTCATTGGAATGATCGTAAAATTTTTGGTCACCAGATTCACGATCTTAAAATTGGCAGGTCTGGAAACTCGTAAAAAAATGAAGGTTTTTTTTTCTAGATCGCGGGTAACCTCTGCCTAATATTTATTAAGAATAAAAACTAATCGGTGTTACGATAAAGTTTTCGGAATCAATTTAAATCTAGTTTACAACGGTACTTTGAATCAGAAGTATTTTTTTAAGTTAGGCAAAATTTTGTGACAAAATCGAAAGTATTACAGGACGATTTTAGAATGAGATGATCTATCAAAATTTTTTACATTTAGTTTCATCTTCTGTGAGTAATAATTATTTTTTGTATGAATTTTTTGTTATTTACTTTAGTATTACCTACCTAGTACTATTTACTACCTAGTATTATTTCCTGATATTTTATTAATGGAAATAGTTCAGCAATAATGAACGCTCTCAAACATATATTAACCAAAATGTTTGTATAGTATTTTTAAAAGATAACTTTTATCATCGATTTGTTATAGTTATAAATGTTAGAATTTAAATTAACTGAGTAATTGCAAGAATACCACTTTTTTCAAAATATTTCGAAACAATTTTATATATTTAATTTATCATACAGTATGGAATTTTTAACTGGAATAAAATTCATAACTAAGATATAGGCAATTTTTCTAAAAATTCCAGAAACAGGTCGCTTTTTGTTTGTTCTTGCCCATCATTTTGGTGGATATAGTTTTTGTTTATCTGCTGTCAAAATGGCACAGCCACCTCCAACTATTTCTTTTCTAAATATTGTCAATGTCCAAATGATAAAAAAAATAAAGCAGTGTGGAATTGTTGACTAAAATAAAATTTGTAACTTGGATATAAGCAATTTTTGTAAAAAATCCTAAAACCGGTCGATTTTTGCTTTTTTTTTGCACATCATTTGTTGCATGCGGTTTTTGTTTATCTGTTTTCAAAAATGCCCAGCCACCTTTTTTTTAATGTAACGGTCACCTCATGTGAAAGAGCACTTTGCAAGGAATACAACGCACTTTTTTAAAACAATTGTTGCATTAAATAATGTTCAACTTATAAAACTGGTTTTTATTTTTTTTATCACGTAGGCTTTGAAAAAATTCGAAAAACAAATAGTGCGCTGTAATGCTTGCGAAAAGAGCTTTCATACGAGGTGTCACTTGACATACCATTACATTTGAAAAAAAAAGTTAGAGGTGGCTATGCATTTCTGACAACAGATAAACAAGAACCATATGCACCAAATAGTAGACAAGGAAAAATAATAACTGACATGTTTCGGGAATTTTCACCAAAATCGCTTGAATCAAAGTTATGAATTTTATTCCACGCTGTATATATACTCTTATCTAGAGAATGGATGCTAAGAAACTGCACCACTTTTATATTTATAAAATTATATTATATTTATGTAAATATAATTATAAATATAAAATTATATTACCTATACAAAATGTCACTTTTAGTTACTCGTTTTATTTTTATAATCAATTGTCAAAAAGTCGTCAGGTTGGCATTACCATAAATTGTATTTTTTTTAAAGTTGGCGGCCTTTTTTAGGCAAAATAATTTTAAAAATCTGCCAAAATTTTTATCCTTAACACCTTAAGTTACAACGCATCGAGTTATCGTTTTTTAGGGGATTCACTTTGGTGCTTTTCATCGTAATTTTGACACTGACAGTTGATTATTAACAAAAATTAATTGTATTTACGACAAATGACAGATTGTAAATTTTTAATCTTTTACAAATATATAAAAGAATATTATATGTCGATGTGGGCGTAAAACACCCTAAATTATGTGAAACACGAGAAGAGGGTGAGTTTTTTTAAAGAGCGTCATTCCGCATTATGTCCTTTTTGTACCACTTGGGGCCAATTCAGAGAAATAGGAGTACACAGGGCGACATGGGTCGAGGGGGCAAAATTGCCATTTTTTTTTTCATCAAATAATTTCCATTTTTGATCAAATTAAGTTTAGAACACTGAATAAAACAGAGCCAGAGAATATGAAATTTGACACAGGCCCCAATTAAACGCCCGGTACAGCTTCTGTAAATAAAGTCGGTACTCCATTATTAGAAATTCAAAAAAGATTAAACAATCGTGTCGTCAAATAAACCTCACGTCGCGATTGGCGCTCTCAGAAAAACCACGCCCCTCGGCATATTGTTGCTAAATCCAAGAAACAATCTCATAAATTCCCGTCAAAAAAATAACAAAAGCTAAACGCCAGGCGTACCACCACACGTCGCGAATAAATCACCTGAATGTCGCCTACTACACAATAAAAGAAAATCGACAGCCACCTCATATTTCTTAAATTACCAAGGATTTCCGTGTGCATGTGCAACATGCGCGCCAAAGCGACTCGTTCTGTGATTGGTCCACAGACCAAAACAAACGACTGTACCGCTTTTACTCGCCTTCACAACTTCTAGTAGTAGGCCACGCTTTGTAGAGTGTGCTTTAGCGGTCGTAGTTGGCGTCGATTGACGCGATCAAAACAAAACAGTGTTTTGATTTTTTAGAAACAAAACAGAAGTGCACTCTTGTTTCGTACCTTTACAAACATTCTCAGTGTTCAAGTGCTAGTGACTTTTTGTGCTCTCGTGCAACTAACACAGTGGGCTTGTGTCTGTTTGTTTGGCTTATTGTATTGTTTTGGATACACTTTTACGGTAATTTATGTAATTATTTAATTGAAAATCATTCTTAGGGACGGTTGGTATTATTGCCCAATTTCGGGCTACTTGATGAAAAAGGGCGGGGAAGTTTGTTTAGGTCTGTCGTTTGGTAAAAGGTCAGTGTGAGTCGGGCTTTTGGAATTTTTGATTTATTTCAGGTTCATTCAATGTCACCTTTTTGCAAAGTATTAATTTATGCAGAATTTTCAAGGTTAATGCTGAAAACTAAAAATATTGATAATTTGTGTAAAAATAACCAATTTCTGAATAAATGAACATAATACATAATAATATAACGAATAATGGCAGTCAATCATTATATTTTTAAATTTTTTGAACCACTTATAAAATTAAGACGATTTTTTAACTTTATTTATTAAAATTACCACAAGGGAAAATGTTATGGTGCCAACGTTTACCTAAACTTGGTTAGATTTTACTTAAATTGTCTTAAACCAATATCACGTGACGCGCCACATTTACACTGGCACATTTTTGACATTTGGGAAAATGGTTTTGGGGAAACGGTTTTTCCTCGGGGTCACGTGTGCGTGTCGGAACGCATGTAGGAAGACGCACGCTGTGACTTTCTCACGTTGCCTTGCCACATAAACAAGCTGCCAAACAAGAACCCAAATAAATTCACAATCGTTTCAATCGGCAATCAGAATCTATTTACGTTTGATTTTTTTTAACACTTAATTTGCGTCCGATGCGTCCCATTTGGCTGTTTCCGGCACGCGATGAGCCAGGAAGTGAGAAATTATAGAACTGTCAAATTGTCAGTGCTCATATCAATCATAAAAGAACACACATATGGGCGATTTTTCCGGAAAATTTCATCTAATATCGAAAGTTTCCTAATATTTGGAGGGAAGTTTTCGTTTTTGTGCCGTCTGACAGCTGTCAGTAATTGAGATGCGCCGTCTGGTGGTTTTCGGACCGACTATATAGGATTTAAGGGCCTACATTAGAAATTTTCTAACTCCTAATATAGCTAGAGCTTCCGTCTTTTCTAGAAATCTTAGTTTTTATGTAACAACAAAAAGTCAATATCTCTAATAATAAACAAGTTATGGAGCTTTATCAGAACATTGAGACAGCTTACTGTAGCTATGTTAATTTTTTTCTTAAAATCTTCATTTTCATGGCCCTTGAACCCTTTGCAATAAGTGAATAATTATTTTTGCATTCGAAAACTGAAGGTTTGAAGAGTCTTCTAGAATTTTCAAAATTGTCAAGTGTCAAAATTCAAGGCTACTATGATTTTTTTAAAATGATCAAAAAACGGCTATAACAGTTTTTTCAATTGGAATGACTTTATTTTCTTAACGGCAATCGAAAGGACATTGACAATTATGGTATACTTATATTTTATCAAAATATCCTACAGGACGTTGGCATTTTTATAGTTTTGAAACAACTAATATTAACAACTAAGGTACATTTTAGTCAATTTGAAAAGTCAAATTTAAAAATGCTATAAAAATAGGTGATTATTTACAATTTCTCAACGTCCCGAAAGTTCAGCCATTTTTAAATTAAGAATGGGCGACATATTTTGTTTACAAAATTTTAAAGCTCTATAGCTACACCTTTGAAGTAAAGAAGTTTCTAATGTAGGCCCTAAAAGGCCGTCTGCGATTAAGTTGGTGACAATTGACAAGTTAGTCTTGCCACCTTAATTTCAAAATTACAGGCTACTTTGATCGAACACAAGTTTCACTTTCCTTGGTTTCGGCACAACACTTTCATTTGCATACTTATCAACGCACTAATTTATCGTCTCATTTCACAAGACCGTGCGGAATAAATAGGGAAAAAAATCCACGCACTTTGGCGGAAATCAATAAAAACACCCGACTTGCTCAAATTTCGCTCATTTTTGTGTGAAAATGGCCAACAGTTTGCGAACGCACTCTGCGGATCAATGCCCGGAGCGTCTTGCAAGAATGCAGCTCAGCTGTTGCATTATCTATCACACACCGTTGCCACATCCAGAATTTTGATCCTTTCATCCTTTTTGAAATTCCAGTAAACTATGTTACTGGGATAGATCAAGTTGGCAACATTGAATGACAGTTAAGTTGCCAACTTAATTTCAATCCCAGGCCACTTTGATTACTTCATTAGAAATTTGAGTGATGACGGCAAAAATATTTCTTATGCAACAGTTTCGCAGGAAATGGAAATATTTTTAGTCACTTTCTTTTTTGTCTCATTGGTGAAGTCCTTGCACCTGAACCAGATATTTTAGACGGAAACATTTTGAACAGTGAACACCAAACAAAGTGCGTACGTCCCATAGGTCAGTTCATCAACATTTATTTCATAGACATGCCTCCAGGGTACGCAAACCAGAATGCGAAATGAGTAAACAACTGTGACCCGCAGCAATAAAATTCGTTACGCAAATAAATACACGAAAATTTATCAAAGAAATTGCGCAAAAATCATTACGACTGGCGGCTAAATTGACCCGAATCGTGGAAGGTGGGAAAAATCGGGAAATTGTGCGCATTTTCCACTTTTTATTTATAGAGACGTATCGTGGGGGATATAAAAATAATCGGTGGCAAAAATACGTGGTCACTTGTGACGGAAATGCCTTTGTTACGTAAGGGGCTCTTTAAAATTCCGACTTTTTGCCAATTCACCTCATAAACATAATCGAGAAATCGAGCATAATTCTGTCGAATCACAACACAAAATTGGAAAAACATCGAGTTTCCACGCGAATTCTGTATTTTTATTAGACCACACCTGCCTCTAGCCCAAGGCAATCGACAGATGTTTTCCAAAGGACGGGAAATGTTGATCAATCATCAAGGAAAAACATAACTCGACCAATTATAAATAATAATGGCAACAACTCGAATTGACAATGCGTTCATTAGCGCTCTTTTTGACAAATTCCGAATTTTTGGGTCAAGGCCGGGCGATCGGGTTCACATCGAAAGAATACATCAGAATTGTTTTACATACATATACATTAAAACGCAGATCATTTGATCGAAAAAATAATGAGTGTTTTTTGCTGAAAACTTGTTTTTTCCGTTTTACCGCGACTTCTGTATATTTAATAGGTGGGTCCCGTTTGACGTCTTCAAAGAATTTGAAAGGTCAAAGTCACCATTCCACATAGTTTTCGCCAAAAATGCAGAAAATTGATGCCAAAAAGCACTTTTAAGGAGCATCCCATCTTGATCGAATCACTCAATCATAAGTTATAAATATTTAAAACTGGAAGTTTTTTTAATTATTTAAATTATGAAACGAAAAAACACGCAGTAATCTCGTTGATCACAGGTCAAACTTGAGAGCAACATTTCCTTGAAATATCACAAGGACGTGTAATGGTTTTGCTTTCGGAAGCACAATCAAACAGTGAAAAAAACACGAAAAATTTTCGAGAATCGAGTAATAAACGAAATTCGCATTATGTAATTTGAATATTTATTAATACTAATTAAGGACTGACGCAGCTGGCGAGGTTCTCACGACGTTAAAATTTGCAAAAATTCGTATTATCTACAAAGACGCATTAAAAATCTGCATGGCAAAATTTGCAAGGTTAGGATGTGAAACGACGTACAAATAAAACGTTCCCGTCCTCGATAGTTCCGGTAATGTCGCCAGAGAGCGCAATTGTTCAATTACCGTATAAGTTTTCAGAGTAATGAATCTGAAAAAAATGGTTGTGTTTGTATAAGGGTTAACACCCAGTAAACAAAAAAAATACAGGCTGATAGAGCGTTCAGTTTTCAATAAACATAATACAAAAATTTTATCATAATTTATATTAAAAAGAATTAAAGAATTTTTACTAATTTGCACTCTGCCCCATATTTTTCGAAACGCTGGGAATACGGTTACAGATACAAGAAAAATGTAAGGGACAAAGTTGTAGAGAATTAAATTTCCTACAAAAAAGTCCATGAGACCATAATCCTATCTTCAACCATTTAGACCTTAAAGTCGTTCAAAGACGCCCAAGCGACGGATTTGTTTCATTGTACTGGTGGCGAAACATCGAAAAGTTAATTTGTAGCTAAACCGTTGAAGATAGAAATATGGTGTCGCTGACTTTTTTGTAGAAAATTTAATTCTCTACAACTTTGTTCCTTACACTTTTTTTGTATCTGCAACCGTATTCGCAGCGTTCGCAAAAATATAAAGGTAGAACGCAAATTTCTAGTTCTAATGCGCACCGTCGCATATTTATCAAAACGCTGGGAATACGGTTGAAGAGACAAAAAAAAATGTAAAGGGCAAAGTTGTAGAGAATAAAATTTCCTATACAAAATTGTGCAACTTCATATTTATATCTTCAATGGTTTGAGTATAAATTAACTTTCCAATACTTGACCACTGGAAAAAAAAGCAAATCCGTCGCTTGAGTGTCTTTAAACATCTTTTAGGCCTAAACCGTTGAAGATAGAGATATGGTGTCGCAGACTTTTTTAAAGAAAATTTAATTCTCTAAAACTTTTTTCTTATTATTTTTCTTGTATCTTTAACCGTATTCTCAGCGTTTTGAAAAATACGGGACCAAGCACAAATTTTATATAATTTTTTCTCATGTTTCTTATAAAAATGTTAGTCGTCAGTTTTTCGTTTGTTAAGAGTGCAAAGCTCAACATTTCTGCATTTTTTTTTTCAAAGAAAATAGTGAATTTGTTGTAGTTATTGTATAACGCCCGAAGCGCCCTCATTTTTACTCTACGGTACTATTTTTTTAGGTTCAGCAAATACTGCGATTTTGTATTTCGTTCCGCCTCCTAAGTTAAAGTCCACCGTAGTTTTTCGAATAAACTTCATTGTAGAAGAAACCTGTTACCGCAGTTATTAATAAAACATATAATCGACCAACAAAAATAACTGTCTCCGAGACACAACAAAAATAAAACAATTTAATATAACCAATTTGCTATAAAACTCGCATTCAAGGTTTCGGACCGAGTTGTTTTTGACGAATTTTCGCGATTGTAAAAGCGCTTCTCATCCTCAGCGTTCTCACCCAAAACAAACATTGTTTACAGTCGTGACAAGTGATAAATGATAAAAAATGAATCGAATGACGCACATCATACGCTTAGCGTGTGTCCGATGAAAGACCAATTTCTTCATCCCCGTGTGCCAGGAACTAGATTTTTTGAATATTTATAAACGGCCAGGGATTTGTTTTCAAATCGAAAATAGATTTCGGTGAGCGTGCGAACTAATTTGAGTTTTTTTCGTCCGATGGAATGTCTAGTAATTAAACGACAGACTTTTAACTCTTTGTAAACAAACAAATCTCCACCGGTGCAGTCGTGTGTTATTGATTGTTGCGATATTAACATAATAACTGTAAAAGCACAATGCGAAAAAGGTGCGTTTCCAGCCTCGATTAAGCGAAATTAATGGAAATCTTATGAATTTCTAGCACGACCCATTTTTTTTTCAGATAAAATTCAATTCCGAGGTTTCACGCTTATTGTTGCTCGAGCTGGGAGGACTCGATTAAATAGTTTGTTGCTAAACGGTGTAATTTCATAGTTAGTTGAACGGCAAAAGAAGTGAATTTTTTTATTTAGACTGTTTTTCCTAAATTCAATTTTTTAAACGTCCCGCATTTTTCAATGCTGCCAACTTAATTTCAAACTTATAAGTAAGCTGTAAAATTCTGAAAAATCATTATTGGCTTGTACAATTGTTGACTCATACTATACAAAGGTCTGTCTATTGTTAATTGTTTTAAATTAATAAAATATTTATTCAATAACTTACGTACTACTGGCATTTTTTTGATTAATTACGCACAACTCTTATTTCTGAATGTTTTTTTTTGTTTTTTTAAACAGGAACAAATAAGGACGCGGAAATTATTTAATTAATAAACGTTACTGTGAAGCCCCGAAAACTGTTTTCGGGTTAAGTTGTAAAATAGAAGCAACCCAGATGTAATCAATTCTTAATTAGGAGATGACTGATGTAGCTTCATTAATATTAACTTACCTTCAGCCCAATTAGCGCTTATTTATTTAGTTATGTCGAAAATCAGCGTTGGAGTACATCTTGAAATTCTTGAGATAATTGTGAAAAAGCCATAACCAAAATACAGCGTTTTGCTTTTGTTGGAATTTGCCTTTATTACAGCAAACAATGACAAACCGATTTTCGAATTGCAAATCGGTTACAAAAGTCCACTTTATTTATAACTTTCCTATTTACAATTTGTGATACAGCATTATCGCTGGAATTTTTGTATCAAATAAAACACAAAATCACTCTCATACGCAACAACTAAGAAAATTCCTTCCGACTGGCGTAATCGATTTTTTCAAAACTTACCCCCGCGATAACCCGCGACCTCAAACCACGGTGATGGCGCTTTGTGGGTTTTCAGAATTTTTTCTGTACCAATTTAAAATTAATTTAAAGAGTTTAAACAATTCTGCACTTTACTTGAGATTTCGAAAAATCGAAAAATTCAGAAGAGGGCCCTTTATAACTTGATCAAGTCTTAATTATTGTTAGAAATGTAAACAATAATTTATAATTTTGAAACTAAGTTGGCAGCATTGAACATCAATTTTTACGAGTGATTTGAGACAGTTGCCAAATCAAGATTTTGTGGCGAACTTGATTACAATATTGCGTCCACCTGCTGTCAACATTATCAAATGCTGCCAACTGATATTTTTGGTTTAATTTCGAAAATGGTTAACCGTGTGTGAGACAAATAAGTGAACAAAATTGATTTGTTGAAGTGACTATTTTTACAAGTTTAACATTAAATTCCCTTCAGAGACACTGCTATTGAGAAAGTTGAATACCCTTGGGGGTACACGTTTACCGACATAAACAAGAACTTTTATGGAAAACTTGATAGTTGTTTGCAGAGTTTTTTTAACAATTATTTTAGTAATTAATTATTGAATAACAAAAGAACTCGTGGAAAAAAAAACATAAAAATAAATTTAAAACCTGCGTGTGCGTCTCTAAAATTAAATGACCTGTTTTTGAAAAAAAAGTTTAATTTAATCGCATTCAGAGGCAGTTGGGCCCCTTTTGTGCCCGAATGAGAATAACTTTGTAGATTTCGGTCTATTACCGGCTCCTACTTCTAATTATAGAATTTAGATTAAGTGATTCATTATTCTTGCCTCCCCCACTTGGCACTTTACACACTCCTGTCTAACATTTCCACAAGTTTCGTGGCTTTGGACGTCTTACTTAAGCGGTTGTTGATACCAGAATCGATTTTTTGTATTTTCCAGCCTAAAAGCAGGTAAAAAATCACTCGGCTGAACATTTTCTGAAAACAGGGCTTTTTGCGTTTTTGTTTTGTAAATACAGGTCCCTAGCGTGAGAAAAAAAGCTCCGTTAGATCCAATTTTGACACACTGAGCTCACCCCCAGGTGTTTTTCTCACAGGAAACGCATTTTTTACCTGACCTTTGTAAAAAATACGACGCAAATTAGCCAAAATCGATCTTTGACTTGTTGCTCTTAACCCGATGATTGATTGCCTCGTAATCGAGGGTTGATTTTCCATGCAAATGTAAACAGGCACGAGACGGTTCTTATTAATACAATGAAAATTATTATAAATGAGACAGGATGTCTTTTATGTAAGGGGCGGAAGTTAGTCATTTGACACGTGATGCTTAGTTGAAGGATCTTTGATTTTCGAAAAATGTATTTTTCAATTTGGATTCAAGGTAAAAACCGAATTTGTATCAATAAAACGAAACTGTCTAATTCCTTTGTTTTATAACTCTATTGTGACATTTCTGTAAGGTCAATGATTTCATTACATGTCTTTCCTATTTTGAAACTTTCCAAGCATGAAATTTTTTATGCAAGTAACGCAACATCCTTCCAGGTTTTCGCTTTTAACGATATATTTGTCGGTTTTTAAAAACTATTATTTAACTTGCTTTGTTGTCTGTCTGTCAGTTTCATATTTTTGGAGCCAAATTTGAAAGGGTTCCCGTTCTCCCAATGAATTGAAATTTTGCATACTTACGTAATTTGCGTGACAATGTAATCTTATGTGGTTAAATAACCCCTAAAGGGGTTAAATGGTGTTTTGAAGTTTTAGGTTATGTTTATAAATGGGTTTTCAATGTGTACATACCGTAACTTATACCAATCTTAACGGTATGTTAGTATGTTGCTGATTGGAAAATATACTATTACCTAGTCATTTTCATTACGTTTTATTACAAAAAAATGTCGCTGTTTTTTTTTTAAATTCATTTATCTTGGACGATACAGTATGGACACAGAACTAAGGTTAAGATGTGCTTTCATTGCTAACAGCTGCACAAATCAGCACAATAATTGTGTTACAATAAACTGCGAAATTAAATCTCAAAGAAAAAGACGTTCAGAATTCGGAAATAAAATTAACTTGACGCCCTCTGGTGATGACTTTTGAACTATGTCGAAAACAGTAACGAAGTTTCAGTAATTCCACATTTAATTAACATTTAATGACTTGTTCAACAATTTTGCGTGTATAGTGTTAATTGCTTACATTAGAGAGAATCACTTTAAAAGTATATGATGGTAAATACTAGCTCTGACTTTGGTTCTGCGGTTTTTCGTGGTTTAGAGTGTTTACTGTTGGAATTTGAAAGTGGATAAAAAGTGAAAAAGTTTTAAATTTTGACTACAAAGTGTTATTAAACAGTTGTGTAATTAAAGACTATAAGTGATAGATCACAGCAAACACATGTTGGGCTCAAGAAACCAATAAATTAGTGAAGTATTTGAATTTTAGGTTAGAATTTTTCCACTGAAAAAATCATAAAATACTTTGGTAAATCTAAAAATTCCAATTAAGATTAGCAACTGCTGATACATTTAAGCATAAATTCTTCCAGAAGGTAGGCTTTTCACTGTCTTTGTAATAATTTTCCAATAAAGAAAGTGAACCAAACAGTCATTCGTTATTCGTGTTTTCCTCGTCATCTCTAATTTGTCAACATTCGTTTCTTGCACCAAAGATACAATAGTCATTCCGCATAGGCATTGTAATAATTGTGAAGCCCCAAAATTCGTACAACGTTCAAAATATCCGAATAAACATTTTCCCGCCATTTATGGTTACTGTTTTCGACCTAGCTCAGTGGCGCCCCCAACGGTAATTTTACTTCCGAATAAGAAAAGACTAAAAAGCAATAAATAAAAAAATAAGAAAATGTTTTTTTAGAAAAAAGCTTTTATTTAAACGATGCACTAAAAAGAAAAAAATGTTTTTCTATCAGAGGAGAATATTTTTACTTACATATTAAGATTTTAAAAATAATAAAAGCTTTGGGAACGGTCATAAGTCATAACAATACGACATTACAGAATTACTTTTTTAAATTGAGCACTGTTTCAAAGCTTTTATAAATTTTAAAATCTTATTTTGTAAGCAAAAATGATAAAAACATTATTTTTTACTTTTTAGTGTATCGTTTAAATTCTTTCTATGATTTTTTTTTTATTTTTTTATATGTTTTCTGATCAAAGTGGCTGCGACTTGAAATTAAGTTGGCAACATTTACACTTCACCACTGGCCGGTGACACGATTCAAAAGTGCCAACTTAATCGACGTGACAGAGTTGTTAATCGGTTCGTTATGTTTTATTTTTCTCCGGTCGAAAAGTAAAAAATCTGGTGAAGAAATTTTCCTAATTTGGACTCGTTCTAATGCGAAAAACCGGTATCCCAACCCAACCCATTCATAATTCTTCCTTATTTTAAATTTAAATTTAATAATTAATAAAATTGGCACAAAAACAGCAGCTTAATGTTGGTTTATCCACATTTGTTTGCCTTTATAGCGGAAGAATTTTAATACGGCAGATCTTCGGCGATATTTTTAAATTGTAATCAGATTAGAAAAATTAACTAACCGGCACCATTGATTTATGTACCCAGCGGAAAATTTTAATTACTGCTCTTTTAGCAAATCATATTTTGGGGCCCTTTTCACTAATTAGGCTTTGGGGCCCCAATTATTGTAATTTTCGGTCAAGTAGCTGTGTAAACATCCGGCATCAAACACACGTCGAATTAATAAAAGGAAACCAGTGGCGTAACAGTTTATTGTTTGGCCGTGAAATTTCACTTTCTGATAAACTTATCAACAGAAAGGTGAACAACATGCTAATCGTCCGAATTATCATGGCGTTACACTTAGTTTGAAAAACAAAATAGGGGATTTTGTGCAAAGCTATTCGCGCTGCTAATGCCAAGGTCGGCGGGTTTGCGAATTTTTCGACTCGGAAATTTGCGAAATTAAAAGTGTGTAATTACTAATTAGCGACAAGTTGAATTAGCGAACATCGAAAGCACATTGTTGTAAAAGTCAAATTCGAGTGTGGAGGCGCCTCGCGTTATTTATGGACAATTTTAATGTTATTTTATCAGTATACAACAGTCTGTTGACCTCATAAACACCTTTGACATGAATCTGATTTTAATTTAAAATTGTCCACAATTTTAAATATAAAAGTAAATCAATTACTTCCATCGGCGCCGCTAATTAAACTCATCACTGTGTAAAAAGCGCCGGCAATTAGCACAAAATCAGCTTTTATTTTCCGGCGCGAAAACACAGATTAGCTAATTGTGTCCTGTTGTGGGTGGGTTAGACGAATTTTTTGCTCGAACTGGAAATGTGCAGTGATAATTCTTTTGAACTTGAACTATGCCAATTTGAAATCACGCATAATTTAATCGGCAAAACCTATTATTGCAACTGTACTTGAACTCTTCGCATTGCTATTCGAGGTCAAGTGAAGTTTTCTTTCTGTTTATTTGTTCTTGATGTGGGGCTAAATAGCCGACCAAGAACATTTAAACACTTTGTATATTTAACAATTTAACGAATGCAATTAGTTGTAATTAGACAAGACAATGAGTTATTTTTATTTTCAATAATAATATCCTGTCTGATTGTGATAGGCAACATTTTATCTTTTATTGTTGGCGACACTGTTGTGGAACGCCTAGCAACACAATTTTCAGCGCCTCATTGGCATAGTTATCAGACTCGGATGCTTTGAATCACAAATTTTTAATTTTGCCGAAAACTAGTGCAAAGTTTTAACATAGAAATGCGTTTTTTAACCAAGTTGCATTTGGCACCAAAATTATTATTTTGCAACTATAATCTGACTACGGATATCTAAAGGTTAGGATTTGAAACGACCTTCAAATAAAACGTACCCGTCCGCGATAGTTCCGTAAATGTTGTCAGAGAGCGCTGTTGTTCCATTGCCGTCTAAGTTTTCAGAGCATTGAATTTGAAAAAATTGTTGTATTTGTAGAACGATTAACACATAACTAACAAAAAAATACAGATAGGTAGAGCATTAAATTCTAAACAGTGAGACATAAACGTAATGGAAAAACTTTATCATAAGTTATATTAAAAAAAAAATTTAGCAATTTGCACTGTGCCACATATTTTTCAAAACGCTGCGAATACAGTTATAGATGCAAGAAAAATGTTAAGAAGAAAGTTGTAGAGCATTAAATTTTCTTCAAAAAAGTCCGTAATACCTTACCTCTATCTTCAACTATTGAGGCCCCAAAGTCGTTCAAAAGCGCTGAAGCCACAGATTTGCTTCATTTTGCCGGTGGTCAAGTAATTTAAAGTTCATTTACACCAAAACCGTTGAAGATAGAAATAAGGTGTCGCGGACTTTTTTGTAGAAAATTTAATTCTCTAAAATTTTTTTCTTAACATTTTTGTCATATTTTTAACCGTATTTCCAGCGTTTTGAAAAATACGGGACGAGGCACAAATTTTAAAATTTAATATTTTTCTCTCATTTTTCTTATAAAGATTTTTGTCGGCACTTTTTCTCAATCTGTTAAGAGTGCGAAGATCATCATTTCTGCATTTTTTTAATAATTAGATTAATTTAAAACGATTTGGCGCCAAATCGTTTTTTTTTCATTTTTACTTTGTCGTACTATTTTTTAGGTTAAGAAAATCTTGCGAGTCAATCGGATGTAGATAATATTCAGTGTTGCCAACACAATTTGATCACCTGTTAGATGAATTTTTTGATTAAAATTAATTCAACCACGTTAAATTTTTGTAATTTACAACGTTGCGAATAATTAATGTAAATTTATTGTGCAAAAAGTTGGTAGGGTATAAAAAATTTTAAAATATTGCACTGGACACTATAAACAATTCACAATTTTTTTAAATTAATTGCACAATTTATTGTGGACACACCTTTCCAAAAATTTTGATTTTTTGACATTAATGATGAGATTTATGAAGCTTAGCAAAATCCAACTGCGTTTGAGGTCGTTATAAAAAACATGCATATTTATTTTTATAATTTAAATGATGCTGCAACTTTCAAATTAAAAAAAAACTAAACTGTTTGAACTTTAGTTTTTTTCTCTCAAAATATTAACTAATGAATAATGATGCGTTGCGAACAATAAAAAAAATAATTTTGCGAGTGAACGTCTCCAATTGTCCCGAATTTGCTTAAATTGATTTATCGATTTTCTCATTTTTATGAGGATGTCGCCGATTAAATCCCACTTCAGACACATATCACGTGTTGTTAACCGCAGCTTTTATTGCAGATATCACTCCATTTCCCGGCCCAGGAAGTGCCGACAAGGATGACCACTCCGTAAGTATTCAATTTTGAATATTCATTTGCGATAAATTCAAAGTCATTGTGTTTCGGTCTGTATCAGTGTTCATTCAAATTGGAAGTTAATCTTGTTAGTGTCGATTCTAATTATCCAATTAAATCATTTGCTCCGGATTGCGTGTCCTTTATTGGCGGAATTTCAATAAAATTTTCGTTGGATAACTACAGGTGATTAACTCTGTATTTAAATGTAGAAAGCTCGAGATTGGGTTTTATTGATGTTTGTGAAATTTTTGCATTTTCTCCTAATTAAAATATTATGCGTGCACAGGAAATATCTGATCGTTTGGCCTAAACTGCCGTTTTTTGCCGACAAATTATTGTTATGTTCGGATTATGTAAAATTGGCGTGAGAAATCGGGGGGGTCAACAATTTGAAAATCGTGAACTCGACACGAAATACTATTTTTTTTTCTTCAGAAATTTTTTACATGAGTTAAGGATACGGATATCTTAAGGTTAGGATATGAAAGGACGTACAAATAAAACGTTCCCCTTCTCGATAGTTCTGTTAATGTCGCCAGAGAGCGCAGTTGTTCTGTTACCGTCTGAGTTTTCTGAGTAATGAATTTATTAGTATATCGGCTAGCACAAGGCAAATAAAAAAATACAGTCAGTTGGAGCATTAAATTTTCAACAGTAGGGCATAAACATAAAGCAAAAATTTTATCGTAAACTGTATTTAAAAAAATTTCAAATTTTTACCAATTTGCACTCTGCCCCATATTTTTCAAAACGCTGTGAATACAGTTACAGATGCAAGAAAAATGTTAGGAACGAAGTTGTAGAGAATTAAATTTTCTACAAAAAAGGTCTACGAGACCATATTTCTATCTTCAACCATTTAGGACCCAAAGTCGTTCAAAGACGCTCAAGCGACGGATTTGTTTTATTGTACTGGTGGCGACATCAAAAAGTTAATTTGTAGCTACATCGTTGAAGATAGAAATATGGTGTCGCGGACTTTTTTGTAGAAAATTTAATTCTCTACAACTTTGTTCCTTACACTTTTTTTCTATCTGCAACCGTATTCGCAACGTTCGCAAAAATATAAGGTAGAACGCAAATTTCTAGTTCTAATGCGCACCGTCGCATATTTATCAAAACGCTGGGAATACGGTTGAAGAGACAAAAAAGTGTAAGAAGCAAAGTTGTAGAGAATTAAATTTTCTACAAAAAAGGTCTACGAGACCATATTTCTATCTTCAACCATTTAGGACCCAAAGTCGTTCAAAGACGCTCAAGCGACGGATTTGTTTTATTGTACTGGTGGCGAAACATCAAAAAGTTAATTTGTAGCTAAACCGTTGAAGATAGAAATATGGTGTCGCGGACTTTTTTGTAGAAAATTTAATTCTCTACAACTTTGTTCCTTACACTTTTTTTCTATCTGCAACCGTATTCGCAACGTTCGCAAAAATATAAGGTAGAACGCAAATTTCTAGTTCTAATGCGCACCGTCGCATATTTATCAAAACGCTGGGAATGCGGTTAAAGAGACAAAAAAGAAGCAAAGTTGTAGAGAATTAAATTTCCTATACAAAAGCCTGCAACTTCATATTTATATCTCAACGGTTTGAATATAAATAAACTTTCCAATACTTGACCACTGGAAAAAAAGCAAATCCGTCGCTTGAGCGTCTTTGAACGTCTTTGGGGCCTAAACCGTTGAAGATAGAATGATGGTGTCGCGGACTTTTTTAAAGAAAATTTAATTCTCTACAACTTTCTTCTTTACAGTTTTCTTGTATTTTTAACCGTATTCGCAGCGTTTCGAAAAATACGGGACGAGACACAAACTTTAAATTCTTAATTTTTTTTTCTTGTGAAAATTTAAGTCGTTAGTTTTTCTCAGTTTGTTAAGAATGCAAAGCTCAACATTTTTGCATTTTTTCCAAGCAATTATTGAAATTAAATTAATTTTTACTCTACCGTACTATTTTTTGGGGTACAAAAAATCCTACCACTTTGTATCTCGTTTCGGCTCCTAACTTGTAGTCCTCCGTAGTTGAGTTAAGAGCTTTAGAATGGTGTAAAAAGTGCTTGAAAAAATTTGTTTATGTTTGAAATTTTGTCGTTAAAGCTTTTCTAATAGAAGCCTTCACCTTGTTATTGTTATTTTTTGCGTTGTTGTTCCGCTATACGTTGTAATGAACGTTAATTTGATCAAAATGAGACAGGAGATGGAGAAATGGCAAAAAATCAATGCAACATGCGGTATAATAACAAAGTTCTTGTTTCAATAACATTTCCGTGGGGACTATAAAGTGCACCAGATACATATTTATCAATATTAAATGTATCACCACGCCCGACTCAACAATAATTAACGCTCAAATATTTGAATAAATAAATTTACATTTTGCCTGGAAGTGAACAGAGTTCAACAAATTTGGCATAACTCGTTGTTATTAACAATAGTTTGTGACAAATTGTCTGGTAGCAGGAAATTTATGTGCACAAATGCAGGAAAAACATCGGGCGACTGTGGCGGTTAGTTGAAGGTGCTTTAATATTAGATGTTTTTCTCTGCACAAATAAATGAAAGAAAAGCAACTTTTGTGTGTTCTTCCAGCGTTCCAAACAACCTTCAAGCGTCCTCAATCCATTCTTCAGGTCGCAGAGTTGAATTCGCAATTATCGGTTTTCTGCAATCAATTGGATTGTGCTTAAATGATGCTGTTTACAAACGAAAATAAGCAGCTCTCCAAATGAGATTATTTTTTCTCGCCTGAAAAGTGTGTTGTTATTTTTAAGGTGAGCTTTGTTAGGCGAATGCGACGCATTTTTATAATAAATATCACAAATTGGCTCGCCTTTCTCACTTCTGGGTTCTTCCACACTTTGCATTGTGTACAAGTCAATTATAAATATTCAAAGCGATTTGTTCGGACCCGACTACTGTCTGTTAGTGTTCAAGTGAATTTATGGAGTGGACGCCGTCCAACTATTTTAAATGCAATTTACTGGCTTAATTTCTGCTACTTTTAATATCTAGCAAATAATTAGCAACTACTTCTTGTTTCTGTCCCAGAATGGATTGCTACAGGTTTTGTTACTTTATTTTTATGAAGCTGTTACTTTATTTGTAATTTATTTTATTGGTGGTCGCACGGTTTGGTTTTTTCCAGTTCAACATAATTTTTTTTCGTCTCCTTTGTAATTATCGGAATGGAATATCAAATTTTACTGTTCTGTGGATTGTTTTATTTTCAGTACAGTTTTGTTATCTCAACGTCACATTTTATTTTGGTTCAAAACATTATTTTTCCTGCACGTTATCGAACTTCACAATCAGATAACTTGCAAAACTAACTGAATTGCATTATGAAGTGAATGTTTATTCCGAAAATTACTTAATAGTTTTGCGCTTTTTTTCAAGTTAATAAGCCTTATCAAATCCAAAACAAGTTCGAAACAGGCAATCTTTTGTATCTAAAAAGCTGCAACTTTTTCTCAAATATAACTCAGTTTTATTGCTTGTAATAACACGATTAGAAAGTGCGACCTTCCCTACATTGTGAGTCATAATTTCTGTAATGTAGTAAGATTGCAGAAAATCCATTCATTGCCGAATTTGTTGTAAACAAAACAGTGATAAAATCATGATCACAAATTGCAATAACAAGACGGAGCGGAAAAAATGGTCTTATCACTGCGATAAAGCGGCACGTGTGAATTTTTATTTGCAAAACGCTTTTTATCTGCTTTATAAATAATTCGTTGATGAATTTTAAGTTGTTCTTTGCGGTCATTGTACGAAAACGAAACTGGGAAAAGCTGGACGGGAATTACTTTTTCCGCTTGGTTTGGCTTTTCAGTTTCGTCAATGCGAGGAGATAATACTGGAAACTGGCGGCGGGAAGGAGAATTGGGTTTTTCTAATTTATTTATTTTTATCTTCTAGTAGGAGTGACAAAAAACTACAATTTTATGGAATATTTACACTACGCTAAAAAATAATGGTTCGCTGTTTATATTTTTAAGATAATTACTGGGAAACCTCGGAATGCTATTTTTAGTGACTTGCATTTTCTTGCAAACAAAATATTTTACATGGAACAATTTGCTCAAAATATTTATCTTGCCGCAAGCGAAATTAGCGTGGCGTAGGTGTTGGGGTCCGTAATTATTATTACAAAATAATTTACCCAATTATCTATCGCTTCCTGTTTCTCTCCGTCATGGCGCCGCTAATTCATCTCCAACAATTGCATGTCGAAAATGACGTATTACATGTGCTGTACCTAGCATAAATATTTATTTTATCTATGCCGAAAGCAAACAGCCGATGCAGTTCTCGCTTTTTAGCAGTATTTATTCAAAAAGCACACAAGTGCGTAGTGGTGGTGCAAATTCGCGGTTTTATCTAATCTTGTTGCATATCTGTGAAAAAACGCATCCGTCAAAAAGCGGCTTTTTTGTCACATTTCGCGAAAAATAACCGGGGTTTTGGTGTGCAAGTTAATTTTGTTGTAAGTCGTTGTGCAATGTTTACAGTTTTTGTTTTTTTTTTTTCAAGATTGTTTTGCTCTTTCCATTTTTCAACCAGTTTTATTAACACTGTTATCATCTGTTTGTCATCCTAATGACGTCACGGTTCATTCTTTGTAAACAAGTCATTAGAGGATAGGACAATTTTTGAGAATCGGCTTCGTATCAAAATTAATTGATAACTGGATTCAAAACTATTGTTAATTATTATCGCATTAAAATGTTTCACAACAAAGTTATTTATTGTGGTTCGTAGAAGTTGCACAAGTGGTATTTTCAAGTAACGAGTTTACGAAGAAATTAGTCGTGACATTGACCAAAAAAATGTGTATTGTTAAATGTTATTAAAGAAAATTTCTACCTCTACTAGAAAGTACGAAAACTCCTGTATGTTATTCATTGGAGAAAAATGAACTGTAATTAATTAATTATGCACAAGTGGCCTTAATTACTTTCACAGATATCTTAGACAACAGCTTCAAGGCTGTTAATGCTTGTTATCATTGTTATGAGTTTAACACTGTAGTTGTTTTTAGGAAAATATGTTTCAGTAATTGGGCTTCTGAGGTGAACAAAACTTAGAAATTAAGTAACTACTAGCTTCATTAATTAAACTTGAAGGTAAAGTTGGCCGCACTGAAATATGGTGTAATAATTGGGTGTCCCAATTAATAATACTTCAGCAGCCAAAGTCGGATTCATTTAAATGGGGTAGTTTTCTTGTTTAAAACCATTTTTTTTGGAATTCCACTTAAAATCTGGCAAGATTTTTGTTTATATAATTTGAATTTAATAAATTTAATAAATTTATTTTTTGTAAAAATCATTAAAGAAAAATTTTGGCTAACCATCAAAAAAATAATTATGCCTTTAGTCAATATACGGCTGTAATCTGCAAGGAGAATTGTAAATATGTATTCTAAATTTCACAATGGTGATGTTCCTAAACAAAATTCTGTAAGAAATTGTTTAAATATTTTCTCACGTGTTCCTGTAAATTAAATGTGAGAACTTTTTTTGGTAAAACTTGCAAGACCTCTATTAAATCAATAAAATTTTGAAACTTCTATGAAATAACGGTTTGTTATTATTATTAAATGTTTTATTTTGTCAATAAAGGAACAAGTTTAAGTGTAAAGAAAATTAAAGTGGCTGTTTATACAGCGTGATTCAAAATTGTTGGGTGGTGAATGGTTTGACAACTGTTTGGCATTTCTCAGATTATTTTTAACAGATTTAAAGTAATTTGAAGCCTTGTTGAGTCTAATTCAAAGAATAAAATGTTGTATTCAACTCGTTTTCGCTCGTGGTTTGATAATCTACTCGTGAAATAAAATGTCCGATTTACACACAAACTCGTTAAATAAATATACTTTTGGTTCACTTTCATAAAAACCATTGTGGTGGAATTGACTAACCTGTTACCATGACAACTTATATAAAAGTTAATGCCAAGAGTACCCAATTTCCACCACAATGGTCTTTATGAAAATGGACCGAATGTATATTTAATCATCATTTTCAAAAAATCATGGTACCCTTGCAATTTAACAGTTGACAATAGTAAAGATTTTAGAACACCCTTCGAACCTTTGGTTATCAAATGCAAAAAGAATTTTCCCTTATTGTAAAGATGAAAAAAAAATAAAATTTTGCATAAAAAAATAACATACGTCAAAAACCATGACAGATAAGTACTATCAACATTTTTGCCTGACTAATGTAAGAATTATGGCTTTCCTATAAAAAAATCATCGGAAAAAGTGTTGGTTGCTTTCCAAATGATTTCTATATTTTACAAATCGAAAAAATTAAAAACGTTCTCTCGCCAAAACTATAAACTGCTGTGGGTTCCCACATTTTTTTCTTAATTTCGACTGTAGGTTTTAGGGAATGTTTGCTGGGAATCGATTTTTTTTGTGATATTTTCCTCACTTGGTAAATCAGTTTTTTTATAAGCGACAAATTTAATCTTGGGTTTACTTTATAGACTCCGAGACAATAAATTTTTGAAGAGTGAAGTGTTTATGGACCTGCCACACGTGGCAAGGATCTTTTGTTGTTATTTTTATTATTCATTACAGTCGCTCATCAGTTATCAATTTTCATTCACCACAGATACGATCGAAAGTGAAACTCCGTCTCCTCTCTCCAGTTATTCCAGCTGTCTTATCGTAAATACAATTTGGGTCAATTCGTACCTCTTATTGATTGAACGACTGAGACGAAGTCGTCGCTTCGTCTCGTCGCGAATTTGGGACAAAATTTGACGCATTTCTCGGCCAAAATTATCCTCTTTAGAGGGGAAACACGCATCAGTTTGTTGTCCCTAGACGGACTCTATCGAGAGGAATGAATCATTTCCTTCGTAAACAACATCATGTGACTTTCACTTAACCATAACAATGGTCAGCTGACCGAAGAATTTGAATAATCAATGTCCATCTCGAAACCGCCAGAATTTTTTTATTTTCGTGTATGTTTAGGATCCGCTTCCAAAAAATGCGATTGGACCAAAAACAAAATTTAGGCTAAAAAAAGAACAACCTCGATTATTTCGAAACCCTCCAAAGTCATAAAAACTGCACGCAATTTGACGCTGACGATTACACTAATCAACACGCCTCTATTTTGGGTGTCTCAAAATGCAAAACAAAATTTCCCCATTTACATGCAGGTTCAAGGCCTCCACGATTGTTTGTTTAGATAGTGCCTACGCCACTGGCCGGTCACACTTGAAAAAATTCGCCGGTTTATTTTCGGAACAGCTCTGTACACACATTGTACATGATAATATTTATCGTGTAAATCGAGCTGGCGCATTTCGAACGAAAACAGATGTGCATCGTACAAATAAACAAGTCCAGGAAAAGTGAGCCATGACCTTGGCTTGCTTAGTTTTACCGATGCACTCTTCATTTTCGAATTTTCGCGGATCGGAGACAGACATCGATCGGTGCGGAAAATGCGGAATGTGCAAACGCGACCACTTGCTGGAGGCATTACGCAGGGGATCGGCCCTTCTACAGGGTGAACCCACTTGACTTCATCACGTAAAAAAACTTATATAGTATGAAACAAAAATAGGGCACAAAGACTAAAGTGTAAAATTGATACAGTTTTCTACTTAAAAAAAAAATTGATTGATGGATGATGATTGATGAAGTACCTATTATTTATTTTAGTTGGTAAAGTAATTTTCTGTGCAAGTTACTGTAGTTTTGTAAGGACCGTACTAATTTTTTAAAATACGTTGTATCAACAAACATATACAAGGGGTGACCCAAAGGTGCATGCAAGCTCCATAACTTTTTTCTATCCAAGTTATCGATTTGATTTTTTTAATGATAGTTCTAACAACAAGGCTCATCCTAAAAATATTTTGGTTTATATACAGACGGTTCCAAAATAAAATTCATTAATAAGTTCGTTTTATTTTAGAAGAAAATCCAATTTTTTTGTTACATTTATCATAGTTTTTGACTTGTGGCAATTTATGTGCCAAAATTCTCAAAATAACGACATACATAGATACACAGAAATTTTGAAATCGTAATTTCAAAAATGTGACAAAAATTTGGGGTTTTCATAAGAAAACAAAAACAGAACATAGTTAAATATTTTATTTTGGAACACCCTGTATACAGATTGATATATTTTTAGAATGTGCCTGATTGTAATATCGTTTAAAAAAAATCTAATTGATAGTTTTCATAGGAAAAAAGTTATAGAGCATGCACACATCCCTGGATCACCCTGTATACAGAATAATTCTGATAAAAGTGTAGTTTTAGTATTTTTACGGTATTACGTATAAAACTAATGATCACACAGAAATCCCTGTTTCCTATTAAATTAATTATTTTTTTCTATATGATTGTGCATTCTTTTAAAAATTTTTTACTATTCCTTATATAATTATACATTTGTTTTTTTTTTGAGTAATTCGTTACAAAAAGTATACCTAATTTAGTTGGAAAGCTATTTCCCAGATTCGCAATTCATGCAAACAAATTGCTCATGTGGGAAGTTGTATTTTCCAAACACGTTAGGTACATAACCATTTTATTATTTCTAAAGAATTGCTGAAACAAAGGATATTGTTAAAATTCAGTTTATTCATTGTGTTAAGTCGATTCTTTTTTAAAATAATCAACAGTCAAAGGGCCGTCAGGTTGGCATTACCATAAATAGTGTTTTTTGAATCTAGGGTGGTATTATTTGTTATCTGGTGAATTTAATTTGATGGTCTTTAAGTTACAACCACCTACACTACGTTCAGTTATTATTCTAAAGACCTAAGTAAATGGCAATTAAACTTTATTGAACCCTAAGAATTAATTTATTACTAATTAAACTAATTTGAATTAAGTTGGCATTTACTTAGCAAATTAATCGCGAATAGAATTTGAATTTTAATGTGACCTACGCAAGAGGAATTCATGCACAAAACAACATTATTCAAACATTATTTGTTTCAGATTGTCGTTGGAATTTTTTTTCAGCGGCTCAAACAGCTTTGATTATAAAGGAACTGTAGAAAAATTCTGAAAAAATTCAGAAACAGAAAAAACTCTAGTTTCTTGTAATTTATTAATAGTTTTTAAGATAGCTTAACCATATATTTAACAATTTAACAGAGTCACCCTGTATATAGTTTTTCACGTTCTTACCAGATAATATCTGTTTCAAAACTATAAAAACAACTGTCACTTTTCATAATTGGTTTTCTTTTTTAATTAGTGGGTTTTCTTAAAATTAAATTCGTCACTGGAGTCCAATTTAACACAGAATTACACGGAACTACAGAAAATTTGTGACCTACGTTCCAAAAAAAATGTAAGTGTGATGTTACTATTTTTTTTTTCTATAATTTTGAAACAGCAGAAACTATCAATTTGAGTATTTAACCTTAAAAAATGCAAATGCTCTGTTGACATTTTTTCTTAAGAACTCAAATAAGACATAGTTGCTGTTTCAAAACTATAAAAAATTACTACTGCGCACTTAATTTTTTGGGTTCAAATTAAACCTTTCTGTGTTTCCGTGTGATTTTGTGTTAAATTAGATTCTAATTTACGACCGGTTTATAAAAGCGTCATTAATTTAATTTGCAATTAAATGCGTAATTAAATGATCACGTGACAAAATTGTTAACTCAACAACGAATTAAATTTTAACAAAGCTTTCTATAAACCGAACATTAGTGTTAAGAATTAATTAAATTAAAAGACAAAACTAATTATGGAAAGTGATAGTTGTTTTTATAGTTTTGAAACGGATACTATACTATATAATATACTTTGAAGATTTCGAATATGTACCGTATTCTCAAATATTTTTTTTGCAAAATTTTTAAGTCATTGACTTCTTATAGTGTCTTTATTATTAACAGTAGTAAAGTAAGATTTTGCACATTGGTAAAGAAAGCTTTACTATATCGTGTGATGTATGGTTTTACTTGCTATTATTATAGAGGGTGTTCCCTAGAAATAAAAATTTGTAACAACTCACAACTTTGTGACTAGTATTAAAAATGTAATAATGAGTCAAAAAATTGGCTCGAATTGCTTATAAATTACCCGACTTTAATTAAACATTCTGTCATGTTCCGTTTAATGACCTGTCAAACGCGATATTCCCCCTAGCTAATTTGACACATTATTGATAAAGCGTTCTCGAATAAAATTTATTTCCTGCAAGGTGTTTGAGGTTTTCTAATTTTAATCGGCGATAAGACCGGAAACATTTATTAAAATGTAGGAAGTCGTAATTCATACTATCAAGAGCATTATGAACGTGACTTTTGCCAAAATACGGTGCGATTTTTTTATCTTACCTCGCCACAAGTTGAAGCGGTGGCTTTGTCAGCGCAAATATTTGATCGGAAGTCCGATATTGGAAAAGTTGGATTTTGTTGCGAAAATGAACTAAAACAGCCAAAGTTCAACTAATTCCTAATCAAACTAAGCCGTGGCTTTGAATTAATTGCCAACTTGTGGCAAAAAATTCTAGGCGGTACTAGTCAGTGTCGCCAACTTGATTCCCTGTTCACTGGCCATTTCGGTGAATAAGTTATTGAAAATTTGTATTTTATTGAACTGCTTTTTGGAATTAATTGAGTTTTTGCGGCCCACTTTCGCGCCCAAAATAAACAAGCCCAGTGAGGCGGGATTTTATTTACACATTTCCCAACTGAAAAACTGTTTTGAAATGTCAGTAGATATTTGTGAAGTGTTTGATGCACCTAAAAATACGCATGCACTCGCCTACACTGTTTACATCAATTTTTTCGTCCCTTGTATCAGTCGACTTTTCTTTGTAGACGCGTAGGAATGAGTGATTATTGCAATCAGACAGACGTCGGCGTCGCGATGCATGTTTACAAAGCGATGGCATTAAAAAATTCTCCTCGACTTAATGATGTCTTCTTAATTAGCCAAACGACTATTTTCGTATTCAGAGAAACGCGTTGTTTAATTTATTAATATTGATACGTCCCGAATTCGGGTTGGCTCAATTTCCTGAAGCTTCGCTAATAATTTACATCGTAATTCAGCGACGGAAGTAAACCCCATTACAAATTCCGAAGGGGATGGTGCCCGAATATTACGTTTTATACGCGATAAAGTGGGCTTTTAGATGCGTTTTTTTATTTCTCACACAAATCAAGATTTTTATTTTGCTTAGTTCTGGTGCTTTTATGGCCGGATTTTAATGGTTTGTTGGGGCTGTTCCACCTTATTTGAACATTTTATTGAAAATGGCCCAAAAAATTCAATTTCAACTCACATATTGGACCTGCAATAATAAAACGCCTTCGGTGTATTAGTATATTGAGTTAATTGTATTGTAAATTTTACGCGAAATATTTAATTGACGTTGGTAATCCTTCATTTTGTCAGTGACAGCTAAAAATTATTAATATGTAGGCGAGGTGGTAACAATGTCATGAAAATTACAAAAAAAAAACAAAAACAATGTTATAAACTTGCATGGTATTTTTTATTTTCCTACTTCTATTTTTGAAAACAGGAACTGGTAACAGGGTTTTTAGAATAGCCACTATAATTAAATGAATAAACAGTGATGGAAATAGATAAAAAATAAATTAAAAAGTAAAACAGGGATCGAAAAACTGTTTGAATTCACAAAATCATACTTTAAATTAGATATATGTGGGAACTTGGGTCAGGTCAGGTCATGTAAATACATAATAAAAAAGTAAATCAGAGATCGAAAACTGATTTTGTTTTTGTTAGATGTTGAAATTTGAGTAGATAATCCACAAAATCATTTTTTACCTTGATAAATTGACAAATAACTTGGATCAGGTCAGGTCAGGTCAGGTAAATAAATAAAAAAAACGAGTTCGAAAAACTGTTAAGTGATTTTTTTGTAATATTGTAATTTACAAAACTATTTTTTTTAGTTTGAGAAATTGTCAAACTTGGGTCAGGTGAGGTCAGGTAAATAAATAATAAGATAAATAAATAAATAATATATAATAATAAGAAGAAGAAAGTCAAACAGAGATCGCAAAACTGTTTAAGTGTCATTTTTTTGTTAGGTGTTGAAATTTGAGTAGATAATCCACAAAATCATTTCTTACCTTGATAAATTGACAAATAACTTGGATCAGGTCAGGTCAGGTCAGGTAAAGTAAATAAATAAAAAAACAGAGTTCGAAAAACTGTTTAAGTGATTTTTGTTGCTAGATGAAGTTCAAATTCAATTAGATAATTCACAAAACTATTTTTTTAGTTTGATAAATTGTCGAACTTGAGTTTTGGATTTTTGGTCAGGTCAGGTCTGGTAAAAAAGTAAATTAGAGATCAAAAAACGTGTTTAACTGATTTTTTTGTTAAAAGATGTTGAAATTCGCGTAAATAATTAATAAAACTATTCTTTTAGCTTGATAAATTGTGGAACTTTTAGGTCAGGTTAGGTCAGATCTTGTAAATAAATAATAAAAATATCAGAGATCGAAAAAGTGTTTTTAAGTAATTTTTTGTTGGAAGATGTTGAAATTCGAGTAGATAATTTACAAAACCATTCTTTTAGCTAGATAAATTGTGGAATTTTGGTCAAGTCAGGTCAGGTCATGTAAATAAATAAGAAAAAAGTCAACCAGAAATCGAAAAAGTGTTTTTTTTTGTTACGGGATTTTGAAATTTGAGTAGATAATTCACAAAATCATTGTTTTATCTTTATAAATTGTGAAAGTTTGATCTGGTCAGGTCAGGTAAATGAATATTAAAAAAGTAAATCAGAGATCAAAAAACTTGTTACAAGATATTGAAATTCTAGTAGATAATTCATAAAATCATTCTTTTAGCTTGATAAATTGTAGAACTTTTAGGTCAGGTCAGGTCAGGTCATGTAAATAAATAATAAAAAAGTCAAACAGAGATCGAAAAAGTGTTTTTAAGTGATTTTTTGTTCGGAGATATTAAGATTCGAGTAGATAATTCACAAAACCAGGTCAGGTCTTTAGGTCACGTCAATAATATCGGAAAAAATAGTCGGAAAACTGTTAAGTGATTTTTTTGTTAGAAGATGTTGAAATTCGAGTAGATAATTCACAAAACCATTCTTTTAGCTTGATAAATTTTGGAACTTTGGTCAGGTCAGGTCAGGTAAATAAAAAAAAAGGAAATTACAGATCAAAAAACTGTTTGTTATTTTTTTTGTTCGAAGTTGTTGAAATTCGAATGGATAATTCATTAAACCATGCTTTTAGCTTGACAAAATTGTGGAACTTGGGGCAGGTCAGGTCAGGTCTGGTAAGTAAATAATAAAAAAGTAAAACAGATCGGGAAACTGTTAGTGATTTTTTTGTTAGAAGATGTTAAAATTCGAGTAGATAATTCACAAAACCACTCTTTTAGCGTGATAAATTGTGAAACTTGGGTCAGGTCAGGTTAGATAAATAAAGAATAAAAAAGGTAAACAGAGATCGAAAAACTGTTTACGAAACCATTCTTTTAGCTTGATAAATTGGGGAACTTGGGTCAGTGAGCAGTAACCAAAATCACTTGTGACGTGTTTATAAGCCCGTCAGATAATATCTGTTTCTCCACCCTGAATTGGCACATTATTGATGTAAAATTCGTCTAGGGCCCGGAAACGGAAACATAAAAATCATCCTAAAAATTTATGAAGCTTGTCTTGAGCTTTATTAACATATTTCATAAATTCAGAATAAATAAGACGTTTCAAAAGGAGATTAAATGAGTTCCAACTCAAGTCAACAAGACTCGAAACAAAGATGCACAGATTTATTGTTTTTACAGTTACAGTTTACGAGCGACGCTAATTATCGCCTTTTATTGCCGGTTTTATGTTCAGTTGGGGCACTTTTTCAGAAATCGAAAGAATTTGCTCGAAATTGTAACGGGTGATGGGCTAAAATATTAATTAAAATTACTGTGTAAACACGGACGAATTTTTCTATTTCAGGTTGGATGCAAGTGAGGAGTGCAGCTATCTTCCGATGAGGCAAAGATCGTTCGTTTGATTGCACCGTTAGCCAAGTAAGTCTAAATGTTATGACGGGAAAAAGATGTAAATCTGTGTTGTCGACATTGCAAGATTAATGACACACGAAAGCAACTTTTCGAGATCAACAACTACTTAGATTTCCCTCGGGGGAAATCCTTTACACGTTACAAACGCAATTAACTTCAAACTGAACCAATTATTTCACTAATTATAACTTAAAACAAGTTGCGTTTTTGCCAACATTTGGAGCTCGATTAAGGTTTTTCGCAAAGGTTACCAGGAATTCGGCCGTTTTTTGCATTTTATTGTTTTAGGCAATTAATTCCAGTTTATTTCAGTTCAGACGGACTTGAACTTTGTACCAATTTAACATTTGCTAGGTGAACCACGTATTTGAATTTATGAGCGAAGATTTGGTAAAGAATTAGTAACGTTTTTGAAGTGAAAGTAAAAATGTTGTATTATGTAAAATGTCAAACTTTCTAGTTTTTGCGAGATTTTGTGTGACGTGTGAGAACCTACACTTAATTCGAAAAAAAAACTGAAAAGAATTTTATCAAAATGAAATTAAAGAAAAAGATAAATAATCAGATAACTCGGAATAAAATATTTTTTTGGTTTCAGAACCAAAATGGGGATTTTAGTTATCAAGTTGCTTGCCATCAAAAAATACTAATTTGGCAACATTGGCAAAATAAACTTGATTAGGTAGAGCTGTTAGATAGAGATGCATGATTACCATATTGCCTTAGATAAACAAAGAAAGGAAATGGCAGACACAACTTTTGTTTCATTTTGTATAAATTTCATCATTTTAGTTTGTCACAGAAACTATTACATGTTTACAACACTTGCAAAAAAGTAAATACACATTTTGTAATATAAAGCACGTCATAAATAAATAAGTAATAATTATTATTATAAAATATTACTTGTTTTCACAACATTGCATTAGTTGTTTTGTTGTTTGTTAAAATAAAAAATATAAAATTATAATTAACCTCAAGGGTCACTACATTGTATAAAGATAAGTTAAAAATGGCAAATACTACGCAAATAACTAAGGTTACTTTATTTTAGACTTGTAAAAAATGATTTCACTTGTTTATGCTTTTCAGTTTGTTTTCATATTAATATTTGTGTACCAAAAAGCGATAAGGAGATTTTGATAAGTGATAAGCTTTGTTTTTGGTCGAGCATCACATACACAAAGCTTTAGTGGATAAATAATTCCGACACTGAAAGTGAAATTATTTTATTTCTGAACAAATATAATTTTTATTTTTCTACATTGAGTTCTTCGAAAAAGGATGTCTATTATAAACTGACAAAGGTGTCCTAAAACATGATTTGAAAATACAATATTTTATTCAAGTTGGTTAGGTTTGTAGTTTCACATAAACCATCCTGTATATAGGTTAAGTTTGCTTAAATGAAATTTAAAATATAAAAAAAAAATTTTTCCATGGTATTTATTTATCAATTGAAGTTCTGCTACTGAAAAAAATGTTGTATTATACACGACGATAAAGATTTTTTGCCTCTTAAACAATCTCTTTATCGTCGTGTATAATAAATAACTATTATTTATCAATCAGCTCATTGTCTCAAATATTTTTTATAAATGGAGAAATTTGATTAGACTTGATAGCTAACCATTTATTAATCGTTTTGAATAAATTACTTTGGTAGAAACTTGTGGTTTAATTTTTTTCCTCCTGTGTGGATTGACCACTATTTTGAATCCGGACATATACTGATAAGTATGAAGTTGATAAATTATCATAATAAAAATGAAATTTGATAATAAACGAACGCAGCAAAGTTAAGTAAAAATAGTGACTATTTATTTTACCAAACGAGTAAAAATCAAAAAAAAATTAGAAAAACGTTGTCTGTATTCTGTCATTTGGATGCATCAAGCATTTTTCTATTTAAAGTACATCGCATTTGCTATAATCCGCCAAAAATTTGGCTAAGACGTGCCGGAAATGCGTAACAGGAAAAAAGCCACTTTAATGGCATTTCATCGCGTTATAAACTCCAACTTTGACATGAAACGACAAGACGAAAGTTTATTCCATACACGACCACAACACACTTGAGATATTCCCACAAAACGAAATTCCTTCCATTACCGCCGAATTTACTACGCCCATGCAAACATCTAAATTGTTATTTTCCATCTAATTACATTCGATATCATCATCAACGAACACAGCAGCGTCTGTCCCAGTAATTTAAACCGAGAGAGCGCTATTATTACTCGTCTGCTTTTATATTTAGATTGTGATTGTGGCCCAGTCGCTAATAACCTTTATTATTATTTATTGCACAGAAAATGCCATTCACAAATTAATGCTTCTTCAAATTCCTTCTACGTGACTACTCACACATTTTTTAAATTGGCTTCAATCGAAGCCGAATTATTTGAATTAATGCGAATTTTGGCGATGGAGTGGATAAGGTGTGCCAAAAAATCGCAAATTTTGATTTTTGTTCAAATCAATAGGATATAACTGTGCTTTCACCTAATTCGGTAACTAACATTAAAAACATAAATTATACAGGCTGTTCCGTCTGTAAACAACACATTAGAAGTATTGAAGGTTCTGAGAAAGCCATGTTTAGGGTTTTTGAGATTTTTTGGATTTGCACCTTTTATTTTAAAAATCGGTAATTTCGCCATTTTTAGGGTTTTTGAAATCGTATTCAGACGATAAAAAGAGAAAGCGTTTATCTTTCCTTCAGTGTGCTCAAAATTGGAAAAAGTTTACAAACTTCACAAAAAAAAAGGTTACATTTGGACAACTTCTACCTATATAAGTCAATTTTTTCAAAATTTTTATTCTACTAGATGAAAAATAATTTAATTTTGCAATGACCTGCATTCCTAAACCTATCTGTGACAATTTTCAAGTTATGTTGGTTTAACACAGCCGGAAATTCCTTACTAGCCTATTTTTGCATAGTTTGCCAAAAATTATTTCTCATAGAATAAACGACAAATTCTTTTCAAAATGCTGCTATCCTTTCTTTTAAAACTAATTTAGGTTTGAAAAACTTTAATTTCTTAATTTTATTTACGTACTTATGTATGTACAGTCACCCAAAATAAAAATGACGCGTCAATAAACACGTTTTTTAAACACGTTTTTGAGTTTTTTACTTAAATAAACCGAGCTGAAAAATCACCTTATTCGGTCAAAACTCAAAAATAACATTTTTCAATTTACGCAAAAACGTAATATTTTGCCAAAATATACAAAATGAAATAAGAACCCGTTTTTTTCTATGTTTATTTCTTGCACGACAAATTGATTATTAATAAAATTTGCAACATTTAGTTTTTTGGCGCCGAATTTGAAAATAACTGCATTATTTATTCTTTGTTCATCCAACCATTTTTAGAAAAAATTCACAATCATTTAAAAAAATGATAAACGAAACGTCAAACTTTTCTCAAAACTATATTACGCGTTACGAAAGCGTCATTTTCATTTTGGGTGACTGTACTTATCTACTATGCCAACAAAAAGTTCGTATAACTTGAAAACTATTAAACATAAGTATAGGGAATGTTGATACAGATCGATGGAGAATTAAATTCTCTACTATTTGGTTAAATAAAAATTGTGGCATTTTGTTTGAAAATTTTGAGTTATGTGTATTTGAAGTCTGAAGTTCTTAAAAATTTAGGGTTTGCTAACTTTTTTTAAAAATTTGAAAACAGTAAAGAATAGATCTCAACTTTTTTCGTAAAATGAGCCAGAAAGATTTTAATTAAATTTTAAAATTTTCAAAAAACCCAAATTTTTTCCAAAACTCCTACATTTACATAAAGGGAAAGCTGATAAAAACTCCCTTGGAATAACCCGCGGAATCCAAAAATGCAGTAAAACACATAGCTTTCCATTTAAAATAAGGAAGTTGATAGCGATTTCCGGTTTAACCGGAAGTGGCGCCATTTTAAAAATATTTTCATTGGACAGGACTACGGATATGTAAAGGTTAGGATATGAAACGACGTACAAATACAATGTTCCGTTAAAATGTTGCCAGAGAGCGCAGTTTTTCCATTACCGTCCAAGTTTTCAGCGCAAATTTTAAATTCTAAATATTTTTTTTCATGTTTCTTATGAAAATTTTAGCTTGCTTAAGGAGTGCAAAGCTTAATATTTTACCATTTTCCCAAGTAATTAGAGTGAATTGGTTGGATTTAAATCAATTTATAACGATTTGGCGCCTATTTTACTCTGCCGTATTATTTTTTTTGGTTCAGAAATTTTTGATTTTGTTTCTTCTTAGGGAGGACCTAACGGATTATGGTTGTTTACAAATTTTCAGATAACTACGATTAGAGTTCTCAACACTTCTAATGTGGGGTTTAGACGGAACAGTCTATAGAAAAGTTAACTAAGTGGACAGTAGTTGTAAAGAATGACTCAGCTAAATTCACGTCCAAAAAACTGTCTTGGGAAACGACTTTAATCAAACTTTGCAGTTATAGATTATAGAAGATAACGGTTTTTCTCCATACGATACTAAACTCTGGACCCAAAATAATTGCTTTTGGTTATTTAAAACTAATTGACTGTTTTTGAAAATTAAAAAAAATTGGTATTAAGTTGTTTCACTTAGGAAGAAAAGGTTCACTGAGTCAAAAAACAGCTAGAACATGATTTTACTGTTATTTCAAATTCGTGCAGCTATTACAAGTTGTTTCGCTGTTATGGAGATGTTATAGGTTTTAAAGATAAGTTATTTGCACGAAAGAAAATCAATAGCGAAGTGCTCAGTAAAGAAAGAAACTCGAAAGGTTTCGGCTAAAGTTTCAATCAAACGAACAATAATTCCACAAACACTTGGTTCACGCACCTCAAACAATTCGTTTTGTTTATAAATAACAGAGCCGTGTAATGTTTACCGTGCGTTTCGCAAGCGACTTTGTCCCACTAATCTTTATCTAGTTCAACCGTTTTTCAGTTACATCGGCCGTGTTTGAGCGATGCGCCAAATAGCGCAAATGTGTGCCAATTTTGGCTTATTCTTTAATTATAGGCTTTTTATAGAACGTGCACAAGATGCGATCGGGTGTGGTAGGTCAGTGCTGTAGTGGAAGTCGATATCTTGAGATAATGAAAGCGGTTAGGAAGTTATCGAAATTTGTTTACACGGCCAGCGTTTGGATTGCGATTTGTTACGAATTTTTTTTATCTAATAATAATGTGAAAAATACGCCAGACGCGTGCGTCTGAACAATGCCTGCAGGACCACCTTGTGCGCCCCTTTGTGTTTATTTCTCGAAAATCCGACGAAATTATCAAGAGAATGGGCGACTTGCGGTGTGAGGGGAACGTCACCTTGAAATGGGGCGCACATCTGCCTTATCGGGGCAATGCACCCTCTTACCGTGCTCCAGACAGTTTTCTAGGAGAGCTGGGTGCTTTTCGGATATTGTTGTAATTTTGTAGAATAGACAAAAATGCGTTTGTGTTAGAAATAAATTCGCATTCACTTTCGATCTGGCATGGGTCGCTGTGTGTTTTAATTTTCGGTTATTTTATTTTGAAAAACAGCCTGGAGTGATTTATACGGACACAGGAGTTGGGAGTAACCTTTGATATCTCAGGCACGTGTCGGTGCATCACCCTGAATCACCCATTTACGTCTTCTTTCCAAAAATACAACGTTATTTTTTGTCACGGCGCATACAATTGCCGCTGAGGAAAATTTAAGGTCGGAAAATGCCACAACTTCGTAAATACCACTGCACTAATTCGGTGTGTATTTTCGAGAAACATTGCCTAATTGTGAAATTGCGGTTTTCATTACATTTAGAACAGAACCTGGTGGCTATTAGTGGAAATAAAGTAGAATAGAATAATTTTTTTACGTCCTTTTTTCCACGTTACTTTTAAAAAAGAACATGAAAAACTCTAATTTAGAATAGAATATTCTCTTTATTATAAACAAACACAAGCAGTTATAGTGTTACAATGGAAAATGGAAATTTAATTATATTTCTATCCAAACCCTACCTACACGAAGCTGGTATAATAAAGATTCATAAAACATTTACACAGGACAGGTTTTTAGCAAATAACTCCGAATGTGTTAATATGAAGAATCATTCGTGAGTTCTGTAGTGTTGTTATTTATTTTATTGTCATTTTAATTTGATAACCGGTTAATGATTTATTAATAACTGGCTAAAGTTTTTTAATGTCGTATAATATTCGTTTTGTTAAATTTGTAATTCTTGACAACTTCTGTAAGAAGCCCTCCCTTGAAGATGTCCTTTTAAAAGAGGGTCGAAACCCGGGTGGGAATTGTATGAACCTTTACAGTTTGGAAAGTTTGATACTTTTCATAGTTAATTGTGTACACCCTGTAGTTCATTCAAACTTGATTAATAAGTCTGTTGGACCTTTTTTAAAAATCATCTAGTAATAATGTTATTAGAGGTTTATATTTTTGTTTAATTTTTTTAATTAAAGGTGTAAACCAATTTTTTTGTTTTAATTTTTTTTACAGTAATCCCTGAACCGATTTGAAAACAATTTTAGGGATATTTAAGTAGCTAAAGGAACATTCTAAAGGGCACAAAAATGTATCATTAGGACGTCACACTTTTTTGGGACACTCTGAATAAACAAAAATACTTTCCTGAAATGTGACCTAGAGTAATATAATCACCAAGTAATAATGTTATTAAAGGTTTTTATTGTTGTTTATTTTTTTTAACGAAAGGTGTAATACCAATTTTTTTTAAGAATAATCCCTGAACCGATTTGAAAACAATTTGAGGAATATTTAAGGAGGTAAAGGAACATTTTAAAGGGCACGAAAATGTATCATTATGACGTCACACTTTTTGGGACACTATGAATAAATAAAATATTTTTCTGAAGTGTGTCCTGGAGTATAAATAAGATAGGAGTTTGATTGAAACACCCTGTAGATGTTATGGGTTGTAAGTAAATTTTCTGAAAGTTTACTTTTAGGTAAACAGAAATTTGAAAAATATTTATCAAGATTTTGCAATGAATTTATAAAATAATTATTAAATAATAACTTTCCAACATTTTTATGTCGTGTTTCTTATACTTATTATCATTAGTAATGGTAATAAAAGTAATGATTCATTACTTCTATTCATTATTTCTTTAGTTTTATTGACTGAAGTATCAGTACGATTGTAGTAATATTCTTTCATAGTATTCTGTTATTTTTTTCTGAGTGAATTATATTGAGGTTTTAACTAACTATATAATTATTATCTTCTACCATATTAATTTTAGAACTCTTTTAGATGACAGAACATTTTAAATGTATCTCCTATGTCGATAACAAAGTAAAATAAAATTGGCGTGAATTTTTATTTCTTTAAAATTAGCTTAGTTATCAATTGTTTAACAAACACGAAGCAAAATTCCACAGTAGGAAACAGAAAAACCTTAAGCACTGTCGATTATGGCACGAATGGTTTTGGAGCACGACGAAGGAGTCTTATAAAATTAAGTCTTATAAAACGAGTGTAATATACTATTTTTTTCTACTTTTTACTTTATTTTTGTTGTTTGTTTATGTTTACTTTAACTTATCAAAATCTGCTCAAACTATTTCCTCTTAATTTTTTTAATTATTCGGGCTTTATCAATAAACGTCTTGACGCTGTTGACAGACCACACACTAAATAAGAGTGATGACTGATGACACCCAGTCCAGCACTGCCAATACAACTCACAAAAATTTACTAAAAGGAGTTGCACAAAAGTTTTCTTTGTGAAACTACTTTCAGTTTCACAATGAACATTTCTTGAAACTAACGTAGAAAAAATTGTTTATTATACTTATATTCTAGTTTTGATTAGAAGTGTGGAAAGGATAATAAAGGAAGGTTTTTTGGAGACTAACACAGGTTTTTAAAAACATTTTATTACGACGCCTATGGACAATTTTTTTAAGTAAAAAACATGTGTTTATTGTCAAATATGAAGTTATTCTTATAAGTAATTTAATTGTGGTGTGTTAAAATACGTAGATTTTTTTATCAACTGTAGTCTTCCTGCAAACGACAAAGCAAATGCCGTTTTTTAAACTTTGACAATACTTTGTATAATTTAATTAAAATGAGCCTGATATTGCATTTTTTCAGCTTTAATTTCAAAATTGTTACATTTTCACCCCTTCCTTAAATGCACTTGACACCCTTATTTAATTGCTTGTTCATAATTATTTTATAAATTGCGTGTTTTCAAAGGATTTTTTCTGAAATACATTAAAAACAGATTCTGCGTCATTTTGCGACTTTATTAACTAAAAGGCAGCTACGACACAGAGCTTTGTGAGACGGAGCTTTGTCTGGTAATGAGCAAAAACGAAAAAATACCAAACAATTTTGTGAATACTAAGCAACGTAGAACTTTTCATCATCTTGCAATTCTGGTATTTTCCTCCCTAGGGATATAATATTCACACTCACAACGTGGAATGGGGGAGAAACCCGAACACATTTCTCGTGTGAAACGAAAAGAGAGTCGTAGTGTTTTACGTTACAAAATTACTAGAAATTGAATTTTTGCTACTGGAATGTTATTTTTGTAATTCTTCGAATAGAATGAACAAAGTTTCCGTTCGCCGTAAACTTTTCCACTTACTATCATTCTGTAAAAATAGCTCCGAAAATCCTCATTGATAATACCATCGTCATTCAACGAAAATACCACAAACTAATTAAATCATTATCTCGTTGTGGCTTTGCTGTCACAAATGCCACGGATAACTGCATTCGCTTCCAACAACAATAATTAGAATACGCATTGCTCGTTTCTCGTTTTGCATTCGATTAAAAATTATAAAATCGTTGCAGAAACGATAATAATAGGAAAATTTCGATGCAAAATGTTTATTCAAACAGTGTGTAAACAATGAAATTGTCAAGGTAATACCGGTGAATTTACAGTTGCGCGTGTTCTTTCAAATGATGATTTTTTTCCTGACCTACACAATCCGTTCATGTTGACCTATTGCACATTTTTTCGGTGACATTTCGCCAACAAGTGGGAAAGTGTTCGGATAATGCCGAGGTTAATGGCTAAATAAGGAAGTTAACAATTAAGAGAAACAATCAAACTGACAAATATTATGACAAGTGGTGACAGTTCATTTGACAGTCAATCGTTAGACAATGTTACCAACTCAATTTCATAATCTAGCGTCCGTGAGAATCGTCCGAATTCCCATCGTCGCCGATTTGACATCTGACACCAATAACAAACCAAATAAAACCATACAAATAAATAAATCTATCGATTGCGTCAATTTTATTGTTATCATTGCTCAACGTGTCTTATTGCGCCGTCAACAATTACACAGTAATTGAGTTCAAATAGTTACAATTATGACGGTGTCGAAAAGAAGAAAACAAAATTGTCGCACAGCTAATTTAATTGGACGCTTTTTGTCGTCCATCTGTTGCGTTGTCTGATTTAAACGTGAGCGTTTTTTCCCTAATATGTGGAATAAATAACAATTTCCGCCTCCGTCGCTTTGCCCACGTCCGTTCATCCGTGACAAACAAAACAATTTTCTTCCGAATTATCATCGGCGGGCTAATTTGGGCATCCTGTATTGGGGCGCTCGACTGGAACAGGGGGCCTTGTTTTTTCGATTTTTTACACAAGTGGGGCTCCACCCCACGTGTTCGGCAGGGGAGGGGTTTTTGACCCTATCCAACGAACTAGTACTTTCAAAAAGTTCGTCAAATATATGATTACCATCTGTACATTGTTGTTAAAAAGCGGAGTAATAAAAATGTGTTTCAGTTCGTAAATCACTGCTCGAGCGTTTCCTGGAGATTATTTCATTGCGGTTTTGGATATTTAATGTACTGAAAAATTGTTGTTGTTAGGACCGGTCTAAAATGCATGAATGTATCATTAAAATTTTATTATGGAAATAAAACCGAAACAGGCTAGTTTTTATTTCTAGATTAGTTTGGAACGTAAACGATTTTTTCTTAGTTGGTTGTTTTTAAATTATTTTATTTTTTCAACTACCTGAGTAGTATAAGCGAACAATTAGTGCTAATGAGGTCATTATCTAATGACCGCTGCAACTTTCTCTTAATGACCGCTACACTTTGGCCGCTACAATTTTGCTATATGTCATACAATATATAAGACCAAAGAAAATTTAGGAAAATATTCAGTGTTGTTCTCGTGTTTGTTCTTGAAGAAGACGTCTTGGTGTATTGTGAAATTAAGGTAAGTTTTTTAAGAAATTATTTTAAATATTTATTAACTGTTGTGAATTTGTGTTAGATGCCTGGAAAACGTGTATCTTCTATGCCATTGAAAAAATCATCTCCGAAGCGTTTTAAAGCCCCAGGTGATGGTGGATGTGTAGAAGAAGAGGAAATTAGTGCTTCGCAAGTTCCATCGGTTCCGAAGTCGTCTTTGTCAGCATTTCCAGCTGCTTCACCACCACCACCACCACCATCGCAATCCATAGAATTAGCGAGAGTATCTGAAATAGGTCTTAGCCAAGCTGCATCCCCCAAGTCGCCTCAGCCTATCCACGCTGAAGAAGACATCATAACACCAGCTGAATGGTCGGATCCTGTGTTGGAGCGATCGTTGATGGAAATGGCCGACAACATCGAGAAAAATGAAGCTGAGAGAAGTGAGAAAGATGAAGCTGAGAGAACGGCTCGGATGGTGATCAATGAGAAGTTTCGTTTAATTCATGAAGTGGTGTATCCTATAACTAAGTCTGGTAGCAAACTTTTATCGATTGGAGTAAAACCACTCCATGATTTTGTGCCGTTGTTGAAGATACATAATCCAGAATTAACATCGGCGATAAGTTTTTCTATTGAAACCTTTGAAGAGTTTTTAAAAGAAATGAGCAAGATCTTTGAATCAAGAGAGGAGGACGAAGAAGTAGAAGAAATTAGTGTTCCAGAAGGTCAGATGTTGTGTATGCTAAGTGGCTACGTCGTGGTGGTTTGTAGATATAATACTCTTCAATTTATACCTAGTCAACCCAGCGTGTACAAGGGCATTTATTTATCATTGAACACAATTAAAACTGTCGTAAATATGGGCGAGCATTTATTGAATCTGCTTCATGCAAGAAGAATTCAATATAAATTCTATCCATGTTACGATAGTTTTATAAATAATGTTGCGCTTGATGTTATGGAGAATGGATGTAAAAATTTATCTCAAAAATTGTATGATATTATTAAGAATCGGTATGAACAAAATGCAACCTTGTATGAGATAGTTTTGAAACTGCCTGTGAATGTAAAAACTGCTGTCGAAAATAGAATACAATATTATAGGGAAAATAATGATTATAACTGTCTGTGATAATAAATAATTAAATAAAATGTATACTCTGTTTTCTTTAAATATTCCGCCGCGTAGCAAAAGTTATCATTATTGGTTTGGTGTTGAATAATGAAAGTTATTTGAAATAGAATGGACTTACGATTCAAATCTCCGTTTACAGCAATTATAGCTGGTCCAACTGCTTGCGGAAAAACGCACTTTATTATACGATTTTTGAACCACATAAATTCGGTCTGTGATAAAAAATTTGAACGAGTGCTTTGGTTTTATGACGAGTGGCAACCGTTGTATCAAACTAATGTAATCAATAATAGTAATCTTGAATTTCGTCAAGGCGTTCCTGATATGAATGATTTTGATGGTACAGAAGCGACATTGATAATTTTGGATGATCTGATGAGAGAGACTAATGGCAGTGTGGTCGATATTTTCACTAAGGGAAGTCATCATCGAAACCTTAGTGTCTTCTACATTACGCAAAATTTGTTTCATCAAGGAAAAGGACAGAGAGATATTTCTTTGAATGCGAACTATATCGTTTATTTTAAAAATCCTCGTGATAAAGCTCAAATTAATTTCTTAGCTAGACAGATTTTTCCTGAAAATATAAAATTTATCCAGGAAGCTTATAAGGATACCACAATGAGACCGCATGGTTATTTGTTGATTGATTTAAAACAAGATACTCCAGATGAATTCCGTATTCGAACAAATATTCTACCTGATGAAGAACCTTCTTATGCATACATACCTAAGAGAGATTATAAATATAAAAGTAAGTAGTTTATGCGTCAGTCGTCGTTGAGATGTCGCGAGCGTTAGAAAGAAACGCCGAGTTATTAAAATTTTTGCATAGAACAACACCTGTTTATCGTAAATCAATTCTTAATTCTGCCGATAAAAACTTGGTGCATTGTATATGCGAGTGCGCTCACAATACGTTATTAGGGAAAGTTCCTTTAAATGGTTCTCAAAAGAGCAAATTAAAGAAACATAAAAAATTACTGAGAAATTTAGTAAATCGTAAATTATCTCTCCAGAGAAAAAAGAAACTAATTGTGCAAAAAGGAGGTGCTTTCTTACCATTGTTGTTGGCTCCAATAATTTCGGGTGTGTTGGGTCATTTATTTAATAAATAATGGAACATACGAAAAAAATGGTACTCATTGATTCATCCGAACTTGAACGTTTGCATAATAACAAAAGCACTCAGCCAAACACCCTAAATGATTTAGATCATGAAATGAAAAGAATCATAGATACGAAAAACATTGATGATAATGAAAAATGGATTTTGTATAATCAAGTGCTTCAAAGATATCTAAAAATGATAAGTCGTTCTCGTGAACCTGTTACCATACCTGTGATTTATTCTAAAGAAAATCAATTAGAACAATCTGAACGAATTACTCGAAACATTTTGAGTTCCCTACCAAGACCCTTACAAGTTAAAGCGAATGCTTTGTTAAACAATTTAACACACAATGGAGTTGCATGGAATGAAACCGGAAACGTTATCTACGATGGAAACACAATTCCTGGTTCCAATATATTTGATCTAATCACTGATGTTATGAAGAGTAGTAATAAGTTAAATGCCGAGCCTGTCGGATGGAAAAATTTTGCGGAAATTTTGTATAAAATAAACGTTCCACGTACTCTTATAATTAATCCAAAACGTTTGAAATATATAAATGAACAAGGTGCTGAAAAGCAAGAAGTAAAAAACGAAGTGAAAGTAAAACCAATATCGTCGTCAAAGTTTGACACAGAAGAAGAAGAAGAAGAAGAGGATAGTCAAATAACGAAGAAATCAATGCGATCGTCATCAAGAAAACAAAAACGCTTGAGAGTTCCTTGGTCGCCGTATGAAAGCAAGTAGACAAAAATGGATGAAATAAAGGAAAGATATTTTATACCTCGTGACCCTCTTGGTTTTTCGAGTCCTAACAACTTAGCTAAGTTTACAAATATACATAAGAAAAAAATTAATAAATGGCTAGAAGGTGTGGAATCTTATACATTACATAAGCAAGTTCGTCGTCGATTTCCTAGAAATAGTTATCATGTAACCAACATAGACGATTTATTTCAAGCTGATTTAATAGATATGAGAAACATCGCAAAACATAATCGAGGTGTAAATTACCTATTAACTGTCATCGATGTATTTTCCAAGTTTGCATGGGTTAAACCTTTATACACAAAGACGGGAAATGAAGTGGCTGCAGCTTTTAAAGAAATATTTGATGAGCGTGTTCCGGTTAATCTTCAGACTGACAAGGGAAAAGAATTTCTAGCGAAAAATGTCCAAAAATTGTTTAAACAATATGATATAAATTATTATGTAACAAATAATCCTGATGTAAAAGCTGCTGTGGTAGAAAGGTTCAATAAAACTTTAAAAACAAAAATGCATAAATATTTTACGTTTGCAAATAATATGCAATACATTGATGTATTACCCGAATTCATGCACTCTTACAATAATTCTTATCATCGTACTATTAAAATGGCTCCTAACGAGGTAAATCCTGACAACGTTGCGCAAGTATACGATAACATTATGAGTACGAGAAAGAAGAATATTAAAACGATCAAACTCGAAAATGTGTACAAAGTTGGAGATTACGTCAGAATCACCAAGTACAAGGACGTATTTGAAAAAGGCTACATGAGTAATTGGAGCGGTGAAATATTCAAAATAACTGATGTTATAATGAGACAACCCGTTGTGTACAAAATTTCCGATTTAATGGATGAACCAATAGAGGGCGTCTTCTATCACCCCGAATTACAGCGCGTAACGTACGACCCCCAGAGTACATTTCACATTGAAAAAGTATTGAAGAAGCGATATAAAAGAGGTAAATGTGAAATTTTTGTGCAGTGGAAAAATTATCCTTCAAAGTTTAACTCGTGGATTCCGTGCAGTTCCCTTACATCGATATGAATAACGAATTTTATTTAACTTTGGTATCAAACAGCTCAACCAATTACTTTCCCGAAAATACAACAACGCACTTTTGCACACAACTTCCAAAAACTGTTCATTTGGATGGTGAATGGTGTGTGGGACTTTCGGAAATACAGTATCCGTGTTCCTTCTTAACCATCAACAGTGGTGAAAATATTATTTACTGCTCTTTTGAATTTAGTTTATCGGCGATTATGCAAAAAGGTGAAAAAGCCATTGACATATTGTTTAAAGATCCCCGTTTTGCGACATGGATCGATGATCAGGTTCGAAGAAGGAAATACAAGTCTTCGAAAGAATTCATGCGCGATCTTAAAATGAAAACGATCACATTTGAACACGATGTAATTATGACGAAATATAAGACTAAGCTTGAAGCTGGTAACTACGAAACGATCGAATCTATTGTGGATGCTCTAAACTCGGTAAGAGTTTTAGTAAAAGATAATGTTGAGTTCAGATTAAATGATGGTTCAAAAAGAGTAACTGTAACAAGCAGTAGCAAATATCTGACAAGTCTATCATTTTCACCGACATTAAGTCTACAATTAGGTTTTCAACCGGATACAAATGTACTGAGTAAAACTTCAACACATCCAGCAAACATTATGTTGGGTTTGCCTTCACAACTTTTCGTATACAGTGATATAATTGAACCACAATTGGTGGGCGATATAATGGCAAAAGTAATTCGAATCGTTGTTATCGATAATAAACACTACATTTACGGTACACATCATACGCAATTATTTTCGCATCCGCATTACGTGCCTCTGTTGAAAAGGGAATTTGAAAACATTGAAATTGATATAAGAAGTGCAACTGGTGAGAAAGTGCCATTTCAGTTTGGAACAGTGTGCGTTAAACTTCATTTTAAAAAAATTTCGTAATGCCTTCATGTCATTATCACGATTACTACATCAATCAAGCTGGTTCAGGTGTAGGTGCTATTTACAAAGGAATTAGTTACCAAAAGGGTTATGGTATTGGTAGTTTTTTACGGGGACTTTTTCGTACGGTAATGCCGTTAATAAAGAGTGGTGTTAAAACAATTGGTAAGGAAACACTACGCACTGGTTCAAATTTTCTTGGCGACATTGTTAATGAGGTGCCTGTAAAGGATGCATTCAAGACACGTGTAAATGAGTCAGTTGAAAATTTGAAACGAAAAGCTCAAGATAAATTAGACAACTTGGTAGGATCTGGATCTATAAAAAGAAGGCTAGTACAAAATAAAAGTCAGAATAGTTCTTCACGTCGTTCTGCAAAGAAGTGTAAAACGAGTTCAGTTATTAAACATCAAGATATCTTTAGCTAGAATGTCGTTTTTACATCCTCATAGTTGTGAGTGCGCGAAAAGTGAATTGGATCTTTTTGCTTTACCGCCAACTCAAACAAGCATCGAAAGCGGTCAATGGGTTCATTACAAAACTGTATCTAGTATATCTGAAAATAGTCCTTTAGAATTTGTAATACCAGGTGGTGAAGACTATATAGATTTATCGCAAACTTTACTTTCACTTTGTATTAAAATATGCAAAGATGACGGTAGTAATTATACCGCTGAAGATACAATTGGTCCAGTTAATAATATTCTCCACTCAATGTTTAGTCAAGTTGATGTATACCTAAATCAAAAACTGATTTCACCACCAAATAATACATACGCTTATAAATGTTATTTGGAGACACTTTTAAATTATGACTCAGGGGCGAAGAATTCCCATTTAACTTGTGGATTATGGTACGCCGATACGGCAGGCAAAATGAATGTAGTAACCAATGAGAACAGTGGATTCGCCAATAGACTCAAACTAACGTCGACGAGTAAAGAAGTCGATCTTATTGGTCACTTAAATTGTGATATATTTAATCAAGAAAAATTTTTAATCAACGGTGTAGAAATGAGATTAAAATTTGTACGTTCTCGTGATAGTTTTGCATTGATGTCATCAAATAATCTTAATGGAAAAATTCAAATTACTGATGCAACTCTAATGATTAGAAGAAATCGGATAAATCCAAGCGTATTACTTGCGCATGCAAAGGCTTTAGAGCTTTCAACTGCAAAATATCCAATTACGCGAACAGAATTAAAGGTTTTGACTATACCGCAAGGAGTACAAGGAAAATCATTGGATAATGTTTATTTGGGCCAACTTCCAAAAAGATGTGCATTGTGCTTTGTGACAAATAAAGGATTTAACGGTGATTATTCCTTAAATCCATTTAATTTCGAAAACTTTGGTTTAAACTATCTATCCTTGTACGTGGATGGTAACCAAATTCCTAGTAAACCCTTACAACCTACATTTATCGGTCCAAATAAGAAATTTGTTTCAATGTACCACACATTATTTTCTGGTACTGGTATACATTTTCTAAACACTGGAAATGGGATTTCACGTGATAATTATGCTGATGGATATTCAATAGCTGTTTTTGATTTGACACCTGACTTATCATCGCATAATGCTCTTTCATGGAATTTGATAAAGAACGGAAGTTTACGAATAGAAGTTGGTTTTAACACTGCTCTTACAGAAACTGTCAATTGTTTAGTGTATGGTGAATTTGATAGTGTAATAGAAATTGATAAAAAACGTAATGTAATTGTAGATTATAGTAGTTGATAAATTTATATAAGTGATAAATAAATTGCTATTACAAATGAAAAATTTGCTACTTTCATTTTACCCGTCATCCGAAATGGTTGTGTTTGTGGATTTTCAAGGGTTCAATTACGGTAATTGTACCGAAACTTTAACCATAAAAGAATTAGCTGTATTTAATACGAACAAAAGCGCACCAGACATCTTTTTGTTTAAACCACCCGATGATCTTTCAACCTTACCGCATCGTTATCAGAAGCAAGCCGATTGGTTGACGAATAACTTTCACGGGCTTTCTTGGAACTGCGGTAATTACGACTACGAAAAGTTGTCTGAAATATTGAATGAAACTACGAAAAATTCAAAGTGTATATACGTGAAAGGAATAGATAAGAAGCGTCTACTTTTGAAACGTTTACCAAAAAGTCAAATTGTAAACATTGAAGATTTAGAGTGTCCATCGCTTCGTTACTTGAGAGAACATTTTGATACGAATTGTTGTGTGAATCATATAATCAGCGATTCGGTGTGCGCTGTTCAAAACGTACAAAACTTGGCTAGTTGGTACAATGAATACTTTACAACTCAAAACGTGTCTGGAGATGATCTCTCGGAAGAAAAGACACCACGTTCTTGTTTCTGCGTATAACACTCTACCTGTCCTAATCACCAGACCCTCTATGGTTATTATCAACAGAGACCCTGATTACCTCCCGGGTAGTCATTGGATGGCTGTTTACATTGATAAATTTGGTTTCGCATACTTCTTTGATAGTTTTGGAAATCAGCCGCCTCCGAATATTTTAAAATTTCTTAGAAAAAATGCTATGATGTGGTCTTACAATATTTCTCAAATTCAAGATTTTTCTTCAACCGTCTGTGGCAAATACTGTACTTTATTTCTTTTAAACTACGCATTAGGCAATTCTGTTGATGATTTTCTAAAGTTATTTAACAAAGATTTTCACAATAATGACAAACTATGCAACAAAATGTTTAACAAATATTTCATGAATAAATAAAGACTTTGCAAGATCCATGTTTTTTCTTTCTTTCCTTATATCTCGTTACTCACCAGCATGACGCGGACGGGGCGCGGCGCGGACGACGGGGCGGCGGCGCGGAAACGGGCGCGGGACGGGGTGGCGGCGGCGCGGGAACGGGCGCGGGACGGGGTGGCGGCGGCGCGGGGACGGGCGCGACACACACACACACACACATTCTGGGTTAAATCAAAATAAAATCACAGAAATCATATTTATTAGATTTATTTATTTATTTATTAATTTTTACTAAGACAATGTTCATTATAACTTACGGCTAATCCATCGGTGGCGGTACGAAATCCTTTTCCCACAGGTAAAGCCACCCTGTCCACCCGTATCGATAAACGATCATTAACAAAGAACGCACGATTGCTCTGAAGAACATTTCCTACAGTTTCCATCACCATTGCGACATTATATTGGGATAATTTGCGGAAGGAAATGTAAACAGGTCGCTCGGGGAATTCTTCATTTTCGAGAACTAAGCCTACATAGTCATCACTTGAAAATCCTCTAAAAATGTGCGCCAACAGTTCTTCAATTGCATTCTATTAAACGAAAATATCATTAATTAATTAACTAATTTACAAACATAACGTGACACTTACTTGCATCCATTCAATTGGATTCTCCGGCGCATTATCTTTAAAGGAAAACCTCATACGTCTCGCTAATGTATTAAACTTTTTTATGAATGATTCATTTTCTCCATTTTTATTAATAAAGTTAAATTCTGTAAGAAAATATTGAAGTATTCACATATTCAATAAGTTGTTGCTATTACTTACCATCAGCAAAATTTTCAAAGACTTCATTATCGTCAATTTGACCAGCACCGATTTGATTTACAAGTGTATCTACAAACACGTACATTTATAATATAGAAATGAGTATGTAATTAATTACCTAAAGGACCATCTTCGAAGTTAGGGAGGCGTCTTTTTAAAGCATTCACTGTAAATATTATAATTAATGATTAATCTATTATTATATAAATTATAAAGTATTTACCTGATTCTGTTGCCTTAGATGTTGAGGGTTGCAGGTTGGTAAATTCACTAATTTCCTCTTCTTCTACACATCCACCATCACCTGGGGCTTTAAAACGCTTCGGAGATGATTTTTTCAATGGCATAGAAGATACACGTTTTCCAGGCATCTAACACAAATTCACAACAGTTAATAAATATTTAAAATAATTTCTTAAAAAACTTACCTTAATTTCACAATACACCAAGACGTCTTCTTCAAGAACAAACACGAGAACAACACTGAATATTTTCCTAAATTTTCTTTGGTCTTATATATTGTATGACATATAGCAAAATTGTAGCGGCCAAAGTGTAGCGGTCATTAAGAGAAAGTTGCAGCGGTCATTAGATAATGACCTCATTAGCACTAATTGTTCGCTTATACTACTTACCTGCGGCAAAACTAGTCGAAAAAATAATCTATGTCTAATCTAATAAAAATAATCCGGGTAAAATAGTTTTAAAGTTATCAACACATTTTACCTATTTTTGCTTTTTTTTAGCAATTTTTTCGAAAACTATTAGTTTTACGAAAATAGTCTTTTTTAAAAAAGATAGGTAATGGAAAGAACTTTATAAAGATAATAAACTTATGTCTAATAGTTCCGGAGTTATTGTCTGATAAAAATGTACCGGAAATCGACCAAAATCGACATGAATCGAAAAATTATCGATTATTATTAGCTTTTAAAATAAAATTAAATAAAACTAAGAAAATATGAAAATTACACACAAAGGCTTTACCTTTTTGTTTTTGACTTATTTTACAAAAAGCAATTGTTTCTTATATACAGGGTTATTTTTTAAAAACGGTAAGCACTGTTGAATTTTTATTTATGTTCTGATTATAAAAATAAAAAAAATGATTAAATGGTTTTAAAAGTTCATGGTTTTAATTTTTTTAATGTTATAATATACAGACTGAGCACAAAATTCATATGTTTGTTGGTCATTTTACAAAAAAATTTTCGAACACATGAATTTTATTTTTTTTAATGCTATATTTTGACACCATAATGATATTTCTGACATTATTTGTTTTGGAGTGGTCACGTAATTTTTAATTTTTTTAAGTGACAACTGACATTTTTGATTAGTGTTTTAGATTTTTATCTGGTAAGTATAAATAATTAAAAAAAGAAAGCAAAATATAAGAAAATAAAAAAAGTTGTAAAAGTTATTGAGAGATTTACAGAGTTTTATTTTTTCAGTATATTATTTTATTTTGTAAGGGGTGAATGTTTTTTTGTATATTTTTTGTGTTTAGGTGTCGTATGAAGTGTTTTTGTACTTATTATACGAATAAATTATAAAAAAACAGTTGCCGCTAATAAAATAAGTCAAAACAAAAAGATAAAGCACATTATTATGTTTAATTGTTAATATTTTTGTTTATAATTTTTTTTTAATTTTTTTTTTTCTTGTTACCGAAATGTGTACTTTCTAAAACGGTGAACGAAAATGTTGAAACAATTAAATACACTGGCTCCAGGATTTTTTTGAAACCTAATAAAATCTAGGTGCTTGGTGTCAATAAAAATATTGACTTTAAAAATAATTTTTTTACAAGTAAAATCGCTCTTTAAAATAAATATGTGTATAGATATGTTCTAAGTATATTTGAAAAAATCTTGGCAATATTTTCATTTGAAAGATATTTTTTGTTGATAATTTTTAGTAGAAGTGGCTCATATGGTTAGAACCAAAAAAATTAATAACTTTCAAATCATGAAATGAAAAACAACAACAAAAGTTAAATAAAACACAAAATATACACGAACATTTGGAAAAAAAATTAAAAGCATCGGCTTATACTACATTTAAAGCCGTTTAATCAACTTTTTTAGTTTTTGAAGTCGAGCCATGAATAAAAATCCTACAAGGCCTGCAGCTTTTAAAAAATCACCCTGTATATTTTTAAATATTTACCATGTCTACACTTAATAAATACGAAACAAAATAAATAAAAAACAATTACCCGTTATAAAACAAATGTGTACTATCAAATTAAAAATGCCGTTGTTACTCAAAAACAATGACTTTATAAATGTTGTCAATAAAGTGTAGTATTTACAAAAATAACATAAAATAAAAATGACTAATAAGAATAAAAAAGATATGAATTTTATGCATTACTTTTGGTTCAGTCTGTATATTATTTTTTACATTATATTTATTTCAGAAGGTTAATTAATTAATTAGTGTTTTTTTATGTCATTTTAAAATTAATGATGCTGAAATGTTTTTGACCAATAACAAAGATATTAATTTTATGCGTTACTTTTGGTTCAATCCGTATTAAAATTCTTTAACAAAAATAACTCTGAAAACATATGGTTTTATGTGCGAGTTTTAGCAAAAATATGTCGTTGGAAGGCTTGGTGAAATTTTTAGTGTATTCCATATGGCGTAAAGTTTCTAAAATATATTAAAAAAAGGCGAATGATGACCCCCTTTTAACTTTTTTAGCATCGCAAAATTATTAGATAATAATCAACTGAAGATATGGTCTTGCAATCTATCTGAAGTAAAAGTAGAAATAGGAATTTCATTTTTTTTAAATTTAATTTATCCATGAATTAAAAAAAAAACTGTTAAGTTTCTTAGACGATTTAGTTGCGTCCTGTACACGACAACTACAATTTTATTTAGTGGCTAATAACAGGATCAACAGGAAGTAAGAGTTCATTTACTTGTCAAACAGAGCCAGAAAAAAATATTTGTGTTTACTAATGCAAGTAGGTAGGAGATGTCGTTTTTGCATAAAAGGAAAAGGAAGTCACCGTTTTGGTCCGACCATTGTTTGACATTTTTAAACATTAAAAACAGCATTTTGCACGCATCATGAAGTCAAATGATCAAGGTTGTAGATTGTAATTGCAAAATACTGGTATCATTGTTCTCTTAAAGCAAAAATTTTCTAATAAATGTAAAGTAGCAAATAATGTTTTTCTGCCTGTCTATTGAAAAAATAACACAAAACACGTCGCAATTAGTAATAGAGTCGTGTTTTACTAAATTACATAACTTCGTAGCCATTCATGTCAATTTAATCCTTGAAACTGACCCACTGAGCTACTATGCTCTTATTCACGGAAAAAAAACTAGTCTCACAGCTTCTAGTGATCATTTTGTAATCATTTAAGTGAAAGTGTGATGTACCCCCAAAGAATTTTTTCACAAAAAGCGATTTCAGAATAATTAGCAAATAAACACCTAACACACTATAAACAACAATTATCGTTACCTGCAATTACAAATTGCCACTATCTGGCAATAATTCTCATTTGGAGCCAATTTTCCGTTCAATAAATTAACTCAATTTAGAACGTCGTAAACTATGTTCACCTTATCGTTTTCATTATTTTCCATAGATAGTCTCAAAAAAACTCAAAATAAATTAATTCGTTGCAAGACGTAAATGTCACTTATCATGCGAAACGGAGCCACTAATCGGAACCAGACTGTTTACCGCACAGTCGAGCAAAGTGAAAATGACGCCTCAATAAATTAGCGAATTGCCAACTTGATGTATGGTTTCAAGATTTTTGTTAGAAGCCGGTTTTCAGAAAGCGAAATGAAAATTTAATTCAGAATTAAACTAAGTTGCCACTTGTTTTACATTAACATTGTTGCGTTTTTTTAATGAAAAATTTGACACACCAAATTTTAAAGAAATTTATCCATTTACGAAACAAACCATTAATAACCTTTTTTATAATTTTTTTTAATATTCAATATTTTTTTAACTTTTATTTGAAAATAAAATTAATTAATAAATATTTTTATGAAATAGGTTTTCCCTATTTTAAACTTGATTTTTGTAAAACTATAATATTTTAAATGTTTTATAAAAATTAATAACTTATGTTTATTTTCTGAAATTTTTAAAATGAAATTCTTCAGAACTAATTGTTATTAAATAGTTCCGAGTTATTACGGTTATGTAGTAGCAACTTAAACGTTTTTTTTAGTTTAACATCGAAATAAATTAAATTTGAATAAGTTTATGTTAGATTTGTCAAACTATTATGTGGAAATTGTAGTTTTTCAACATTAATGAATAAAGATGAACATAAAAATTGCTGACTTTCCATGTTGTTAAATTTTTCATTAAAAAATACATTTTCATTTAACTTGACGTTTGTCAAAGCAAAATAAATGGGAACTTAATTCGAATTAGTTACATTTTGGTTTTTAAAATTTGACACACCAATTTTTAATGAAATTTATCCATTTACAAAACAAACCATTAATAACCTTTTTTATAATTTTTTTTAATATTTAATATTTTTTAACTTTTATTTGAAAATAAAATTAACTAATATATATTTTTACGAAATAGGTTTTTCCTAGTTTAAACTTGATTTTTGTAAAACAATAATATTTTATATGTTTTATAAAAATTAATAACTTATGTTTATTTTCTGAAATTTTTAAAATGAAATTCTTCAGAACTAATTGTTATTAAATAGTTCCGAGTTATTACGGTTATGTAGTAGCAATTTAAACGTTTTTTTTTGGTTTAACATCGAAATAAATTAAATTTGAATAAGTTTATGTTAGATTTGTCAAACTATTATGTGGAAATTATAATTTTCCAACATTAATGAATAAAGATAAACATAAAAATTCTGACTTTCCACGTTGTTAAAATTTTCATTAAAAAATACATTTTCATTTAACTTGACGTTTTTCAAAGCAAAATAAATGGGAATTTAATTCGAATTAGTTACATTTTGATTTTTAAAATTTGACACACCAATTTTTAAAGAAATTTATCCATTTACAAAACAAACCATTAATAACCTTTTTTATTATTTTTTTAATATTTAATATTTTTTAACTTTTATTTGAAACTAAAATTAATTAATATATATTTTTACGAAATAGGTTTTCCCTATTTTAAACTTGATTTTTGTAAAACAAAAATATTTTTAATGTTTTATAAAAATTAATAACTTATGTTTATTTTCTGAAATTTTTAAAATGTGATTATTTAGAACTAATTGTTATCAAATAGTACCGAGTTATTACGGTTATGTAGTAGCAACTTAAATTTTTTTTTGGTTTAACATCGAAATAAATTAAATTTGAATAAGTTTATGTTAAATTTGTTAAACCATTACGTGAAAATTATAATTTTCCAACATTAATGAATAAAGATAAACAAAAAAATTGCTAACTTTCCATGTTGTTAAAATTTTCATTAAAAAATACATTTTCATTTAACTTGACGTTTTTTAAAACAAAATAAGTGGGAACTTAATTCGAATTAGTTACATTTTGGTTTTTAAAATATGACACACCAATTTTTAAAGAAATTTATCCATTTTCAAAACAAACCATTAATAACCTTTTTTATTATTTTTTTTAATATCTAATATTTTTTTAACCTTTATTTGAAAATAAAATTAATTAACATATATTTTCCGAAATAGGTTTTTCCTATTTTATACTTGATTTTTGTAAAACAATAATATTTTAAATATTTTATAAAAATAAATAACTTATGTTTATTTTCTGAAATTTTAAAATGCAATTCTTCCGAACTAAGTGTTATTAAATAGTTCCGAGTTATTACGGTTATGTAGCAGCAACTTAAACGTTTTTTTTTGGTTTAACATCGAAATAAATTAAATTTGAATAAGTTTATGTTAGATTTGTCAAACTATTATGTGAAAATTATAATTTTCCAACATTAATGACTAAAGATAAACATAAAAATTGCTGACTTTCCATGTTGTTAAAATTTTCATTAAAAAATACATTTTCATTTAACTTGAAGTTTGTCAAAGCAAAATAAATGGGAATTTAATTCGAATTAGTTACATATTGGTTTTTAAAATTTGACACACCAATTTTTAAAAAAAATTATCCATTTACAAAACAAACCATTAATAACCTTTTTTATGATTTTTTTTAATATTTAATATTTTATTAATTTTTGTTTGAAAATAAAATTAATTAATACATAGTTTTACGAAATAGGTTTTCCCTATTTTAAACTTGATTTTTGTAAAACAATAATATTTTAAATGTTTTATAAAAATTAATAACTTATGTTTATTTTCAGAAATTTTAAAATGCAATTCTTCCGAACTAAGTGTTACTAAATAGTTCCGAGTTATTACGGTTATGTAGTAGCAACTTAAACGTTTTTTTTTTTTTGGTTTAACATCGAAATAAATTAAATTTGATCAAGTTTATGTTAGATTTGTCAAACTATTATGTGGAAATTATAATTTTCCAGCATTAATGAATAAAGATAAACATAAAAATTCTGACTTTCCACGTTGTTAAAATTTTCATTAAAAAATACATTTTCATTTAACTTGACGTTTTTCAAAGCAAAATAAATGGGAACTTAATTCGAATTAGTTACATTTTGGTTTTTGAGGCGTCATTTTCGCCTTGTTCGACTGTACGTGAAAAATAAAAACATTCTCCCTTTTAATCCGTCCAAGGTGTCCCGTATAAATCACCCCTTTAAAAGCGATAAATCCCGCCGTCAAAACGGTTTACTTTGACTAATCAGGGTCTGGTTTGTATGCAAAGAGAGCGCTTTTAAAATTTTGATTAAATCTATCAAATAATAAGATTAGGAGCGCTGTTGTTGGCCTTATTTCTTGGCACGAAATCGATTTCTTCACCCCTTGATGCGCAAATTGAAAAAGTAGCTTGTTAGCCGCCTAATTAGGGGATTATTACCTAGTTTCCGGTCGTGTTTGTATAATACCTAGCACTTTTTCAAAGGCATTTCCGCACCGAAAAAGTCGACTTGTTTTCTTCCAATTATCTTATTAGACCACGTAGGCGAAGTTGACCCTTTGACCCGCTTTAAATTTGTTTTCGTTGGTGCCCTTTGACTTGTTGTTTTGGTCATAGTAAAGGCGTATTCCCCCACCAGAAACGTGCGTTTTGGACGTGGTGCAGTCACGAGTCTGGTGTCGTGTAGAACAATGGTTGTTTAGTCATTTTGCACAAAAATGACAGGTTGAGGATTAATTTCGATGGTCGCTGCAAACAATGACAGTTCTTGTATCGATGCACAAGGTGAGCCCACATTTGAATTGCATTTGAATTTTTTACGCCGGTTTCTATTGTCTTTGCAGATTTTTTTACTTTTATTTTTATTGTGGAAATTACCAACTGTTTAACAACAAATCGAATTTTTCAAATTTTTTAATTCTTTAACAACAAACCGACTTTTCCGCATTTCGCACGTGCACTTGCTTTTCCCTTAATTATTGTTAGTTACGTGAAGGTTTCCTGTTTTGCGTTAATTTGAGGTAATTTCCCGTGGAAGTGGAAGTTCATTGTCGCACTTTTGACGTACTGGTTTTATACAACAGCAACGTCATTAATAATTTCGTTTAATTTCCTCTTTCCATGACCTAGGTTGCAACAAAACCACATAATTGAATAAGTAAACGGCTCGTTCGCTTATTATTAAAAATGGTGGTCAGTGATAAATTCCGTTCATGTTATTTGAATTTTTATCTGAGTTGGTAATGTTTACTTCTCGTATTCGTGACCTTAACCTTTCGTAAAGTTAGTGTCTGGTGTTTTTTTTCGCATTTGCATAATTGCGTGAAATTCCGTTGTGCAAATTTGGTGGAGGTGCCGGGCGAATGCAAATTAAACGACCAGACTTATTAGATTAAATTTGTGAACTAAGTTGGCAGTATTGGAGGGGTAATATAGGTTGTGACAAAAAATAACTGACCATTAGAAATGACTGATAATTGGCCATAAAATTGGGTCATATTCATAAAAATTAGAATTACAACAAAAGTGTTACAAAAAGTAACAACTGGGGTTGGTAATTTGTAATTTTGTTGGAATTGCAAGGTTTTGTTGTTTACAATAATTTCATAATTTGTTTACTATCAGAATTCATTCCACCATTTTTTTTACTTCTGGTTTTTCGATGAAATGTTTCGTTGACCGTTTGTTAAGGTCAGTTTTAATGAATAATTTTGTTTAATAAACATAAATGCATCTATGCAACTTAATTCTTAATAAAAATTTAATTCATGTTTATGGAGCATCTGAGTCTAAGAACCTTGTGTTGAAGTAAAATTTTCGTAGCTTTGTCCATTCAGAAAATGAATTTATTCTGTTCAAAATTTTTATCAAAGACCTGGCACTCTAACAAATTATTTGTTAGAGAAATAGTTTTCACTGACGCGTTGTTTTTGAAGTCTCCCTGAGCCAATTTTTAGTTTTTCAGTAAAACCAGTCACAAGTCATTGACCATCACATATGCAGGGTGACTCTTTTAGAGCTTACATTAGAAATTTTTTGACTTCTAATAAAGCAAGGGTTTATTTAAAATAGCACAGCCCTTGAACCCTCTACGATAAGTGCATAATTTTTTTGCATTCGAAAACAGAAGGGTCAAAGAGTCCTAGAATTTTCAAAAGTGTCAAGTGTCAAAATTCAAGGCTAGTATGATTTTTTTCAAAATGGTGATCAAAAAACGGCGTTAACTCAGTTTTTTAAATGGAACTGCCGTATTTTCTTAACGGCAGTCGAAAGAATATCGACTTTTATGGTGACTTATCAACACGTCCTATACGTACCCTTAGAGTTTTTGAAATAATCATAAAAACGGATTTTAGTTTGTAATTTTTGTTGTTAATCAAGTAGGCCTTGCAAATAGTCAACAAAATTGTCAAAATTCGATATTTTATTTAGTTTTTAGCTGGTGGATTGTCGAATAAGCAGTAAAACAATAATATTTAGTCTATCATCGAATTTTGACTTTCTTGAATAGAAACGGTGAACAAATCAAAAATTTCTTTCAATTAATAGCATAATTTTATCGTATTTTTCGACAGTTTACTCGATTAAAAATGAGAATATTGAGCTGAAAACTTGTGAACTAAGTTGGCAATATTGGAGGGGGAATATAGGTTGTGACAAAAAATAACTGACCATTAGAAATAACTGATAATTGGCCATAAAATTGGGTCATATTCATAAAAATTAGAATTACAACAAAAGTGTTACAAAAAGTAACAACTGCATTTCTATCATTTTCTATTATTAAAACAATTTGCAAGTTATCGTCATTAAAAAGTTTCCAACGCGGCTTTTTGTGAGCCCGGAGTTTCGCAAAATGCCCCAAAATTGATGAAAAATCGACTGAAAAAATAAATATGCTAGGCATTATTTATAACCTAGGATCAATATTTTTCGAATTATTAAGCTATATTTAGAAAATTAGTTTAATTAAGGAATCGGTTTTCTTTAAGCCCGGAACCATCCGGAATTAATAATGATCTAGAAACGTTTGAGACATATCCAGATATGAACGCGTTTTTTGAGTAATTAATTAATTAATTATTTAATTAAAAATAATTATGACTCCAGCTCAACTATTGACCTCCGGTCTTCGATGTCTGGTAGATAATTAAATGCAAATTTCGTTGTTACACGTTAAGTATTGTTGGTTATCAATCCTCCAAACATCGTTTGTTTTAGATTGCAAAATTTCATGAAATAATAAGTAGACAACGATGCAACTAGTTAAAATGTTCTGTGGCAAGTAGTTTTCAAATTATTATTATTTTTTGAACGTTTCTCAAGTAGATGAAGTTTTTGAAATAATGTATCGGTTGTTTAATGAAAAATTATCTGAAAATTTTGAATATAGGTACCAAACGTATTGCTTAGAGAGGAGATGGTTTTCTTCTTATCAATGTATTTAAAAAAATATTCTATACTGTTTCTCGTAAAAAAATTTTAAACGATAAATGGGCTTTTAGGGAACCCGCAATTATCATGATCTTTCCTAGGAAATGTTTCATTTTTCATTTCTAGCTCCAAAAACTACAAATGACAAAGATAGTTAAAAAATATAATCGACCTGTCTGAGGATTTTAACGTAATTGTTCTGGCAAATTAAATTGGGCGAGTATTATATGTTTAAAAATAATATAGTTATGTTATTTTTTCAATATTTATTTTTTTTTTAATTAGTAAACAGTAACGTGAGACAACATAAAACGTGACAAATTTATTGTGTCATATACACTGGAAAAGGTGTAAGTTTTGAAATTATGTATAGGAACGATGACTTATGTGCGAAAATGGTGGAAAAACTGTCAAGATTTTATTGCGAAGCGCTTTTCCTTGAGATACTTGCTTTCAGGCGAGAACGCAATCTACCTGTTACGGACTTATTTGTCCTAATATTCATAATTCATAACTGTTTAAAATAAACTCTATAAAATAAATAAATAAACCATTACAGAGTGTACTTATTGACGCAAAAAGTTCTTCAGTACACTGTTGCACACGTTCCAACAAACTCAAATTATTATCTCTCAATTATTTTTAGTAAGTAAGCTACTAAGAAGTAAAGTAAAATAATTTTAGCCTGTGATATTATAACCACGAAAGAGACAAAATGTCCCCTACTCTTTTACTTCAAGGAAACAGAATTATTTATAATAATAATCAACATAAAATTTTAAAAGTTGTAATTTTTATGCCTAGAAACCCAAAAAATTGATCTAGAAATATATTTGAAAAATTCATAGTTCCAACTGTCACAACCCCACAACAATTATAATAGAGGTACAATGAAAAAACTCACGTCAATGTTATCAATTTAACCATTTACCAGTTTTGTGTTGATAATTTTGTTAAAAATGACACATTTTTTTACATCTTTCAGAAGAAAAGATGTGTAAATGCCGAATAAAATTGAATAACAATTGGTTAATTGTAAAAGCAAGCGTATTATAAAACGCCTAGATAATTTTAGGATTTTCACAATAAGGTGTATTGAAAAACCTTAACAAATTTTCGTCTTATAATATTGTCCGTATAGAAAATGACAGGTTACTTTGATTCGTCTTGTATAAGATGGAAAAATACCACCTTCTATTGCAGTTAGGTTATTGTTTAAAAAAAGAACAGTAAAAGTTGCACCCAAAAATTTTATTTGTCAATCAAAACCCTCTTATATCTCAATAACTCTAGATATTTATTTGGGTAAGGCAAGCTATCACTTCACCCTTTGAAATATTTGCACAACTAGTATATCAATTCATTGATGTTTTCTTTCTGTAAACCGTAAATTTTTTGTAGTTTTTGACAACACAATCCTTTAAAGACCAAGACATTGCTGTGTCTTCTAGAATTTTAAAACAATACCTTATAATATAAATTTAATGTATCAATTTCAATAGTACTGCTTGCGCATTATAACACGCTTAAATGCAGGTTCGTTTTAGTCGTATTGTAAATGAATCATAGGTATTTTACAATAAGACGAAAACTTAGGTTTTTCATAATTCATCTGCAATTTTCAGCCGCATTGTAACAACCCTGCATTAATACATTCTTTCACAATTTGTCCAATCGTTTACAAAATGATTAGGAGTTTTATAAAACGTCTGATTTTACAATTAGTATAGGATATACTGTAATCTTAGGTTCCTACAAAGCACTTGTTTTTTCCGAAAAAATGCTCAGGTGAAAATAGTCGCATTTCTCGCTCAGCGACTTGTAATAATCGAAAATTATTATAATAATTACAGGATAAAAGTGACCACAATCGTTCTTTGCTTTGGTTGAGAAAAGGGAGAGACGGAAAGACCCTCAACTTTTTTATTTTTTTTAAACCTTAATGCATCTTCTTTCAATTATTCTGCAAAAAAGCAGATCGATTACTTTAAAAATAGTAATATAAACATCAACACATGCATTTTTTTCGAGATTTGTTCGCTTTTTCGGGAGTTTAGAATTTAGACAATTAACGTATAGGCCAATAGAATTAAAAAATCTTTACTTTGGTTATACTCTGGTCTATGTCTAACATTTGTAATTTTTATGTTTTATACACTGAGGTTTTAATATTACTGATCTTAGCACAACACTCATAACACTATTAACCCTATCCTAGACTTCTTAAATCTTCTGTATTTACGTATATGGTAAAGAGTTTACTTCGCTGAAGATTACATAACACACAATACTGTTAATTGTATTATCCTCTGTTCAGTTTTAAATAATGCATTTAATGCATTGCAAACAGTTCTATAAAAACACCAGTGTTCAGCACAATAAAATCTTTACTACGAAAACTAAAGTTCTTTCGTAGTTTTATATTAAGAAAGTAATATCTTGCTTTGTCCCGAAAACCAATACATTGCATTCGTTGGATTTTCTCGCCTAGCTTTCAAATTTCTTGAACTTCTTGGCACAACAAACATAGCGTCGATTAGTAAATTGACTTTCCTGCAGACACACAAATTCAACAAATAGCAGACTAGTGACTGCATAAGGATATGCTAATTTTTGCTGGTAACTTCCCTTTTTATGAACACAGAAACTTATTTCTGTATGATTTTATACAGCGTGCTCAAAAACTGGCGCACCAACTCAATGGTGTATGGTAGAGAAGTGGTTACATATAATGGTAAAAATACTAAAAAAATTCTTTGTATTAAAGTTATTGATAAATGACTAATTTTAGGTAAATGATATGTGGCAACGTTGTCTAACAGTCGTGATCGCAATAGAATTTGAGCAACGATAAAAATAAATTATTTTTGAAACGGTTTCCTAGGAAATAATTCCCAGTGTTGGCACATCTACACATTGTGATTTTTTGGATGAATTTAAATTTTTTTAAATTAAAAAAACTTCTAAAATCTGATAGTAAATTTTAAAATAATTATTCATCGTTTTGTTACAGAACGATTACCTGGTATGAAACATAAAAATATAAAAAATAATGAAAACTAAAGAAGTTAACACAAAAAGTTTGTAGCTCCAGATTTTTAAAATATAACTTTAGGAATTTTTTCAACATTTTTCCCATAATCTGCACTTGCTTCTCAATAACGTACCACTGAGTTGGTGCGCCAGTTTTTGAGCACCCTGTATGCAGTAAAGTACTATAAACTCCGTTGTTAAAAAATTGTGTTTTTGTTCCAGGTGAAGTAAAATGTATGTGACGCAACTTGGACCGAGTATTCTTGTCATCTTTTGGTGCTTTTGCTTGCCTTTCGCGTTATCTGAAGATTCGTGGAAATGCCTCAATTATACAAGTAAGTCGCCACCACTGTTTTACTAGCCAGACCCACCATGGCCACTTATTTCCAGAGACATTTCCCAAAACGCACGTCTATTACCTGGCCCAACACACCAACATAATAATCCAAACCTCCGAGCGCACTCTCCACAAACTCAGCACCGAAATCCTCAAAATCTACCTGGAGGAGGTCTCCGGCTTCGCCAAAGTGGACATCCTCGTCGACGACGACAACTTCGAGGTGGACACCGCCGTCAAGAAGCTCTCATCGCGCTACCTCAACGTCACCGACCTGTTCCCCCCGGCTATGATCGACCTGGAGGTGTGGATACCCCCCGGCCACGACCTCCTCAACTCCGAGGACACCCACCTGGTCAAGGACCTGGGGGACGTGGGCCCCTTGGGCCGCTTCGGCTGGTTCATCCCGGGCCAGCTCGACGGCCCCGTGGCCCGCTACTACGGCAAGTGGGATACCAAGTTCGGGGAGGTCCACTGGTCGTTCCTCCGCGACCCCAAAATCGCAAACCTGCTGGACGTCTCCGAGCACATGTCCTTCATCTACGCCAACGCGAGAATGAACGACACCTCCTACGTGTGTTCGGAGAAGTTCTGCAAAAGGGGGATCTACACTCCGAAGCATTGTGAGCACACCAGGTGCGCCCTCCTTCTGACCTCCAAGCCCTCCATCACCAAGTTCGTGGTGGAGCACATCAACGAGCTCAAGCTCTACGTCCGGGTGGCCTGGTTGGGCAAGAACCTGAGACGCGCCATCCAGACTTTGACCAAGTTTTACCAAAACACTCAGAAGAGTTTCCTCGTGTTGTACTACACTCCCAGTGACGTCATCCTGCGGGAGAGGGAGTTCATCAGTGTGGTTTTCCCCCAGTGCGATTACCTGGACCTGAACGGCTCGCTCGGGTGCAAGTACGAGCTCCAGAGGATTGTGAAGATGTCCTGGAACAAGGTGGAGGAGTTGGGGCTGTTGCGCCCAGTCCGCGACTTCAAGTTCAGCGAGCAGGACTATGACGACCTCCTGACCCTCTACGAGAGGACCTGGAACCAGTCCAACCTGCGCCAGATTGCCTGCGAGTGGCTCAAGGACCACGAGTCGTGGATAATCGACCACGGGAAGGTGGAGATCTACATTGGGGGCATTTTCCCCCTGAACGAGTCCACCTACAACGGCAGGGGCATCGTCCACGGGGCCAAGCTGGCCCAAGACATCATCAACGCGGACCCGGCGATCCTGCCCAACTACGACCTCAAGCTCCTGGTGGAGAACGGGCGCTGTCGGCCCGACAGCGTGACGAAGATTTTCATCCAATACGTGACGGAGTACCACTACAACAGGCTGTTGGGGGTGCTGGGGCCGGCGTGTTCGGACACGGTGGAGCCGGTGACACACGTCTCCAAGCATTACCGCACTCTGGTGGTGTCGTACAGTGCCGAAGGGACGAGTTTCTCCGATCGCAACAAATATCCGTACTTTTTTCGAACGATTGGGGAGAATAAGGATTACCAGTACGTTTATTTGCTTCTGTTCAAGAAGCTGGGCTGGAAGCGGGTCGCTGCGCTGACGGAGGACGGGCAAAAGTACACCGAGTATATCTCGCACATGCAGGAGACTTTGGGGGAGAACGATATCGCGTTCATTGCCAATACGAAGTTTCCGAGGGATAGGGACCCCTACCAAATGTCCAGAGTGAGTTTTTTAATGCCTTTGTTCTTAATTGGCTAATTGCTTGAATATTTATGTCCAAACTGGTGAGCCTTGAGCTGGCTTATTTACTGTTGTAAGTTCAGTAGCTAAAAGTTGAAATTCGTATTTATTTCCTTTTCTGACTATAAAAATGCGTTTTATTCAAATTGTTTCCAGTTTTTTGTGGTTGGTAATTTGTAATTTTGTTGGAATTGCAAGGTTTTGTTGTTTACAATAATTTCATAATTTGTTTACTATCAGAATTCATTCCACCATTTTTTTTACTTCTGGTTTTTCGATGAAATGTTTCGTTGACCGTTTGTTAAGGTCAGTTTTAATGAATAATTTTGTTTAATAAACATAAATGCATCTATGCAACGTAACTCTTAATAAAAATGTAATTCCTCTTTATGGAGTATATGAGTCTGAGAACCTTCGTGGCTTTGTCCATTCAGAAAATGAATTTATTCTATTCAAAATTTTTATCAAAGACCTGGCACCAAATCAAAATGTTTTGTTAGATAAATACTTTTCACTGAAGCGTTGTTTTTGAAGCCGCCCTGAGCCAATTTTTAGTTTTTCAGTAAAACCAGTCACAAGTCATTGACCATCACATATGCAGGGTGACTCTTTTAGAGCTTACATTAGAAATTTTTTGACTTCTAATAAAGCAAGGGTTAATTTAAAATAGCACAGCCCTTGAACCCTCTACGATAAGTGAATAATTTTTTTGCATTCGAAAACAGAAGGGTCAAAAAGTCCTAGTATTTTCAAAAGTGTCAAGTGTCAAAATTCAAGGCTAGAATGATTTTTTTCAAAATGGTGATCAAAAAACGGCGTTAAAAAAAATGGTGATAAAAAAACGGCGTTTTTTTAAATGGAACCGCCGTATTTTCTTAACGGCAGTCGAAAGAATATCGACTTTTATGGTGACTTATCAACACGTCCTATACGTACCCTTAGAGTTTTTGAAATAATCATAAAAACGGATTTTCGTTTGTAATTTTTGTTGTTAATCAAGTAGGCCTTGCAAATAGTCAACAAAATTGTCAAAATTCGATATTTTATTTAGTTTTTAGCTGGTGGATTGTCGAATAAGCAGTAAAACAATAATATTTAATTATGGTTTATTATAACTTAGTGAATAATGCAAAATTAAAACAGTTAGTCTATCATCGAATTTTGACTTTCTTGAATGGAAACGGTGAACAAATCAAAAATTTCTTTCAATTAATAGCATAATTTTATCGTATTTTTCGACAGTTTACTTGATTAAAAATGAGAATATTGAGCTGAAATTCCGTTTTTTGTGCTTATTTGAGAAACTGTTAGAGATAGATATAAAGTCCATTCATAACTAAAATTTTATGGAAATGTGGCAGGGTTCCAACATAATTTCAAAATTTTTGACACTGACAATTTAATAAAATACGAGGTTTATAAGATGTTGAAGTTTCCATCAAAACGACCATCATTTTCAAAAAAATGGACAAAAAAATGAGATACGTCAAAAACTATGACAGATAAATACTAACAATTAGGGTACATTTTACTCAGTTTTGAAAGGTGAATTCAAAAATGCAATTAAAATAGGCGGTTACTATTTAAAATCGTTCCGGAAGTTCAGCTATTATGAAAATAATTTAGTTAAATTCAGAATGGTCGATGCTCTAGCTATTTCAGGAGAAAATTATCTAGACGCCATCTGATAATAACATATTGTACTTGCCGAAAACAGTAAAGAAATAACATATTTTATTTTTGAGTACAAAGTGTTTTCAAAACATTTGCGTAATCAAAGACTATCATTATTGGAACACAGCGGATAGCGAACTCATGTTGGAATTAAAAAAAAACAGTAAATTATTATTATAGAAAGTGTTTGAATTTGATTTTAGAAGAATTTTTCCACTGAAAAAAAATCATGAAATACATCGATAAATCCATAAAACAGCTATTAAAATTAACAACTGCTGATACATTTAAGCATAAATTGTTGCAAAAGGTAGGTTTTTCAATGTCTTTTTAATAATTTTTTGCACCAAAGATACAATAGTCATTCCGTGTAGGCAATGCAATAATTCATACAACGTTCTAAATATCCGAATAAAAATTTTCCTGTCATTTACGGTTACTGTTTTCAGCCTCACTCAGTGGCGCCTTCAACGGTAATTTTTCTTCCGAATATTGGAAGTTAAAAAGTTTCAAATGTAGGCCCAAAAATAATCACCCTGTATAAGTTACAGCTATAAGTTACAAAGAACATGTTTGTAATGTTTGTAGATTTGTTTGTAATGGTACGTCATAGAAAACCCATCACTCTATATTTTTTACAATTAAGCGAGTTTAATGTTGAGAGAAGAATTACAAGTTTATACATAATGTTTCTGATGTATAATCTTCTTAAGATTAAAAAACCTGGTATATCTGTTAAATTTGTTAATTCGCAGAAGTGATATTTATGCCAATGTTAGAACTAATTGGTATTGCATTCCTCAACACCATACGAATAAATAATATACAAGTAGTTTTTTTATTTGCTCCAACACCATTGTGCTATTGAATAGATTTATTAAATATTTACAAGTTGTTTAGAAAAAAAATACCTAATGATGTGTTTCTGTGAAATGTGGTGAAATGTACTTAGTAATACGTATTTCTGTATAGTTTATTATAGGGCCCTTTGTAAATCAATTTTTTATGTCTACAATAATGTTTTATTATTTATTATTAGATAATGTTCAAAGAACACTTATTTTTTTGGCTTTGAAGTTTTTTTCTGAATTAAATAGAGTAAAGAAACGTTTGTAAAACATTGAGGAAGTTGACTAAAATGTGGCGCTTTTTAAGCTTGGCTATTTTTTCCAGTATTTGGAAGACTTGAAGCACAAAAACGCGCGCATCATAATCCTCGACGTGATCGACTCCATTGCCCGAACGGTGATGTGCGAGGCTTATCAAATGAAGATGACTTCGGCCGATGGCTACGTTTGGTTCCTTCCAACTTGGCTCAATGAGACTTGGTACGATACCGACTATTTCAACAAGTTCAAAGGTGAATCGGTGAATTGTACCACTGCTGAAATGGTCCAAGCTGCCACTGGGTACTTCTCAATGGCTCATTCTTTCTATGCCCCAAACGATACCCTAGTCCAAGGAAATGTGACAGTGGCACAGTGGATGAATATGTATGGAAGCAAAGTTCCGATATCGAACTACGCGGGATACGCTTATGACGCCATGTGGACTTATGCTCTAGCTTTGGATAAACTGGCCAAGGAGTATCCGGCGGCTGTTTCCGATTTGCATTCGGAAACGACCGCAGAGTGAGTTTCTTACTTTCTTAAATTTTTTTGGTTTTCTTGAAATATTTCGACATGGAGGCTTGTTTTGTTCAGATTTTTTTATCCAGAGGGCCTTCGTCTCAGCTTAAGTCCTTAATAATTTTTTGTGTTTGACAAAAGGTTTTTAGAAAAAAAATTTTTTGGCTTTATTGAATTTTTTGGTTTTCTCAAAATATTTTATTTTTTATTTGATACTTTAGAAGTTTATAGAAGAATATTATTTTTTAGCACTCATCCGTTCAGTTTATCCGATTTTTGAAGAACATAGAATTAATCCAAAAGACATTCGAATTCTAAAAAAAAATGTGAACCAACAAGAACCTCTTTGAGTTTTAATAATTTTTGTTTTTTCAAGTTGTTTTCTAGAACACTCTTTTGCAACCCAATCCCAAACTTCTACTCTTACTGACTCGTTTCGTTCATGTTGATTTTCTTTCTGGTTTATTTTGTTATATTTCAACCCAATTTTTTCCTTAACTGAAGATATATTAATCTCTTCTCTGTTTTTGGATTCGGGTGGTTTTCACATACAATGTTTAAAATACGACTGCTTTCTTGAAAAATTCTTCTTTGAATTCTTTTACTACTCAACAACTCCGTTTTTCTGCTGCTGCTTTGTTCCTCAATATTTTATCATTCATTGCTGAATTATTCTGTCATTCTGTTCTAACTTCAATTCTAATTTATTTATTCCGTGTTGTTGTTTTTTTTGCTTTCTTACTCGTATTTACTTATGTTTTCTTTTCATGTGCAGATTTTTCCCAGCTACATTATGCCTCTCTTTTGATCCTTTCTCTATTTATATTGTTATTTTAGTTTTTCCTTTCTCATTTTTTTGCTGATTCATTCTGTTATCCACCATTTTTCCAGACCCTAATATGTTCAATATTACCTGTCTCAAGTGTGCCTTTTCTTTCCAGATTTTTTTATAGTTTCTCCTTTCCATTGTCTCTTTCTTTTACAAATTCTTTCTATAGCCCTGTTTCGATTTTTTCTTAATTATGCATGCTCATATGTTCTTCTTGAAAATAATTATTTTTTAGCGAATCATTCGTAGTTTTCCTGATTTTTTTCTAAAAACAAAACTGATCTAAAAGACTTTAGATTGCAAAAAAATTGTGCACCGACAATAATCTCCTTGGGGTTTAGTATTTTTTTTTGGCTTTTTCAAATTTCTCCAGAAATTTCTTTCTCGAACACTCTCTTTCTTTTGTAACTCAGTCCCATATTACAGCCCTGTTTTGTTCCACAGAATTTTATCGTTTTTTTTTTCTGACTCATTTCGGTCATATTCTGATTTTCTCCTAATTATTTCTCATTTTCTTCCTGATTATACTTTTATTATACTTCCACACAATTTTTTCCGTGATATCCTTCTTATTGAATCTCTTTTTTTAATGCAGATATTTTACACATACAAATGAATTTTTTATTTCTTGTCTAAATTACGTCTGATTTCTTGAAAAATTTTTCTTTAATTCTCTTTTTCTGTTACAATTCCGTCCTGTACTTTTATTCTGCTTCAATTGTATTATTTCCATGCTGAATTATTCTGTTCTGTCATCATTTCTATTTTGATTTATTCCGTGTTGTTTGTTCTGAATTCTACAAAATATTTCCTTCTCTGTTTTCTGTTCGTGTACAACCTTCACTTTGTCTTTTCTTTCCAAATTTCGTAAAAATTTCTTGTTTGATTTTTTCTCTACCGACGAGTATCTTGCTATTTTAATTTTTCCTTTCTGGTTTACTATCCATAATGTTTCCAAACTCAAATATGTCCTCCTGTGTCAACCGTGCTTTTTTCTTTCCAGATTTCTTCAACTATGTTAATTTTCTCTTAACTTGTTCTCAACCTCTGCCCTGACATTGGCTGGTTTTTATTAAAAGGATTAGTTTTTGTCGAATTATTCTTTAAGTTTTTCTGAATTTTGCAGAAAAAAAAATCAAAAGGTATTTCGAGAAAAATAGCTGAATAACTTTTTATGGCTTTAGTAATTTTTTTATTTTTTAAGTTATTTTGTCATTAGCTTCAATCATCCATAAAATTTTACTGCTTTTTGCCGAAAACAAAGTTTGGTCAAAGGGCCTTCGGCTATAAAACCGACAGCCACTCTTATTAAGACTTTAATACATTTTTCGATTTTCTGTAAATATTTCGTCATTGGCTGCTTTATTTTTTAGAGAGATTATTTTTTGGCGAATTATTGGTAAATTTTTCCTGTTTTTTTTTCTGATTCCTGCCAAATATTTACTTCTTTGTTTTCTATTCGTGCGCCTACACTGTGTCTTTTTCTTTCCGAATTCCTTAAGAAATTCTCCTTTTTCTCTTTATTTTTCCTTTCTCGTTTACTATCCATAATGTTTTCAAACTCAAATAGGTCATCAAACCCAAATAAGTCTCAACTTTCTTTCCGGATTTCTTCAATGTTCCTTCGTTTCATTCTCTCCTTCTCTTACAAATTCTTTCTGTAACCCTACTTTGATTTTTTCTTAATTTGCTCTTATCCTCTGCCCTGACATTGCCTGGTTTTTTAAAGAATTATTTTTTGGCGAATTATCCTTACAGTTTGCCTAATTTTTACAGGAATCAAAGCTTTTCAAAAGGTTTTTCGATTGCAGAAAATTAGTAAACTGAGTAACTAATAAATTCTTGTGGCTTTAATATTTTTTGTTTTAAGTTATTTCGTCATTCGTTTGTGTATTATAAATTATTTTTTGACGAATCATCTGTAAAATTTTTCTGCTTTTTGTAGAAAATAAGGCTTGTTCAAAGGGCCTTAGTCTGTAAAACCGGCAGCCACTTTTTATTAAGATTAAAAAATTTTTTATTTTTCTCTCAATATTTCATCATTGGCTGCTTAATTTTTTAGAAAAATTATTTTTAGCGAATCATCCCTCAAATGTTTTTGATTTTTGCAGAAAACAAAGCTTATCAAAAGACCTTATCCTTTGATTGTAAAAAAATTGTGAACCGACAATAACTTCTTTTATACTTTTAATAAATTCTGCTTTTCTCATGATAGTTCAATATTTTTTTCCTGATTTTTGCACAAACATAAAGCTTATCCAATGTTCTTCATTTGCAAAAAATGTGAACCCCCAATGGTTCTTTGGCCTTAAATGGTCCATGTTTTATCCGATTTTTAAATTTTTTTTCTAGAAAACTGGTGCAGCTAATCCAGGAGACGGACTTCATGGGCGTCTCCGGCCGCATAAAATTCCGCGGCGGTCCCTCCCGTTTCTCGCCCATAAACCTGATGGAATGGTACGGGAACAAATCGCACATCGTGGGCCACTTCTACCCGAACATCTCCGACGACAAACCGGAGATCCTCGGCGGCGTTCTCGACCTCAAAACCGAGGCTTTGCGCTGGTTCACCCCCAACAAGCACCAACCAGACGACGGCACCCTGGTCCCCCCGAAATGCGCCCTCCAGAGCCTCGCCAAGGCCCTCAACGTCAACTGCGAGATGGCCATCGTCATCCTCAACATCATCCTCATCTGCGTCCTCCTCCTGGGCGTCTTCGCCGCAGTGTTCTTCATGAAGCGACGATACGAGAAGAAGGTCAAGTACACGGAGCAGTACATGCGCCACTTCGGCATCGACCTGCGCCTGAACCCCTCGCAAATCACCGACCTGGACAAGTGGGAGATTCCCCGGAACTCGGTCGTGATCAACCGCAAGCTGGGGGAGGGCGCCTTCGGGACGGTGTACGGCGGCGAGGCCAACTTCCCGGACAAGGGCTGGGTGGCCGTGGCCGTGAAGACGCTCAAGGTCGGCTCCAGCACGGAGGAGAAGCTGGACTTCTTGTCGGAGGCGGAGGTGATGAAGCGGTTCGACCACAAGAACATTATCAAACTGCTGGGCGTTTGCACCAAAGAGGAGCCGATTTACACCATCATGGAGTTCATGCTTTACGGCGATTTGAAGACGTTTCTGCTCGCCAGGAGGCATCTAGTCAATGATAAGACCATAGAGGAGTCGGACGAAATCTCCAGTAAGAAGCTGACGATGATGGCGTTGGATGTGGCGAGAGGGCTGAGTTATTTGGCGCAGTTGAAGTACGTCCATCGGGATGTTGCGTCGAGGAATTGCCTGATCAATGCTCAAAGGATTGTGAAGTTGGCGGATTTCGGGATGACGAGGCCCATGTTCGAGAATGATTATTACAAGTTTACGAGGAAGGGGATGTTGCCGGTGCGGTGGATGTCGCCGGAGAGTTTGGCCTTGGGGGTGTTTACGCCCTCGAGTGACGTCTGGAGTTATGGGGTGCTGTTGTATGAGATTATCACCTTTGGGAGCTTCCCCTATCAGGGGATGACCAATGGAGAGGTGTTGGAGTATGTCAAGAATGGACACACTGTGACGATTCCGCAAGGAGTTAAGACGCAACTGTGAGTTGTTTTTACTTTTTTATTTGTTTGTTGAGATGTTTTGCTATTTGTTGGCGTAGTTAAACTAGTTTTGAGAGAAATTTTATATTTCGGTTGTTGAAGATTTGCGTGGGTTTCAGTTGGTTAGGACAAATATACCTATTTTTAAAAAAGGCAACACTGATAACCCACATAACTATCTCCATTGTTCCCATTTTTGGTAAGAAAATTGAAATTGTCTTTAAGAACAAATTAGTGAATTACTTTGACTCGTTAAATGTGCTACATAAAGCTCAATTTGGATTCAGAAAAAACTGCTCCACATCCAAGCAGTCAGCAACGTTGTTAATGAGATAATTCAGGGTATTGAGGAAGGTAAACTCATGGCTGCAACATTGTTAGACCTTAGTAAGACTTTTGATAGCGTGAATCACGACCTGCTTATCCAAAAACTAGAGATTTACGGAGTTAGAGGCAAACCAAACAATTTTATTAAATAATAATAATAATAATAATAATAATAATAATAATAATGTTTATTAATGTTTAAAGACTACACTGGTCATAACACAAGTCAATAAGAGGGCTTACCAAGAACATAAATGACATAAAATACAATCATCATACATTATATATATATATATATATATATACAAAGTTAATACATAACATCACATTTAAAATCATTAAAATACTCATCATATGAATAAAAAGCTTTTTTACAAAGGTATCTTTTTATAACCTTTTTAAATTTATTTGTCTTTAGCTTAGCAATATCATCAGGCAACGCATTAAAAATTTTTATTCCTAATACTGTATAGGCAAATTTTATCTCTGTGACGTGTACTATATTCGTGAATGTTACTATGTGATTTAAAATTCTCTATGTTAGATTTTATATAATTTAAACACTGATAAATATACATACAAGGAACAGTAAGTATATTAAAATTCCTGAAAACATATTTGCAGTCTTCTCTATATTTTAGACCTCCTACTATACGGATAGCTCGACGTTGTAATCTGAAAATTGTAGAAATGGAAGCAGAATGACCCCATACTAATAGTCCATAACTGATGTGACACTGGCATAATGAATAAAATGCAGTTTTTAGAGTTTCAGGAGGAACTTGATCTTTTAAATTGCGAAGTGCAAAAATACCACTGCAAAGTAATTTTGCAACCTTTTCTGAATGTGTATTAAACGTCAATGAGGAGTCAAGAAAGATTCCTAAAAATTTTGTAGATCCTTCCACAAAATCTATTTTTTTCTTTAATGAAAAAACCAATGTATTTGTTTTATTTTTGTTTAATGTTAATTTATTGGATTCGAACCAAGACAAAGCCTTTGACTGTGCATCATCTACGATTTTTAACGCTGTAGACAGATTTTCGTTTTTTTCCATTAGAGTTGTATCATCTGCAAAATGTATACTTTTATTTTCCATATATGAAGAAAAATCATTTATATAAATAATAAAAAGAAGTGGCCCAAGTACAGAGCCTTGGGGCACTCCTAATTCAACACGATTTTTGCCTGAGTCAATTCCTTTGTGTCTTACAAGCTGTGATCTGTTGCTTAAAAATGATGCTATCATTTTACAACTACTAGGTAGCAAGTTATAAAAATATAATTTTCGTAATAAAATGTGGTGATGAACGCAGTCAAAAGCCTTGGAGAGGTCAAGAAAAGTTCCTATACCATAGCTTCCTTCTTCCAAACAATCTGTCATATATTTAACAAATTTGGTAACTGCACTAATTGTATTTCGGCCCTGTCTAAATCCAAATTGACTGTCTGTGAATAGATTATTGACTTCAAAATGATGAACTAATTGCAAGTATAAGACTTTTTCAAGTACTTTGGAAAAAATTGGAAGTAAAGATATTGGTCTATAGTTATTAACAACGTTAACGTCCCCTTGTTTCAAGAGTGGTATTACCACAGCTATTTTCAGACAGTCTGGAAAAATAGAAGTAGTAATACAAAAATTAATTAAACGAGTTAAAGGAGACACTATAAGATCTTTAATATACTTAATAATACGAGTGTTTAAGTTATATATATCCATAGAGTTACTAGATTTCATGTTATTTATAATATCGCGAACTGTAGCGCAGGAAACCTCAGAGAATGCAAAATTTACTCTAGAATCTAAGTCTGAACAATGAAACATCATTATATTTATGGGATCTATTGCTTTATCTGGTAGTCCCTTTGCCAGTTCTGAAGCAATAGAAGAAAAAAAGTCGTTAAAAGCGTCGCTACTAATGTTGCTGTCTTTACTATTCTCGTCAACATGTTTCCTTGACGCACAAGAATTATTTATAATATTCCAAGCTGCTTTGAATTTATTACTAGATTTATCAATATATTTTTTAGAATAGAATATCATATCTAAGTAACAGAAAAAAGATGGTTACAATAGGTGGCAATAAATCAGATATGTGTATAAACCCTCACGGCGTACCTCAGGGTTCCGTACTTGGGCCTGTTTTATTTATAATATATTTAAATGACTTTTGTAATTATTTACTTCCTTTCAAAAGTGTTCTTTACGCTGATGACACAACCTTTATAGTATCAGGTAAAGATAAAACTTCCCTTCAACTAAGCAGACAAACTTTGACAGACAAAGCAACGTCGTGGTTCGCATCAAACTTCTTGGTGGTAAATTCAGATAAGACACAGCGTATTGACTTTTCTTTTAACAATAAAATATAACTGGACACCATGTTAAACTTCTGGGTGTAGTTGTGGATGAAGCTCTAAAGTGGAGTTCTCACATTGAAAGTCTATGCCAAAAACTATCTGGTCAAGTTTATCTCATCAGACAATTAAAGAAAGTTTTAAGTTTAAGTTTGCATACCATTCAATTTTTCACTCACACTTAATCTATGGAGTGAAAAGAGCAATTAGGGTCATAGCTAACATTAGCCGCTATGATTCTTGTAGACCGTGGTTCATAAAATTTAACATAATGACACTTGCTTCAACATATATTTATTTCTCTTTGCTTGAAATCCACCAATCATCCCATAATTTCAATAAACATGCAGACTTTCACAATCAATACACTCGATCAGCACAACTACTTCTGCCACCCTGTTTCAAGAGTAGCAGTGCCGTTAGAAATACATTAAACCTCAATCTTTATAATAAGCTTAGTACAAACACAAAGTCTCTTAAATTAAATGCTTTTAAAACCGTTATTAAAAGGTACCTTATAAATGAATGTTATTATAGTATAAATGAATTTTTATCTAGTTCCCTCGCGATCTAGCTGTCTCTCTATTCTTAATTTATACCTTTTTTATGTAATTTTTCTCCCTTTTGTTATCTGTTTAACTTGATATGTTTATATTTATTACTTTTAAATTATATTATAATATCCTAATTAGTATCCATACGTGACGTGTTTAATTTCTGTGTATTCAGATAAGATGAATGAATAAATTATTATTATTATTATTAATGATAAATTTGTTAGTTTGTTTGCAAATTTTAATCCCTAAGTTAGATTAAAGTTGATGTCAAGTATTTTAATTTAATAATGACATACTAATTTACTTAAAAATATTTGGTCTAAAATCAACAAAAATAAGGCGAAAGTGGTGGTATTTTAATTACTTTAGTTCGTTTTAGTGCGAAACAAAGCAAAAACACAAAATTTTGCTATTATTCAAAATAGTGTTACCTTTTTATCAAGCCTCGAAATTGGTTTAATTTAGCTCGATCTAGCTCATTTTTGAACAAACAATTATTCATTGTAGGTTGTAGGTACGAAAAATTTCTAAAACAAGTGTTGGTTAAAAGTGTTGCCGGAGTGAAATCTCTTATTGGAGTTCCAATGTAAATGACTACCGCTGTACCTCAAAAACTATCAAACATATTTTCATAAACTTGGTATCATGTAAATGAGATTTTTTTCCTGTTTATCGGCCATTTTAGATATGCGATAGATTACCTACAAACTCTTAATAAAGGTAGAGAAAGTTTGACTAAAGTTAAGGATTTCTAGAAAACGCATTTTAAGAGGTTTTTTCGAATTTTTTAAATGGCCAATAAATTTATTCTTGTTGTTTAACCCGATAATTCAAGTCCGATGAAAAAATGTTTGTAAATAACACCTCCACAGAGGTAGCCTTATTCACAATCGAAAATCGAGCAAGATAATTTGCAACTCTCCCATAAAAAGTAATCGCAAACAATTAGACCCGGACTTCAAACATAATTTATGATCACCCCTGACGATGTAAACATGTAATGGCTAGATTTATAAGAGATTTCAGAGATTCTAAAATTTCTTTGGGATAAACATTCTTTTGAATGAGAAATGTGATTTCATTAAAAATATAAGGTACCTAAATTAATGTTTTGCTTTTATTTCTGGTACGAAGGACGAGAGTTTATTTATGAGAATGCATTTGAAATAATATTGGTTATTAATTACTTCGATGATAAATAAATATTTGGGGAACGGAGTAACAAACATTTGTCTCGAATTTGAGTCACTGGCAGCCCTTGGGTTCAAAACTTAGGCCGCGCAATTATAAAAGTACATCGCTTCCATGATACTGCGACCTAATTACGTGGAAAATTATATTATTTTAAGCTGAGAATTGATGTATTCTTTTTTTCAAATATGATGTCACTTTGATCTATTTAGTTAAATTTACCATCTTTTGAGAAAAATTGGAAATTTTGTTACTTTTACGTTTTTAGAGCATTTTATCAAGTTTTCGGTAAAGAACTGATTTTGGTAAACTTCCTAAACTTCTATTTTTGGGAATAATATTGGTTTGGTCTGTCATATGGGTCAAGCAAATACACCCTACAACTCTTTTCAGGCCACTGGTATATAAATGCAGGTACAAGTGAGTGAAAATCATTTTTTCGTAGATTTGAAGTATTTTGACCTCGTCAAAAGAAACAACTTTTCTCTCTCCAATTTTTGCCGAAAACATGTCATTTCGTCCAATTTAAAAATAAGTTAAGCCTGATAACTCGTCTCCGCCTATGTCTGGATACGATATTTCCACTCATTCAAACAAAAAAAAAACATGGAACGTAAACAGCGTAAAGACAAAAAAACTTATCTGTGTCAATGTTAGTGGACCAGTAGTACCATTATAAAAATTGCCCAAAATGTCGCCATTCGGTCGCAATGGCCAGGGTAGGAAAGCTTGGAGTCTTGCACACATCTCCTCGTGATTTCTAAATGATACGGTTGATGCTTGCAGCTTCTTAGCGGTATTGCTTGGAACACAATTTGAACACTAGTTGTTTCACGTAAATCCATAAAAAAAATCACGGATTAAATCTGGAGATGGTAAGAGTGTAACGGAATTATTTCCACTACACTAGGACCAGATCACTCAATTCGGCGTGTGAATAATTGGCCACAATGATTTAATTTCAAACTGACGCGTGAATTCACTCGGAAGCAGAATTACGACTAACTAACCGAACGTCTAAACAAACACCTGATAATTTTTTTGGTGCACAAACTTATCCCTTTTTTGTGTATAAAAACATTCACAGTCAATGTTCAACGCAATTTATTTTCCTTGATATGTTACTTCCACCTAACAAGGAGAGACACACTGAACGGCTCGTGAAAATCGTGGGGGGAAAATATTTTTGGATACGGAATTTATTTTGTCTTTAAATTGACTTTTCATAAGGCATTCTTTTAGTAGTTAAAATTTGTGAGCGCAATCCACAAACACCCTGTACTTTACCGAAATTTGTGACAATTGACATGACCTGCTGCTAGCTTTTTCACCGAAATTTTGACTTTTGGACGCATTAAGGAAGGTCGTTTAAAAAAACAAGGTTTATTTATTGACTGCATTCAAGTTTAAACTAACCATTCGAATTAAATTATTGAATGAGTTCAAAAATTCAAAGTGATTGGTCTCTCACTTTATCATAATGGCCGACCTTAAATGGACCAATCAAATCCAAAAATATAATTTTTCAATGAATCAGAAAATCAAAAGTGATTGGTTTTCTTAGTAATTTTAATGGCCGACCTTAAACGGCCCAATCAAAATACTTACAAATGTTACTACAATCACTACGTGCCTTACGTTAATTCATAAAGTTATGAGTCTGTCTTTGTTTTTGTGGCATCTCACATCTTCAGTTTTTCATTGAACTCTAACCCCCTGGGTAGTGTTAGACGTTCTGCTAGATGAAAAACACAAAAATTGGGACAATGAGTGGAAACAAATAGGGAATTTGAATTGAAACTCGTTTATTTTAGCCAAAAACTGCCGAATTCTTGAAATGCCCCTTCTGGCAAATCAAGGCGCATGCGCGCGCACCTTTCAAATTGACAATTGACATTTTTTAAAAATCTAACAAGAAAACTGACGAAAAGTCGGTGGAAACTGTCCCAAGTTATTCAAAATTAAATAAAATTGCCATTTATGGTAAAGCCATGCCAACCTGGCGGCTAAAAAATAAAAAAATCGAGAAAATTTGAGACGACTTTTTCGCTTGCAGGAGGGGCCTGCTGAAGTCCTGCTGGCACCAGGACCCGAAAATGCGCACCCGCGCGTCGGAAATCGTCGAATTCCTCGCCAACAACCCGCGCCTCATCGTCCCCTGCCTGGAAGTGCCCCTGGCCTCGGTCCAGCTCGAGGACACCAACCAGCTCGAAATCAACCTCCCGGACCAGTTCCGCAAATGCTCCACCAGCGACATTAAAGTCTCCCCGACGACGATCCCCAACGGCGTCGCCGCCCCACCGCCCCAGTACCTCGACACCGCCCCCACGGACAACTGCTGCCCCCGCGAGCCCCTGCTGGGCACCTCCAAGTCCAACTCGAGTCTCCTCAACTTCGGCAAGTACGTCGCCATTCATCGCGACGACGAGAGCAAGAAAAACGAGGAAGAGGGCGATTATCTAACGCATAATGCAACACCTGGGAATGGCTACGTTGTCTCCAATGTCTAATCTGACTTTCAATACGTAATTTTTTGTTGAGAGCCTTTTTTGCATTTCCACGATACAGTTGTTGGTTCTAGTCATTTGATATGTCGCTTAATCGAAATCATTCGTCCAATAGTATTAACGTGTATTAATTTTGTTCTATGAGCGGAAGGCCTGTGGCAAGTCCATGACTATTCTTCGAGTTCCTTAGCACATGAAATAAGACTTTAAGGGGACACTCCCGAAACAGGCGGTTTTTATTTTTAAAACGATCATATTTTATTAGTTAAGAATATTTTAAACTTGTGTCGCACTGTATATTGGATACCAAACGATTATATCAAATATTTATTTTTAAGGAGTGAGCGCTTGATGAGTGGGTGAATGACGCGTGTTTAAAACAATTACATTTTGTACCTGACGTTACTTTTTTAAGTAATATTTAATATCTAAGATTATTAATAAATACTTTCAATATTCTCCTGGCTTTCTTTTCCCCCCTCCTTTATAGTTATTAATAATACGAGTGCGAAAGCACAACCTTAAGGGCTGGCGTTATGCAACGAGCGTATGCCAGTTGCCTACCTTGGCACCCGAGAACTTTAAGCGTTTTCGAATGAAATTTTTTTGTTGGTAACACTTCAAGCCTTCTTGATTATATACTAAAAGTAGTTTATTTTTGGCCGAATGTTGTATAAATGTATCAAATAACACTTTCCCATCTGCTACTAGTTTTGTCTTTGTTGTTACTATGCGAATGAGTGAAACAAAATACAAACCGTCAAGCGTAGCGGAAAATGGGAAGGTATACCAGTCGTTCCCAAACTATGGGATGCCACTTTGGTATTTGTTATGTTTATTGTTGTTAAATAAATTCATATGTCTTTTGTTTGTTTGCCTGGTCAACTTTATAAACAAAATGTTTAGTATTACCAACAAATATACATGTTACTTATGAATTTCAATTTGGAAGTGATTTTTAAATCCCAAAGACTTTTTAATGTGAACAATTTGTAAACAGCATTGTCGTCATCATGGAAAAAAGACGAAATTAAAAGGTGGTTTGAAGAGAAAAAATTAGTGCACCCACAAAATGCTTTTAAACAAGAATTTTTAGCAATTGCAAAATCTAATAAACAGGATATTAATTACAAAGTAGACAAACTATAATCCGATAGAACATGGTTGGGCGTTAAGTAAAACTTTTTACGACAAACATATCGGGAAAGTTGATTCTACCGATGAATCTATTTTATATACGTGGCAAAAGGCTTTAAATCAAGTTACATCAGAAGTTTGGGGCAACACAGTCAATCATTGCGACAAACTAATAGAGGAAGACATAAAAAAACAAATTTGTTTTGACCAGGTGCAAAAAGAAATTATCATTAACGTGAATTCGGATAATGATAGTGATAGTGATTTCGGAGAATTTGACGATACAGCTAGTGAAAATGAGAGTTAAATGTTAATTAAATCGTAAATAGATTTGTAAATATTGTACATTTAATATTTTTATACATTTTTTGTAAATAAAATTTACTTGTTGTCTGCGCTTGTTGCATTATTTGAACATGTTGAGAATCACTGATATATTTTGGGTGGGTGGCGTAGTTGGGCTTGCGAAAGTTTCGTGTCTCTTTTAAATGACCTAAGTGCGAGAAAGACAATATACCCCTGGCTCGAGCCGAGGGCGGCCCATCGTTTATCTTACTTGCTCCTAGCTACTTTCTCGAAGAGTAAGAAAGACAACAACGTTTTACAACATTCGACCAAAATTTAAAGAATTTTACTATACATACTACTTTAAAACACGAATCCCATAGCAACGTGTTTTAAATTAAAACGTTACAACAACAAAAATTTGAATAATCATCAATGACAATCAAAATTTTTTTGTTGGCTATGGGAAGCAAGAAAATAATATTTATAATCAAGAAGGCTTGAAGTGTAACCAACAAAAAATAAAATAAAACACGGGGTTGGGTTATTATTACATTTTATTTTTGACATTTGAGTGTTTTACTCGATAAGTGTAAATTAATAAATATTTGTATATTATAAAAACATAATATTTACAGAAAGAAATATTAGTGTTGTAACATCATATTAAACAACATAATGCAATCATTATTGTAGGCGACGGGTAGTAAAAAGGTTGATTCTTTTATAAAACGCTCCAACTGCACGAAAGAAATTACTTACATTGAATATTCACAATAGGAAAAATATGCATCAAGTTACGATCGATTCCATCGATAGTCAACATACAATTTCTATAAGTATGTATAAAAAACGAAATAAGAAAACAAAATCCAAGCACTATAAGGCTAGTGTTCCGTACAAACAAACAATTTACAAATATATTCCAAGCAAAGACTTTTCTTAGTGACTTAAAAAATGCGGTGGAAGCCAACAGTGATCGCCGCTCGGTGAGCTTATTAAAATAACGATTTACTGTAGAATTATCACCACCAGAAGCGCAGTCAATGTTGGTCCGCCAAAAACAGCCCTGCATTTTCTCATCTAATCTATTCAAATATAAATACAACTGGAATGACACTAATAATAAATTTTATTGTTGTTTTCATGGACTCGTTTTAGTACTTTCAAATTGAACGAAATGAAAGCGGTCGAATTGGCACAGAAAAAGCCGACAACTTGAAATAAAAACCATCCAAGGCGCGAGCGCGAAAAAAGGCACATAATACTTAAAACAGGGGAAATTATGATATAATACACAATGTTGGTAAAAAGGTGATTTATCTAATATCTCAGACACGAACTAAAAATAAACTTCTTGTGTAGTAGCAAACCGACATTAAAAAAATAATAACATTTAATAAAGCGTTAACAAAAAAATTAATAAATGATTAGATGACTAATAACAACGAACTAGACTTAAATGACAAGTGGCATGTCTTTCTTATTAGGTAAATTAACCTTTTTGCCTTGCCAAAGCGAATTATGAATCGTGAAAGCATCTATGGTCACTGTTAAATGTTTCGTATGGACTTGCGAAAAACATTTGCCTCCTGAGTTGTACCTAAACGACCACAATTAATTAACAAAGTATTCAACCACAGCCCCTTGACAGACAGGAAACTCATTTTTCGCCCAAAAACAGAACAACTCACTGATTGTATTAATTTATTACACTTGTCATGAGGTCACATTTACGAAGGACTATAATACAGACTGATTCAGAAAAACTGAGTCTAAAAAAACTAAAGTACTTTGTTCGTAATTTGCAACTGCAACCATATTCCGTTTTTCAACCCCACAAGGTTGTTGAATTGTTCTTAAGTGGAAGCGTATTCTAGATATCCTTTAAAATTTAAACTCAGTATTACCAACAGACAGTATTACAAACGTAATGAATTTAAAAAAAATGGTTGCACAAGGCAAACAAACAAAAATACAGTCAAATAGCGCATTAAATTTAAATAGTAAGGGATAAAGGTAATGCAGAAATTATACCGTAAACAAACGCTGCGAACACCGTTCAAGATACATAAAAAATATTGCAGAAAAGTTGTAGAGACTTCCCTACAAAAAAGTCCGGGAGACCACATTTCTATCTTCAACTGTTTAGGTCCCAAAGACAAGGAAATTAGTTTCATTTAGTTAACTAATTCTCTACAGCTGTGTTCCCAACAATTTTTAGGTGAAACACGCCAATTGATAATTGCTTTGTTTTTAAATAATGTTTTCGACAACATTATTTTTTATACCAGTTCCTGCAAAGGAAACTAAAATATCGTTTACTAGTAATAATAATATTTCTGTTAAATTACTTTATTTTTATTTCCTGTAAAATTACTTTCAAATCTTTCTAAAGTGCAGTAAGTAAAGTATACCTTCTTATACTTATATAAGTATACTTAAGTATAAGTGTCAGTCAAGTGATATCCCACAATATTAACTATCAGTTAAATACCGACAAAAAAATTACACGCAATATTCTTTAGAATCCCTATACTATTCTTTATCCATATTTCATTTACATATTTATAAGAAAATATAAATTCTAAACCATAACATATACATTCTGTAACAAATTTGGAATAAAGCATATTTCACACGAGTGTAAGTTAAAGTGTGAGTAAAAGTGTTGCACACTATACTTTTTCTACACCTGTAGATAAATTAATTCTGAATTTTTAACATTATTTCGATTTACTTTATTCTTTACTAGTACATAGAATACTAATAATATTGCAATATGAAACTAAGTATAACCTTTTTTATTAATTTTTATTAAGTTACATTTGAAAAACTTGAAAATCACGTCATAAATGTCAGTGTGATGTCACAATATAACACTTACTTACTGTCATCCATCATTTTTTAAAATGTGTGCGTTATCAAAATTGGTGGATGCGCCGGGATATTGGTTTTAAATTAATAATAAATTAATTTATTTTCTTTTCATCTCCAATTCGTTTTGTAAATAAAATCATCTACCACCTTGAGGATTTTTTTAGAAAATAATCCAAAAAATTTTTGCAAGACTTTTGAATCATTCTGTATTTATTTATTAAGAATGTAAAAAATTGTAGACAAATTAAAAAAAAACATGCAGAGAAAGAAGAAAAAAGAGATTTTAATAACAAAAGTTGATAATAATTTACATGTAATTATTATACGTTTAAATTACACTTTTAGCTAGATTTTTAGCAGACTTACCCCGTATTTATAACATGATTTATAAGCTTTAAAACTTAAATTAGTAGTAAAAATTAAGATTTTTAAAGGCACATTTTCCACCAAAAAATTCCTATTCCATACTTTACCATATTTCATGTACATATTTATAAAAAAATATTTATTTCAAACGATACCTAGCAGCAGTATATTCTGTAACAAATTTGAAATGAGACATATGTTTAATTAAACACTATACTGTTTCTACACCTGTAGAGAAATTAATTATAAATTTTTAACATAATTTCGATTTATTTTATTCTTCACTAGAACATTGTATACTAATAATATTGCAATATGAAACTAAGTATAATCTTTTTTATTAATTTTTATTAAGTTTTACATTTAAAAAACTAAAAAATCACGTCATAAATGTTGGTATGATGTCAAAATACAACACTTACTTATTGTCATTTATCATTTTTTAAAATGTTCGTAATCAAAATTGGTGGATGCGCCGGGATATTTGTTTTGAATAATAAATAAATTTAATTTTGTTTTCATCTCCAATTTGTTTTGTACATAAAATCTACTGCTCTGAGGATGTTTTTTTTATAAAATAATCCATACTTTTTTTTGCAATATATATTTCTAATTCAGTCTATATTTATTACGAGTTTAAAAAATTAGACAAATTCTGAAAAAAATTGCAAGCAGAAAAAAAAAGAGTTTTTAAGAACAAACGCTGATAATAATTTATGTGTAATTATTACGCAATTTAATTACGCTTTAAGCTAGATTTTTAGCCGACTTATCCCGTATTAAAATTTTTTTAAGGCGTTTTCTTTTTAAACACTTGCCATTTTCTTTTTTTGTTAATTTTTATTAAGTTTTACATTTAAAAACTTAAAAATCTCGTCATGAATGTCGGTATGATGTCAAAATATAACACTTATTTACTATTATACATCATTTTTTAAAATGTCGTTCGATATCAAAATTGGTGGATGCGCCGAGATATTTGTTTTAAATAACACGTAAATATATTTAATTTACTTTTATCTCCAATTCGTTTCGTACATAAAATCTACCACTCTGGGGATTTTTTTGCAAAATGAATTTTTTGCAATACTTTTGATTCAGTGTGTATTTATTAGAAGTATAAAAAATTGTAGACAAATTCAGAAAAAAATTAGATGCAAAAACAAAAAAATTTATTTCGTATCTAAAACCACCATTGGACGTAAAATGATCGAAAAATTGTTAAAAAAATGTCTTCTAGAAGACTATCTATTTTCTACTTATTTTCCGAAAAACTATTATTAATTAATGTGTTTTTAAAAATTGCTCCAGAAAAATGCATGCCGCACAATTTTTTAAAGAAACCTATAATAAACAAGTTGAGTGTCGCTTACGTGCATTACTCTATTTTTTGTCTGTGCTTTAACAATTTTTCTGTTTTTTTTTTTGTTTTTTCATGTATTCGCTGACATTTATTCTTTTAGTGTGTTAAGAACAAACTTAGCGTTTAGTGATTTTACTTAATTTTCTATCATAAATAAAACTCTAAAACGACGAGTTCTGGCAATGTTTAGAGATATGAAATTATAAGAAGCTTAGAAGATGGCTTAAGTGTAGTAAACGAAAGAAAGGAAGGAAGTACAGGCAGAAGTTGACATAAATTCAAATATATATGATCAAACTGAAAAGCGTAACTGCAGTCAAAGCCGTTTTAACGTTCGCAAAAATTTTAACTCTGAGACACATAGAGATCTGGTCGTCACAAATTCTTTAAAAGGGAAAGTAAAACATTCTATAACTGACGGTTAACATTTTCCTGTTATTCCTATCACTATTTTTTTAATTAATTATCTCCGTAAACAGTTTAACAAAAACTAAATACTTAGGGCCGGTTTATAGAAAACTTTATTAAATTTTAACAAATATTTCGTGAAATTAAATAATATAATTATGTTATAATTATTTACTTTTATTCGGAAGTAAAGAAAACTATGAAAGTTTGAGATTTCGGAGAAAAAGCACAGAAATTGTTAAAGTAGATGATAAAGTAGATAAAGTAGTTGATAAAGAGTTTTAAGCTAAAAATTAATAGATAATCAGAACATAGTGCAAACATTTAAATATCGAAAATAATATTAAAAAAAATACAGTGGAGTTCTATTATATTATAACGAACTTCTAGATACAACGAACTAAATTTAACTTAAAATGTGATCCAATTTTTCCTCTTGGCCGAATTTTGAAGAATTTATTGAGCTTGATAATGACAACGCAGCAGAAGAAGTATTAACTGATGTACAGATTATTGAGTCACTGATTAAATTACATTTTAACCAGTGAAAACCTGAATTTATGTTGATAAAAATTTTATAGTTGAGCAAATATGTTAAGGGTTTAAGCAAAAGAAGTTAAAACAAATGAACTAGTCTTATCCAAATGTTTTTATCGTACCTACTTTATGAGATCCTCTATAGGGGACAACCTCCACTTTAGTGTCTAAAAATTTATCAAAAAAAAAATGCAAATTAACTAGGCTTGTGTTTTTTGAGTGCTTTATTCCAAAGTTTACATGTCTAATAGTTAGTCATATTTGAGGTAAAGAAATTCGGTTGTATTTTTGCAATTAAAAATCGATGCAAAACTTTTTCATTTCCATAATTATTTTTTATTCGACTGCATCATAAAATAATATTTTTGATAATTTCCTCGGGCTTATCCGAAACAAATTTAAAAAATTGAAACTCCCTTTATCCGAAAAAAATGTCTCCATTATCTGGAACAAGGTTTTATGCTTCCGCATTTAATGCACACTATAAAGAATTTCGGTGTATTTAAATTTTCATGTTTTGGCAACAGAAAAGCGTCAGATAAAGGGTGTAGCCTTTAGACATTGCCGCTAAAAAGTACTTCCACTGTACAACTAAACAATCAACTTTAGATTCGTTTATTCAAAATGTAGATACATATTACATACATGTCTCTAAGTTGCTTATTATCATTTTTTTTTCGTTTAGAACTGGTTTTTTCCAGCTTGTTTTTTAGTATAGTGTACGTATTACTAATTTGCAAAGGAATCATGATTTTTTTTTAAATACTTATTTATTTCGTCTTATGTCATATGTAAAGTAAAAAGACACATTTTTTAAAATGTATCTCTTATTCGGAAATAAAATTAACTAGACGCCCTCTGGTGATGACTTTTGAACTATGTCGAAAACAGTAAAGAAATTTTCGTAATGCCACATTTAACTGACATTTAATGAATAGTTCAACAATTTTGCGTGTATAGTGTTAATTATTTACAATAGAAAGAATTACTTTAAAAGTACGTGGTGGTAAATACTAGCGTTGACTTTGGTTCTGTAGTTTTTCGTGGTATAAAGTGTTTATTGTTGAAACTTGAAAGTGGATAAAAAGTAAAAAATATTTAAATTTTGATTACAAAGTGTTATCAAACAGTTGTCTAATTAAAGATTATAAGTAATGGATCACAGCGAACACAAAGTTTGGCTCAAGAAACCAATAAATTAGTGAAGTGTTATGAATTTTAGGTTAGAATTTTCCACTGAAAAAATCATGAATTGCTGCGGTAAATCTGCAAAACTACAATAAAGATTAACAACTGCTGATACATTTAAACGTAAATTATGCCAAAAGGTAGGCTTTTCAATGTCTTTGTAATAATTTTCCAATAAAGAAAGTGAACTAAACAGTCATTCGTTATTCGTGTTTTCCTCGTCATCTCTCATTTGTCAACATAAGTTTTTTGCATCAAAGATGAAATAATCATTCCGCATAGGCAATGTAATAATTGTGAAGCCCCAAAATTCGTACAACGCTCAAAATATCCGAATAAACATTTTCCCGCCATTTATGGTTACTGTTTTCGACCTAGCTCAGTGGCGCCTCCAACGGTAATTTTACTTCCGAATAGCGAAGATCAGATACAACAAACTGATTTTGATACATGTTCTGAGTTTGTTATAACCGGACACTACTGTATTAGCAATTAATAATTTGCAAACCCATCTTTATCAAAATACTACGAATACGGTCAAAGAAGAAAAGAAATTTGTAAAGTAAAAAAAAGTTGTAAACTTTTTGATATAGCCTATAATACGCTATGACATACAGCGCTTGCCCATTTTTAAAAACCACCTGTATACATAACAATAAATAAAAAGCATGAAGCTCTTTGTCTTTTGAGTAAAATTCTCAATACTTTTTATTTCGTTTTCTTTTCCTTTATTTGTTATACTTGAACTATCAAGTATGGTGTCAAAATCAAAAAAAATTGCCATCATAAAAAATAATAATAAAAATAACGTTATTGTTCAAAAACCAATGACGACATCATGCGACATGCTTGAGATTTTTTTCTGAAAAATGAGACAAAAAAATATGAATTTTCAACTGTATTATGGTCCTCCATAGTTAAACGACATTTTAAATATTTTTCAATTTCCCATCTATCAAGGCGGCTGTTGTGACTATTAGTACTCACTTGAAGAATTTGTCAAACATCCTATCGTTGACTTGCTTAGGTCCCGTCCCGTACAACTTGAACACCTCTTCCCTATCGGGACAATACGAATAGAGAGCTCTAAACTGACAACCCGCATCTCTGAAAAGTATCAAAAAGTGCTTGCTTTCCGATCGATTGATCTCTTCAAGCACTCGTTTCTTCGCCTCTCGGTTCACAACACCGGGAAAAACGCAATACTCGACAGCATTCAACATAATACCACGATTAGACTTCGTTGCTGGTTGTTTATACAATCGTGGACCAGTGTAATCCATCATACTACTCGGTGTTGAACTAATATCACTTGCACCATCGTCGAAAATTCGTCTTCCTTTCGACATCAAACCCGGTAGACTACCGGGCCCCGAGGGGGACGTTAAGTGCCGCATACTGCCCCCCATTCCTGGGGAGGGGGCACGACGTGGGGGCGTAGCCCGACCCAACCCTGAGTCCGTATCACCATAGCGATACGCCAAACTGTCCTGGTCCGTGCTAGAACCTGCCAAAAAAACGAAAATAAGCACGACTTTTTTATTTTCGTATGGGTTTTTAATGCCCCGCACCGTTTTGCGTTTGGCGTTAGAAAGTTATTACAATGCTTTTTTATTAATTGAATAATAAATTAAGAGTGGCGTCGTTGTTCTCCTTTGTTAAATAATCGGCCCGAAAAAAGAATATTAGTGCAGAGGAAGACCAATTTTTCTATTTGTTTTCTTTTCCTATTACACTAGTTTACAACGTTCTTACCAATAGATGAAACCAATGTGTATCGGTAGAATAACTAAGCCTAAGTCTGATACTGAAGTCCAAAAAAAAATTAGGACGTCAAGTTTTTAAATATTTATTATAAAGTAACAGTATGTGACAATTTTTGCAATTTCAAAAATGTTACAAACAGCTTATCTTATCTTTATCTTAATGTATTAGCTGTTTCAGAACTATAAAAACGCCAACGTCACATTTACCGAAGTATTTTTTTAATTAACATTGATAAAACTAAAATAGTTATGTTTCTCATTGAAACTTTAAATTACATTAGCTATTATTTTTTGCATGAATACTTTATAAAAGCTAATTTTGAGAGAAAATGCGACGTTGGCATTTTTATGGTCTTGAAACAACTAATAGACTAGTAGTAAACGAACAACATATTTTTTTCCCAAAAACCTTAGTAAGTCTGTAAATCTTGTTGGAAACATTTATTAAGTTCATCGCCCAAGCTTCCCGGGTTTTGTTAAGATAATTTAAATTCAAATATAGAAAAAATTGTTTGGGCTTAATTTACATTCACCTGATGATATTTTAAAGAAAATAAAATATTTAATAATTTCTTAACCACGTCAATAAAGAATGCCAAAAACACCACAAAGAAGATTGCTTCAAAACCTTTAAAAAATTAAAAATGGCACAGATTGTTTCTTTTTTTTGCACTGATTACTAACAGTTTATCTTATAGTAACCAGTAGTAAGTGGCTAATATATTTTTATCCCAAAAACCTCTTTTCATAAGACTTTAAATCTTGATCAAAACGTTTACTATTATTTGATTGCTTAAGTTTCCCAGGTTTTATTAGGACAAGTTGCTTGGGCTTAATCTACATTCACTTGACGATATTTTAAAGCAAATAAAATAATAAAAAAATAAATAAAAAGAAAAAAATGTTTATCAATTAGTTTATCACAAAAACAACGAATTCCAAACACCAGCAACAAATTTTTAAAATTTTTAGTTAATATAATAAAAAAATCTAGACGTGATGGACAAATGTGACATATATTTTTTTATCTCTTGGTAAAAAAATTGTAAACTAGTGTTATAGTTTTAAATGGCAATTGTCCCAGCTAAGACTACTCAAAGCCAATTTTTTACTTCTTAACTAGATTCTATAAAAAACTAACATTTACTATAAAAAAATAACATTTCCTTTTATGACACTTTGTTTAGCTCCGGCTGTTTTAGTTTTAGTAAAATCAATCTTTTTTCTAAAATTTCGTTGAACTCAAATGAAAAACGAAGCTCTATTTGAAAAAAGTCATTCTGACCTGATAATTTTTTTCATCATTTTTTTAATGTTGTTTTTTTAAATGATTTTTAATGTACTATATGAGTTTGATTCTTGAGTTCTAGTGAATAAATAAAAAACACAGTTAATGACAAGATGTTATTAGCTGGGACACACTAAATTAACTCATCTAGAACATTATGAAAAAACTAAAAATTAAACTTCAAGTACAAAAACACTTTTCAGGCAATGAAATACTATCGATTGTAATAATAACAAGATAACAAAACTAGAAGATCTTATTCAAATGGTTTATGGTAGTTTATTTTTAGAATAATGATTTAGACCACTAAATAGGACCTTCCATGACAATAATTAAAATTTATGCACAGCACGGTACATTACTTTCTCTGTACAGGGTATTCCAAGTTTTACCGCTGGCGAAAAAATAAATACTTCGAGTAGAATGGAAACAAATCTTTAAAGCGTAAACAAGTAATGAAAACATTTAAATTTTAATCAAAGTTTTTACGTGAAAAAATGAGCTGTTCTGAAATTAAAATAATAAAAAATTTGAATACGTTAAAATTAAAAACAACTTTGATCGACCAACCAGAACATTGAATTTTTTCAAGTGTTATTGTCAAAAGTTAGAACAAAAGATTTTTGAACAGTAATCCACTTTTAATTTCATTAGTAGTAATACTCATAGTTATTACAGTTTAAAAAACAGATTTGGTAATACGGCTTAACAAAATATCAATATTCAAATGGTAAATTATTTGCTTTAATTGGTCTAGTAATAATAAAAAAAATATTTCTGTAAGTTTTTCAACATGTTTAACATGTTTTGATTGCGAACTGTGTACTATTCTTAATTTTCCATTAAATTAATGTGCTTCTCTGTTTTGTGAATTAGGGCCAGTTTCATAAACAAATTTAAAGGAGCATTAAATTAAATGTTGAGAAGGTGAAATGCTTGTCAACAAATCCGTAGTAACCAACACATTATAACAACATTATAAACAACAAAACGGCCCGTAATCTGCAATAAATTTGACTTCCGTGTTTAATATTTTCTTCTAATTGATGTCAATTTCCAGCTACTGCAGCGGATATTATTTATTACATAATTATTTCTTTGTTGAAAAATTCCTTAACTCATAATCATCGATCACATATTGAGTTTTTGTAAAGATACGAATGGGTATAATATATTCTAGAACTTAATTAGAATCTCCGAAATTCAAGACACGGGAATAATTAAACACATAAATGGCATTTTCAAAACGATTGCTACTGTATTTTTTTTAAAACACAACTTATAATATCTACAAGGTTATAAACAGCGATAAAAAACATAGATGTGCTTTTATAATTTTTCTACGCGCCGCACGGTTTTGAAGATATGAATTTTGCTAAAATGTAAAGTCAGAAAAAAATTAGCTCGAAAATGCGTTTCAAACATATGAGTATCAAAAATATAAGTACCCCAAATAAATGTAAAAAATCACACACTGCTACAGAGAAATGTTTTGCTAATGACTTGTATTTATCGATATTCTTACACAATTATTCATGTGCCGTTTAGTTCTACTCAGTTTATCGCTTGCTCTTGCTGCGAACGGACGCATTATAAATTTACTAAATAAAATTCGGTTGATTGTGATTTAAATTTTACGTAGTTAGTGTGTAACAGTGAGGGGATCTCCAGAAACCATCGTGCTGCAGAGAATGCGGATTAAAGGGTTAGTAGTTTTCTTTTTTAAAACAATATTTAACTTTGTAATATCTACTTCCAATTTATTTAATGATATATTCTACAGATTTTGATTTTTTTTATTTCAGAAGGTTCGTTTAACGAAGATGACGCTTGCTACATCGGCAGAAATAGGTGCCATAAGGTAAGTGCATTTTACTTCAAGTTTTTTCCATTTATCGCCAAGTAAAATGTTTAACACTTGTATGTGATCTTTAAGTGCAACATTTTTATATTTAATATATTTTTAATAAGTTTAATTAAATTTGTAGCTATAAATTATGACATTTTTCATTTATACACTAACAATTATCAAATTCCAAGACAAAAGTGACAAATGGTAAAAATACAAATTCTTGTAAATCGAGCAAACACACAAAGTCAACCGAAATGATTCAGTCAATCAAGACCTCTAAAGTTTTTTTATTATTTTAATTTCAGAATTATCACTTAAAAAGTGAGAGATTTTTTTTTGTTTCGCTGCAATTGAAGCGCATTTAAAACTCCACCGTTTGAGCTGGAAAGATTTGTTGTTAGGTATTTACCTTCTAGCGGGCGTTAAAACTTGCAATGCCTTATACATAAAAAACAATAAAAATAACCAGGCAGGACTAACTATCGATGATTATGGGGGTTGTTGTGGGTGGGAAGACGTGACAAAAAATTAAATAAAAGTGGTTGAGGAGAGAGGGTTAGGTAAACCGTTATGAACCATCACCAACTAAGCCTAAAATGATAGAGAAAAAGGGTGAACTGTCGGACCAACAACGACAAAAATCCAAAAAACCAAATCGAGTGTAAATAAAAGAGACCATGCCCAACGACCAATAGCTCAAGACATCTAGCGTTTTGTACCTGATATACAAGACGTCTTACCGTACAAGTTCATCATAGAGCTAGACTTGCGCCCTTTAAAGTTTTGATAATTGGAATACTTAGGTCTGCCACGGACCTGGGCAGGTGAGGGGTCTGCAAAAACATCGTAACGTACATACACTACTGGTTCCATTTCACTTAAACAACAACAAGTAACAAAATCAACAAAATAACAAAACGACGACCACAGAACAAGTCGTCACTTTTCTTACTTTTCTTTAAATGAAATGGATGCAAACAAAACGAAACAAAAACAAACGTGTGAATATAAATAGCGTGCACAACAACGATTACGGCTCAACATTTACGAAAAATACGTCAAAGCTAGCCGGGTACCAGGGATGGGAAAGGGGGCGGAAGGTTTATTTATCATTAATAAGTGTGCAAAGAGACCATACTGACCTCTGCTGGTCTTGTAAGAACTGCGGCGACCTAAGGTCTGGTTGGCGCTGTGACAGGGGGACACTCCCCGGCTGTCGTCGGGCGAATCTGAAAGCCGCCAACACCACAACATCAGCGAAAGCACGATATACGCGCGAAACGCCACCGAATTATTACTATTAAGGCTGTCCCAGGCCTTTAAATGTTAAAATATTTCAACAATTTTATACCAAATTTATAAATCTGAACAGTGACGAACATATGCCATAGATTCTTGTGATTAATTTTTAAAAGTGTTTAACACAAAAATTATTGTTTTATGGACTACAAATGTTTAGAGCCCGACCGAAGGGAGGGCTTTAATTTCTTAAAGGGTACAATCAACCATGATGCATTTAAAATTTCAGCTGAATCTTATTATATTTACATATCAATTTACGTGAACTGTCAACTAAAAAAAATGGTTAATGAACATCTTCAAAGATTTATAGTCTTTTAAAATCCTCGGATAAAAATTCAAAAATAAAATTTGAAACGCGCACTGTGGCTCCAAAAAATTGTGACCGTGTTATTATAACAGAAAACGATTTTTCAGAAAGTCCTTTTGAGGACTTCCTAATTTTTATTTTAATGTATTTATTTTATACTTGAGCCGTCTAAAAGCAAACTCACACTTTGACTAATTGTCAGTTTAGAGATATTTGCGAAAAACTAGATTTAATGACATATGAATGACAATTTTCTTTATGTGGCTTTATTGTTAAGTAAAAATTAAATGCTATAAGCTATACAAATAGTTTTACAAAAAGCAACGAATGAATTTTGCATCTGATTTAAATCCCATTTCATTTCATAGTAAAATTTTTTGACAGCGCATTTGAATTTTTTAGAGTGAAACAAAGCACAAATTGAGAGTTTCTGTATAAGAAAAAAACTCTGTGTTAAGCTTAAATCCCAGCGACAAATTTTGAACCAAGAAAGCCCACCAGAAACTCCAAAAAAATGCAAATAAGTTGTTGCAAAATTTTACAATAAACTGAAATGGGTATTATGCCAATAGTTGTAATAATCAAATACCTATTTAATTAAAGAAAACCGAAATAAATTATAACAAAAAATCATTAAGCCGCAGTTAGGCGGTAATTGTTGAATAAAATAAAATTAATTAATCTTCTTAAGTTTTCAACTCAATGATAACTGTAACAAAAGTCAAACAGTCACACGACACCATCTACACAAATTTAACAAAAAACTTTAAGTAAAAAGTTTCAACTGGTTCTGAAAGTAACGAGTAATTAGAACTGCAACAAAAGTCTCAAACTCAAAGCTTTTGTATGGTTTTACTGTAATAAAGAACGTATTTTGTAAAAAATTAATTGAATCTAAAATTGCTCTTAAATTCTTAATGTCAGCGCAAGAAAAGCAGTTTTTGAATTTTTGAAAAAGAATGAGTTTTTCATTCATCAGACGACTCATTTAAAAAGATTTCTTCGCCAAAAACTTACTGAATTACACGCATAATGTTATTTGACACAAGATTGAGTGATTTAGAGTGTTTGAACCAGAAACTCAGTAATTTGCAATATTTTATTAAAACACACTAAAAACATGACCAGACCGGGTCTGAGTTTCTTTCAGCACTTTTTTGAGCCAGAAGAAGCCGAAGTATATAAAAAAAAAAGAAAAAAATGCAGCACAATAATATACAAAGTCCGGCAAAAGTATAAAACCAAGCATTTTTTGCCTAAACTCTATGAAACACAATTAAATATATTAATAATTTTTTCAAATAAAAAAATCCTTTTAGTTTTCGAGTTATGCAAAATTTTGATTTTCTTTTTTTTTGAAATAAAAAAACTTCCTGTATTTAACTCAAATACATGTAACAAGTTATGAAATAGAATAAATTTGAAGAAAATCGTAGTTTTTATATCCTAAAAGAAACCAAAAACTACTAGGATAGTGTAGCCATAGTCAGCTAAAACACTGTTAGCTTTGAAAAACAAAATAGAATAATAGAATCAATAATTATCTTAACTACACGCAATAAGTTTATGATATAGAACGTAGTTTATTATTTTGAAATAAACCAAAAACCATTTAAAAGCACAAATTTGTAATCATTACGAAACCAAAACCAATTGAATTGTTTCATATCCATTTTTTTAAACAATTTCAACACTGACAGCTGTTATCAAAATGGTAGGAAAAAAGTTGTATGTGTTTCAATAGTAACAAAATGTAATGCGTGGGACAAATTTTTTGTATTTTTTTAAGTGTCAGCCGTGCTGAAAAAATTAAGTGAATAAATCTAAAGCGTTTTTTAAGACTCACTTGATGAAAAAAATCTGAAAATAACACTTGAGACATGAATTTAAAATTTTTAAACTTGAAAAACTACAATAAGAGTTACGTTATGATATGTCGTAACGGATGTAAGATAATATCATATAAAGACATTATTTATTTCATTCTTTAAGCAAGAAACTCACTTATTTAAAAAAAAAATCAACAAAAAAAAATTAAAAAAACCAATAGTACGGCTCAAATACAAAATTACAAGCAAGATTTAAAGGATGTTGCACTCAAAGTAACATAAATTTATATAATGTCTTTATATAATTTATATAATTCTTGATATTTTAAAATTTAAAGGCTAATAAAGGACTTTCTAAATACGTTGGGACACCTTGTAGTATTTTTCTTATTTTATAACACAGTCATGACACACATAAAGCTAAGTATAAATCAATCGCTAAAAAGTGCAATACAGCGCCAAAGCGGTGATTAAAAAATTTAAAATTGTCATTTTTCAATTTAGTTTTCCTTTAAGAAAACAATTTTTTCATCATATTAGGATTAATAATTTTGGAAGGTACCACCAAAAACCCCACAAAACCCAAATTAAAAAACAAAAACACACCTCTGTAAAGCATGCCACTGCTCATGCTCCGATCAGCCAAACTATCCTGCGATCCGCGATAATAATCACGTTTCATGGTCGAATGAGCTACAGAAAAAAATCACAAATAAATAAATCATGCAAAACTCGCCTCAAAACCCTTAAAAAATACCTGTGAGATTCGAAGTCGAGCCCTTCTTCCCTCGACTCGGCTGCATCATCCCTTCGGCCATTTCCACCGATCCACTATCGATATGGATCGTCTTGGGCCTGGGTCTAGACGCCGCCTTCGGTCGCATCTTGGGCGTCGGTTTCAGCGAACCCATCAATTCGCTCTTATCGAACACTTTACCCTAAATTAAATAAAAAATAAAAAATAAATTGTAAACAACAAGTGCAAAAACACCAACCAACGACCAGTAAATGTAAGACATGATGAACGTCGCGGTGTGAATGACACTGAAATTTCTTAAAATAGAGAATAACATAAAAATAGACTCACTTCACGTTCGGCTTCCTCCATCGCCTTCTTCAACTTATACTGTTCTAATATGGCGGCACGTCTTTGCGCTTGTTCTTCTTTTTTCCGGGCGCGTTCTTCTTCTTTGGCCTTTTCGCGCTCTCGTCGCGCTTGTGCCTCGGCCTCTTTCCGAGCTCGCGCTTCGTCCAGTTCCAGTTTGCGTTGCATGGACGCCTGCATGATGCGTTGTTTCATGCGCTCTGCGGCGTCCGGGTCCGGATTACCTTTTTAACAATAATAATAATAGGTTTATTCAGGTAACTAGACATAATAAAAATCGTGTGTAAAGACCACGTCAGAACATTACAATCAAAAAATGAGAAAATTCTTCAAAACTATTCAGGGTGTCCTAGTGAGTTGGAAAATTAATTCCGTTATTAATTATTATGTTAGAAAATTAATCTATTAATCTTTTATTTTTTCAAAAAACTGTAGATAACATCCCCCTACCTCACCTAAAATTATTTTCAATTATACAGAGTATATCCGAATTGAGCTAGAACATTAACCCTGTTTTTATTAAATTAAAACTCCATAATTTTTGTATTTTTGGATGAAGCACTAAACACTGATGTTTTTAGGTTTAAGTTGTTATTGGGCAAATATGCTTAGTTTTTGAAATATATAATTTAACTATTTAAATATAAAAAAATATTAACCAAGAAAAAAATATAAAAAATTATTTTATTGACTAGAAAATTAAGACTTTCATTAAATAGTTCATATTTTGGGAGTAAGTGTTTTAAAAGGCTGCCAGTGCTTTATTCAATTGAGAAAACAAATCCTGGAAATTAAAAATTGGTGTTCTTTGATTATTTCCCTTCAACAATGAGTATTAAAGAAAAAAATGAAATACTTTTGGCCCTGTAATCGACTCTCAGGAATAAAGCAGTTTTTGTTTTAACTTGAAATTGTCAATCGTTAACTCGTAAAATTCTTAAAACGAACTTCGCAGATGTAGGTTATAGCCGGAGATCATATAATTCAAAAATGGACTCGTTTACTGAACACATATTCTTACGCAAAATTTTCCGAAGTTAGTTTTTCGATTTTGAATTGCAAAGCACCATAAAAAAGTTTTTGTAGGAATTTAAAAAAAACTTAAATTGATAACATTTTTCGTTTACATCGTCTATCTTCCTTCTGGGTAAAGCTGTAAAGGTAGAAATTTCTTTTTTTTTTTCAGCAAAAAATTGCTCAGTGAATGTAGTTTTTAACGTAAATACACAAGTTTTTTGGTTTTGAGAAGAGAAAACAGGCAAAACTTTCTGAAATTAATCTGACACATTCTGAACTACAATTGCTAGAAACAGATAAATTACCACCCCATAATTACTAATTACTCAAACGATATTTAACTTTAAACATAAAAAAAATATTAATTATTGTTTCGGTAGTTGAAAAGTAAAAATTTCAGATAATAATAACTTTAGAGTCGGTTTACAGAACATTTTAATTGCAATTAAATTTTAATCGCGATTAACTTGACATTTGTCAATGTATTTTAAGTGGCAACTTAATTCGAATTAACTTAATTTGGAATTAAATCTTAATTCCACTTTCTGTAAACCGGCCCTTAATGTTACTCTTAGTCCATTATTCGTAATTTTTAAGCTAACAAAAAGTAGGCTGTTTTTTTAAGTAATGCAGGAAGTGAGTAATCACGGCTTTTGTAAGTAAAATAAACTAGTTCTATTGTCTTAGAAATACTAGAATACAAATTTACAGCTCTATAAGAATAAATAATTTTTCGAACCTTTTTTACACAAAAAAATGACATTAATTGCTTTCAGTTTAATAGAAAAAATGCCATGCCAAAAAGATAAATTTATTATATGAGTTAACAAAGTTACTATTGCTAATACAATTCTTTTTAGAAAATTATCATAAATTCCATCGATAACTGAAGCACTTGTGTTACGTTATTGAGCGTTAGAATGACATTGTTTTCTATTATACTTAATAAAAAAAGATTTACTAATATTTCAATATAAAGTCATTTTTATGGGCGCTTCAAAAAAAAAATAATTGAAAGCATTAGTGGTTTCGATTCGATTAAATAGTTTATTGTTTTTATCTGAAATTATAAATTCGTGTTTATTGCCCATTTTTCTGCAAGTAGTTTCGTTGATTATTGTCCATATTGCTTTGTTTGTGTTACTTGTATTTAGTATAAAGTTGTCATTAGACGTTTTCTTTTCGATATTCTTTATTAATTCGTGTAAATTGTTGATTAAATTCTGGACGAAACCTACACAAGTCTCCATTAAGAAAAACCGAATTTTAAAATTTACGCGCAAAATGTTAATTTAAGTAATTTTTTTTATCTTATTGCCTTTTAACCCTTCGTTAGCGCTCTAGAAAAGTACGGCGAGTTTAGTGTGATGGGGTATGACAACCCCAATTTGTTTTTTCCTTACTTAAATTGTTTAAAGATTTTATTATTTGTACCAGGTGGGCAACCTTATAAATAAAAAAATAGTGCATTTTACACGCCTGTCTGTACGTTCGAAAGATATCTCTCCTAATTTTTTGGTAATTTTTCACTTGCAGATAAAAATAATAATTGAAAAAAAGTAATTTTCGACCAAAAAGTCAAATTCTAAATTTTATACTAAACCACGCGTATTCACTTCAGATATTATTTACGAAATTAGCGAAAAAAAATACCAATCAAATTTTGAATTAAACGCACTGTTACATTTTAACTTTAAAATTTATTTTTATTTGAGTTGCTACTTGTGGCGTCGTAAATTTAGGTGACAATGTGAACTGTAATCGGGGTAAGATTGTAAAAGATTTCGTTGAGATATTTCTATGCAGGCATCAGTTTTATTGCAAGACTGTAAATAAGGGGCTTCAAAAAGGTCGGCTACTGGTAACTGATCCCTTTGTTGGCAAATTATACCGTCTTCTAATAAATCACGCGTCTAGTTTGCGTCTAAATAAAAAAGACCGATTATTTCACAAACCAAGTAAAAATTTATAATTCTGACATCAGCGTTCAATGGGCTAGCAGATAAGGATTCATTTGGTCTAAAAACTTTGTAGTTAAATTAACAGTTAATGCCCAAAAACTCACAAAACTGCTATGACTTCATTTATTTACAAAATTTTTTTTAAATCGAGAATGGTCCTTATTAATGTACAGGCTGGTGTGTAAAATTTCAGGATTTTTATTTCATTAGAAGTCGCGATTTTCTTGGGTGCGCGACAAGGTTGCGACACCCAGTATAGATATAAGTGGATGAATTTATCGATTATCTCAAAAAATTATAAATAAGTTGCAAAAATCAAATCCTGGAAATAGTTTATAAAAACTTCATTCAAAAATGTTAGAGGTACATAAAAATGTCAAAAAAAAATTCAGGTACAAATAAAACGTTGTAAGAGGATAAAAATTAAACCATCGAATAAAAAACACCATAAAAATTTAATCAAAAACAAAAGAGTGCAACCATTTGAATTAAAAAAAATATATTCACATGTACTGTATTTTTTCAACTAATTAGAATCGCGTTCGAGAGATTGAAAGGTTAAATTACTTAATTAACAATGTTTTTGCCGAGACCAACCAGTGGTGGTGTTAAAAAATAATAAGCAATTGATTTTTTTAGGGTATGGCATAACAAACCACGCTAGTAGAGAATTAAAAACTCGTTTAGAAAAACTTTGATCAAAAACCGCCGAAAGACAGTCCAAGAATATTTAAGACAATGCAAAACAACTTAATATTTTTTTCATTAAAATTACCTTTATCATTCTCAATAATAATCGCCGAGGCGGCCGCCACCTTTTTACTTTCTTGACTAGCTTCACGTCGCGCCCTCAACTTCTCCCTCTCTTGTTCAATCAACATTTGCCTTCGCTTGTCCTCTTCCTCCTGTTTCGAGCGTTCTTCTTGCTCATTCTCTTCCAACGTTTCAACATAACTCCGCTCCTTCTTCGGCGAACTTCGCTTCGTACGCAACGGTGGTTTCGGCCGTTTTGGTTGATCGTTATCGAACTGTATATAAAAACCTTTCTGACTCGTTGGATCCTTATCTAAGCTACTAATTTCGGCCGCTAGAGGTGGCTCAACCTCTGGAGGTGGTGAAGGTTGAAACGAATTTCGCGTGATTAAGGGCCGTGTTGGCGACGGTATTCGATACGTCCGACTACCCGAAGTGATATTCAATCGACTTAAACCTTCACTTAATTGATCATCCGAATTTCCAATAAATGAGATATTTTGGGGTTCCATATCGTCGGCAGAGGGCGCAGGGATCGGCGCGTGCGTAACACCGCTCGATTTGCGGTCCATTTGTTGCAAACTAACCGGTGATCGTTTACTTTCGTCCATCAATTGCGAGATTTGCCGATGGATGTTGCGATGTTGTGGCGACGCTGAGGGCGTACTATGTGAAGTACCGTAAGCTTGTTGGTGGTGTTGTTGGCTAAGTGTGAAGCTATTCGAGTGGTCGTCGCTGCCGTTTTGGTATTTGGGGCTATCGATGTAGCGATAATCCGATTGGTATTTGTCGTGTAAGACAAAGCCTCCGCCCATTTTATTCCACGTTCTTAACTCCGGTTGGTGGAATTCTTGAGGGGGCGGAGTGGGTTGTTGGGCCCAAGTGCGTCTTTGAGGGACGGGGGGCGGAGTTTGATCGTGGAGGAAGAACTGTGGTTGTTCCGGAATACGTGATTGTTGGTAGAGGGACTGTGGTATATGGGGGGCACTCGCTGATGATTGGAGAGGCGGGGCGTAGATGGGTGGAGCTTGTTGTTGGTAAATCTGCGGACTGTACATCTGCTGTTGCATGCTTTGATATTGCTGCTGTTGGAGCTGTTGGATTTGTTTTTGCTGTTGTACGATGAGACTTTGCTGCTGGGCTGCTTGTATCTGGTTCTGTTGTGAGGTCAGCCTTTGAATGTCGGACTGGATATCGCCGAGACTAGAATTCATTCTATTGAAAAATTAACATTTCTGTCGAAAATTATTTAGCTTACTGAGCTATCGACTGTTGATATTGTTCCAAATCCATGTTTTCAAGATCGGGTGTTCGTCGAGTTTCAATAAACGGTTGCGTTTCGTCAAGCCATTTGCGTTCGACAGCAGTGGCATCGTCTTGGATTTCCTACAAGCAAAAATTACCAAACTAACACTCGAATTATTATAAATCAATATAAGATAAATAAAACACATGCGCTACGAGGATTCCGCGTCTAATCAAAGCAAAACCAAATCGAAAACAAAAATAAAATACCTGTAACGTAAACGGCCTCTGAGGTTTTGTAGGAGCGGATTCTGAGGAAGGACTTTGAGATTCAGAGCCCGTCGCTGAGTTTGAATTAGACTCAGCGTCAGTCGGTGTTTTTAGCAAATTACCTCTTCCCTGAAAGTTAGTCAGAAATGAAACCTCCACCATTGAAAAAATCCACAAAAGAGGATTTTTTCGGCAAGAATTGTAACAAAAGGGAGAGAAAAAGAGTGTTGATGTTTGTTTCCATTGACAGTTTGTGCTGTTAGAATTTTTTGTAAATTTTTTTTCTTAATTTAATTGTGTGTTAATTGTGGTGACTAAAGAGGTATCTAACTTGTTCATTCTATAGCAGCACTGTCCAACGAAGCAAGTTAGTTAGTAATTTCAGAAAATTTTAAATACATTAGAATTTTATATATTGTATATTAAGAAATATGGTCAAAACAAGCCGAAAAAAATTATAAAACGTAACATAAGTATAGACTAATCAAAAGGATAAAATATAAAAATATCAAAATAAAATTGTTAACACCGGTTATAGCGTATATTGTACCTAGGTATTATTGTAAGTGCAATAAAGTACACACTGATCCAGAAATACTAAGTCTGTTGGCAACACTGAACTCAAATTTTAAAGAATACCAATGAAGTACGCTTACAATTAACAACTTAACATTCTTGTGGGGTTGTACGTCAAATAATTGTCAAAAAAAATCGAATTTGATTGCAGTGTTGCTAATTACGAGCACAAATACTTTCAAATGCGTTGCCAACAGACTCAGTATTTCTGGATCAGTCTGTATTATTATTATTATTATTATAACAAACTTCAGGATAAAATGAACTAGATTTAACAACAGATAATAACAGATGACTTAAAACGTAATGTATTATTTTTTTCTTTTATAACGAACTTTAAAGAATACAAGTGTTAAGTAATAAAGAAAAAAATCGTCAAAAAATGCAATATAAATATAAACTAGGTTTGCCTCTTTTGAGTACTTTATTTCAAAGGTTACTTGGCTAATAATCAGTGACATTTAAGGAATGAACTTCCGTAATGTCAACATCAACAAAAAAAATTTTTTTTGTTTTTCTGTGATCGTTTTTGCAAATTTTCACTCAATCTCTTTAAAGCAGTATAATAAATTTTAAAAAACTAAGCTCATAGAGATCATATAATTGTTGAAAAAGTTTTAAGTTGAGCCCCAAATTTACATTTATTTCGCCGACCAAAACCCTTCATATCTCAGAAACCATAAATACTTCGTTTTATTTTATACGTAAAGTAAAAAATAACTTGGTGTTTTAAGATAAAAACACTCAGACGATAAAATAGATGTCATAATAATATGCATTTGAATGTAAATGAGGTTCTTGATAGCCTAAACCTAGTCAAAAAAAAAAAATTTATTAATTCGAGAAAAAAGGTACACTTTATTTAACATACAAATTCTTTCTCTGCAACAACGTTTCTGAAATTTTGACAAAAATAACTTTATTTCAATTTATCTCGTATTCGGAAATTAAATTAACTGTTAACTGTATACATCTGATTTCTTACATTAAAGAGTCACTTTAAAAAAAGGTGCTGATAAATACTAGCTTTGGCTTTGTTTAAACTGTTATAAAAGTAATAAAGAGTTTTTTATTGGAGTTTGAAAGTGGATCAAAAGTGAAAAAGATATAATTTTCGATAGCAAAATATTATTAAAACAATTGCGTAATTAAAGACAATAAGTGTCTGAATTTTAGATTAAAATTTTTTCCACTAAAAAAATCATTTAATACTTCGGTAAATCAATAGAACTGTCATTAAGATTCACCGCTGATACATTTGGGCATAAATTGTTACAAAAGGTAAACTTTTCAATGTGTTTGTAAGCCTCAAAATTAGTAGAACGCTCTAAACATACGAATAAACATTTCCCGCCATTTACAGTTACTGTTTTCAACCTAGCTCAGTGGCGCCCCCAACGGTTATTTTAATACCGAATAGGAAACTTACGACACAACAAACTTATTTTGATTTTCTGAATTTGTTATAACCGGACATTGCTAACACTGAAAGATTTATTATTTACTTAAGTAGTTGTTTATTATCTACATAAACGTGATTTCAGTTCTGATGACTTGCACAAAAATTTCGGCAAAATAGTTTAATAGTAACAACCGAATTGTCTAAATTACATTGTTTCGACCAAATTCAAATAATTTAACTAGAAAATAAACCAATATTTTTAATTCTATTTTTGACCTCTGAAGTAAAGTCGGACAGTGCTGTTGTAAATACTAACTAGAAACGTCACATTTGCCTCTCAAAACACAAGGTGACTCCAGTTTATTCGACATTTAAAACAATCAGTTTAAAATATAGGTTTTTATATCGAAAAACTGAGTAATGTACCCAACATCATATACTCAAATCACAAACTACAACTGTTTAACCTATTGATAATAGCATTAAAACAGTGTACTAAAACTACTTCAAGTGTGTTTTCAAGTGTCATGTGATTAAAACTGTCTAAGTTATTTTGTTAACTTTCAATCAAAACAGTATAGCTAGAGAGTCATTACTTGCAGATTTCAAACTGTCAATTTCGCCGGTTAGGTTTCCGTTTCAAATCTGCTTGTAAATAAACTCATGCATTATAATAATAACAATAATGAAAAGGAGTTAAAAAGCATGCAAATCAGTTAAAAAAACACATCGACTGCGAACAAGCCCAGTTTTTTTCTTAATCGACCAAGAAAAAAACTTTCTTTTCAATCAATCAAAAGCTTCTAACTTAGCAAACAACCTCTTACCAATTCAGTTAGCTAAAAGACACACTCGATTAATTACAAACCATAAATAAATGAAAAGGGGACATTAAAAGCAGCGCAAATGACGAGAAGATGACAGATGAATACACACACCACAACCACACCGAAACCAAAACACAAAACATACCCTAGCCACTGCTTGCAGAAACGCCGCTTTTCCAACCTTCTGTCTTTGTTTGCTCATTGCTAACTCCACTCTCCTTTTCTCCGTCTCGATCAACCTCCTCTTCTCCTCCAACTTCAACCGCACATCGTTCAACTGCGCCGCATTCACTGTCCCATGACCCAGCTCACTCGCCCCATTGCTCTCGCCCAACTGTTGATTATTGCTGCTTTGTTGCTGCCACGTGGTGGTGTTGGGTAACGCGGCAAAGGAAGTTTTCTTCTCAGGGTTACCATTCGTAGACGGTTTCTTTGGGGAAAAGTCCTCCTTGTCGTGTTGCATGTAGACGAGTTGAATGGCACCACCCATCGCTCGCTGCTTATTCAACTCAGCAAAACTCAACCGATTGGTCAAATCGGCGGCGTCTACAACGTCCTTAATGAAATTTTCCTTGTTACGAAGGGAGATATCGTCGCTGCTGAGCTGCCGTTTCAGTTTGAATTTCTCCGTTTCGTCGTCGCGTTTTTCACAGCCGTTGTCGTAACCTAATTGGATCGAACCGCGAGCGTCCTGCAAGGAAGAACGCACAGCCGGGTTCTCAGTCGGGATCGGGAAAGAAGGCGCCGAGATTTTGCGGCCCACGTGCACCCCGACCTAAAAAAACACCAAAAATAGTTATCAAAAAATAAAATTATGAAACCAGTCTTTAATAACAAATTTAAAAGTTAAAATTTAAAAGTGTTTTAAGAGGCCATTACAAAGATTCGCACTGAAAAATCAATGTAAAAGTTTGTAAGAAATAACGCATAGATGCTTCAAAATTTTCTAATGGTGTTGTGACAACATGAAAATATCTATATTTCTAAAGTGATGTCCCAAATAAATGACAAAAACTTATTTGTTGACGTTAAAATTATTAGGACTCCTGAAGAATAAAACTAATTGGCACATTAAACGCACATCTTCTTTCGTATTTTAAATTTTTATTAGAATCACCACCTTCAGCAAAAATAAGTCTTATAAAATCTCTCAAAATTAAAGTCAATAAGTTAAGTGACACATAATTTCTTCCCGAGAATTTCAACACTATCAAATTTATTGCAAAAATTAATAATTATCTACTAAATTTAGTTAACAAAATTTTATATAATAACAATAACCAACCCAATTTGTTAAATAGTAATAAGTCTGATTTAACAATTTCTTCAAATTCAAATTCACCGTCTTTTAAATATTGTAAATTAATTAATATCCCTTTTATAAAAAAATGGTCAAAAAAAAACATTAAATTAAGTATTTAGCAAATTGTAGAAAGTATAAGTAACAATGTAAAACTAATCTAACAGCCTTAGAGTTATGTTAAGAAAACAAAACACGAATTTGACTTTGATGGTGTTGATGAAGAAACACATTACAAAAAAAGACTTACTTCCGAAATGATTCACATCCAAAAAAATAAAAATATTGGTGTTCATTCAAAACAGACACTGATAAACTTAGTAAAATTCAGAAATTTCTTAGTATGAAAAAGTAATAACATTACATAGTTATGGTCTGCACATTTTCAACGTGTTTTGTCTTGTTTTTTAACAGTTTTGTGACAAAGGTATTAATTATAACCTTTTTTTGAAGTGCATAAATAATTTATAACTAATTTTAATTAAATACTTAAAGCCTATGGGCACAAAAATAAAAGAGCCGAACTATTTTCGTTCTAACTGAAACAGAAATTAAACATTTTAAAACAACAATGACAAGTGTTGCTTTAAATATAAAACAAATATAATGTAAACCACAGAGCTAATTTATTAACATTGACCTGCTCATTTGCACAAAGGAAAGAAGAAAAATAGTAAAAATAATAAATAAAAATTTTGCAAAATATTTGTTTTGATAAGTTTTGTTACGTGGTAAACTTAACAGACGTATTTTTGATACACCCTGTATAGATAATTAAACGCTATTTTTATTAAAATATTAATCAAGAGATGTTCATTTTTGCCTATATCTACATTTCTATAAATAGAACTGAAGTTTATGTCGTTTTTGACTCAACATAGACTTTAGCTACCCTTACATATTCAATAATAATTAATTACGCTCTAAAAAAGCAGAAAATCACACAAAGTCCATAAAAGTAAAAATTTAACATTTCAGAAGAGAGCATACTCGTATTAGCTGATTCTAAACTTTAAAAACGCCAACGTCGTAAATTATTTTTTTAATTAGATTAATTTAATAATTTAAAATTATAAAATAGTTATTAATGATTACATCTGTCATTGAAAATATAGACGATATATTGGAAAAAATAAAACCTAATATTTTTATCTTGTCAATTGATTGTGATTGAAAACTGATTTATTTAAAATTGTAAAGTGACTCTTATTATTTATTTTATATTTTATTTATATATTTTAGATTGTTATGTATGAATGTATGTATAGGTTTTCTTGACTATTATTAATATAATTTTATTATTAATAATATTAATCTTTTAAATTTCAAATATTAACGGTCTTAAGATGTATAATGTCAAACGTTAAATCAGGATTAAATTCATTCAGGTAGAGGTTACCAGAAAACCACGTACTAATGTTATGTAAGTTTAAAATTGTTAATAATTTTAGAGTAAGTAACGAATTTTCTGTAGGTCTAATAATGGCGTAACGGTCGAAACAGCTGTAACATAATTAATAATAAATAAGATTAAAAAACCTTTGGTATTTTATTAAGTAATTAATTAACTCTTACAATGGAGCAAATAAACTTCTATGAAAGTATAAAATACATTAGGTGTTATTTTTTGAAGTGAATAATTAATTTAAACAACTAATTTTGAAAAAACTGCGACGTTGGCGTTTTTAAGTTTTTAAACAGCTAATAATAACCCCACTTTTATTACAAATTTTTTGGAGACTTTTGTCCCTATCTAGCAACAGCACTGAACTTTTTGCCACAAGGTAGAAATTTCTGCCCTAAATACCCTATCACAACGCCCTGAACGGGCAGAAATGGATATAAAATCTACAAAGTGAAAATTTTGACATTTCCAGATGATAACACAATTGCAATTTGCATTGCGCTTCCAAATTTTTGAACTTGAAATTTTTAAAATCTGAATATCTAGAAAGCCATGTCCACCTATGACAGTGCCCTCTGTTTTAAACGTTTTTGATTAAACCTTTTTAGTGATGCACGTTTCTAGACAAATACATTTCTGATAATGAATTTTTCTAGATCAATACTGTTCTGTTTTGAATAATTTTGTGAATGAATGTTTGTAGATTTGACAGTTTCTGTAGTCAATGTTTCTAGAGATGTCCTCTTTTGTCATTGAATTTTCTGGTAATGACCAGTTCTAGACGTGCATTTTGACGTCACGTCCGTGACGTTACGTGATCTTAGGTGAGCGGCGCAGTAGGCGAAAGCGAGACAATCGGCAACGAGCAGTGGCACGGGTCACATCGGGAGGCGACTTGATTTATTTAGAGTGAAACAAAATTATTAGTGCCGTTTAATTTATTCAGTTTGTTACTTGCTGTTGTCGCGAACGGACATGTCATCAATCAAATCAGAATATTATGGTTTAAGTTTTAAATTCGGTGGTTAGTGTATTTGTTAGTGACAATGGAATGGACTTTAAGGAGGAAACAATCCGAATTAAAGGGTACGTTTGCAGTGATTTATTTTTAGAAAATTACATTAAATTTGTAATATTGTTAACTAGTAATTTAAAGGCACATTGTTCTCATATCATTGTTTCTTCTATTGCAGTAGGTCCGTTTAAGAAGATGATGGCATCGGAACAGAAGATATAAAGGTCAGTGTATTTTTTTTTCATTTCTGGTTAATTTATTTTCATTGTCTTGCTACAAACTGTAGCAGACGTGCATTTTAATTATAATTTTAATTAAATATAAATAAAATAAAACACTCAAATAATTGCATTTTTTTTTCTATTTATATAGTGATGTGTTGAATTTATAACAGTTTGAGTGCCATATATTGTAACGTTTTGTGTATTCTTTATTTTGTATAATAATAAAAGTCGCTTGCTGTAAATAAAGCTTTTTCATTGGTTTTTCACGTGATATAAATTTTTATACAGCGTGCTCAAAAACTGGCGCACCAACTCAATGGTGTGTGGTAGAGAACTGGTTACATATAAAGGTAAAAATAGTAAAAAAATTCTTTGTATTAAAGTTATTGATAAATAACGGATTTTAGATAAATGATATGTGGCAACATTGTCTAACAGTCATGATCGCAATAGGATTTGAGCAACAATAAAAATAAATTATTTTTGAAACGGTTTCCTAGGAAATAATTCCCAGTGTTGGCACATCTACACATTCTGATTTTTTAGATAAATTTATTTTTTTTTAATTAAAAAAACTGCTAAAATCTGATAGTACATTTAAAAATAATTATTCATCGTTTTGTTACGGAACGATTACCTGGTATGAAACATAAGAATACAAAAAAAATAATGAAAACTAAAGAAGTTAACACATTAAGTTTGTAGCTCCAGATTTTTTAAAATATAACTTTAGGAATTTTTTCAACATTTTTCCCGTAATCTGCACTTGCTTCTCAATAATGTACTACTGAGTTGGTGCGCCAGTTTTTGAGCACCCTGTATTAAGTTTTTGGTGTTTCAAATCATAATTTTTTGAGTTTAGTTAGCGGAAACGAAAGCTCTTGGAACATAAAACAAATACCTGTTGAAAAAATCAACAACTAATGTCTTATTATGTACAAAACAATTCAAAAACTTGCAAATTTAATTATTATTTTTTCCAAAAAAAATCTTGTGGAATTATTAACCTTCACAGTTGCCTCCAAAAATACAGATTATATCGTTTATCTTTAATACTACTAATCCAATTTTTATAAAATTTAGCATACAATCGTTGTTTTAAACAAACATTTAACAATGCAAATTGTAAGGTTGTAAGGCATTGTTAAAAGGGGCTACTAAAGCCCCCTTGACATAAATTGTTTCATATTATTGAACAATATTTTTATCGAATAGAAAGAACAAAAACACCGTAAAACTGAATATGTCTCCTTTCCTTAAGCAAATTTAAATATGTCACTAATTTTTTCAAACAAAAAATCGTTGTACACAGTAGATGAGTTTTTTGAAATTTTGGAAAGTAAGGACGCTGTTTTTAACAGTAAAATATTGCTTGTGTTTGTCATATTATTTTGTTTATTTAGTACATGCTGTGTCTGAAAGTATCTTCTGTACCTTTTTCAACAAATAAAATTATTATTATTACTATTGTTACCTCTTTATCGGGATTTCGTCCAATGAAATTTAGATTATCCTGACTCCCGCCAAAATTCTCAATCGTAAGTTGTGAATCATCGCTGGTGGAATTCCTCCTCGACCTGCGTCCGGCAAAACTACTCTTGCGGTTCTCCTCCCAATTGCTCGGTTTTCCCGCGGCAACTTCGCCCCTCTCATCGGCTTTACTATCGTTGTTCTGTTTCTCTTTGTTCACTTTGAGTCTTCCGGGGATCAAAGGTTCGTCTTGGACGACCGAACGCAAAGTCGGGATGTTTTTACCGCGATGAACGACGAACGATTCTTCCGAACCGCGACGAAGACTGTCTTCGCTCATTTCGGAGACGCTCTGTTGCAATGAATTTGTTTTACGTAGTGCAACGTGGGTTGGTGTCGATCTCGTCACTGCGAATGCAATAAAAAATTAACCCTCACATAAAACATATTGGGCAGAAACCTCGATTATCCACCTCATTCTTTAATTCTCTGTGCAAAATTATTATTTTTTTATTTTTTTAAGTTTAATTTTTCTTTTCCCAAGTATGGAATTATGATTTTCCAATTTCCAACTGTTTAACGACACCAATGATGTCGAATCTTTTAATTTTCTTATTTCGAGCCAAAAAAAAAACAAAAAAATATAATTTTAAACAATCTCATAAAACAGAAAATTCGTAAAATTTCATCGATATAAAAAGTAAAAATGTAGAAAGTTATTTCAAAAATGCGTTATTTCTCACTGAATCTAGAAGAGATGTGACTGAAAATGTCACAAAATTCGAAATGTTTTGCAAAAACAAAACAAAAAATGTAATTTTTTCATATGATCAGCTGGTCCAATTTTAAAAATAAAAATGAAATCTAAAAATTTGTGCTTCCTCGTTAAAATAGAATTGCTACAAAATAAATCCATTCTTTCAAATAATTTTGCTGTAATTGAGAAAATAAAAAATAAATAAAAAATTTCTGAACCTTACAAACTGTTTATTATTTAAAGTGTCTCAAAATTAAATGCAATCCGATAGATTTTGAGTCTTTTACAAGAGAATAAGACTTTTTCTCATAGGTCTCTTATTTTCGCCGTAATCAGCGTTATTATTTTTTTTTTTCAAGCCTTAAAACTTATGCCATTTTGTAGTTTTTTTGCCGGTTTAATGGTAATAATTGACATTTTCCGCTAGCTCTAATAATTTCGCCATAATTGGCGGTTGAAAAGTAAAAATTTCAAAGTATTTTTTGCGTTTTTTTGAAAACTGTAAGACTTAAAACAAATCATCAGAATGCACTTTACATTATTTATCTTCTTCTGAGAACCCGGAGCCACACTGGGCAACAACTCCGGTTATAAAAGCAATTTTATTATTATAATAAAAAAAAATTAACTTGAAAACTCCCACGACATCATGGGTGAATCAGGCAAATTCTACGGTTCATTTTACGTATTATAATAGTTTTTGAAAACATTTGTTTTGAATTTTTGACATATTTATTTACGTGTATGGGTTTAGACCGTGTTTTTATAGCAAAAAAGGGAAATTCGAAATATTTAATCAAATCAAATCAAACAAAATTATATAAAAAATGCGTTATTTTCTCTAAATTTTGCCGAAAAGTACGAACATAGAATATTGCAATTGCAAATTACGTCAGCTAATACCTGTTTCTTTTTTAAATTAGAATATGTTTATTATTTTTACTGAATTAAGAGGAAAATTCCCTCAAAAACCTGTTCTTTTCATGAATTTTCATTGAGTAAGTTTGAAATATTTTAAAACAACTATCTACGCCCCAGTTTGATTAAAAATACCTTATTTTAATGATTACTTTCTTAAAAACTTAAAAAGTGTTAAAGAAAAAAACGACTTATTCCAGCTTAAAGGAACAGTTTATGCACCAGTTTGAAAGAAAACGATTCATTTTGGACAATTTTTTACCTAAAAACAAGAAACCTCGCTGCAGAAATCTTTTTTTAATAGTTTTAAACTAGTTGAAAATCCAAATTAAAACAAGACAAAGCATTCAATTTATTATATTATTTAAATTTTAAAGAATTTAAATCGTTCTTGATAGAAAAAAAGAGAAGAAAGTTTCAATAAATCTTTACAAAAAAAAAGAAGAAATTATCGCAAATTTTGACATACAAATATGTTTCAAACCCTAAGATAGTGTGGCAAATGCGTTATATTTTCTCTAAATCTGTGAAGGTTATTCAACGAAAACTTACAATTTCGAAAACTTTTGTCAAACATAGAAAACTGACAAATTAAAATAAAAAACCGTTAATTTCGCATGTTTTAATAAATTTATAACATTTTCAATCGACTTATTAAATTTAAAAAATGCCAAAACAGTTAAGACAGCTTTAAAATGTTGCCTAAAATGCGTTTTTATTTTCTCAAAACATAAGAAAGTTTTTCACAGTGAACGTTGTAAGTACATTCGGACTACTCTTTCGAAACAAGAAAGAAACAAGCAAAATTAATTAAAAAGTTCAGTTTTTGGCTAATTCCAAAGCAAAAACTTTGTCTTCCAATGTACCAAGTTAAGTAAGTCATAAACATAAATAACAGATTGAATTTCAATTAGATAGGATAATAAAAATGGACTTTCTATAAAATTTCAATTATTAATTTATAGAGCTTATTCCAAACCAGGTATGAACTGACATTGTCAAAAACAACTTAATTTTAGCATTAAACATATGTTTACTATTAAAAAAAATGCCCATAGGCGTCTTAATAAAATGTTTTTTAAACCCACTGTTAGTCTCTAAAAAATTATAATAAAATACGTAAGATAAATAATGAACAAATAGTAATATTTCTGTGTATCTTCGTATTCAAAATTTATTATTATTACAATGACAACAAAGTAAATTTTAGAAAAAAAAAATGCAGGCCCATGTATTTCATTATTTTATTATAATTTTCAACTTTCTTTCAAAACGAGTAGGTATTTAAAAAATACACTTATACTGTTTATATCAATTTTACCCAACTTTATGCACGCATATTCATTAATTATCCGGCTTGGATAATGTCTTGCCCACGAAGTGGGAGAATAATCGAGGTTCCACTGTACAAAATACAGAAAAAAGCAACAAAACTGATACTTACACAAAAATGACTGCAACAGAGTCAAATAAAAATGCAATAAAAAATAAAAAGCATAAAATGGTTTGATTGAAATTATGTACAAAGTAAAGAAAACGTCATGCAAGAGCGTCAGTCGTGTGAAGAGCCAACACTACTGCCACCAACAGTTGGCGACACGAAATTTCCCAAAATTCCGTGCCGCCACCCCAAAACTAAAAATAGTAAATTTGAATATAAATAAAAATGGTGTGCATGAATGAACTGTTTCTACATTCTGAGAGTTTACCTTGGAAGGCTGCGGATGCAGCGGGATCATCGAGTCCGCTGCGCAGATCCGGGATGGGTGTCATCACCGTCTGCAGTAGGTTTCGCTTATGCGCCACCCCGTGCTCATTGCGTGGGGGAAAACCCTCTGCGAGCGCACAAGTAGCATACAAGGAAACTTATTGTTAAATGTAAGTTTTCAAAATACGACTTGCAACACTACCAAAAGTAACAAGACTACCACAAAAACACCGATTGTTACTTTCGTGAATTGCACAACTACTCTACAAAATTCAAATCTTACCGAAATAAAACCACCACCACATTTGCCAATTTACCACAAAACCAAGCAAAAGAAACGTAAAGAAGCGACTACTCAAAATGTACCCAGCCAAAGTGAAAAATCAATTCCGCCTGCTGTATGTACACATTTATGCAAATCAGACGAGGAAAACTCAATAAGACATTGAGGTCACTAAAGGTCGCACAAGCAACACACTCAACTGACCGTTAAATTTATCCATTCCTGGATATCTCACGCACTTTGCGGGATGGATTTCTATCACGTTGAAGAGATCGGCAAGGAACACGATCAGATTATACCTCATGGAACTAAAACGAAAAAATCATTGATTTGTTCCTCCGATTCGTTTACAAATTACTCTCGCATGTATGTGAAGTCCTCGGGTTGAATATGAAAGATGGAAACCGGCAGACACCTGTTGCAAAAATCCTGCACCAAGCTAATGTTATACAAGCTGTCTTGTACGTTCCGAACGTAGGAAATCTTCAAGTCCGTCCAAGGCAACTCATCGGGACAGTAATACGATATGAGAGCAGCTAACGCAACGCCATCTGTGAGATCCTTAAGGTCGTGGACAGCGGGTAAGTCAGGCGGTTTCATTCGATCGCCCTGTAGTTAAACCATAATTTTTCCCCTTTTAAATTAAGAAAAATTACCGATCCTCCACCATTCGTCATTCCCGACTCCGTCTCCTGTTCGATCCTTTTTCTAAGAGCGTCGCAAGCGTGTGACATCCATACGAAAACGGCCTGTTCGTGATTTTCCGGGACCTGGAGTTGGCGTCCGTCGTTGAAGCGTTGAACGGCCGCAAAGACCCGATCCGAAGTGATTACTTCCCGGGCGTAAAGCACCATTATCGACTCGATGACGGCCATATGAGCGCTCTGAAGTCACATTATTATAATTAACCTTGTGAATCAATGAAACAATGACGAGACTTCTCAATAATTATTTTCCTATTTCACAGATTTATTCAATTGTGAACGCTGCAGACACAAAGCGTTTTCAATCAAGTTCGACAAACTTGGAAAAAGCCTCACTTTCCACCAAATTGGATAATTGTACATCGACCTCAATTTTGCAGACACGAGCCGATTTTGATAATTAGTGAAAATTGATCTTGCGACGATTATGCTGCGGTTTTTATAATTTTGTTAATTATTATTAGAGAACAGATCTTTTGGAACTTTCCTAACCCGTAACTTTTAACGACTTTTCTTGAAACTCGGAATTGATCTGTTTTGTTAAAAATGTAAAAATAATTGACACAATGTTTATTTCTCCTAAATTCCTAAATTAACTTGTATACTGAAGTTGCAACCTTGCTAATATTTTTCAATTCTTTATTATCACAATTTAATAGTTTTATAATTTAACATCGGGAGATTTCTTTCGATCTCATCATAGTTTCTTAGTATTTCAGAGTTTAGGTTTTTCAGTATTTCAGCTTTTCAGTTTCTTAGTTTCCCCATGTTTTATATTCAGTTCCCAAATTTATCAGGTTTTCATGGTTTTACTACTTTATAATTTCCGTTTTCCAATTTCTTAATATTCTTACTAAGCAACTGAATCGTTCATCCACTTAATTCTACAGAATTTCAAACTCAATGTTTTTTAATTTCTTGTATATCAGCTTTTTGGCTTCTAAGTTTTTCAGCTTTTCAGTCTCCTAGCGTATTGGTTTTTTGTTTTTAATTTATTTTTATATTTATTTATTTTTTTTGTTTTTAATTTATTAGCGTTTTTCTCTTTTCCAGTTCTATAACTTCTTCAGTTTTTTAGTTTTTCAGACATTTTGTTCTACAGAATTTTAATCTCAATATTATTCCGTTTTTTATTTTTCAGGTTTTTAGTTTTCCTGCGTTAAAGCTGCAGGGTGTATATTATACGTGTGTTAATTTTACCACGTAATAAAACTCGTCAAATACTTATTTATAAATTCTTATTTATAATTTTCAGTGTTTTCCTCCTTTCTTTTATGCAAACGAGCCGGTCAGTGTTTAATAATTAGTTTGTATTCATAGCAACAATTTTCATTGTTGTTTTAAATTGTTTAAACTGTCCGTTTCTATCACAACGAAAATATTTCAGTTCTTTTATTTTTGTACCCACAGGAGGGTACACGTTTCAGTATGTTATCTTTTTCCAAATTTTAAATAAATTTGCAAATTTTTTATTGAAATATTACAAATAGCAAAAATGTTTTATTAGATGAGTTCTGTTACCTGTTAAAATAAAGACACGTATTTCTGATACATTATGTACAGGGTGCTCAAAAACTGGCGCACCAACTCAGTGGTACGTTATTGAGAAGCAAGTGCAGATTACGGGAAAAATGTTGAAAAAATTCCTAAAGTTATATTTTAAAAAATCTGGAGCTACAAACTTTTTGTGTTAACTTCTTTAGTTTTCATTATTTTTTTATATTTTTATGTTTCATACCAGGTAATCGTTCTGTAACAAAACGATGAATAATTATTTTAAAATTTACTATCAGATTTTAGAAGTTTTTTTAATTTAAAAAAATTTAAATTCATCCAAAAAATCACAATGTGTAGATGTGCCAACACTGGGAATTATTTCCTAGGAAACCGTTTCAAAAATAATTTATTTTTATTGTTGCTCAAATTCTATTGCGATCATGACTGTTAGACAACGTTGCCACATATCATTTACCTAAAATTAGTCATTTATCAATAACTTTAATACAAAGAATTTTTTTAGTATTTTTACCATTATATGTAACCACTTCTCTACCATACACCACTGAGTTGGTGCGCCAGTTTTTGAGCACGCTGTATATTTACTTAAATGTCAGTTTTAATTTTTTTTATTTTTATTTTTCAGTTGAAAATAATAGTTGTATATTAAATTATTTTTTAAGGTTGCATTTTGAAAATTCTGAAAATTGCGATACCTAGTCAATCACTTTAAAAATTGACTTACTTTCTCACTTTTTTATTATTTTATTAAATAGCCCAACGAAATTAAAAACAGTCGGCCGGTTACTTGTTGAAATTATTAAACTCCCAATAATTTTTTGTAAAAGAGTTGTGGAAAAAATAGTGACAAATGAAGACAAAAGTCCAAAAAAATCTACAAAAAATAAAAATATTGATTGAATAAGAAAAAAAATAGTAATGCAGAAGTGCCTAATTTTAGTACTAGCAAGGGTGGATCTAGAAATTAATTTCGGGAGGAAGCCCTTCCAAAATTTTTTAGACACGTGACGGTTAAGCTATTGAATAAAACTTTTACTGACAGTATGTTAATATATTAAAAAAAATAGAAAAAAATAAGCTTCAAAAGACTTTGAACTAATTGGTGTGACAAAAATCACACTTTTTAAAAATATAAAAAAACTACAACATAATAGAACAGGAAATGTTTACCTACAATTGTTTAAGTTTAAGTAAGTTTAAATGATAAAAATTTCTAGACTTGTAAACATAAAATATAACTCCGTTGTATAACATTTCCAGAATTTTCCTACAATATTTCTTTAAGTAATAAGTTATTTATTAATTTATTTAAAAAAATGTTCATTAGGTTTAAATTTTATTTATAAAAAAATTAAAATTGAAGTTTGACGGTGGCCAGGCCCTCACCCCCCCTGAATCCACCGTTGTTTTTTAGACTGAAACAAACGAAAAACGAACAAATTTTACAAAAGCAACTTTAAAACAGTATTTAGGTTCAACAATTAGTTAACTTTTTTATGGTTTTTTTGTGTAATAGAGAATTTTAAGATTTTTATAAAACGTATTTCGTTTAGTTTGTTTTTATAATGGAATTTATTGCAATAAAAACTGTATTTTTAATTTTTCTTGCTCTAGGTATTAATAAATATGTATCCTAAATCACCAGATTTTAATACTCAATTTCAGGTTTTTACAACTTTTTTTGACACCTTAATAGAGGTCTCTCTCTAATTATAATCAAAACATTATTTTTTAATGAAGTTTAATTTCATTAATAAAACCCAGACCCAAATCCTAAATCGGGCCCTATCAAACAATTTTTAGCCCATACCTCAATACGTCCCTGACTGCACCTCAAATTAAGTAACAAAACACCACAAGACCGTTCCTCCTCACTTACCCCGAAATCAATCAAGAGTGACATTTTTACGACAGCTTGAGTGAATTCCTACATTTGTAACTTAATTTTCAAAGCGACCGTAAGAAAATTCAGTCGTTGTGGTGGTATTTCCCTCCGACTTTCTAGAACCAGTCTAATAAAATTTCCCAACAGGATTATTTTTATTAAACTTGCTCGGCAGCAATCCCATCTACGCCGCGCAAAAATTATTTATCGTATTAATTAATAACAACAAAGTCCAATTTCAATGTTGGAAAAATAGCAACGAGCGAGCTTTTAAACGCAATCAGGAATGCAATCGATTGTGTTGCGGAGAGGAAGGAGAAGTCAATCTTCTCTGCAGGTTGTATAAAGTCTGGAAAAATGTCGAGTCGATGACTTTGCAAAATATTCCGTTCTTGTTACAAAAAACATAAAGAGGCGTTAGACTTGTCAAGGGTACTGTGTCGTGTACTTGGCACAAATTTCGGCATAATGAATATTTTTAGTGTTGCTTCAAGCTAACTTTTGCCCACAAAACTGGGCTTAAATTAGCTGAATACAAGTAAGTAAATAAAACAATTTAAAATAATTATAGAAAAAAAGGCGTTTCACGGAGCAGTAACGCTCCACTTCGCCTCAATTACAACTCGTAACAACCGAAAATTACCATTTTAACGATCTCGTAACATCTTCATAATTGGTCAAATTACCAAAAACCGTCCAGGATTTATTTACCGCGCGATAATTTATTACAACCACACTCACCATCCGCAGCGGATTCGTCTGTATGAGGGTGGTTTCGGTCATTTGGGCGTCGGACGGTTCCGACACGTAAACCCCCTTCTTGGCCAACGTCTGCAGAATCGCCGAATGGTTCAAATTGTGATAATTCGGGTCCGAGTAGATGTTCCCCAAAGCCATGCAGTAGATTTCGGCGTTTGCAAGAATTCGCACGATTTGGGGCTTCAGACGTTCCTGGTTCTGTGATTGGATTAGAGACGAACAAATTTCTGCTCAAACTCACCTCGTGATCCCGGTAAAAGGGCTCTCGCAGGTTCTCGGGCACTTTGTTGTTGAAGGCCTTCGAGAGCAGCCATTTCACGGACGCCCGCTGCTTGGCCTGCAAAAAATTGCAATTTTCATTAAACTGCGATATTTGGCAAGGCCAAAAGACCGGGTATTGGATGGCATGTGTCAGTATTGATCTGGACTAAAAATATTTTCGGATAACCTAGAAATACGTTCCACGATCGAATTATTAGTGCAACAAAAAAAAGTTAATTTGTATAATATCGACAGCTGTAACACTTCGAATGCTAATGGAGTTAACAAAAACTTGTGTAATTAAAGGAACTCGAGGTGTATTTTTATAATATGAAAAGTAGATGACCGATCGATCATTTTATTTCTTGTCACCACGAATGTGCTCGATTTACATTACAGAACAATGAACTCTGGATGAATTTATATGAAAAGTTCCAGAGAAAAGTGTGAAGATTCATAACTCAAAGAAGAAAGTTTGCTCATAAAATGTTTCAAGGAGTGACAGATTGTCCTTTTTTTATTCCTCAAAAATAATTTCCCTTCTCCAAATTCGATTAGAAGATATCTTAGATCTAATCTCTTATTTAAATATTGACTACTTTCTCTTTTATCCTTGTGCCATCAAACCAATCAGATGCGTCTAAAAATAAAGCAACGTGTGAACCGGGGTTATACATAATTCAAGCCGCGTCTATCTTTAAATTGGAAAATGATTTATTTTCTGTTGGATAATTTTTAACAAAAAGTATTTTTTCCATTCCATAAATACTTCAAATGAGAAAATAAATTTTCACAAAACCTTTCCACTCCAGCCACATTCCACATTACCTATTTTAACAAATCATTCACTGCCCAACGGTTATAATAGTATAGTTAATTGGATCAGAAGATAACCGTCTATACACAAATGCTCATCATTAATTGCCGTGAAAATATTACCATAGTCGTGTTATCCAGCTGCTTGCATATAAATCCGTGTTTTGCCTTAATGGATTAACCGACGAGTTATTATTATTTAAAAAAACCTATCATTTTTCCAGACTTGTTTGTGCATTTTCATGACTCGAACCAAGCGAGTTGTTGGCAACTTTACCATGGAATTATGCGGAAACGGTGCGAGCATCATGGGCGTAGACAAGAGAGATTCAAAGATTTATTTCATTATTAAAACGTCTACTAACTCAAAGAACAGACTCTAATTGCCGTTTCCGCCTCATTTCAATTGAACCCCTCTTTTTTAAACAACGTCAAACCCTTTCTTAGTGCTTGTAAGTTCCATTTGTTAAATGAAACAGGATATTTCGTGTCGCTGGGCAAGAAGCCGTTTCGATGTCGTTTTACTTACTTTGCACAAAATCTGTTTACAAAGTTTCAATTCGAGCAGAAAATATCAGCGTCTGGAGAGACCAGGAAGAAGTAACGTGAGAATAGAACGAGAAATGCGTTGGCGAAGTTCCATCATGGATGATGTTTTTCGTTTCAACTCAAACATTTCTCATTACAAGCGGTGTGAAATGTTGTAAATGAGTTAAGTTAGGTGTGCCGAGTTGGCAAACGTTGAATAACACAAATTGTAGTGTTTGAGTGTTTGTTTTAACACAAAAAAACAAGTACGAAGCTGCCAAAGCAAGGTGAAAAGTCGGATTTTTTATGAAATGTATTTAATAGTCATTTAGTAACTGTGATAGAATTATCCCCCCAGTTCCCCAGTTCTAAGAAATTTTCTTGAATGAAAAAATTATTAGCTAATTATAGCTTCTTTACTTCAAATTGTATTTTTTATTACCTTAAAGATTTTTTGTATGCGTAATAATGTAGAAAATTACAAAATCAAGCTACAAATGTGCCTATTTAAGGTAGAATAGAATAGAATAGAATTTAAGGTTGAATAATTAATACAAGAATCCAACAATCCGTTGTTGTTTTGTAGCATTCAGCTTTTTTTCTTCGGGAACTCTCGCTTGTAGGTAAGTATTCTTAGGTTCTAAATGTGCTTTTTTGGTTGTTTACTCTGTATTTTTGGCTTTGTATTTTTTGTGTTTATAGAAGAGTTGTCATATTTGGATTTTACACTTACTTCTTTTTATGGCAAACAAAATTAGTGAAATCAAACAAGTTCTTAGATTTTTCAGTTCCCAATCTATCAAAAACTTACACAGTTTCTTTCTCAAAGTATGTATAATGTATATTCCATGCCAATTCATATTAGAATTTTGCAATAGTGAATTTGATTTTTTTAGAGTGAAATGGAGCACAAATTGGGAGTTTTTCTGGTGGATTTTCCTAGCTCAAAATTTGTCGCTGGGATTTAGTTTAACACAGAATTCTTTTTTGTACAGAAACTCTCAATTTGTGCTTTATTTCACTCATCATCAAACTCATAATCAAATTATCTTTTTGTGCCATTTATTTTTTCACCAACTACAATGGAGTGCCGAAAATGCATCAAAATCAGTTCGTTATATCCGAAGTTCATTACAAGGAATAAATTAAATACAGTGTTTTTTAGCAGTTATTTTTACTGTAGGTACATTTGAAATAAAACGAAATAAATAATAAAGTACCTATTAAAAAAAACATCATTCCTTTAGAAAACAGAAATATGTATACTGTGGGAATTTTATAGTTGTGCTAATATTGTAAAGGGTAATAGTAGAGCGCAAAAGAAGTAAAAATGACTCAAATTACATTAACCGAATATTTATAATTTCTGAGATCTAGAGAGTTTTGGTCGGCAAATAAATTTGAGACCAACAAAAATTTTAAATCAATCTGGTCTCTGAGGTCTTCAAAATCTATTACATTGAGTTAAAAAAAAGTCACAGAAAAATGTAAAAATTATTCACTGTTTTTTTTAGCGAAGATACAACTGAATTTAATTTCTTCAAATTTCTATTAGCCATGTAAACTTAAAAAAAAGTAAAAAAAAAGTGCAAAAGACGCAAACCTAGTTGATATTGCGTTTTTTGACGAATTTTTAGACGCTGAAGTGGAGGTTACACCCTTTATATCTCAAAAACTAGTAAAAAAAGTAAAAATTCGGATAAAGCAAGTCGATTTATTTTTACTTCTTTTGAGCTCTACTATTATAAAATAATTGCACAACTATCCAATTCACACTGTAATTATGTATAAAAACAGACGTTTTTATAGATTAAAATGTTTTTGTTTAGTAATTCATTAATGTAATTAATCTGTGTAATTACACTTCATTTGCTGCTTTCAAATCCAACATATTTCTCAAAATTCAGTGAAAAGTTCGTTATAAACGAAAAATTGCATTACATTTTAAGTCAAATTTAGTTCGTTATATCCGGAAGTTCATTATAAGCGGGATCGCTATAACAGGTACAAAAACACATTGAGATTATGGAAAGATATTCTGTGCTCGAAAAATATTTCGTTATAGCCGGAAGTTCGTTATAACCTGACTCCACTGTATGACTCCACGAGAGACGTATTTACCATTTGGTTGTGAAATTATTGCGTAATTTTTTTTCATTGGTTGTAATTTTAAAGACCGACCTATCCTTAGGTACCTTTAATAAAAAATGTAAACAACAAGAAATATTTTCCTTTGTCCAAGACCAACAACCAACAAAAATTAATATAAACTGCGGTAAGAATAAGGCTTGGAACAAATTTGCATAAATCGTTCCTGACCTACTAATGAATCTATCCTCAAAGTTCATTCCCTCATCCATAATAGCACCTCATTTCCCATTACAACCCTTTAAAACTCGTTTAATTTCAATAAAGCTTCCAAACTTGTAAAATAAAAGTTCAATCACACGGCCCTTCGAGATCAACATCCTCAACAATTTCGGCGACCCACATTCAAAATAACTAGCCGCTTACATCACACTTTTCCACAATTTGACGTAACTATCGGTGCGTTTGAAAAGTAGACATTGCGTTGGCAAATTTCACTTGAAAGGACAGGTTGGGAATTGGTGGGCGAACTACCGACAAATCGTCATCAAACTATGTTTTCCTTTCGGTTTCAACTCGATTATTTAGCACGTGTGGGTCGATACGACCTTTGGGAGTACCATATGGTCGAAGCATACTGATCTACGCCCAAGGCACTTGCACGAGAAATCAGTTTTCCAGGGTGAAAGCAAAAGAAAAACCAACGACAAGGGAGTACATGACTGGAATTCGGTGGAGTTTTTGTAGTAGACAAGATTTGACCCAGTGGCTGTCCTTATTTGGAGACGAGTCGGATCGGAATTTTACTTGTTTGTAAACAAGAAGAAAACGCTCAACACCGAAACTGGTGTTATGGACCTACTTTGGGAGAAAACGTCATGTTGAGTTTAGACGAGAAGACGTGACTTGGAATAAATTAAAACGCGAAAAGTATTCTATTGTGTTAATTAATAACAATGAGAGAAACAAGACGTCTAAATCGGAAGATTGCTTCCATCAAGACGTTACTTTCCTCAAACTAATTCCGCTCTGAACAACTGTTCAATTCGAAACGGCACGTTTAACACAACGACTTCCTTTTTTACGTTACCATTGCATCATTCAGCAGCCGCTCGAACTGTCCATCTCATCGAGAGTGAAAATTGCGAATAAACGAAAAAACCACGCTTGAAATTAACCGCAGAAATAATTCCTAGTGCGTACACGACCTTGTCGAGAACTCGGACAAATAATTTCGTCGTTTCGTCAATTTATAGTCAAGGAATGGTGCAAGCATGGACCATTTGCCTCCGCATTACCGGAAATATCCAAAGATTTAGAAGACGAGTTGAAACACTTTCCGCACGACTTCCATGCAACCGTTTCTTTTTCTACCGTCGACCTTCAATACCAGTACCGTAATTATTGTTATTACGGCCGCCAGAGATGGATATCCTTCAAGCGCAACTCATGTTGATGAAAAAACCGAAATAATACCACCTGTTGATGTGGAAAAGGGAACGAAACCTCAGGAATCAACGACCACCCTGGGGTTTCCTCTTCTCAACGACGAAATAATTGCTCCCTGATTGCCACGATTTCACGCTAGACTTGATCCCAAACAATTTTCAAAAAACTAACCGAACCGCTGCTTAAATTGCTCGAAAACGAAATGTTAATCCGATAAATTTTAGCGCGTTTTGTTTGGTAGCAGGATTACCTTGCAAGTCCTTAAAAATGCGAATTGCATTCGAGATATTTCCTGGCACTGTTCCAAGTTAAATGGAATGTTAAATGTTTGCACACCTTGCCATTATTCTGCAAACTGGGGTCAAGTTTAATTGGCAATGGCCACATTTATGGCCGGAGATGTGCAGTTTTAAAATAGTAATTCCTCTGTCTGACAGTCAACAGTCAAGAAAATTGCTTTCATTGAATTTCATCTATTATATGACAATATAAAAAAAACAAGGCAAAACCGCAAATTGAGTTCATATTTGATCATGATCCAGTGACTAACATAATCTTGCAGAAACCTTGTCCATATCAAGCCAAGCGCGACAAAACTGACTCATCTTCATTTTTTCCTATTCTTTCAGGTGAGTGTAACATATGGCATCTGGGGGTAAAAAATGCTACAAACATCTAACCAGTCTCGTAAACAACTGGCTTTTCCTGAGAACATAAAAGTCCCCAACGGATTTATCGTCGTTTTGTGTCGGTTATGTGTATATAGGAAAGGATGTTTAAAATGTTAAACACGTGTCGGGCACGTTTTACAAAACAAAACATAAAACTGATGCTTGAAACATTGTTTCATTTTCTTTGCAGCTGATGACAAGTGAGGTTAATTAACCCGAGGCTGTGTTAGGTCAGGAGAACGGCAGAAACGTCCATAATTAGACTGAGTTGCTACTGGAGATACGCACGTAGACAGGACTACGGATATCGAAAGGTTAGGATGTGAAATGACGTACAAATAAAACGTTCCCGTTCTCAATAGTTGGTTAATGTCGCCAGAGAGCGCAGTTCTTCCATTGTCATCAAGTTTTTAGAGCAATAAATTTGAAAAAATGGTTGTATTTATATTACGATTAACACAGCAAACAAAAAATACAGGCATTAAATTTTCAATAGTAAGACATAAAGGTAATGTAAAATTTTTATCGTAAACTACTATATTTCAAAAATTTCAAACTTTCACCATATTTTCAAAACGCTGTGAATACAGTTACAGAGGCAAACAGAAAATGTTAAGAAGAAAGTTGTAGAGAATTGAATTTTCTACAAAAAAATCCGCGACACCATGTCCCTATCTTTAACCATTTAGTCCCTACAGTCGCTCAAAGACGCTCAAGCCACAGATTTGCTTCATTTTGTGGGCGATCAAGTATTGTAAAGTTAATTTGTACCTAAACCGTTGAAGATAGAAATATGGTATCACGGACTTTTTTGTAGAAAATTGAATTCTCTACAACTTTGTTCCTTGCACTTTTTTTTTATCTTCAACCGTATTCGCAGCGTTTGTAAAAATATAAAGTGGAACGCAAATTGATAATTCTTTGCGCACCGTCGCATATTTATCAAAACGCTGGAAATACGGTTGAAAATACAAAAAAAGCGTAAAGAACACAGTTGCAGAGAATTAAATTTCCTATGAAAAAGACGGGGACACCATGTTTCTATTTTTTACACTTTAGGTATAAATTAACTTCTCCATCTTAAACCGTATTCGAGACGAAGCGCAAATTTTATAATATAAATCATCATGTTTCTTATGAAAATTCTAGTCGTCAGTTTTTTTAGTCAGTTAAGGGTGCAGTTAAACATTTTTGATTTTTTTCCAAGTAATTGGTGAATTTAAATTAATTTAAAGCGATTTGTCAAACTTTTTTTTGGTTCAGAAAATCCAGCAATTTTGTATCTCGTTTCGTCTCCTCTGTAGACACTTTCCACACAAAAACATACATTATTATTGATCTAAAAGACTCGTAAAATTCCCTATTCGATAGTCGGTCTACCAGTCACGTTTTGAAGCCGTGCCAAATGGGCCAATCAGTCCAATCTTGTAAAATATTTAGCTTCGATAGTCTTTAAAACAGAAAAAATAAGCACTAATTAATTTATTACCTTTGGAGCGCCATAAAAACGCCCACACTAATCACCCAAAAAAAAACATACGATGACAATACTTTTATGGTCACCTCCAAATAAATCTGATTTATTCGACTTATTTGAGTTAATTAGATGGTACTGCTAATCCCGAAACTATTAAAACAAAGAGTAAAATAAATTCCAAAAAGCAAGAAGATGCAAAAATAGTAAATTTAAACAATTATAAACACATGTGCAATTGCGTCAAGGTCTGTTATAAAGTAAGTAAAGTTATGGAATTTATTAGCGTAAATGGTGATCAGTGGCCACTCGTGTGTTCCAAACTAACATATCTTGAGTACTTAATTCGAAAGTGTCTCATCGCTTCTTCTAATAACACTCATTTGCTATCAATTTTCGTGATTCCAGTTTTTGTGATTAAATCAGCGCTAAATAACTTGCCTAATCTTTCAATTAATCTCCGAGATTAAAAGCCACTCATTCTCGCCGTGAGATGAACCCGTCAGTTCATCAAACCCTTGAGTTTAAAACGAGAGACACCCGAAAAATTTTAATAAGGCAAAGCCGGCAGTCAACACCGCACTTCCTCAAACCCGTCAACCTGATAAATATTTACGATATTTTCAAGCGTATAATTAACGTTTGACTTTCTTCAATTCTCTTGTATTAATCGCGTGGATGGCCCAGATTCGCTAAACTGGTGTATACCATCACCGGAACAATAATAAGGAAAAATTCATTACGGAATAAGTAACCAGCGAGACTCCCACAATGTGCTGGTCGTTCTTCTGGTGGTACCCATCGTGGTACTCCGATAACGAACTGACCGTTGTCACTTGTAAAACCATTGTTTTTTTGGTATTTTTTTTTTATCTCACACAACACTCCGCCACTGGCTGTGTAAAAACATTACGACGCAACAACCACGACGACTACCAACGATTGACTGAGCACGGAATGCGTGGTCGTGGTCGAACCTCTGGTGCTGGGATCATGTTGATGATGATGATGTCGACGGGGACCGGCTGGAAAATTGAGCGCACGCCACTGAAATTGCGAAATTGCGACATCGGAATTCGACATTTTCTCTCACGATGAGAAAAAAATGCACTTTCATCCATCAAAACGCGCTGAAGGAAAATGCCAACTAAAATGTGGTGATAAACTTTGTGGGAAAAGTGGGTTAAGTACAAGGTGATCCAAGGGTGTACAATTTTCTTGCTATTTGAAATATTGCCATGTGGTTTTCATAAATAACTAAAAATGTTTTTGTTATACACAGAGTGGTGAACCAATGATATATTTTTTAATGGAACATATTATATATTTTTGCATAATTGGGTTCTACGTGAAAATATAATAGACCTTTGTAAAAACTATTATAGGTCCATTTATATTTTTGTGTTGCAAGTTTGTCAAAAATTATTCATAGGCGACTCTGCAGTGATTTTTCAAAAGCTGGTCTGTTTTACAACAAAAAGTTGAATAATTCCGAAACGAAAAGAGATAGACCTGTAATAATTATACAAAGTTGGATTATTTTTTCACATCAAATCTGATTATGCAAAAATTTATAGGGTGTAGCACGAGAAAGTTATAGACCGATTACACACCCGTGGGTCACCCTGTATATAGAAAAATATTGCAAAAATTTTAAGTGATTTAATTCCATGCCGATGGACAAGTCTTCCGCTGGCGAGTTTTTCAAACCATCGGTAAGCAACTTTTTGTCGCGTTCTGCACACAATTTTTTCGCACATTAATTAGACTTAATAACAATTTAATACTCTAATAACCATACATTTTAATAACCATCAAGTCGATTATGTTATTATAAATTTGAATCCATGTCGAAGAATTAGAAAAAGAACAACAAGTAACACAAATAATAAAAAAGCATAGACTTGTATTTTCTAATGCTTCGAGCTGCACCTCATAAAGTACAAAAATTTTATAAATTCATCTCTGCTTTCTAACATGTAATAATAATTTAGAGAGCAACGTGGTAGAAGCTTCTAGCTATTTAAATTTCCTTATTACATTTTATTTACACTGCAACTATGTGAAGCAATTATTTCATCCAACACAACAAACGTATAAACTCGAAGGCCGCCTCGTTCATATTCCAACCTACACGAAAATATAAAATTGGAAAAACTGTAACAAAACAACTTTTTCTGTCGAAATCAAAAAATTGTTTACCCAGAAAACGACTAAACTGCAAAGTACTCAAATAAAATGATACATTTTAACAAGCACTCGAATCCCAAGATTTACATCATCATGATAAGAGAGAAAAACTGCAGTGAAATTGGGTCAATATGTAATTAAGTTTTCGTTCGATAAACTGCAGCCAAAAAAAAGAATCCTTTCTGTAAAACGTTTCATTAATGTCAATAATTAAACGTAGCCCTCGTTTAATTAATAAGTCAGCCTTTCCAAGAATAATGCAACCTGACACCGAATTTTTATATACAATTTTATAATAATTATAGTATGTAAAATTTCTGTCCAAATACGAGATTCGTTATATATTTAATGAAATTTGTTTTTTTGTAGTAGATTTAAAATGAAAGAGGATAATCATTTAAATTGAAGTAAAATTGAAACACATTCCTTGTTTTTCTAGTTTCTGGTAGTTTAGAAAATAAAAATCGATAAGTAAATCAATTAGTAATATTATTTTTTATCTCTTATTTCTTACGTCGTTAAACAAGATCAAGAATTTTTAGTTTCCACTGTCTAATTTTGATACTGTTAAAGTCTTTAATAATTAAAACTTGTGTGAACAATTATTTTCATACATAATTTTTTTGTCCCGTCCGTTATGTGTAAATTAATCAGAAGTCGTTACACATTGCCCTGTTCTTGGGTTTCGTGGTTTCAAAAGCTTCAGTAAGTTCCACCTTCAAAAATATTTGTTGGAAGTACTGGCTTTTAAATTAGCAGATTTTTTTTACGATTATTCAACAATAAAAATATGAGATTTTTTTGTGTCCCGTCCGTCATCAATTTGTATTTGTAGTACCAGTGTTACTGGTACGAAGTTCCTATATTGAAGAATCCACTTCTACTGATACTGTTCACAACAACAGAAAATAAAATCTAAAAATTAAAATGAAATGGCTTAAATGTTACTAAACCAAAAATAATAGAAAAAAAGTAACAATTAATCGTAGCTCTCGTTTAAATAACTGTTACATAAAAAATAATTTCGTAATAACACAATGCTCTCTATCAGAGAAATTAATTGGAGTGACTAATTCGTAATAACCTTTTCTGGAAATATTGACAAAATATTACGTTATTTCAGAAAACAATGATATTCGTCATGTCCGTAATTTTTTATAGCAGATGATAATATGAGCTTTGTGATACTTAAGATTCACAGATAAGGTAGTTTTCTAACTGCAAAGGCAGGAAAAAATTCATTTTTCCGATTTTTTCGATACATAAACACATTTTAATTCGGACACTGGCGACAGACAGTATTATAAAAACTTCCATTGTCCAAATTCATATTCTTTGTATTTGTGTTTTTTGTAACTAATCTGAAGTAGAAAATAAGGAATATACCTAATGCAATATTAAATAAAGAAGTCATATTATTATGCACCTAAAAACCTTGTAATTTATGCTCATGTGAAACGAATTTAAACAATGAAATTTTTCCACAACTCAAACGGCAAGCTCCAAGTGACAAACGGCAAAACAAATTTACAATAGAAAGTAGCAAATCGAGAGGGAGTATAAATAGCAACATTTTGTCTCGGTATTGATTTATGAATGGTTCCAAATCATTCAATCGCAACATTGCGGAATAAATGACAAATACCTTGGCCAAATCTGGAATTTACTAATAATTATCCCCAGTATATGATATGTAATTCATTATAATTACAGATTTTTCCGCCAAATGCTTACACAAATATTACAGAACATAAAACGATAAGCAACTATTAAAGAATCTAATTAATTCGACTGTAAATTAATTAATTAATCAACGAGTAATTTGATCGCCGTCTCGCTACCAAAATATTCACCACAAGGTAATTAAGTTTTTCCAGGTCCTTTTGACTGTCACAACGTGTCAAAACTGACAAATATATGCCGGCCACGTGACACTGACAGTTGGCCATTCAAAAATCGTGACGTCACTCGGGTCATTCCTGTATAAATAGGCGTTAGTCAGAGAATTCTGTATCAACGTGTGGGTTGGTCGTAAGTTGACAAATTAGGCATTCATGGACGCAACGGGGACGGAACAGCTGATCGGGGGGCTCACCTGTTTGGTGTCGTCCATGTCTGGGGGCTGAGGGGTGCCGCCGTCGGCGACCGCTAGGTCTCCGCCACCGTCGTTGTTAGAGTTTTTTGTGAAAATCCTCGTTAGTACACTCCACATCCACGGTAAATTCCCACAGAAATATTACTTTGATCGCCAATGTCATCGCCCAGCCTACGCAGCTACGAGGCGCCTCTGACACGGTTTTGCACTGATGCCGGGCCTGTTGACGCGAAAACTTAAAACTACTGGCTATTTACAAAGTGCTATCACTCATTTTTCGATTATTATTACACGTAATTGCGCTTTTAGTCACTATTTTACTAATGTCTTTGCATTGACATAACGAAAACCTACGTTACACTACAGCGCCACGGGCGGCACACGACCAAAACACGCTCCGACATGGCGGAAATTTTGAATTTTTTTAAACTACTGAACGGGACTAAACAGCAATTACAAGGCTATTTATTAGTCACCTGTACGGTTTTTGATGACAACGTACTGTGTACTATAGTAACCAATTCGAAATTTCAACACATACTTCAGTTTTAAGAATAATTAGCTTAATTTTTAATAATAGCTACTGCTACTTTACAAATTTGCTGATACATGACTTGGTGTGCACTTGTGCTGCAAAAATGAATTTTTATCTTTCTTTTATGTTCACTTATGTAGATGATTTACTTACTTGTATTCCGTTTAATAAACAATATTTTATTTTAAATATATTTAATACTTATTATCCAACTTTAAAATTTACACTTGAACTTGAAAATAACAATGTAATTCCATATCATATAACATTAATGTTATTAGGAGTCTTGAAAATAATAATAAAATTAAGTGGCACTTTAAACCAACATCTTTCTTACGTATTTTAAATTTTTATTTGAATCACCTCTTTCAGCAAAATAAGTCTTAAAATCGCTCAAAATTGAAGTCAATAAGCTAAGTGATTAGTGATTAGCTATTAGTATTATATCTAGTAATTATAATTATCCACTTAATTTAGTTAACAAAATTTTATATAATGATAACAGCTACCGATAATTCTGATTCCACAACCTCCTTGAATTCATATTCCCTGTCTGCTAAATATCGTAAATTAATTAATATCCCTTTGATCAGAAATAAATTCAAACATTTGTTTAATTCACGTTTCTCTAAATTAGTCTTCTATAAGAATAAAACATTAAATCAAGTTTTTAGCAAATTAAAATCAAAAACTTCTATATTAGAAAAAAGTAACGTAGTTTATCGAATTAGTTGTAAAACGTGTGATCAAATTTATATTGAACAAACCAAACAAAAATTATAGAACAGAATAAAAAAACACCAATGTGATTGTAGAGAGTATAACTTCCATGTAAAACTAATCTGTTAGCAGCCTTAGCGAATCAAGAAAACAAAACACCAATTTGACTTTGATGGTGTTGAAATTCTTGATGAAGAAACATTACAAAAGAAGACTCAAAAAATAAAAATTTTTCTGTTAATTCCAAATCAAATAAATTAATAAACTTCGTAAAATTTACAAATTCTGTATTGTGAAAAAGTAATAACATTAGGTAATTATCGTCATCATATTTCATTATTTTTATATTTTGTTTTGTCTTGTTTTTTTAATAGTTTTATGACTAGGTAATTAATAACCTTTTTAACTTTAATCATATCGAACTTCAACTTCATTCATTTGATTTTTAGTGCTAATATTGCAAGTAAAGTAACAATTTATGGTATTACTTTAGGCACTATTTTGAAATTTATTGTTAAAAGTGTGATAGTTAAAATTTTTGGAATATTATTATAAAACTAATTTAAAAAAGTTTCAGAAATTTAGATTGTTTTTTCAATTTCCACTTATCCCTACTTAATTTTTTTTCTTTTCAGTGGTTGTAAATATTGTTATTCTTTTAAATTAATTCAAAATTCATGCAGGTCAATTCCACCTTTTAATGTTTACTTTAAAGAATTTGAACGAGTAAATAGGTTTGTAATTAATTGTGGTTATATAGTATTTTTAGCCTGATGATGTTTATTATATAAAAACGAAACGTTGCAACTCGTCGTTTTATTTAAAATCTTTAAAGGATGTTGTTTCTACCTTCTTGAAATTTTATTACAACATACTGTGAGTAATGGTAGGGTTTATATGAATATCCTGAAATTGTTTATTTTTGTAAATTAACAACCAACAAATGGCACTGCCAATTTTAAAAGACATTTAGCGAAATTCGCTGTCTTTTACATTAAACTTTGCAGTAAAAATGTGATGTTTTTAACGTATTTTGTCTAATTATGCCACCTAGTGCAAGTTGGGTGTAACTGGCGCAGATTCCTTTAAGGTTTTTCAATTTAAATAATGATATTAACAATTAATTGCTATGCGAATTTTCAACAGTCTTATCACATAAGAGTGAGATTTAATTGGACATAATTTGATATCCAGGCATTAATTCACGAAAAATGTGGCAAATAATAAAAAACTCGATTTGAATAAATAAAACCAATCCCTTATTGATATCTTTTATTATAAATAAACACTAAAACTGTACAATTTTAACAAAAAAAAATCAATGACAGCCGCAACTCTTAACAGCCATATTGCTGTACTTCTTCAGGACGACATTACTGGTCCCTGCGTCCAAATAGTAAACGAGAGGAATCGGCCTCAGCTCTGTTGGTGCACAGCACGGCTTTGGAAACTTGTGGGGTTGAATCAAATGCACCAAACTCTGAACTAGAGCGTGTTTTGTGGCGTTCATGTGCGCAGTCAGAGGAAAATTGCACTCTCCAGCGCAATAATAAGCCGCATAGCCTTCAGGTGCAATAACCCAGTCCTAAAAAACAGCATTAAAACACTCAAACACTCAATAAAACACCAATTAATTACCTGCCACTTCAAATCTTTGAAACTTATGTACAAAGTATGTATTCTGCAAGTCGTTCCATGCTGATACTGCTTCATGGTTGAAACATAGTTTTGTTTTGGACTGACTGAACGAACATTTCGTTGGGGTTGGACGCGAGTGCTTGCTTTGAGAAAGGCCACAATGAAGGGGTTTGTGGAGGTGGTTAAACCGATCTCTTCGGGGCGTATTTCGCGCCCTGAAAATACTATATTTAAAAAAAATAAGTAAATGATTAAATATTTTACCTGGTTTCTCTACTGGATAAACCGATAAATAAAATCCCTTCGTGTAGTGACGATGAGCGCTCCAGTTTGTTGTGCAAGAAGTTAAGTTCAAGCTTAACCAACCTTTGTAGTTTCCAGTGGTGTTAACGGATGAAACGTATTGAAACCTCCTCCCCCTGGAATATCAAGTCATTTCGTTTGTTATTTTTCCTAAATTTAGTTTCAAATTGTTTCGCTTGAACGCATTACAGAACACACAAATTTATTTGAGCGTAGGACCCCCATGTGCGGAGCCACTTCGGAGTGATTTGTTCATGTGTAATTACTTTTATAGGTAGTTTTATATCTAAGTTATTTTCTTTATTTAATACTAGAACGAATAGTGATAGTGTTTGAATGATAATAATTTGATAATAATGAAATAATTTTACAACAGCTTTAAAATAAAGAAACAAAAAATCTATTTGATTTAATAGCCAAAAACAATCTTAAAAATGGTGTTTCTTTTGATAAAATTTTTAGCTACTTATTTTTTAATAAAACTTCAGAATTTTCAACCTTATCTGGCAACTGAAACTTTCTAATTAAACCAGTTATTTTTTTTATTTTTTTTTTGTAAAGCTACAATTGGAAGCTTAATCTTCTCTGCCGCCACCTGCCACCACAGACACCTTTGCGAAAGTTCTTTTATCTAGACAGGTTCCAGACGTGTTATTTTCTTATTTTTATACAAAAATAACAAAAAATATTAATTAATTGATTATTTAATAAAAACTATTCATCAAAACTTATTGACATTTAGTATTTGCTTAAGAGTATAAATTAAATTGTATCGTTTTAGATGTTTACAAGGCTAACTTGATTTTTTTATATAGCAACAAGGGTCAAATTTAATATTTTTGAGAAGAGGATTTTTTTCTGAGTTCATACCTTAATTTCGAAAATTTTGAAAAATGTAAAATTTTATTAGCCTTGGAAATGTTGTCTTTATCTATCGTTAGCTCATTAACCAAAAAATAAGTAAAAGTTAAAAATAATTGTTAAAATAACACTTTTAACTGAAAAAGAACACATTTTAATCCAGAAATTTTAAATACCGAGTACTTGATTTTTATGCTACAAACGATGTTCAAACTGATTTCCACTAACTTCTTGCCTATCTATCTGTCTCTATGATAAAACAACATGAGAATTTTTTCGCTCAGTTTTACCTAAATGTACTATTGTTAAACTAAATATTGCACCCAAGTTTAATTTTTGGCTAATATACAAGTGACGGATATCGCTAATAACAGTATTTTCAAAGCTAACTTAGTTTTACTATTCCAGAAAATTTTTGAATTTTTATTTTTTTACATTTTAATAAAAGTAAAGATGGGTATCATGTTATATCGTTGAATTCAGAAAAAAGCTCTATTAAAAATGATTCAATTTGACCCTTCGTGTCATTCAAAAAAATCAAGTTACCTTGTATTTTCAAAATAAATGACGATAAAAATTTGAAAAAGCTCTCAGATGATAAAATTTAAACATTTTTAACGGTTCCCCAAATTTCAAGTTTTTCTGTTAAACCGTTCTGAAAATATTTAACTGTATCCATACTTTTTGGCGACTCTGTATAATTAAATCTTTATTCGAAGTCTAAATGATGAAATTTCAATTTCAGTTCGCAACACCAAGCCTTTTCCTGCATTGTCTAGCACTGATTTCTGCTAATTTTTACATCTACAATCCAACACAGTTTAATTATTTTTTAACTCTTCTTCGTATTTTGTTTTGCCTCTTTCGTGCTGCTATGAATTAATTTTTTACCATTACCTCTCAGTATATTTTGGGTAAAAGAAGGCCCAAACTTATTATTTAAGACCTTATGAGTAATGGCATGTATTTAACCGTTTGATAAACAAACATTTCTCTTTTTCTGAAATTTTTTATTTGGATTTATTCAACAAATAACGTAATGTTGTTGAATCTGGCATTCGCCACCGAACGATTAACAAAGGAGGACAAAAATTTGATTTGATGATTTTCAATATGAAAAACTGGCCACTTATTGTTCTTTCTGTTAAGCCTACCTAACATGGCATTTTTTTTTCAAATATTCTTTCTCACATATTAGCGTCACATTTTGTGAGTTTATCACAAAAAACAGGACAAAGATATCACTCTCCAATGTCAAGTTATGTGACTTTAAATTTTAAAGTAAAACACTGTGGAAAATCTGAAATTAAGCAATGAGAACTTCAAAGCCATATTTTTTTATACTTTTGATTGGGGTGTCTGTTGTTTGACAACAGTAAAAGTGTGTAAGATGCAAATAAATAAATAAATCATGACGAGAAATATTGAAGTAATTCGATTAATTGTAATTTTATTACCTGTCTACCAACTCATAAACGACGACTGCGTAAACATTCCCGGCCCTTTTCGGGGCCCCCTTCTGGAAAATCTTCAATTCGGCACTGATCACATCTTCAGCAACCGACATCTCGCTCACATTGAACCACAATTTCTTGCCTTTCTCGAGTCGTTTGAATTTCTTCTCGCTGTTCCGAATGGCTTCGAAAGTCATGATAACGTCACTGTTTTCAACGGCTGTTTCTTCCTCACTGCTCAGGTTTACACCGGCACTTCTTTTCCGTCTGGATGAGTGGCCATCAATTTTTTCCATCAACGAGTTGTAAATATCCAGAATGTACTTAGCCGCTGATTTTGTGACCGAATTATTGATCTTTTTCGGCCGGTTTGGAAGACCCAGAAGGTTTAAAACCTCCAGTTGTATTTGTTGATCCCCGAGTTGGCCAATTGAAGTCTGATCGAAACCGTTATCGAGGTAAATCCCCGATTTTAGGAAAGTGGAAACTTCACGAAACACTAGGAGAAGCACGAAACTGGCAACAACGACCTTCATGATTCCGGCTGAAAGTGAAACTGAAACTGAGTTAGGGGTGAGGATTCATTTATAGTGGGAAAGATTAGAAAGTGGCGTCCGATTGGTCAAAAGTCATTTATTAAAACCAAGCTTTAAATATGTACAAGTCTCACTTAAACCTACTTATATTTACAAATTAATGGCACCCGCAGCTCTTGACTGACATTTTCTTGTACTTTTTGAGTATAACGTTAGTATCGTCCTGGAAATAGAGCACCGAGATTGGTGTCAGTTTTGTTGGCGCACAGCACGGCTTTGGATACTTGTTGGGGTACATCAAGTGGACCAAAGTCTGGACGATTGCGTGGTTGGTGGCGTTCATATGGCCGTTGAGTGGAAATTTGCATTCGCCGGCACAATAATGGGCCGAATAGCCGGCAGGTGCAATAATCCAATCCTGAATCAAATAAAGAAATCATTTTTTTCCTAAGAATTTTGGTCCAAGGTTTACAGGAAATTGGAGAAATTTTAACTGGCGTGTTAATCCCCTTGTAAATATTTATTTTGCACACAAACCTGCCACTTCAAGTCCTTGAAGCTGATGTAGAGGTCGTACATTTTGCAAGTGGAGCCGTAATGAGGGTTGTCGCTTAGCATCATCTCCACGTAGTTTGATTTTCGGACGCGACGTTTTGAGCTCAAATCGCGAATACTTCGTTTGGGTTGGACGTGGTTACTGGCCTTGAGGAAGGCCACCATGAAGGGCTGCGTCTCATCCTCGCCCTTGACGGTGATTAGGCCGATGTCTTCGGGCCTTATTTCGCGTCCTGTTTTGTAAAAAAGTAATTATCAAAAAAAATTCAGTGATAAAATATTTTTAATTTATTTTATTTCCCAAATAATGATATCAAGCTACAAAAGACAGTTGGAAAGACTATAAAAACTGTACAAAAAATTATCTTCACTTCAAATTCTAAGGAAAAATTCGTAAATGTAAACACGTTTTTCAAAATAACGAAGCGAAAAATTCTATTGAAGAACCACCCTGTGTAATTTTCCAAACTTACCTTTTTTTCAAATTAAATTTGAAATTATGTAGATAAACTTACAAACTAGATGAGTCTTTGGACTAAAAGTGAAATGAATCAAGCAAGTAAGCTAAAATATCAATTCAACCTAATTTCATAGTTTCTCAGCCAGTTTTGGATTTTTTTTTAACTTAAATTTTATTAGAAAATAACACCATTTTTGGCCTAATTTGGTAAATTTTCGGCTTGGTAGCAATGGCATAAAATGTACTAAAAACCCTAAATAGTTAATTGAATTTGGTAAAAAAAAGAAGTGACTAAAAAAACTGATTTTTTTAGAAAAAGGAAAAATAATATCATTTTTGACCAAATATTATATGGTTTATTGGCCTATAAATCCTATTATTTAATGAATTTTGCTTATAAACAAGCTAAATCAAGTGAAACCAGGAAAAAATAATTAATTATTTTTGTGGTTTAGGTGTAATATGAATTTGGTAAAAAAAAGTGACCAAAAAAGCTGATTTTTTTGAAAAAAGAAAAATTAATATCAGTTTTGATCAAATATTATATGGTTTATTGGCCTATTAATCCTATTATTTAATAAATTTTGCTTATAAACAAGCTAAATCGAGTAAAACAGGAAAAAATAACGAATTATTTTTGTTTCGAAAAAATTTTGTACAATAAACAACTCTCAAGTACAGAAATACCCTAAATCTTGAATATGTAACAAAATAAAAAAACAGTTTTACTATTCGTTTTATAAAGTATAAATTACGTCTTATTACAAGTACAGGCATTTACTTTCAACATTATAATTTGGCAAATTTTATTTCAAAAATTTGGGTTTTACTAAGTGAAAACCCAAAAATAACACAATTCTTGGCCCAACTTGGCGATTTTTCGGTTTTTTTCTAATAAAATATTAATTTTGTTTCTACCAGAAAACGCTCAAAAATAAACAGTTCATTTATTATTTGGTGTTTTTTTGTCAGTTTTAGACAAAAAGCTCAAAGACGGTAAAAAAAACTTCAGATTCCTGTTAATCAACCGATTTTTACAAGATTTCGCAGAAAGATAACCAAAATAACATTCATTTCGATTCATTTTTGTGATTCCTAGACGTGTTTGAATTCAACTCAAAAACTAGCTTACAGAGCAAAAATTTTTAAAATAATTTATAGCAACAAATAATACCGTTTTTGGTCTTATTTGGTCGTTTTTCGGTTTGTTATCAAACATTTGTAACTATATATTTGTCCCAAAAAGTCCATTATTCATCTTTAAATGTTAGAAATGTAATATTTTTTACCTAAGCCAACTAAAATTATTTTCAAGCTCTTTCGGAAATAAGCTGCAATAAAAATTTATGTTTTTTTTTAAACAGAACACCCAATATTTTTTTGCATTTTTGGATGTAGCTTTACTATGGTAACGACAATGCTAAAAATAATTTGTAATGTTGCTGAAATTAAATTTAAAGTGAAATAAATTTTTTAATGGTAACTGTAGGCATTTGAAACTTTATGTCTTTAGACAGAATATTTATTAATGTTTGAAAAAGAAAAACAAAAAATTGGGTGTTCCATTTAACTTTTGGAGGTTATTCAACCTTTAACAAACTTCTTAATTTTTCTGTGTTCCTAAGTTTGAACATTCTTCTTTAAAATTCTCTTTTTGTAGGAATTTTAGTTTTTGAGCTAAACATTTTTAAAAACAGCGTGTTTCTGGTAAAAAAATTAAAACATTTCAAAAACTGAGCAAAATCAACCAATAAAAGTTTAGGACAAAATCATCAATTTCAAAAGCTAGATTCAAAATTGAAAAACTTGTAAACCTTGTATTGTAGTTCATTTCCGAAACAGCCAGTGTATTTGAAAGTAATTTTAGTTGAGACAGAGGGTTATTATCTACAGTTTAAGAAAAAAATATTACTTTTGCAACATTTAAAGGTAAATAATGGACTTTACCTACTCGCTAGGACACTGCATGCCACTGCATATTTGCTGAAAACCGTACTAAAACCCTAAAATGTAAAAATAATACAATTCTACATTTAAATTAATACTCTGTTGATTATTTAGCAGGGAAATCGCACAAAAAAACTAAAACATTAGTTCAAAAACGTTCAAAAAAATCACTCATGTGAATTAGGCAAAATAACATATTAAGTGTCGACTACCTAATTGTTTTCATTTCTAGACGTGTTTTGTGGTAAGTTTTTAATTCAAAAAACGAGCTTAAACCCTTGAAGAGCAAAAACAACACCATTTTTGGAATAATTTTGACAAATTTCGTTTCTTTTTTAAAAAATAATCCAGCAAAAAATCAAAAACACAACACCATTTCTGGCCCAACTTGCTTATTTTTCGGCTTGTTTGTAAAAATTTCGTCATTTCTGGCTGACAACGTGCTAAAAGGCTCAAAAAAGTAAAAATTCTGTAACTTCTGACGCAATTTGGTAATTTTTATCAATCTGTTAATCAACAAAACTTTCAAAAAATGTGCTTATAAAGACGCGAAAAACACAATATTGTTATATTTTGAAATGGTTTTTCAACTTTCACTCAAGGATGAGCTAAATCGAAAGAAATAAATAGTAAAACAACATTAATTTTTGCCATTTCTCGACGCGTATTGTGATTTAGCAAAATTAAAAAACAAACAACTTACATAGTGCACAATTTTCGCCTTGTATTCAAGAAAATATTGATGAAAAACGTGGTAAAAACTATTCGCAACAGTTTATTGATTTTTGTTACAAAGTATTTTCAAAATAATTGCATCTTTGGATGATGGACATTTATGACACGCCATTAGGAAAAAATTTGGGATAATTACCTACCTGGCTTATCGACCGGATGTACCGACAGGTAGAGACCCTTATTGGAATCGGGGAAAGCCACCCAAGTCGGCAAACAAGCCGTTAAATTCAGATTTAACCACCCGGTGAAACTACCTGTTGTATTTACTGCAGAAATGTACTCCAGTTCTCTCTCACTGTAATAATTCCCAATAATAAAAATGTAAAATAAATTGTACAGAAAATAAAGTACCCCGAATCTGTGTTGACAAGTTCAAACACTGTAACAGTATACACATTTCTGGCCTTTTTAGGCGAATGAATTTCCTTCTGATAAATCCGGAGCTCAGCTCCGACCACATTTTCGGCAATCGGCATTTCCGAAACGTTAAACCACAGCCTTTTGCCTCTTTCGTGCCGCACGCTGCTCACGTGGTGGTCTAAATAAAATATAAATATACAATAAAAAAAAATAAAAAATGGACCAAAATCTTTACTTATGCTCTCAAAAGTCATAATAACGTCGCTCTCGTCGATCGCATTCTGCTCGTCTCCACTGAGGTTCAAGTCAGCGCTGCGCTCGCTCCTGGAGTGGCCCTCGTTCTCCTCCTCCATCAGCGACTTGTAGATGTCCAGGAGGAACTTGGGGGCCGACCGCTTCAGCGAGTTGGAGACCCGCTTGGGGCGCTCGGGGAGGCCCAGCAGGTTCAGGATCTCCATCTCCATCTCCTGCTTCTCGCTGGTGGTCATCTCGCGGTCGATGACGGTCTGGTTGAGGCCGTTGTCGATGTAGATGCCCGCTTTTGACCAACATAGCGCCTCTCCTAGCACCAAACTAAGCACTAGCACGAAATTCATCGCGGGACTTGGCCGAAACACCGACGCAAACACGAAATTTTCGCTCTGGAATTCGAATATTGCGGAGGTGGTCGAGGAGGTGTTGTCAAGTCGCTGGTTCAAAACTGCTCAAAACCAAGCCTGGGTTGAGTGGAAAAGACGAAATGTGGCAATGGTGGATGGGTTTACTTAAGACAGGTTTTAGCGCCGCAAGCGTCCAATCGTAAGCCGGCTTACGACGCTTGTTATTAAGTCAATTAATTAATTCGGTGGATGGGTGAGATGCTTGTTTACGAACAGTTGTGATGATGCATTTTATTATTTGGATATCAGGCTTTTTTGCACAAGGACAAACAGGAACAAAAAGGAAATTTAGCTAAAATATTAAAAACAAATAAGCTTTTAACTACTACGCTTGCTTCAGCACGTTTTTGAGGTAAAGATATTTTTTTTCCAAAATATTACCAAAATGAGGTAAAATTAGTTATCTTATTTAATGACTATTAGCATGTTTTTTACCTAGAATCGTGATTAGGTCGCAAAGTTTCTAAAAAATAAACCCAACACTAACAGGCACTAAATTAGATCGAAAACAGTGTAATTTTTCGATTATGAAGATATTATAAGCCGCACTTTTAGTGCCAAACTGGATCAAAGTAGTATATACAGGGTGTCCGTTGTTCGAACTCCACCATAGGAAGCTCAGTTATTGTAAAAGATACGAAATCTTTAAATTATGGCAACTTGAGCATTTTTATGCTGAACAATTATCTAAAAAAAAAAAAAAATTGATATGTCTTTTTTAGTCAAGGGCGGCACCAAACTTTAATTTCATTTTTTTTTAAATGAGGTAACAGCCTAATGAACAAATGTTTTTCAAATAACAACGTTACGGAACATTAATTAATAATATGTTACAATTATCATTAGTGTGTTTTCTTTAATGAATTATATATATAGTCTTTAATATCACAGTTTTCTTATCATTCAGCGCCCTTGGGACCCCTTCCTAGCATACTTGGTCCGACTCTGTTAACTTTCACAAAATAATTTTTTTGTTCAATTATCAACATAACATCAAATACACAAACGAAAAATTAAAATTTATACGCTGATGAAAATAATTCAGATATACATTTTAAAATTTTACAAATTCTAGCGATTTACACAGGCAACCAATTATACAAAACCGTGTTAGATATTTAGTTTAAAATTTTGTAAGTTCAAACAAAAATTAGCTGTTATAAATTATTCAAGCATTTCAGAATAATAATAGTTAATGTAATTTACAATTTCAATAATTATTATTAAAGTTGGCAACAAAAAACCATAAAATAAAATTCCCTACATTACCACCACTTCTTCGCGCCAAAACAAGAAATGTTAATGATAGAAGTTTAAAAAGTTAATAAATTGGTAGTGTCTTTTATTTAAAAATTATTCATAGCACAGGGACTGTTTTTAACTAATAATTGCATTATTATAACATAAAAAAATCTAAATAAAACTAAAAATATAACTTCTTTTTTCATCTGATTCGAAGGTTGTATCTGCTGGACTCTTCAACACTTTTTTTACCTCTTCTACCCTTTGTATTTGTACTTTTTATCTCTTTAACCTCCAACTGCTTTGTACTTTCATTAACTGGCTCATCCTTCTTCTTTCGTCTAGTCGTTTTTCTTTTCGGCTCTTCGGTCTCCTCAACTTGATCCTTACTCGTGTTGGAAACTTTCTTCTCCTCTTCTACTTCTTCCTCTAGGACCTTCTTGCGCCCTCTGGTATTCGTTTTCTTCTCCACTACTTCATCCTGTTGTTTCTCCTCCACTTTTCCTTTCTTATTCCTCAGCGATCGCGTTTCTGCAACGTCTTCCTTTACGATCTTCTTACGCCCTCTCGTATTCTTCTTTTTCTCAACTACTTCTTCCTGTTTCTCTTCCGCAACACTAATCACCACCTCTTGTTCAACCTTCCTCTTTCTCCCTCTTCTTTTTTTCGGCGATACTGTCACTTCCTCCACTTTTTGATCATTCTTCTCAGACATTTTTTCTTTTTGCGGCGTTTTTTTAAGGTTAGTTTCACTCGTTGCTGTTGCTTTACGCGTGCGCAAACTTCGTTTTTGTTCCGGAGTTTCCGTTTCCTCTGATGCGGGAGAAATTGGTCGTTTACCTCGACCTCTCTTTTTAGTTTTAGGAGTTGGTGAATTTTCCAATTCCAGATTCAAATTTTTAACAGTTTTTTTAGGTCGGCCACGAGGTCGCGCCTGTTCAGTCACTTCTTCAGCTTGTGATGTTAAATTATCTGCCAACAAAAAGCTTCGAAGAGAAGAAAGTAAGTTATGAGGAGTATCGGTTTTTGTAGTTTCAAAAAGTTCTCGTACTCCAACAACATCACTTAAGTCGTTTTTCGGAGGTTTTTGCAACTTGGAACTTTTGAAAATTTGCTTCACTCCTCTCACGTCACGTAAATCGTTTTGGGGCGATTTCACAACTCTGGGAGTTTTGAAAAGCTTTTTCACACCTGCTACGTTCGTCAAGTCGTTCAATGGCGATTTCGGAACTTTGGGAGTTTTTAAAAGATTAATTCCGCTAACATTCGACAAGTCATTTTTGGGTGATTTTTGAACCTTAGGTGTTTTCAAAATTTTCGCAATCCCACTGACGTTACTTAAATCGTTTTCGGGTGATTTTGGATGTTTTGGAGTTTTCAAAATGTTCTTAACTCCCGCAACGTCGGTTAAATCGTTCTTCGGTGAATTCTGAACTTTTGGAGTTTTCAAAATCTTTTTAACTCCTCTGACGTCTGTTAGATCATTTTTCGGTGATTTTTGAACTTTCGGAGTTCTCAAAATCTTTTTAACTCCTCTAACGTCGGTTAAATCGTTTTTCGGAGATTTCTGAGCTTTCGGAGTTTTTAAAATCTCCTTTACTCCACTAACATTGGTCAAATCGTTTTTGGGGGACTTTAAAACTTTGGGTGTTCTCAAAATCTTTTTTACTCCACTGACGTGTGTTAGATCATTTTTAGGAGATTTTTGAACTTTAGGAGTTTTGAAAATTTTCGAAATTCCACTGACATTTGCCAAATCGTTTTTCGGTGATTTGGGAGTTTCCAAAAGTTGCTTTGCTCCACTAACGTTAGCTAAATCATTTTCCGGCGATTTTACGACTCCCGGAGTTTTCACAATCTTCTTTTCTCCACTGACGTTTAATAGATCGCTTTTAGGAGATTTCTGGACTTTGGGAGTTTTGAAAATTTCAGAAATTCCACTGACATTTGCTAAATCGTTTTTCGGTGATTTCTGAGCTTTCGGAGTTTTCAAAATTTTGTTTATTCCAATAACACTTGTCAAATCATTTTCCGGCGATTTTACAACTCTCGGAGTTTTCACAAACTTTTTTTCTCCACTGACGTTTGGTAGATCGTTTTTAGATTTCTGGACTTTTGGAGTTTTGAAAATTTCCGAAATTGCACTGACATTTGCTAAATCGTCTTTCGGTGATTTCTGAGCTTTTGGAGTTTTCAAAATTTTCTTTACTCCACTGCCGTTTGACAGATCGTTTTCAGGAGATTTCTGGACTTTGGGAGTTTTGAAAATTTCTGAAATTGCACTGACATTTGCTAAATCGTCTTTCGGTGATTTCTGAGCTTTTGGAGTTTTCAAAATTTTCTTTACTCCACTGCCGTTTGACAGATCGTTTTCAGGAGATTTCTGGACTTTGGGAGTTTTGAAAATTTCTGAAATTGCACTGACATTTGCTAAATCGTTTTTCGGTGATTTCTGAGCTTTTGGAGTTTTCAAAATTTCCTTTACACCACTGTCGTTTGACAGATCGTTTTCAGATTTCTGGGCTTTGGGAGTTTTAAAAATTTCCGAAATGCCACTAACATTTGCTAAATCGTTTTTCGGTGATTTGTGAACTTTGGGAGTTTTCAAAGCTTTCTTTACTCCACCAACATTCGCAAAAACATTTTTCGGCGACATTACAACTCTCGGAGTTTTCACAATCTTCTTTTCTCCACTGACGTTTGACAGATCGTTTTTAGATTTATGGGCTTTTGGAGTTTTGAAAACTTCCGAAATTGCACTGACATTTGCTAAATCGTTTTCCGGTGATTTCTGAGCTTTTGGAGTTTTCAAAATTTTCTTTACTTCACTAACACTTGTCAAATCATTTTTCGGTGACTTTACAACGCTCGGAGTTCGCACGATTTTCTTTCCTTCGCTGATGTCTGACAGATCGTTTTTGGGAGATTTCCGGACTTTGGGAGTTTTAAAAATTTCCGAAATTCCACTGACATTTGCTAAATCGTTTTCCGGTGATTTCTGAGCTTTCGGAGTTTTCGAAGCTCTCGTTACTCTACTAACACTTGTCAAATCATTTTTCGGCGACATTACATCTCTCGGAGTTCTCTTCTTTGTTCCACTGACGTTTGCTAAACCCTTTTTCTGAACTTGGGGAGTTTTGAAAATTTCCGAAATTCCGCTCACATTTGCTAGATCGTTTTTCGGTGATTTGTGAAGTCGGGGAGTTTTCAAAATTTTCTTAACTCCACTAATATTTCCTAAATCGTTTTTAGGCGATTCCTCAACTTTCGGGGTTCTCAAAATCCTCTCCAGTCCACTGACGTTCGTTAAATCGTTTTTGGGTGATTTCTGAACTTTGTGGGTTTTAAAAACCTTTTCAACTCCACTGACGTTTGTCAAGTCAATGCCTTCAGACTTTGATATTTCAGGAGTTTTCATTAAATTCGTATCAGTTAACTCGTTGATTGAAGACTCAAGGCTTGAACTTTCCAAAAATTCTTCAAAATCACTCACATCAGAGACATTGGCGACCGATTTTTGAGGACTGATTATTTGAAGAAGAGTGTCATATAGTGGTGACACTTGCTCACCAGAGATTGACGAACTTAAGAAAAACTACACAAAAAAATACAGTAAAATAACACAATTTGATCAAATTAATTACCGTATCTTCCCGCCTTGTCTTTTTAACCACTCTTCCAGTACTGGACGAGCGTCCCCTTTTCACCCCCCGAGGTGATGGTGTCTTTTGAGCCACAAAACTTGTAACAAGTGATTTTCTGCTCTCATTTAAAGCAATGGAAGAGTTAAATGTTTCCCCTTTATTTTTCAAAAACAGCGATTTGCGGACCATTGTTGCCAAATCTTGTGATTTACGTGCAGATGAGCCTTGTGTGCTCACATTAAGAGCACTACTAGTTTTCCATTTGAAAATATGGCTCTGTTTTTTGCTAGGACAGGAACTCCTGGACGTCTTAGTTGTGACTTTTGACGTCGATAAACTCCTCCTCACTGTGGTAAAATGTCTGGAAGGGACTGGGATTTTTGACGCCGATCTGACCTTAAAATCAGGCATAACTGTCCGCCTTTTATTGAACATAACTGGCTGCAAGTCCTGAAAGTCCAAACATCAGAGGCAATTTTAATACAAATTGTGAGGTTACCGCAACGGGGGCGTTCGTGTTTACATAACGAAAATGCTTTCCCACCACCACAAACTCATCGTTGTCTTTCAGCAAAACACTTTTCTTCATTTTCTTGCCATTGTGGAGAATCAAGTCGTCACCTTTGTTTTCCAAAATGGCCTAAAAGTTTACACTCAGTACGACTTTTTTGTCTTAAATTCCGCCTTACCACTCCGTCGTTGTTCAAATCGATAGAACAAGACACCGGGGCAGCGTTTGCATTGCGCGATTTTATGCGAATATCACACGTTATCGCAGCCCCAATGGTTGTGGGGCCTGCCACTTGGAGGTCGAACTTCGTCGGAGATAAGCCGGGTTTACGCACAAACTCGAGATAACCAAAACAACGCTCCATTTTTCGTCACAATTTTGAATGAAATTACCGAAATCACGCCCGAATTATTACTTTAATCGATAACCGTTACAAATACGAGTCCACTCTTGTTTTCCGCGTCACTTTTTAAAAAGAAAACGGTCGTTTTGTGTCACGTGACCGCATGCAGCCAACATTGCGCAAAGAAATTGCCCAAAATTGGACTGTCAAGTTCATAATTTTTGAACGAATTTATTATCGATTATGCCTTTATCCAGGTCTTTGAACATTCCTTGGGCTTTATAGAAGACGTTAGGATGTTATAATAGAATGTGCATTAGAGTAAGACAAGGTAAATCAAGCTTTTTAAAGAAGGGGAGAGATTAGGCAGCAGCGCACAAATTGCGCCAAATTTAAAATAACCATCTTGCTAAGTCTTTTATTTATTTATATCATAATTCCTTTTTGCTTTTGCGTAACATGTAATAAAAATATATCATAAACAACATTTTTATTGCAATATCAATAAACAGTCAAGATTTGCGTTTGTGGATAGTTTTAGTGTGCCTTACATAATTGTTTTTTCTATTAAAACCTTTCCCACATTCGGAGCACAAAAACGGTGAATCCCCCTTATGCATAAGTGTATGCACATTCAAATCGCTCATTGTGTAAAAACTTCGATTACACTCGCCACATTTATGCACCGGTTCTGTGTTATGAACCACCATGTGTTTAACTAGCGCAGATTTAGACCTATAACTGTCGGAAAACAATAAAAAATAAGAAAAAAATGTTCCAACAAGTCACCTTTTCCCACACACTTCACAAATTAGTTGTAAGAAAACAGAGTTGATTTGTTTATGATTGTGGCTAACTTCGTGACTTTTCAACTCAGAACTGGATTTAAATTGTAGACCGCAAGCGGAGCAAAGATGCGGGACTTCCCCGGTGTGGTTTTTCAAATGTAGTGAAAGGGAAGCCCTCGCAGCGAATTCTTTGTCGCAAAATTGACACATTAGCAAGTTTTTTTTCGTGTGCACTTTTAAATGTGTCTGTAAGGTGTCGTTAACGCAAAATCTGCAACAAATTGTTGGTTTTACAAATATGTGCGAATACGGAATAAGTAAAACTATTGTAGCAACGTTTCTTTGTACACCATTAAATTTTTAATATTACCCTTCAAGCTAATCACTCAAGGCTTATTGTGTGATTTATTGCAAACAGGTTGTAGTCTTTCAGAGGAACCGGTGGATATCGTAAATATTTTCGGGTTACCCTTGTCAAAACATATTATTGTGAGGGCTGCTTATCTTAAACACAATTATCTGTTGTAAAACTTTATGGTGTACAAAGAAAACGTTACTAGAATACTCGTTTTAGATATCCGTAGTTCTGACTTTGTATTTTAAATTTTTTATGTATTTTAAAACTTTTTACCTTTTGCCACAGTATGGGCAAAGAAACGGTTTGAGGCTCAGATGGGTTTTTACATGTTTTGCTATGGAATTTTTCGTGGAAAAACAGCGACTACAAGTGTCACATTTATACAATTGAGCGCTGTGTCTAGCCTCGTGTGATGTGAGATCTGATTTCGTTGAAAATATTTTCTGACAATGCTTGCACTTTTGTGGATTATTTCCTGTAATTCTGGGATTAAGACGAGTCTTTTAATATACCAAAACATACTGTAATGTCTTTGAAGATGGACACGTAACGATGATTTACGTGTGAAATTTTTTTTGCAGATAGTACAAATAATTTCACTTGGGTCGTCTACAAAGGACGTGTCAACAGAATTGTTATCAAAATCATCCGATTCCGAGTCATAGAGCTCACGCAAATATTTATCAACGGCTCGACACTTTTCTTTAAAATTGTACGCTTGGTTTAATTTTTCACGACATGATTCGCAAATGTATTCCATTAAACCGTCCTTTTCGCACGGCTGAAACTGTTATTAAACAAAAATTGCAAAAGCGGGGGAAATACCGAAATCGGGGTGCACTGAGACAGCATCTTTGATACATTTTCGTCGTAAATGGACGTCTTCTCCCCATCCAAAGTAGCCAAACAGGTGCGACAGTTGTTTGAGTAATCTTTCAGTCTCATAGTTAATTGTGGAAGTAACTAATAAATAATAAAATAAAACAAACAATACAACTTAAATTAAGGTTAAGTTTGTAGTTAAAACAGATAAAATCTCTACTATGGTAGGTTTTATTAATTTGAGTACATTACACCTACTAAGGGAAATTTCATAATGAATGGAACCACAAATTGTTGAACCATTTTTGAAACTCAACGTTTCTCAACGAGTAGTTCACGTTATGTAAAAATCAAAAATAAAATATTCATTTTGAGTTATTCTTAAACGTTACATTTGGCCGACTGCGGACGCCGTCAAACTTGTCATTTTGTTTAAATTCAATGGCGCGAAGTAATATTTTCCGTAAAATGTGAATGACAAACGCATTTTACATGATTTGGACACGCGTTTTAAAATTACCCAGTCTCTTAAACTATGTTAAACCGTCCCGTCTGTATAAATTTTCGTACGAAAATCCCAAAAACCTAACCTCAAAAAAGTAAGTTGCGACTCCCGCTTGTTGAAGTGTTTTATCATAAAAAATCTCCCATTTCTTATCAGTACGTACTTGATAACCCACTTTCCCTAGAGTTCACGAGCAATTCTTCAGATTTCGTTTTGTGCCAATGTCCCGTCCGCGTCTCCTCTTATTGTCTTCCTCGGTGGTGCACGGCCACGGCTTCCTGGAGTATGCAGCCAGCGACATCAACACCTTCCTCAACAAGTAAACCTCGTAACTAATTCACAAAAAACTGGTTTCGTTTCGTAGAAATCGCGTCTCGACTGTCCTTTTCGTCCCCTATGCTGCAGTCGACCACGACGCTTATTTGGCCAAAGTGCGCCCCGTTTTCACCAAATGGGGCTATCAAGTCGAGGGCATTCACCAAGACAACCCTGTCGATGCCGTCAAACGAGCCGAGGCGATTTTCGTAGGTGGAGGCAACACTTTCCTCCTGCTCAAGACTTTGTACGACAAGAATTTGGTTAAATTGATCCGGGAGCGGGTGTTTGAGGATGGGGTGCCCTATATTGGGAGCAGCGCAGGGACGAATATCGCAGCCCCCTCCATCCACAACACCAACGATATGCCCATAGTTTACCCGCCAAGTTTCAACGCCCTGAACCTTATCCCTTTCAATATCAACCCGCACTACTTGGACACGGACCCCAACTCAACTCACAAGGGGGAGACACGGGAGGAACGCATTTTGCAATACCACAGCTTGCCGGATGCGTATGACGTGTACAACGTTCTGGGGCTAAGGGAAGGGAGTTTGCTTTTGGTTGATGGCGAGATGGGAGTCTTGAAGGGGATCAAGAACGCAAGACTCTTTATTAAGTATATTTCACTCGGGTAATTCCCCCCACACTTAATTAAATTTTCAGAGGGAAGCCTCCGCAAGAAATCGAAGTGGGGACCGACCTGTCTCACTTATTCGCCAATCAATTGAAAGCTTCCGCTGTACGTTTATAAACAAACACTAACGCTATAAACACCGTTCAAACAACTGCACTGCGAGTTTTAATAATTCGGGGTCGTGCCGTTTCGGCGCTTCCACGAACGCATCCTTCAAGGGTAAATTACACAAATGTCTGCGTATCATGAGGTCACGTCGTGCCGACAGAGCTCGACAATTCGGTCCAACACTCGAGAACAGCGCCTTCCTCACGGCTTGCTTCTCTCGATTGGCCACTTGTATCGCTCCAATGGGATGCGAGATGACTATTTCGGGGGTTTCCCCAACTCCGTTCACACTTGTTGTTGGTGTTTCACTTTCAGCCTTGGTGTGCTCTTTTAGCACATCTCTGACCAAGTCTTCGCCAGCCAAATCGACCGAAATTCCTAGATTAACCAACACGTTATGGCTCTCCCAACGTCTTTTCGCCGAACTCATCGGCTTAACTCTTGGCCTGGACTCCGCCACCAAACTCGCCCAGTCCACCCCTAAAGCATCACCGATGCCCTTAACCCGCAACTCCTCCTCCAGCTCGTCTTCCGAAATCTCCTCAAAGTCCAAGTCCATGTTCTCTTCGTCGATTGATTCGTCTTTGGGGATTCGGTTCGGGGAACGACTCGGAGAGTGGGATTTCTGCGACGCGGCTGAGTTTTGTTGCTCTTTGACTGATGAAGTTTCGGTTTGTTCAACTGGCGTTTCTTCGGGTGTTGCTTCTGTGATTTCTTCGTCTCGGTTGAGGATATCGTCAGCGTCGTCGCTGATTTCACTAAGATCGTCTTCAAGAACCGGTTCAATTGATGGTTTTTTCGGTTCTTGGGTGGGTTCTGGGGGTTCATCAGCGGGGCGTTTGGTTGCTGGTTCCTTTTTGAGTTCAACTTCGGGCATTGATGAGGTTTTCGAGTCGGAACGGTCCGAACGAGGGTCTTGGCGGGGTGGGGGCTCTTTCCTCCGGCTTTCTGACATTGTCTCATCTGAAAATGCATTAAAATTGGCTTGGGGTGTTCATAACACCGATGAGTCACTTATCATCTATTTATAATTTACCTGTAATTCTAAAAGAATCGTAGGTGATTTTATTGTATAAAAGAACTTGACTAAATTGTAAAATGTTTACTATTTGGTGTTTTTTCACTTTTGATATAATTTAACGCCAACGATTTGTTGTTCATAGATGCAATTTAAGTAATGCATCAAAGTGCCTAACTAACTAAATTTTCGAGGAATTTTTAATTTGCATTTTGATATTGGAGTACTCTTTTTTTTTCGGAATTTCGGTAAAATTGGCATGTGAACATTGTTTGCAGATGTTATAAATTTGCAAGATTGGCAAATATGATATTTGTAATACCAAAATATCATAATGTCCGATATTTATGGATTTGTATCCGATATAAAAGGTGGTCTAGCTCAGCTCAGCTCAGCCCCCGTCTTTTGTAGCCGAGTTATTAGTAAAGTTGGACTTTTGATACTTTGTAAACGTTATTTACACTCTAGGAAGTATTTCAGGAAAATATTTTTGATTATACAAAATGTCTCAAAAAAGTATGACGTCATTTTAATATTTTTTTAATGGCATGCTATTATTTTTAGTGCTTATTAGGATGCCCTTCTAGCTTCTTACATGTCCTAAAGTTTTTTTAATCGGTTCAGGGATTACTGGTTAAAAAAATAAAAACAAAAAAAATCGGTTTTACATTTAGTTTTAAAAATTCATAAAAAATAGAAACGGTGCTTTCCTGATGACACTATTAGTACGTAGGTCTTGAACAAGGTCTAACGGACTTATTAATTAAGTTTGGTTGATCTGAATTACTACAGGGTGTTTACAATTTATTTTCAAACATTTTAAACTTTAGAGCCTTTTATTTTGCTTATTTCAAATGACAAATCCTGTTTATTTTTAAACAATTCTATGGGGAATGAATGGAAAATGAACGTTTTTTCTTATTACAACCCTTTGTAAAAAACTTGTTTCGTCAAGTATTTTAATGACAAATTTAATAAATAAAAGTCGAGGATGGTATCAACCCTTTTTAGTTTTATACCACTCAATGTGGAATTAAATCCTAACACATTTAAAACACTTAACAGTTAAAATGGAATATATCAGATTTAATATTTTATTTCTAATTTTACTACCAGCCCTCCACCTCTATAGAATACCCTTGGATAGCACATAAAAATTTTAAGAATAACTTACTGAAGCAAAAGAAAGTGTATTTATTTAAATGATCAAAACTTACCATCCACATTTTTTACACTTGCCAACAACATAATGATACATTTATTACATGATGAAGACGAAATCAATGACGAACCAATTAATAATAAAATGATAATTATTTATGTTTTATAAATATAATATACCAAATACACTAAGGGCCACCAAATTTAATTCTTCATTTAAAAATTATTAATGCTTTAAGTTTAAAGCCACAATTTTCGCCTATTACATACATACTTAATGCAAAAAAACAAATTCGAGAAATTTCTTTACAAGTTAAATTTCTTTCGAAGAAATAAAATTGCAAAAAATTACAATGGAGAGGACGATTCAGAGAACAAAAAGTTTATTGAAAAAAACGCAAAGGCGTTAGAAATTTTTTAATTTAGAACACTTTGTAGAGGTTATAAAAAATTAATTAATTATTATTAACATTTGTTCCTTAATTTTTAATTCCAGAAGCTTCATTTTTTTGATGTTCTCGATCTCCTGCATTGTTTTTCTTTAAGATGACACTGCTTTACTTTATTTTTTAGGTCTTTCTTTATAACCTCCGTTTTTTTGTTTATTTTTTATTTTTTTTAAACAGCTTCTATCATGGAATCCAAATCAGTTATTAAGTTATTATTGTTATTATTTTTTAAATTAAAATACTACATTATCTTGATTATACAGGGTGTTTCACACAACTTTGCGAGTCCTGCGCACCCAAATATACAAAAGACACGACACACTAGATACAAAAAATAGACATTTAATTATTTAATTTTTGGAAACTCATGACAGAAGTTGTCAAACTGATCTCACTTTCGACACTCGTTATGAATTATACTATTCCTTAAAACTGGACTTATTTCGTTATAGCATTGAACACCGCGATTGTGTCCTAATAAAAAAATAAAAATTTCTCTTACCATCCCTGTGAGAGGTTGAGCTTCTTGGCCTCGACCTCTCCCTCCACTCAGCCGGCCATCGTCTTCGATCCTCTCCTGCCCAATTATACAGTCTCCAATCTTCCTCAGTCAAATGTTTATGGTCGGCAGCATCCCAATTTTCCCTTCCTTCCCAATCTATTGGACGCCTCGCCCGATCCCAATCATGATCCGGATAATCCGTTTCCCAATCCCTTCCTTTGAGAGAACCTGGCGGCCTTGAATCCTCTCTCGCATATCTCCGATGTTCCAAATCTAAATCCCTTTCATCCCGTCCTCCATCCCACAAATCCCGCCTAGACCGTCGGTCTTCGGGATATTCCGGCAATCTCTCCTCTCTCGAATTCTCATTATAATCAATATCGAGATACCTGCGATCATCATGTCTCGCTCTATCATACGGACTATCATAGTCCTTATCCTCAATCCTTCTCTCACTGTCGCGTAACCTCGCTGGGATCGCCCCATAATCCCGGTCCCGATCCCGTGACTCCCTATCATAGTTACGATCACTCGAACGTTCGTAACTCCGCTCATACCCTCGATCTTTTTCATCCCTGCGCTCAACCGATTTTCTTCGTTCAGGGGTGCGTTCCCTTCGGTCTCTTTCCCGACGATCGCTCGAATGTTTACGACTCGGAGGCACTCGATCTTCAGGCAATGGTAATAAGCGTTCGACTCTATCACTTGAAGGTTTATCAAGTCCTCGATCTTCACGTCGACTTCGTTCACGTCCTCTCCTTTCTTCCTCTTTCTTTGCGAGCTCCTTGAGACGTTCACGTTCACGCTGACGCTCCTGGCAACGGGCCAGTGCTTCTTCGCGTTCTTTTTCACGCGCTGCTTCACGTTCTTCACGCGCAAGACGACGTTCACGCTCACGTTCACGTTCACGATCGCGCGAATCTCGCTTGTCTTTGCGCGATTTGTCGTCGCTCGGACGGTCCTTGGCGCGAGGTCTGAAAGACGAAGAAATAAAATATTAACAAAGTTAAACAAACTTTAAAAATAGCGAATTCAAACGAACAAAACTCTAGCGGATTACGTACAACCTAAGAAATTGTCTAAGCTTTGTCATTTTTGATTGTGAGTTATTTATCATTGGGTGAGTTCCATGCTTCTTGATAAATTCTAAAATGATTACTCGGTATTATATAATTTCTCTCACGTCTACCCATCATTTTTCAAATAGTCAGAATCAATTGTTAAAAAGTATGTAATTTCAAAGGTAGGTGATAAATATAATACTCATATTTATCATTTAAAAATTGTTTCAGCGACAATAAATTGTGAAGAAAAGTTTGTGTTACCAGATAAAATATCACTCAAGTTAAATAGACGTAAAAATTAAGTTTAAGAAAAAAATTACTATCATAAAGTTCGACACTGTGTAGCAAAAAATTAATCACATGCAAAGGAGTAGAAATACTAAAGGAATAATAACAGTTATTGTTTTATTATTATTTACTGTTATTGTAGTTGTTGTTTATTTTTTATTTTATAATAAAATTTTAAAATAAAATTTCTGCTAAATAAAGCAAACGTGGATTACCAAAAAAATATGTTACACTTTGAAATGGTTTTTAGAAAAATTACTCCCCATTCTTCCAACAAATAATGTAATTGTAATGGACACTGCAAATCACCATTCGGCAAAAACGAAATAACATCGAATAAATTTTCCAAAAAGAAGAAATTCAAAAATTTCCATTTTTTTAAGAAAGTTTTTTTTTCCCCAATCATTGCAACTTTAATCCGATCGAGTTGATATGTGAGGAAGGTGAAACTTTGCGAAGAAATAAGTGAAATAACACTTCACTAAAATTTTATTGTGCCAGTACTCATTAATTATGGAAAAAAATTCAAAAATATCTTAGGTACATCAACGAACAAAACTGAGTAAAACACGTTGTTCGTAAAAAACCAGAATAAGAAAATTGGAAAAAAATTAGAAAAAATACTGCCTTAACAATTTAAAGTTTTTTCAAAGATTTAAAATTACAAAAAATACATTGAAAGAAGATATTAATGAAAGAAATGTTTTAGAAAACAAAGATTTTTTTGCATAAAACGTAAATGCTGATTACCAATCACAGAGCATTCTGTCAGGTTTATGACCTTTGTTCTTTAATTTTTATTTCCAATCCCAAGAGCTTCATTTTTTACTTTTTTTTGCTTACGTTTTTTTCTGTGTTTTTTTTTAATTGTAAAGAACTTCATAATTGTTTTTATTATTAATAGTAGCATAGTATTTAGTTAATATAAATAATAGTTAATGATTGCAAAGTTAAGCTAACTGTGAAACCTAAGTATACCTATAAAATTCTGAAACGGCTTCATTTAACTTATTAATTGGAAATGTACTTCACAATTTTTAAGCTAGTTATAACAACACTAAAAAAAACTTAAGTTAACAGTGATACCATCCATCAAAACTTTTAGATAAAATCAAAAATTATGTTAGCCAAACAAGTATGTATTTAAAAGGTGAAAACATCTTCAAAATTGTTAGAATTTCAAAAAAAACTGAAAAGGTGGATAGTTCAGTAGACAATGATTTAGGTAAGGGTTCAATAAATTTGGCAGTATCAAATTGAAGCATTCTAGATTTATTTACTCCAAAATAAAGCTAACTTTTGGGAAATTGTTTTATTTTATTATTTTCCACAATCATAGGTACCATAAATACCAACACTAAAACTTTTAGCCTGCATTTAAAAAAAAAACGCAATTTAAAGAGTGATCTTCAAACCCATCTTTGTGGGAAAGCCCCGAATATTTTTTTTCTTCTTCTAAATTTAGACTTCTGAAGTGATTCTCTACAATGCTCTGAACTATGGATTCGCCAATTTTGAGACACTCTGTACGTGTAAAATCTCTGAGCAGTTCAAGATAGAGGAAACTTTGAATTTGAGATTACACTCCACAGGAAGGTCAAAAGAAACATTTAAATGTGAGATTTTTGGAAACATTAAATCAAAGCTAGAATTTCTAAAAATAAAAATAATAATATGTAAAAGTTGAAGAAAATAAAGTGAAAATGAAACATTAAATGAAAGATTTTCGTCTTTTGATGAATACGAAAGCAGTGATAAACAAAAAATAGAAAGTGCTATTTAAAAGAAACATAATACATAACTAACATTGCTTTGAACTTCTTTCTCGCATATACAATATACAGTGCAATGCAAGGGGGAATCTGCTAAAAGCGTATCTTCAATGAAGACAGTTCTAACAAAATTTTAAAAAAACTTACGCTTTTATGATTTATTGTTTAAAAAACAGTTCGTTTCTTACCTATCCTTATCGTCCTTTTTATCCCGACTTCTCTCCTCCTTGGGCGGCGTCCCCTTGTGATCCCTTCGACTGCTCCCCGTGCTACCTTTAGACCGACTTGGTGAGCCCTTCTTATCCCTTGAATGCGACGAATCTGGAGTATCCCTCTTCTTAGTGTCTTTCGTCGACCTGCTGTCCCGTTTCGGCGACCTTGACTCTTTCTTTTTATGGTCATCCTTCTCCCTATCTTTCTTGTTCCTTTCCTTCTCCTTTTCGCGTTCGCGTTCCTTCTCCCGCTCCCGCTCTCTTTCCTTTTCCCTCTCCCGTTCCTTCTCCTTTTCCCGTTCTTTCTCTTTTTCTTTCTCCTTCTCCTTTTCTTTAGGTTTGGGAGAGGGCGTGTGGTGTTTCTCCTTACGGTCGCTTGACCGACTCGTGGGCCTTGGGGACTTTGCTGGGGGGAGCCCCGGCTTGATTTTGGGGGGCGGTGTTTGCGACTGTTTCCGACTGCGTTGCGGTGTTGGAGACTTGGCTTTTGGGGCTGTTTTAGTTGTTTTTTTAGTTTTGTCGGTGCGTTGTGACGATTTTGAGGATGTTCGTTTCGTTTTTGGTTTCTTTTTCGGGGGGCGCTCCGATGAGGATGAGGAGGAGTCGCGTTTGGTTTTGGTTTTTTTACTCTTCTTCCGACGCGTTTCTATGGACGAGGAGCTGCTGGAGGTGGAGTCGTCACTTGAGGAGGACGAGTCCGAGGATGATGACGAGCTTTCGGTCGAGGGGCTGCTCTCCTTCTTGGTTTTCTTGTCCTTTTTCCGGGCTTTGTTCTCCATTTTCATTTGTAGTTCGAGTTCTCTTTGCAGTTCTTGCCGGCGCTTTTCTAGATCATCAGGGTCGGCGTCGGCTAGTTCCTCCGGGTCCCAGTGGTCCCAATCCTCGTCTGGGTTTCCGGGATGGACCCGTTTATTTGCATTGTCCTTGCGCTGGGTCTTGGCCGCCCGTTTCGAGGGGCTGATCAGGGTGTGGGTGGAGGAGTACTTGCAGCCTTTTCCGTAGGGGCAGGTGCCGCTCTGGGCCCAGTGGTGGCAAAAGTCCTGGCTGGTGCTGGCTTTGGTGCCCAGACGCTCGAACACGCTGGGGCGAGGCTTCGAGACTTCTTTGCTTTTCGGAGTTAGGTTCACGGTTATTTTGCGCTTGACCTGTTTAGACATTTTCACTCAGAGTTCGCGAGGTGAGGAGGAAAAATTGCGAAGCACTTGACGCTACCATATTTACGTTTGACGTTGCCGGCATGGGAGACTGTGGGCTTATCGGCTAGGGGCCTCCTTACATCATGCCGCACAGATGGCGCCCAAAAAACACAATTTCGACTTGCAAACGCCCGATGGACACTTTTTTGATCAATCAAACGAGATTTTAGCCAATTCCCAAAAAACTGGAACGATTTGTTTTGCAAAAATGTAGCCACTTGACAGGTGATAGTTTTTTGACATTTAACAGACAACACCAGTGGCGGTCTCAACCTGAAATTTTACGGGAACAAAAATTTTAAAACTCAAAATCTGTCGATAATGTACACTTTATTATGATATATTTTTGATTATGCCCCACTTGCGAATGATTTAGATATTAATTTCGTAGTTTTGGTCTGTTTCAAATTGTTTTTATTTATTGACAAAAAGTCAGTAGCGTCGCGGCCAACATTTCAACAGGAGCAAAAATATTAAAAGCACTGTTTAAAGACCAATTTTCCATTAAGCAGCTTTCGCATTTTTAGTTCAATCAGTGATAAAGGCACATTTAATTAAATTAATCAAAATTCGTAATGTGGTCTTCAAACAAAAAGAGAGGTTATGTTGACAGTTGTTTGTGTTGTGTTATTGTGTAAAGGAAAAATAGAAATGTAACACTTAAAAAATGTTCAATTCCTGCGACAAACAGAGAAATGATTAACGATGTACGCCCCCAAAAAACCTAAACTACGATTTTTGTTAAAACTTGGAATTTTAATTGCTGCGTTATTAGTTGTTTATTTTACGTTTTTTCATTACAATTCCGATGGTTCTGCTAACGATGCAACATTTTTGTTGCCATTCAAAAAGCCTAAAGAATACAATGTCTGGTTGATATTTACTAAAGTCTCTCAAAGGTCGCCGTTAAGATATAAATTCCACAACTTGTTGGAGAATATTTTAAACATAAGTTCTGTTCCTTTAAAGTTCCATATTATTGTTGATAATAGCTCAAAGCAATTAGCAGTAGGTGAAATATCAGATGTGGTGTCGCATTCGAATAAAGCAATATTTTATAAATTTTATGATGTTGAAGCGTGTGCAAGAGCGATTAGTGATATTGTCGACGTTATGACCCCTCATTTTAGTTCAAAACCGGGTAAAAAGGCTTACTTTTTAATTGCACTATTACTAGTTTTGACTTCAGGTACTTACTACAGCGACGCACTTTTCTATATTTCTTTGGGGCTGTATCGGATAGCCCCACCTTCCCAGCGAACTGCCCTTCTACTAGACTGTGATTTATACTTTAAGAAGGATATTCGATTAGTGTTTGAGGAGTTTGACAAGTGAGTTTATGAAATTTCTTATTCTGGTCAAAGTGACCTGTGACTGACATGAAGTCATAGATCACTTTGATCGGAATTTAATTCAACTGTTTGATAGGTTTAAGCCAACTGCGCTTTTTGGTTTGGCCCCCGAGCTGACTCCAGTCTACCGTCACGTCCTCCAAACCTATAAAGTGAAAAAGAACTCAACATTCGGAGAATATTATCATTCCAAGGCGATATCGAGCAATATGCAGCATCCTCGTGGCTTCCAGGGCTATAATTCCGGTGTTGTTTTGATTAATTTAAGTGCAATAAGAAAATCAAAGGAATATTCCCAAATTATCAGGAATGAAACTGTGCAATATCTCACGTCCAAATACAAATTTCGAGGTCATTTGGGTGACCAGGATTTTTATACTTTGATAGGGTTTGAATATCCTGATTTGATTCAAACCATAAATTGTGGTTTCAATCGCCAATTGTGCGTCTGGTGGCGAGAGCATGGCTACCGTGATGTTTTTGATTTTTATTTCAAGTGTCAACACCCCGCTGTTATTTTACATGGAAATTGCAACACGAAAATTCCAAAATAAATTAAAGACTGGTCATCTATTCGTGGAATCTCTACACGTCCACTAGTAGTTTTGGGAAAATTTGAGTTGGCAGCATTGGTTATTGCCAATCAAACAATCATGTGGTATGACCCGGTATATTAGGTACGAGTGCATTACTGGGTTGTGAAAGTACTCATTTATTTTCTTGTTTGTAAAACAGTATTTTTCAAAAATAAACAGTTTTTTATTTTTCGATTTGTTTTCTTAAGAATTGAAAAAAAATCCCATGATAGTCGAAATACATGTATTTAAATCTATAGATCGGTTACAATATAGGAATACAACAGGAAACATTCGAGTAATAAAACTTCGTATTCAGTGAGTTATAAATAGTGAATTTAAAAATTCAAAAATTGCAAAGCACTGGGTTCATTATTACAGTTTGTAAGCCTGTCTCATCATTAGGTCGAAATAGCCGTCATTGTCGATCGAGGCACTGATGGCCGAATAATAATTAAAAAATTCTTCGTGGGTTACCTACAGAAATTAATTAAAACTTTTGTTCAATCTTCATTAACCAACCTGTCCGTCTTTGGTGGCGTCCTGTTCAAAATTTGCTAGAAATCGTTTCAGAATATTTTCCTCAGTTTCTTCGCCTGAAATGTATCGAGGATGGGCTTTGACGTTGTAAACATTTTTCAAATCGTCTATTGTGATCACTCCGTCTCCCGTTTTGTCCATTTTCTTGAACGCTTCTTCAACGACTTTCTTGCGTGACTCAGACATTGGGGGCTGGAATAAAATATTCAGAAACTAGGTCACAAGCAACAAGTCCTTGATCTAAGTAGTGTTTACGCGAAATGTGGTCGCTTATTTACTGAATTTAAGAGTCTTGGAGCTTTGTGTATTGATGATTTAATGACAAATCATTGGCGAATAATTTGGAAAAGTAAGGTGTTTCATGTTTTAACTTCGTATGAAATGATTTATGAAACTTTTTCAATCAATATTAATTTAACGATCGATTTTTTTGAATGTTTCAAAGTTGAAGACCACGTTTGCATGCATCCACAGTCCTTACAAAATAAGAGATATTTTAAAATTATAATTTCGACCTTCCCCAAATAATTGAAATACTTTTAGTTTTTTAATTATCACTCGAGTGAAAAAATTATAGTGCAACGTGAAATAATTAATACATTTTATTAATCAGAAATAGATTTTACCTCTAAGTAACGTAATTACGAGCAATTGATTGTTTGCAGCATGAGCGAAGGGAGTAGGAAATTACATTCCAAATAAGTTAGGTACAATATTTTTTGTAACAAATAATTCAGTAAAATAAAAAAAATATTTTTCATAATTTCCAAATGGGTTGGTGAGTGGTTTACTAGTGTAGTAAGAATTATCAAATTTAATAAATGTCATTTTTCGTAAAAAAATGTCGCGTCTAATCTAACGGAAGCAGTATCTAATAATAATAAATATTCCAAGATGTTACTGAAAAGTAAAAAATATTGCAGTGAAGAAAATGCTTGTTTCCACCCTCTGAAGATAACACAAAATAATTATCTAAAAGCTATAGGTAACTACAAAAATAATGTTTACGGTAAACGCTTTTTATTTAAGGGTCTATTAAGCTCTTTTTTACTTTGCACTTAGAAAATTGTTATTTACAGTGCTTTTATTGTCACTATTATGTGTACACCTACATTAATCGATTTTTAAAAATGTTACAAAGTTGAAGACCGTAACAACATGTATGATTTATTGACAATAATTGCAAAATAATTTAACATGATGAGTTTTACGCTCGCCGTTTCACGTAAAATTTTTACTTCTACAGAAACGAAATGGTTTTTAATTTTTTAATTACGTTCAAGTTATATTTCTAATGAAAAAAATTATAGGTAACATGTTTTTTTACAATGGGATGTCGTTTCATCACAAGCCAATTTTTATTTCGTTTTAAAGATCATGCGATCATTTGAGTTTATAATAAGAGTAGGCGTTTTTTCCTTGTGATTGATAAACTAGTGCAAACAGGGGGGAAAATGTATTATAATTAACGATTAGGTATGTTATTAGTAGATACTTCTGCTTGATTAATTATCATTATCAGAGGTTTATTCATATAATTTAAAAACATATTATAAAGAGTAAAGCCTACTCTAATTATAAATTAAAATTATCACATAATAATAGTATTTGTAACCGACTTTTTAAAACTCAATAGTTTAATGTTTAAAATACAGTAACATAATTAGGTCAAAATACAAAAAATGAAAAAAATATAAATACAAAAATATAGTGATGACATTTTAATAAAGAAAAATAAAGTGGCCATCAAAAAGTTGTTTTTTCTTACACAAATGGTGTTTTCGCCTGTGTGCAGGTTTGTTATCTGTTTATAAAGACCCGCTATATTTTTTCAAATTAAGAAGTAATAGACATTTGGGGTAAAAGTGAGTATAACTGATATAATAAAAAAAATCCAATAAATAAAGCAACAAAAAAATATTTATTAATTTTTTTTAAGTTTGTCACAAAACGTTAAAATGGCGTGTAAGAAAATGATAATGAAAGTAAAATTCCTAAAGTTATTGTTGCTGTATTTGGGAAAATAGAAATTTAATTGTTTATAAAAAAGTATTCTAAAATATTGTAGGGTTCCTGCAAAATATTTTCTGATAAATGAATTTTTAAAGTCCAAATTCATTATTTTTAAAGCAAATACAACTTGATCCAAAATTTTGTAAAAACGTAAATTTTGTATTTATTCTAGCACAACTTTAAGATTAAGATGAACATAAGGTGTCTGTAGTCAAAATGTTTTGTTTCTTTTCTTCGGCGTACAGTTTGCATCCTTGGAAAATTTAATTTTCTTGCAATTTTTTGTTTACCTAAGCAATTTAATCCGTTTTTTTTTCAAAATGTGTTACCCCAGTTCTACTTGTTCTCAGTATAGTACAGTTCAGCCTTAACTAAACGAGTAAAATTTAATAAAAATAGCAATCTGAAATGGTTAATGCCTTTTCTAAAAAGGTAAAGACCACAAATTTTACAAAGAATTTTTATGGGTACCCCTCTCTAGCCCCCTGAAAATGCATTTTTAAAATTGGGTCGAAACCAGGGTTGGAAATAAAAATATTATTTACAAAGTAAGAAGTAAAGAAAAAAACATTTTTTGTAACTTTCTTGGCATTAGAATAAATAAAAGCTCTTATTATTTATTCTAACTTGTAATTTATAAAAGAGCCATTTGCATAATTTTAATATTGTAATAGCAGAGGTGATCAAGAAGTGAGTTGGCAAACCTGAATTTCACGTAAAAACGGTGCAACTGGTGGAACTTCCGGTTGCCCAAAGCAATCAAATCCTATAATAATCTATATCAGTGTTACAAACAGTCGAAACGAAAATTCTTTTGAACCCACACATTTTGAAAATGTTTTTTATCGCCCTTTTTTATTACATACTTTGTTAAAAGTAAAAATAAAAAACATGTTTCATATAAAAATCATTAATGTTATAATCAGATTATAACGTGTTTTTCTCACTTTTTATACACAAATAATGTAATAATCAATACATAAGTATTTCGTCCAGTGTACCATTATTCATGAACGTTGACGATATATCCCGTTATTGATTCCCCCTATCTTGAAAATTATTTACGACCAATCTATTGAATTATTTTCGACCTTATTTAGATTTGTTGTCGCGTGCTTTCACCACAATCAGTTGATATCACAAAAAAACTCACCCTCAAGTGCACTAGAAACTCAGTCATGTTAATACTCCCGCTGTTATCGTCGTCAAACTTTTTAAAAAGATCCAACGCCTCTTCATCCGTCAACTCCAGTCCGGTTTCCCGGAGTCCCCGGACAAACTCATCCTGATTCAGCTGCTTGCTCCCATCGTCGTCCATTCTCCGGAACATGCGACCCATTCCCAAAATCCCGTTCGCTCCTCGCGACAAACACAGTAATCGCAAACGGTGGACTGGATCGCCCCCGGCACCCAGAGCTTGCAACTCCCGGAGGCTCTTCGATGCCATTTCGGACTCTTGGCGAGATGTTGCGCTCTTCGGCCGAAACATACTAAAACAAACGGCGGAATTTTTGGTTAAGATGATGCTACGACTTACAATTAAGACAGTTTTCGTTAAACTAAATAATTTCATTGAAACGTTTCAAGGCAAAGATGATTCATACTTACTCTAGCGCAACGTGTGGTATTTCTGCAATAAATCAAGGGAGTTTTCGCAATTTTATAGGAAAGTAACTGTTTTGGAAATTATCAAAAAGCTAAGATGTGGGCGTTGCGGTTGTTTGATAACAATTTAATTGCGCATAAAACCGATAAAAAATATTCTTGTAAATTGAGACAATTACCTGTTGGTTATCTTTCCGTGTGCAGTACCAAAAAGCGACTGTTTTAATTATTGTGATAACAGGTAAGTGCTATCAGGGTGTGTGAAAATTATCACCTGGGGATTGCGATATCGATCAAACTCGCACTTTTCATTAAATTATTAAAAATTTACACACTTGATCCAACTAAATTAAATTATAGATTGGTGCTTCAGTAGTTTGAAAGCTACTAATCTTAATCTTTACAATGATTTGGACGTCCTATTTGTGGGTGTAGTGTGATCAATCGTGCGATACATTGACAATAAACTGTGTCTCAAGTTTTAAAAACGTTTATATCGTGATCGACATTAGGGTTGAATTGTATTGTTGCCAGGCAATTTCTTTCAATAACAACAATGAAAATGAGGATAGGACAGTTGATTGCCCGGAAACGACGATTAAATCATTTATTACTTAACGGTTGCACAATATTGGCTTTTGCTCTAGCTATTTATTTTATTGCGGCTACATCTATTAGCCAAAATAATACTAAAATGTTTGCTAATAACTTATTTACACCGACAAATCGATATCTAATATTATCACTGTGGAAGCTTTTGTATTTATTTACTTTTGTTGCTCCGTCAAGTGACGACAAATTGAAAACGTTCAAAAATTGGCTCCAAAAGTTAACTCAATTGTGCCATTTCATAATAACCATCAGCATTGCCAACTCTACGCAATTCCACAAAAAGTGACGTTTATTTACTCAAATGAAACCTGTTTAAAGTGGTTTGCCTGACAATAAAATTAAATAAAAAAAACTCGGATTTTTTTTTTGGAAAATTTAATTCTCTTACACTTTTTTTGTATCTTCAACTATATTCGCAGCGTTCGCAAAAATATAAGATGGGACGCAAATCAATATTTCTAAGCGATAATTCTTTAAATTTCTTATAAACAAGTCACTGATACCATATTTCTATTTTCAACAGTTTAGGTATATTGTTACTCCACTACTGATAAAATTAAAGGAATTTGTCGTTTGAAAGTCTCTAGGGCCTAAACCGTTGAAGATAGAGATATGATCTATATGACATTTTTAAAGAAAATTTAATTCTCTCCAACTTTCTTCCTTAGATTTTTCTTGTATCTTAAACCGGATTCGCAGCGTTTCAAAAAATACGAGACGAACCATAAAATTTAAATTTTAAATAATTTTGTCTTATGTTTCTTATGAAAATTTTAGTCGTCAGTTTTTCTCAGTCTGTTAAGAGTGCAAAGCTCAACATTTCTGCATTTTTTCCAAGTAATTAGTGAATTGGTTGAGTTTAAATTAATTTAAAACAATTTGGGTCGAGATGGTATAACGCTCAAAGCGACCTCATTTTTACTCTACTGTACTAATTTTTTGGGTTCAAAAAATCTCGTCTCGTCTCCTATATTATAGTTCTCCGTAATATTTATTCTCCGATTGTTTTCAAACTCAAAAAGTTAATTATTTATCTGTAGGCGGAAATGAAATGGTCTTCACGCCATAATTTCAGAAGAAGAAACTACAAAAAGATCACATCTTTCAGTTCTACTCAATTAATTCAAACAGAAAACAAAGCGACTTTCTAACGACTGTGTGATCTTGTATCTTTAACCGGATTCGCTGCGTTTTAAAAACACGGGACTATATCCTATTTTATTTCATAATAGATTTTTTTGGCACAATTTTGCACAAATTGGGAGTTTCTGAATAAGAAAAGAACTCTGTGTTAAGCTAAATTCCAGCGACAAATTTTGAGCCAAGAAAACGCACCAGAAACTCCAAAAAATGCAAATGCGTTGTTGCAAAATTCTACAATGAAATGAAATGGGATATAAGCTCAAACTTTAAATTTTAAATAATTTTTTTCTCATGTTTCTCCCGAAAATTTTAGTCATCAGTTTTTCTCAATGTGTTGGGAATGTAAAGCTCAACATTTCCGCATTTTTTTTCTAAGTACGATGTGATATAACGCTCGGAGCGCCCTCATTTATATTCCGCTATACTATTTTTTTTGGGTTCAGAAAATCCTGCGATTTTGTATCTTGTCTCCTAAGTTATAGTCCTCCGTAGAATAGTCTTTAGTCAGAGTGTTTTCCTCTTTGCTTAATCTTTTCTGGTTTAGAAATAAAGATTATTAGCACACCACAAAAAACTGTGAATTAAGTCGCATTTAAATTTCCTATTTCTGAATATTCCATTAACTGCAAGAGTTATTATGTTTAAAATTACTACACCAGACGAAACTTTAAAATTAAATCTCGGTTTAATATTTAATTTTATTGAGAAATTCTCTTTTAATTCACTTGGTTGAAATTCAAATTGTAGGACCACCAACACAATCACAAAAATGTCACCAGCGGTGCCAGTGGCGTAGAACTAAAGACACCAGAACACTAGTTTTTCATGTCAGGTTTTTATTTCCTTGTAAACATTTAAAAAACACTAATAATTGTTTAATTAATGTAAAATGTAAACCTTAACACTACTTTTCCACCTCCGTTTAAACCAATTGTCAAGTCATGGAGTCACAATCTGAGTGTTACTTCAACATTCCTGTTTTGTTAATTTCGACGATTGTTAGTTTTTTAAGTGTCCATTCAACAATAATCGAAAAACCCGTAAGTGTTCTGTGGCCCATGTGGTCGTTTAAATTAATTTCCATTTGCAGGTTTTTAAGTGGCTGAATAAGCAAACAGGGAAAGAAAGGGAGCTGCAGCTCCAGAAACTTGCGTTAAAAAATGAGCAGTCATCTCTCAGTATGGTGGACGAGTTTGCAAAATACTCAAAGCTTCAAAGACGCATCAATGTGATTGATCGAGAACTAGAACAGATAAAAGGGGACAAACCAACCAACAGTTTTGTCGTACAGTTGGGTTTCACGTACGGTGTCAAGTTGGTCTTTGCCTTGTTGTTAATACTGTTATCGCTTTATTACCGGTACACTCCTGTGCTATATCTAGGCGATAAAATCAGTTTAACGCCGTTTACGAACTTTATTTGCTATCCAAATGACGCCAATTATGTGTCTTTTTACTTTTGGGCGATGTGTTGCGTGACTGTGGCCCGATTAATTTAATAAATTGTCTCAAAATTGAGTGTTTTTGAGTTATTTTGAAAACCCCGCTCGTGAACAGTACCAATCACCCACCAAATAAACCGAAATTCCCAGCCGGCACATGTGCTCATTCCTTTCACTTTTGCACTAATTAAAAAAAGTCTGCCTCGTGGCAGTTTTCTACCAATCCAGTCAATGAAATTCTCCCATATTTCCCAGTGTTTCGCCAAATTTAGCCACTTGTCAGTCTTGTCCACTTTGTTGGTTAGAAATTGTGTCACCGCTCGACCACTTTGCATCAGTTCAGTTGTCTCGTCGAAAAAGTGGGGCATTAACAAGAAGCACCGAAACGTAAAATTGCAGTTGTATTTTGACTCGATGGCGGACCCCCAGATGGAGGAAATTTTGGCCCCCTTGAGGGCCAGTGTCAAGGAACAGGTCGGTTTCAGCCTTTTCTTTGTCAGTTAATTTATCGCAAATTTTAGGGCGATTTGGTTCGCAAATTGAAGGCGGAAGGGGCCCCCGTTTTGGACGTGAAAAAGGCCGTTACGGAGCTGAACGCTCGAAAAAAAATCCTAGAGGAGAAAGAGCTGAGTTTGGCCCCACAAGTTGCCACTTTTGACAGGGCTAAAATGGAGGATTTGTTGAAAAGGCGGTTTTTTTACGACCAGTCGTTTGCGATTTATGGGGGAATCACCGGTCAGTTTGATTTTGGGCCAATGGGGTGCGCGTTCAAGGCCAACTTACTGCAAGCCTGGAGACAGTTTTTCATATTGGAGGAGCAAATGTTGGAGGTTGATTGTTCAATTCTCACTCCTGAGCCCGTTTTAAAGTACGTGGTGGTTTTGGGGGAAAAACGTAAATTATTTTTTATTTTTAGAGCGTCCGGACATGTTGACAGATTTGCGGATCTTATGGTTAAAGACGTGGGGACTGGCGAGTGTTTTAGGTTGGATCATTTGATAAAAGCCCATTTGGAGAAAATCTCAGCTGATAAGAGGACCACAGATGATGTCAAGTCAGATTGCCAGGACATTGTTGTAAAGTTGGATGGAATGACGAAAGCGGAAATGGCTGCTGTGATGCAGAAATACAACATGAAGAGCCCTCTGACGGGGAATGATCTCACAGAACCCATTGAGTTTAATCTAATGTTTGGAACGCAAATCGGACCTTCGGGACTTATCAAAGGGTACAAAATTGATAGTGGCTTGTGATTAAGTGAGCACCATTGAATTATTCAGTGTTGCCAACTTAATTTCGAAGTCACAGGGCACTTTACAATATTTGTTTTTTAAGGTTTTTGCGTCCAGAGACGGCACAAGGCATTTTTGTTAACTTCAAACGACTTTTGGAGTTCAACCAAGGGCGTTTGCCCTTTGCTGCCGCTCAAATCGGTGAGTTTTGTAGTTTTTCAGTTAATAAAGTACCAATTTTTTCATCAAAGTAACCCGTGATTGAAATTACGTTGGCAACAGTAAATATTCTGGTCTGCAAAAATACTTTTTTTTCCTCCTTCTTTTATTATTCTGCGTAACTGTTATAAATTGAATGCTCCTGAATTTAAATTTAATAACATAAATTTTGTATCATAAACTTTTTTATATTAGCTTTTTATAAAGGCATAACTGAGAACTTAATGATTGGGATGATAATTTACAAGTAATGTTATACGTCGTTCCAAAATACTAAAAATCATTTCAAAATATCTAACTCATTGCATATTAATAAAATAAATTATAGTTTATTCCTTTGCATATTTTCAATTGAACTTTTAACCAACAAAAATCTGCTATGATCATTGTTTCTGGCGATCTTCAGACTATTTCTTGTTGTATCGTCTCTCATCTAAGTGTAATATACTTTGATGACACCTTTCTTCGGTAAAGAAACCTAAGTGTGTGGTAGAAAATGAATGATTGTCCCATATTTCAGACATTTATGGGAAAAACTCTTGAATGATTTCCTGGTGGGTTTTCAGCTTTTTAATCTACCCAACACCTAAAAATGTTTTTGTGTGTACATACATACTTAAGTACATACATGACTCAAATGAGTTAAAGTAGCGTAAATTTTATGCGAAAACGAAACACAAGAAATATTGAATTCTGAGAAATTAGAACAAACATTAAAAAAAATCTATCCGTTATAATAAAAAACTGATATAGATTCAACACATTTAAATATTCATTTTCATACTAACTTTATTTAAACGGCAGACGATTGTTGTTAGATTTAAACGTCACACTTTTATAGTCAATAGTAATTGTAGGATTTTTCAGAGTTTTAGCAAAATCTCCCAGAAAAAAAGAGTTTCTAAGGGTTAAAAAAGCTAAAAATAATGACTTTTAATTTATCTTTGTGATTTTTTATTTAAAAATAAACTAAACCGAGCGAAACTACATATATCCTCGACTTTTATTCATTAAATTTGTCATTAAAATACTTGACAAAACAAGTTTTTATCACATAACTCGGAATGTGTTAAGATTTACGTTAGGGTCTAATAAGAAAAAATGTTCATTTTCTAATTCCCCATCGAATGGTATAAAAATAAATAGGGGTTGTTGACATTTGAAATAAGCAAAATAAAAGGCTCTAAAGTTTAAAAAGTTTGGAAGTTAATTGTAAACCCCCTGTAGTAATTAAGAGCAATCAAATCTAATTAATAAATCTTTTAGACCTTGTTCAACACGTACCTAGTAATAATGTCATCAAATAACATTCCTCGTTTTTTATTAATTTTTTAACGAAAAGTGTACAACCGATTTTTTGGTTTTTATTTCTTTAAAGTAATCTCTGAACCGATTTGAAAAAACTTTACGGACATGTGAGAAGACGAGTTAATGTTCTCTGTCCCTAAAGTGCGAGATGCCACAAATCAAGTTTCGATAGAGTTGCTTCCGCAAAAATCAAAAGAAGTGTATGAAAGGGCATAATATTAAAGATTTGAAACTAAATACTTCAACGGCCGAAAAATATTTCTCGGCCACGTCCGAAAAAGAAGGGTTTTGGTCCAGATTTTCATGCCGAAAAATTCTATCTAATGATACAGTCGAATAAAAAAAATACGTTGACGTCATCCTTTTTTTGGGACACTGTATGTATATTCACAAAATGTTTTCCTGAAATACGTCCTTGGGTGTAAATAACGTCTACAAAATATCGAAAGTCCAACTTTACTTATAACTGAACTACAGAAGACGGAAGCTGAGCTGGGCCACCCTGTGTTACCGCTTTCGAAATATTTTTTTTTGTAAATTCTGCCATTTTGATGCTTTAATAGGTATATTAAAAACGAGTGGCGTTAGCGTTAGTTATAATACGAGTTTTTTATTTTACTTTTTGTAATTTGCCCGCTTTTTGCTCTTTTTAATCAAAAATTGTTATTTTAGTCGATTTCAATGCACTTGATCAATGCAATAATGATCCCTGTGTATTATCTATAGTTATAAGCTGTTTCAAAACTATAAAAACGCCAACGTCGCATTTTCTCAGAAAATTAGATTTTAACCAAAATTTGTGTTAATGCTTAGTATTTGAAATAATTAGGTTTTTCTGACAAAAACACACTTAAAAAAACATTACACATAGACAGTTCCTTGAAAAGTACCTAGGACTTCCCCCCACTTTAAAGGAGAAAGTTCAAACTTAAATCGGTACCAGGCATTGCAATTAAGAACTTAAAAAAATTATTAAGTTTGTTAAAAGTTAAATAACTTAAAAAAATTAAATGAAACCTCTACTTTTTGTAAATTATTCATGCACTTCAAAAAAATAATAAATAATAGCTAATGTATTTTATAGTTTCAGTAAGAGCTAATATTTATTAATAACTATTTTACTATTTTACAAATCTTATTTAAAAAAATAATTCGGTAAAATGCGACGTTAGCGTTTTTATAGTTTTGAAACAGCTAATATGTTGTAAACGAGTACATTTTTTGTAAAGGAACTAATTCAAACTTACAAGCACCGCAAGTGGCACAGATTAAGGGTTTCTACCCCCGCTATTATTATTATGATTATTATTATTATTATTATTATTATTATTATTTCAAATGTGGTAATTTCCCAAATCAACAGATGAAAATCATAACTGTGTCCGGTATTGCCGACGTAATTTCAAAATCACGGATCATTTTGATCACAAATTTGATTCAAAGCAAAATGTAATGTTTTTATAAAGGAAACGCTTTTCGCAACGAAATTTCCCCCCGTTCTGGTTTGATTCGCGTCCGTGAATTTACAATGGCCGAAATCGAGCATTTTTGCGACCCTGCTGATAAAAATCACCCGAAATTTGATAGCATTCGGGACACTGAACTATTATTGTACTCCGCTTGTAACCAAATGGACGGAAAACCGGCGGAAAAACTGACAATTGGCTCAGCTGTGGATAAGGTTTGGTAAAATTTTTGGCAAAATGCCTGAAAAAAAGGTGGTTCCGTTTTAGGGATTGGTGGCTAACGCGACTTTGGGGTATTTTATCGCACGTATCCACAAATTTTTGGTTAAATGTGGCGTTGATGAGAAACGGTTGCGATTTAGGCAGCATATGGCCAACGAAATGGCCCATTATGCGCAAGATTGCTGGGATGCCGAGTGTCTCACAAGCTATGTAAGTTACAGGAGGAGAAAAAAAATGTATTCATTTCGTGAGTCAATTTTTTTGTAGGGTTGGATAGAGTGTGTGGGTTGTGCCGATCGGTCTGCCTTTGATTTAACACAACACACTCAAGCTACAGGAGTTCGATTAGCGGCGGAAAAAAAATTGGCTGAGCCGAAAATTGTCGATGTTGTTGAGGCGACCCCTAATAAGGGGGTTTTAGGAAAAACTTTCAAGAAGGATGCGAAAATCATCACGGATGCGCTCACACAATTACAAGTTTCGGAAGTTGAAGCTCTTGAAAAGGATTTAGAGAGTAATGGGTGAGTTGTAATGAGTCGTCTGTCCTTGTCCGTTCAATAGAATCGTAAATGATGTGGTCTCTGTTCAGTTTGGCAATAATTCTATTAGAGATAGGCATTTGAAAAAAATAATTGGTTTAACACATATCGATGACTTAAACTTTAAATTAAAAATTCAATCTCATGACAAGATTTTTTATTTGTGTGTAACATGGTGTTTCATACAAAACACAATGTGAAATGATTTTTAAAGGTTTAAAAACTTTGATGAGGAGAAAATTAATATGACATTAAGCAGTCATTTAATTTTTAAGTAAATAACTTAAAAAATAAATATATTTAAATTTTAGTGACCCCCTGACTCAAATAAAATCATCTTCAAGTATACCGGGTGTTTAAGATATTAGCTACAATACAAAATTGTTTTTAAAAATTAAACACCCTATATTTTTTTTCATTTTAGGATGTAGCCTATTATAGAAGATTTTTGCTTTTAGATCACACGAATTAACAATTGATGATAAAAAGTTCACTCTGACGAAAGAAATGGTAACTGTAAAACGTTACCAAAAGACGCTCCATGTGGAAGAAATCATTCCTAGTGTTATTGAACCATCGTTTGGTAAGGAATTCATAACGAAAAGAATTTTTTTATTTATTGTGAACAGGTGTGGGACGAATAACGTACGCAATCTTCGAACACAATTTCAAAATGCGTGAGAATGACGAACAGCGGACTTATCTTTCACTGCCCGCTTCAATAGCACCGTTAAAGTGTAGTGTACTTCCCCTAAGCTCTAATGCGGAATTTGCACCGTTTGTTAAACAACTATGTAAGTCATTTGATGCAATAATAGCAATTATTACGAATTTGTTTCAGCTACTGCCCTAACAAAAGTCGACGTTTCACACAAAATAGACGACAGTTCTGGTTCTATAGGACGCAGATATGCCAGAACTGATGAAATCGCTATACCATATGGTATCACAATTGACTTTGATACACTCAAAGAACCACACAGTGTGACTTTGAGAGAGCGCGATTCTATGGCGCAAGTCAGAATTCCGGTAAGTTTTGGTTACCGAGGACTATACTATAAGTTAGGAGGCGAAACGAGATACAAAATCCGGAACCTGCAGTACTTTTTTATAGGAAATTTAATTCTCTACAACTTTCTTCTTAAAACTCTTCTTTTATCAATAACTGTATTCACAGCGTTTTGAAAAATATGGGGCGGAGTGCAAATTGGTTTAAGTTTGTAATTTTATTAACTATTGTTTACGTCAAAATTTTTGCATTATTTTCATTTCTTACTAATGATAATTTAATGCTCTATCTGTCTGTATTTTTTTAGTTTGCCTTGTGCTAATCGTTATATAAATACCATTTTTGTTTGTGGAACAACTGCTCCCTCTGGCGATATTGATGGAACTATCGAGTTCGCGAACGTTTTATTTGTACGTTGTTTCGTATCCTAACCTTTATATGTCTGTAGTTATGGCGCCATATGTATTGTTACCATAGTTACCAAATTAACATAACCATGGTAACTGTAACGTGGCTCCCTCTCGGACGAAATTAAAGCAGTGGTTTCACCATCTATTGTTTGTAGCTGGACGATATTGCGACAGTTTTGCACGATTTGTCGTACAGTAAAAAATCATGGGCCGATATTGAGGGCAAATACCCGAAGTTCGAGCAACAGGAAAGCAAAGGAGTTTGAGGGAATTGTCCAGTTTTAATTTATTATAATTATAAGCTTGAATGAAATTAAACACCTTGGTACCTACAAATGTTTTTTATTCACTTAATACTTGATAATACACATGATGAACGGTTGGAAGGAAAACTTTAGCACATTTAAACACTGAACAAAGAAATAAAATCCGAAGATACCACTAAACATTTTATTGTTAACTTAACAAATGAAAAGATACAAAAGGAAAGAAGTAATTCGAGTGCTTATTCAAGATCGGGAATAGGTTCATCGTCTGAATCAGCACCATCACCATCTTCTAAATCATCAAAGGAGGGCTTGTCCCCGCCGGCCCCCAGGCCTCCCATCTGCCGCATCATCTCCTCGAAGTCGCCGCCGCCCATTCCGCCCATGCCCCCCACGCCCTCGTCACCCGAATCGTCCTCGTCCTGCCACTTGTTGAAGTCACATTTTAGCCAATGGTGCTTCTTTTTATCAGAAGTCAGCGCAGGCCAATAGGAATCGTCTGAACTTGCCTTAACTAAGATTATTTCAATACACCGGCCCCTATTGAAGCTTTTGCTCTTTTCCGGGTCTATTTCTTTATACAGGGGGATTGTGACTTCGTAAGTTTTCTTCTCAACGCCGCCAATGCCTTTGAAATATACAGAGTCTTTCGTGAATCTGCAACAGAACCCGTCACCACTCGTTCCTCACAGCGCAACCACTCGTACTTAACATCGGGGTCTTTACAGTCCTCTAAATTTATCGTTAAAAAAACTACGCCAGTTCTTTGGGCCCACATCACTGGGGGAGGTAACCTAAAAGTGAGGTTAGAGACGCCATTTTAGCACACCAACCGTTACGTCGCCAATCACAAAAACGTGCTTTTATGTAAATATTCAACCGCGTTTAAAGCATTCATCGTAAATCGCAATCATAATTACGATTATTTTCGAATGTTCCAGAATCGATTATACACAATGCCACAACATGGCCGTTGTTGGGAAAAAATTCGAGACAAATAACCGAAATTTGAGTCAATCACGGTCCAATTTCAACGCTTTTTAGTACAAGAAAGCAAAACTTACGTTTGTTGAGTCATTTCGGGCTGTATTAATTTAAATTAAATAAAATAATACGTCCAAACACTCCAGTCCAGACCGGGAAACTGCGTGAAGTTGTAACGGTTGCGTCAGGCTGACACGCCAAAGTCACTAGATTCGCCCGACCGGCCTGGAGCGCGCCAATTTCGAACAATCCCATTTTTGCAAAATTGCGCCCAAACCGAATTGTTTAAAGACACGGGGGCAAAGGCCCCCCCTTTTGGTTTTTAGCGACAAAAAGGCGCTTCTCCCAACAACGTGAAACGATGTCGAGTACCACGTGGTCGTTTCCTACCAATTAGAAAGTCCGCATTTCGCGGCAGGTAGTTACAAATCGTCGAAAGAGCGACACTGCCAGTGCTTTTTCACGTTTGTTGTTAGATTGTTGATTAACAATGCGCGTCATAACGTAAATTTTCAACATAGGTTAACTGGAGAGGCAAGGGTCACTAACGGCCGCTTCTTATTAAAGTAAATTGGGCGTAATTTGAGAAATCGACCATATAAGCTCGATTATTCTGCTCTGATTAATTTTGTGCGGTCGTATGGACTTTGCTAATATTTTGTTTTGGTGCGAATCCAACCAACAGGTTGGCCTTGTCTGAGAATTTGATTTTTTCAAAGTGAGAAAGTTTGTGCAAATTTGTGGATTAAAATGCTTTATCTATGGTGAAGCAATTAAGAAACGGAATGTCGGTTTTTAAGGACAACAATTGGGTGAGTCTCAAATTTGATTTTTTTTCAAGTTCCGTTTAGTTGTGTATTTCATTTTCTGAGCGTACTTTACGATAGCTAGGTAATAAAATGCACTGGACTGTTTTAAAATAGTGCGTGTCGGATTTGTAGATTTTATGGTCACAAAGCTTGTCCTTAAAATAGAGAAATTTCCCTTGTGCAAACTGATAATATTATTATTTACTCAATTACTAATTTTACTAAAAAATTTTGAACGATAGGTGCATGCGTAATAATTTTATACTTTCTATCGTTAAAATCATTGTGTATTACCTATTCAGGATCGAAGGAAATCTGTTTTATGGCAAATAGGTAAAAAGGCGATTTAACATCGTTCTCACCGTTTGAAGGTAGAGAGAACGTTTGCTGAGGCATTTCACATGCAACAAGGACTTTATTAATTATTATGCTCAGAGTTTTATAAATTTCATTGCAACGCAAAATATTGCAAGATGAGTGCTAAATATTTAGTTTTTGCACAATTTTGTGAGAATATAAGCTAATTAACTGACTAACTAAATCAACGATTTTTCCCTTAAGAATTTTCCCAAATTAAGTCATAGACTACACTTGATGACCTACAGTTATATCAATTATCACATCCGCAGTTAATAGAACGCCAACAGGAAGTTGGCAAAACTGCGATGTTTCGCTTATTGTCTAGAGTAGACAAACATTTGTGTAAAAATTCATAAATAAATTATTCCACTTAAATATGCAACCAAAGCTTAGTCTGTATTTTTTCTTAAACCCTATCAAACAAACGGATGCAGGCAATTAAACTACTTGTGACACCATCATCAGGACATCCCTGTTACTTTTTGGGTACAAATTGGGCACAGTATTTTATTTAAACGACAAATATTTTTGATCAGTAAGAATAATAAATGCACAGTAAAAATAATAATTGCACAGTAAAAATAATGAATGCACAGTAAAAAGAATAAATGCGCAGTAAAATAATAAATGCACAGTAAAAATGATAGATGCAAAGTAAAAATAATAAATGCACAATAAAATAATAAATGCACAGTAAAAATAATAATTTCACAGTAAAAATAATGAATGCACAGTAAAAAGAATAAATGCGCAGTAAATAATAAATGCACAGTAAAAATGATAGATGCAAAGTAAAAATAATAAATGCACAATAAAATAATAAATGCACAGTAAAAATAATGAATGCACAGTAAAAAGAATAAATGCGCAGTAAATAATAAATGCACAGTAAAAATGATTGCACATTAAAAATAATAAATACACAGTAGAAATAATAAATGCACAGTAAAAATAATAAATGCACAGTAAAATAATAAATGCACAGTAAAAATAATAAATGCAGTAAAATAATAAATGCACAGTAAAATAATAAAGTCACAGTAAAAATGGTAGATGCAAAGTAAAAATAATAAATGCACAGAAAAAAATAATTGTACAGTAAAAATAATAAATGTACTGTAAAAGTAATAATTGCACAGTAAAAATAATAAATGCACAGGCGAAGCCCTAGCCTGCAAGCTATCTACTGAGCGTTTATTATTTAAACTGTGCAAACTGACACTAGATACTGTGCATATACGATTTTTTTACTGGGCAATAAAATACTGTGCGTGGTTTACTTGTCATTTAATTTTTTTACTGTGCAAAAATGAATTAAATACTAATCATAACTTCCCTTTTGTATTCATTTTAATTTTGTGATAGTGGGAATTGCATTATCGAACAGACTCCATGTGAATTCGTTTTAGAAACTGTGAAATTAATATATTCGGTGAAACTGAAAGTTATAACTAAGTAATCTATTGTTTTATGTAAATTGCAAAAAATAATGGTTTTACTTTCGTTGCTTTCAACTTTTAGATTTTATCCGAACTGAATATTAACATGAAGCTTTTAATTATTTCATAAAATTTTGAGCCTACAACAAGTACAGTAAAAAATGTGCTGCTTTTCCTTGCATGCTTCATTATCATTACTATACATGCGTTTACAGGCGAACGCTTTTTCGTTTTTCAGCTTTGCGTTTCTTAGACATGCATGCATATGGAGAAAAAACGTCCGATTTCTTTAATAAATGTTAAACAGCATGACGACGTTAATTGACAACTAGCTATAGAAAGTCTAACGATTTTCTTCCGATTTTGTTTGACCAAATAGAGTAATTTAACGATTCGTCAACTTTGCACTCGGCATGCGGTCCAACTTTGGCAAATGCACACCGAATTCTAAATAAAAATTCAACAGCACACAGAATAATTTAAATAAAAATGTAAGAAAATCAATTTTATTGCTACAGTTGGAAAGCAGAAACAGTTGGTAATTCACACATTCAGTTTCATTGCGCACAAGAAAACTTTTCATTTTATGGCCGTTATAAACATTTGTCAAATTGATTATAAAGTTGTTCCGTTTGTCGTCCAAGGTGTGTACACAAATAGGTGCGTTTTTCCAACGATGGATGCACTTTAAAAAGTAGTCTACGACGATTACATCCTACATCACGTCCGATTACTGTTTATTTTATGTGATGGATTATTTGTAAAGTCTTTGCCGCTACTTCAACCGTAATGCGTACGAGTATTGTCTGCACAATATTTAGAACAGTTAGAACAGGGTCACTTAATAAACCGTTAATAACAATTTCTTGAAGAAAAGCGGCATTCTTGTAAAATTTTCAAAAGAATGTCATCAATTAGAAAGCGCGTATTTTGAAAAACTAATCTCATTGTATTCAAATGTTGGCCGGCTTGCAATGTTGCGATGACAGGATACAGCGTGATAATATTCTCATGGTAATCTCCATTTCCGGTTTAATTCACAATTAACTCAATAACAGCAACGGCACACGTTTATACTTTATCGAAAAAAGATGATTTATGGAAGCGGCTTGAGTTATTTTCTTCATGCATGGATTGTTGCCACTTTTTCGGACCAACTGAATTAATAAATAACACGGAGACTAATTTTATTAACACAAACACTTGTCCCAGTTTTTGGTAAAAATAACAACCTTTCAAATGGTGGATTAAATTAAGACATAACTAGTTTCTGAAACCAAAATGCAAATGCATTTAGCGGATTTGGAACTGGTTGTGGCAGTTACATAATTTACGTAAGTGAGCATTCTAGTTTGAAAATGTCTCGAGATTATGAGCATGCAGGTGCATTTTTCGAAAAATCGCGACTTTCTCACAATCCTTAATAAATAAAACATTTTTGCAAAGTTCTTGATCACTTTCTCTGTTGGTTTATCTGAATAAGTTATGGCGTGGTCTACTAGGCACAGCCCCGGGCTTTTAAACGTAACTATCGACTCGCCTTCTATAATTTATAAATGTGTTCACCTGCAAAGACCTGTTATGCAATGTTTTACAGGAATACGTTCAAAACTATCTATAAAAAAATAAGGCATTGTTACTTTTGCGACTCGTAATAATAATCCATTAAACACTGACAATTGAGTTTCACATTAGTTCTATTGTTCTGAATTTAAAGTAGGTGAAAAAGCATTTCCCTTACACCGTTTTTATTTTAACGGCTCTCTGCTAAGTGACAGTGACAATGGCAATGGTGAATGAATTCTACAGCATCGCAATGTCAAAGACCTCGCCAAGAACTCTATTTTACCAATTATTCAATGTAGCCAACGTAATTTCGAAACACAGGCCATTAATTGGTATTATTGATTAAGAAACTATTCGCTATCTGTATCAGATTAGGATTATAATTCCGTCTTGGTTCATTGGCGCACATAACAAGAAAGAAAGCGTAAAAAACGTCCGTCCAAAAACTTGCCAGTGAATAATTTAATTTGGCATTTAACCCAATTCGGACCAAAAAATATTTGAAAAAAGGATCAGGTTTTTTATTTTCACCAAAATATTTTGTTCGCAGAATACTGAATCAATAGCTAGAAAGTGTGCGATTGCACAATATGCTAAATCCCTAAAAGTTCAAATTTCTTTAAATACCAACATTTAAATAAGTTGAAATGTTACCCAAAGTTCCGGTAATCAAAATTCAACGATTCGAAAAGATGAGGTTAAAAAGGACACGAAGTTGCATCGTTTAAAAGTTAGAGGGCGTCAAAGATAAAAAATATTTTGTTTTTTATTAATAACTTTTTACAACCACAAGTTTATTTTGTCTTTGTTTGTTTTATTATTTTTGTAAATTATTTACAAAACAATAATTTGACAAATTTTGGGTGCATTATTATTAAGCAATATCTCGTTCTTATAATTTTTTGTTTGGTCTTTGGTTTAGGAGTAAAAGAAAATTTTGGTAAATACAGAGTGTCCAGTTAAATTAAGGCAAAGTTGCACATTTTTATGCTGAACAATTAGCTGCAAGAATATTTGATGTTTCAGTTTTAGTTTTTGAATTATTAAAAAAAAAACGGAAATTTGTAATTTTCATTTTTATTTTTTCAAGCAAAAACCAAAATAACTTGACGTTTTTAACTAGGACGATCTTTTTTACAAGGAATCTAATTCTGTCATTGTATTTTCCAAGGCGTTCTTGATGTCAGAGTTACAACGCTCAACTTTGGTATTTCTTATGGAAGCTATATTCGCTTTTTGTATTTTTGAAAAGTGTTTTTATTCCTGACTATAACGATGTATCATATGATATGGTCGAATCTGATATGCTGACTGAAATGGAGAAAAAAGCATTTTTGCGAAGGGTGCTTTGGAAAAAACGCCAAACAAACTAGATTTTGGAGATTTAATTAATTCGGATCTGGAAGGTTTACTTTTCCACCAAGCTTAATTATTTAAAAACTAAATGACATGATAAAGTAGAAGTTTATTCTTCACAAAACAAGGCAAAGTTATAAAAATTCTCCTCGCATATTTAATAGAACTGTCAAAATTTAGTTTGTTAAACAACATTTTTGACGTTTTTTCAAAGCACTCGTTGCAAAAATGCTTTCTTCTTAATTTTTATCAGCATGTAAGATTCAATCATATCATGTGATACATCGTTGTAATAAGAAATAAAAGCATTTTTAAAAAATACAAAAGCAAATATAGCTTCCATAAGAAATACCAAAGTTGGGCGTTGTAACTATGACATCAAGAACGCCTTGGAAAAGGCACTGACAGATTTGGATATCTTGTAAAAAAGTGCCTGCAGTGCCTACTTAAAAACGTCTAGTTCTTTCTGTTGTTGCTTAAAAAAATAAAAACAGAAATTACAAAATTTTTATTTTTCTCATTAATTCAAAAACTAAAAATAACAAATCAAATGTTCTTTCACATAATTGTTCAGCATAAAAATCCGCAACTTTAGTCTAATTTAACCGACCTCGTAACTCTTGTAATAACTGAGATCTCCATGATGAAGCTCAAAAAAAGAACACTCTGTATGTTCTAGGTTAAATCGCCAAATATTGACATTACTTGACACTATCGAGAAGAACAGTTTAAAAAAAGTGTTACCAACCTAGACACTCATTTTTGATCACTCGGTGTAACACAGTTTCTATTAATTAAACAAATATGAATATAGCAAGGTTATTATTTTAAAATCTACTTTCTAGAAACAATTTTTCTCAATAACTATTATTTGGTTAGTCTTCAAACGTCATCTGGTTGCTACAATGCGAGTACACGTGTCGTATTATTTTTTATACGAATTTCTCATCTTTTACTTTCGATTTGAATTAAATTAATTAATAAATGAGTTGAGATAATAGCGTGTAATTAAAGTTCATTATACTCTTTATGGATTAAGTGGGTGAGCCAAACCGAAAGAAAGTAATCGGAGGGTATTATATCAATTGCAGAATGCCTACTTAATACATTACACTTACTTTTCCCAATTAAAAAATAACAATAATACATTGTGTTATTGTTACGTGAGAAGCGAATTAGCTTCAAGGTGGCTAACCACACTAGCAAAATATTTCGCTCAAACCAAAAAATGTACAAAATTGTTATGCAAGGAAATAATTATTCAAATGGCGACTTAAGCGATACATTTACATGTAGAGTGGAGCCTTACACAACTCATAATTATCCACACGAGCCAAACTATCCACATTTAAGGAAATTACAAACGTGTTGAAACAGAAAATGAGTATTTTTGCCGCCTTACATCCTGTAGTCTAGTTTCAAAAATCGAAAAAGGAAATTGAGGATATTTCAACTATGTCGCGTCGTTTTGTGCAAATTCTTGGCTTATGTAATGCCCACTGACATTGATATTACAAGGATTATAAGAGATTTGTAATCAATCATTCCAGATGCATATTAATTGCGATTAAATAATCACCGCTATTCTACGGGATAGTTCAGAAAAAGAGCGTTTCCGGTACAGTCTCACAATTTTAAAGAACAATTATTGTGTCAGATTTTTTTCAGAGGGATTAAATAGCTCACCAATCAAAAACTGCAATTAATAATTAGTCGTGATAAGTAACACGGATAATTAATTAATTAAACTCCTTTCCTCAAATGCTTGTGCTCCAAATTGCCATAAAAACCTGAAATATTTATAATATATGAAATGATGCCACTTTACCGGTCTAATTGCAACATTTGATACACTAATCAAGCTTAACGCTTCTTGGAGAAAGCACCTGCATTGCTTTTTTCTTTGTGGAAAAAACATTTTTTAGAATTGTGTTGAGGCTACGGATATTTAAAAGTTAGGAAATGAAACGACGTACAAATAAAATGTTCCCGTCTTTGATAGTTCGGTTAATGTCGCCAGAGTTCCATTCCAGGGCAATGAATTTGAAAAAAATGGTTGTACATATTTGTAACGGTTAACACATAGCAAATAAAAAAAATACAGCAGATAGAGCATTAAATTCTCAATAGCAAGACTTAAAAACAATGCAAATATTTTATCGTAAACTATATTTAAGATAGAGATATGGTGTCGCAGATGTTTTATAGAAAATTTAATTCTCTACAACTTTGTTCCTCACACTTTTTTTTAATTTTCAACCATATTCGCAGTGATCGCAAAAATACAGGATGACCCAGGGGTGTGTAACTTTTTTATTGTTTGAAATATTGCCATGCCGTTTTTACTATCCGATAGATCGACTTAAAATCCACAAACTAAAAATATTTTTATTATGCACAGGGTGTTGTATACAGAGTGGTAAACCAAAGTTATATTTTTTTAAATGGAACACCCTATATATTTTTGCAAAGTTGGAATCCACGTAAAAAAACAATGTAACTTTATATAAACTATTATAGGTCTATCTTTTTTCGTTTTGGAACTATTCAACTTTTTGCTATAAAAAAGACCAATTTTTAAAAAATTACAGCAAAGTCACCTATGAATATTTTCCGGTAAATTTGCAACAGAATAAATCAGAATACCTTTTAGTTTTAGCAAATCGACGACTTTTAATTAAAGTACGCCGCTAATATACAGAGTGTGTCAAAATGCAAAAAGTTGAATAACCCATTTTTTCAAATCGAACAGCCCTGTATTTTTTATGTATTGATAGAATTTTTGATAAGTTTTCTCATGGTATTGAGTTTGCATAACAAATTTAAATTTTTGTTCGAGATTTTTCAAAAAAAAAATGTATGACAAGACATTTAGTTATCCTAGAATCAAAGTCAAAAAGTAATTTATTTTTTGATATGTAGTAATGTGACTAATTACATTAGTAATCTAATTATTACTTGATACATAAATGAAGTTTGCTCATCAAAAATTATTAATAAAATAAATCAAAAAAGAAAAAAAAAATAAGAAATATTTTAAATTTGCTATACAAACCGCATATCATTAGAAAGTTTATAAAAAATGCTATTGATACCTGTAAAAAAATATATGGTGTTCCATTTGAAAAAATTAGTTATTCAACTTTTTGCGTTTTGGCACATCCTGTACATTATTGGCATGTTTCAAGTCACAGTCTACTATTGCTAAAACTACAAGGTATTTTGAGCTTTTCTGTTGCAAATATTTTGGAAAATATTCATAGGTGACTTTGCAGTGATTTTTCAAAAATTGTTTTTTTATAACGAAAAGTTGAATAATTCCGGAACGAAAAAAGATAGATCCATAATAGTTTATATAAAGTTACACTATTTTTTGTGCTGAATCCAATTATGCAAAAATATATAGGCTGTTCTATTTCAGAAAATGTAACTTTGGTTTACCACCCTGTATACAACACCCTGTGTACAATAAAATATCTTTGATTTATGGGCTTTAAGTCGATCTATCGGATAGTAAAAACCGCATGGCAATATTTCAAATAATAAAATAGTTATAGACCGATTACACACTGCTGGGTCAACCTGTACAAGATAAGATATCAAAACGCTGGGAATACAGTTCAAGATACAAAAAAAGTGTAAGGAACAAAGTTGTAGAGAATTAAATTTTCTACAAAAAAGTCTGCGATACCATATTTCTATCTTCCACAGTTTGGGTTCAAATTCACTTTCTGATACTTGACCACCGGTAAAATTAAACAAATCCGTCGCTTCAACGTCTTTGAACGTCTTAGGGGCCTAAACCGTTGATGATAGAGATATGGTCTCGCTGACTTTTTTAAAGAAAATTTTATTCTCTACAAATTTCTTCCTAACATTTTTCTTGTATCTTTAACCGTATTCGCATCGTCTTGAGAAATACGAAAAGTTGCACAAATTTTAAATAGTTTTTTTCTCATGATTCTTTTCTTTTTTCTCAGTTTTTCTCAGCCTGTTAAGAGTGCGAAACTCAACGTTTCTGTATTTCGAAGTAATTAGTGATTTGGTTGAGTTTAAATTAATTTAAAACAATTTGGGGTCGTGACGGTATAACGCTCAAAGCGCCCTCCATTTTTACTCTACTGTATTAATTTTTTAGGTTCAAAAAATCTCGTCTCGTCTCCTAAGTTATAGTTCTCCGTAGTTGAGGCACAAGACAATTTATTCTCCGATTGTTTTCAAATTCAAAAGTAAATTATTTATCATTCTGTAGACGGAAATGAAATGGTCTTCACGCCATAATTTCAGAAGAAGACACCACAAACAGATCACATCTTTCAGTTCAACTCAATTAATTCAAGCAGAAAACAAAGCGGCTTTCTAACGACTGACTGTGTGAAAATATGGAAATTAATTTTCGATTACGACCGTTTTGTCTAATTAATTCAAATCTGGGGTAAATTACACAAATTGTAACGGCCTTAAGGTTAGTTACATAAATCAATTGTAATAAATTTCATACTAATTACGTACAATTCCCTTTCGAATATTGTTAAATGATAATGTACCTGTTTTGATTTTTTCGAATTATATAATTGCGTGATTTTATAACATTTCACACCGTGGAATATTAATTTCGAAAACTGAACACGCTGTGTATGCAAATGTGCTCTGAGGGCATAAAAACTGAAAAAAACAGGCGTTTTCAAGCCAGAGAACGTGTAAAAGGTACTTCCTAGCATGATTTTATGATTACACTTTATTACCATTTGAACTTCACAACTCAGGTCAGGTGGTGTTATGGCTTCCATTCCCATTATTTATGTTTTTGCATCCTTTTGTGAAAGTTCCCGTCCGTGACATTCGTAATATGGAAGCCCAAATAATTAACTGCAAGTAGTGTGTGTTTGAACTTTTCGTACAACCTTGTTTATCTCTTACTCAAGTTGTGAAATTGAAATGTGATGCTCATAATTACCGTTTCTTTTTAAGTACTGTTTAAATTGCATCGTTACAGACCTCTAGTGTAACTAATCGTTTTACGGCCTCTTCCGCACTCGGACAAAATCTGATTCCAATGAATGAGGTATCAGTTGATTTAATTTGGCACATCACTTTCTAAAGTAGGCTCATGAATAAAGATGGACAAAATTAATGATAGGCGATAGCACTTTCATTCGTGCGAAAAATCACTATTATTAGGCACAAAAATCGGGGATAAAAGGAAACGTAAATAGAAACTGCAATTTTAGTTTCTTCATAACGGTTGTTAACGCTACCAGAAAACTATATGTAGAAATTTTCCAAAAATTAAATGTCAAATCCTCACATAATCTTGGTTTAAAATGTCGTGAAGCCTACGCCTCACCTAAAAGGAGGAACAGGTGTTTACAAGCCGATAATCTGTTTTGTACCAAAGTTTTTGAGCAACAATTGAGATATTTGTCAATAATAATAATAAAATAAATCACTCCCAACGCTGATTGTACGATAATAAATTTATTAGTGTCACATTTCGCGAAGTTAAAAATCCATTTTCGCGATGTAAACGCGGCAAAGTTGCCATTTCCTTTTACAGCGAGTCTGAGATAAAACCAATTACGATCATAACAAGCAGATATTGTGCATTTGTTACGTAAACGGCAATAAATACGTAAAACAACGAACATGGGAAATAATCCGGCGCATAATCGATGAAAGTTGAAGATTCGACGTTAATTACATGAAAATTCCAGGTCAAGACTGGACATGAAACGATGATGCAATTAATTGAAAAGAGCGCCTCCGCTAAATCCATTTTTTGTTCCTGTTTTAATTTGCAACACGAAATGGACTGGTGATGCCAAAACCTAAACCTACGCCATTCTTTCATAATGAATGAGGACTGGAAGATTTTTTCAATTGGTGTTTGTTACGTGTGCAAAAAATGAGGTTGCTTTTGCATTTCTAAACCCAAATTTGGCAAGGTCAAGGACGGTGTTTTTGATTTCTTTAAAGTAAAACTGTTTAGTGCCGAAAACTCTAATTAAAGTACAAATTAGTTTGTCTAATTAGTAATTACCAGGGAATACATCTGAAACTGTAAATTCATGATTACTGACCCACTGTGCCAATAAATTTCATTTAATTGGAATTGTAAATAAATACGGTGACTGACAATTATTATTTGCAATTAGTAATAACTTTACCGCATTTATACCATAATAAAACGCGAAAAGAATAAATGCTCTTGAAGTTTTCACAGTACTACTATAACAAATCTACAAATTGTTACTACTGTAACAAATCTTTCCTGCTTTTCCCACTATCTTGCCGAAATTTTAGATCTTGGGATGCAACTTGATGTTTTCTATGCAGACTTTTGATAGTGTAAACTTTAATTTACTGATTTCTAAACTTTATTATTTTGGTCTTTCAAATTCTTTGATAATTTTTTTTCAATCCTATCTTACTAAAAGTAGACAGATTATGTTTTCCTAAATGGTTTTGAATCTGACGTATTCAAAATTACGTCTGGAGTGCCACAAGGTTCGATACTCGGACCGCTTCTTTTTGTACTGTTTCTCAATGACATTGTAATTTCTTTTGACATACCTTGCCTCCTCTACGCTGACGATTTTAAAAAAAATGTAGAAAAACTTCTCTTGACTGTAATGTCCTACAGAAGAATATTTTTAATCTACTAGAATGGTGTCAGAAAAATGATGCAATTTTCTAAGAAATCAGTCATAAAATTTAATTATTTTATTGATCCTTTACTGCTAAAAAACTGAATTATGTCAAAGATCTAGGTGATCTAGGTGTTACTTTTGGTCCGAAGTTAACGTTTTCCAATCACATTGATAGTTTCGTACTAAAAGCTTTTAAGATGTTAGGTTTTGTTATAAGAAATGGTTCTGAATTTTCACGAATTAACACTTTGAAATTGCTATATTTTTCATTTGTTAGATCATGTTTAGAATATGCACCAGTTGTATGGTCTCCTATTTACGTTACATGTCTGGAAGAGCTTCAAAATGTGCAAAGAAGGTTTTTGAAATTTCTGGGATATAGAGATGATGGAACTTATCCTCCAGTTGGTTATCCGCAAGGAATATTAAATAGGTTTCAATTATCTAGTCTTGAAATTAGACATAAATTTGCAGCAGTAACGTTTCTTTTTAAAATTATACACAATAAAATTTATTGCCTTCAACTACTAAAACAACAAAATTTTCGTGTACCACCTCAAAACTCTAGAAATAAACAATTATTTTACTTGGATGCTAGTCGGACAAACTTCCAAAAAAATTACCTATTTTTAAGATGTGCTCTGAGATGAACCAAATTAATTGTGTGTTTTCTGTGAATTCACTTCAGAATAGTCATTATTTGTAAATATAGTTCATCCTTTCCGAAAGGTATTTGATACTTTTTGAAATTAATCTGATAGATTCTGAATACGGATATCTTAAAGTTAGGATATGAACTAAAACGTTCCGTTAATGTCACTAGAGAGCGCAGTTGTTCCATGACCGTCTAAGTTTTCAGAACAATGAATTTGAAAAAATGGTTGTATTTCTATACTCACTAACGCACAGCAAACAAAAAAATACCGACAGATAAAGCATTAAATTCTTAATAGTAAAACATAAACATAATGAAAAAAATTTTCGTAAACTGTATTAAAAAAAATTTCAAACTTTTACCAATGTGCACTCTGTCTCATATTTTTCAAAACGCTGCAAATACGGTTACAGATACAAGAGAAATGTTAGAAAGAAAGTTGTAGGAAATTAAATTTCTTACAAAAAAGTCTGCGAAATTATATCTCTATCTTCAACTATTTAGACTCCAAAGTCGTTCAAAGATGCTCAAGCGTCATTTTGCCGCTAATCAAATATTGGAAACTTAATTTATACCTAAACCGTTGAAGATAAAAATATGGTGTCGCAAACTTTTTTATAGAAAATTTAATTCTCTACAACTTTGTTCCTTACACTTTTTTTGTATCTTCAACCGTATTCACAGCGTTTACATAATTATATAGAGGAACGCAAATTGATAATTCTAAGCGATAATTCTTTGCGCACCGTCGCATATTTGTCAAAACGCTGGGAATACGGTTGAAGTTACAAAAAAAAATTGGAAACAAAGTTGTAGTGAATTAAATTTTCTATAAAAAAGTCCGCGACACCATATTTCTATCTTATAGAATTTAGGAATAAATTAACTTTTCGTTACTTAACCACCCGTAAAATGAAATGAATCCGTCGCTTTAACATCTTTGAATGTTTTTAGGGCCTGAATCGTTGGCGATAAAGATATGGTCTCGCTGACTTTTTTAAAGGAAATTTAATTCTCTACAAATTTCCTCCTAACATTTTTCTTGTATCTTTAACCGTATTCGCGGCGTCTTGGAAAATACGGGACGTAGCGTAAATTTTAAATTTGAAATATATTTTTTCTCATGATTCTTATGAAAATTTTAGTCGTCAGTTTTTCTCAGTCTGTTATGAGTGCAAAGCACAACATTTCTGCATTTTTTTCCAAATAATTAGTGAATTGGTTGGATTTAAATTAATTTAAAACGGTATAACGCTCAAAGCGCCCTCATTTTTACTTTAGCGCACTACTCCTTTGGGTTCAGAAAATCCTGCGATTTTGTATCCTAAGTTATAGTCTTCCGTAGCAGATACAAAAATTTTATAAGAAACAAAAATTCTTCAGAAAATAATTTTTGGCGCCCTCTAACTTTTAGCCTGAAGAATCTCTGGTTTTCTTTTGTCCCCATCTTTCCGTTACACCCTGTATATTAAAATACCAGTATCTCTAACTCTTTTCGATCAGAGTATAAATAAGTGACACAAATTTGGCAAAATTTGACGTTTCTAAATCTCCCGTACATTTTATTCCCAAAAATGGAGTAATGAAGGATTAGAATGAGTGCAGGAGGTAAAGGAGGATGTGGACGTGGTGGTAAAGGTGGTAGAGGTGGTGCTGGTGGTGCTGGAGGTAAACAAATAGACACTGAAGATTATGCTATTGAAGCTGGTGAATATGATACACGAGAGGGAAGATACGGAAATCCTGAAACTAGAGTGAGTGAGAATGAGAAAAAAGTCGCTGTAGCAGAAGGTGAACAGCGTAAACAAGCCACATGTGGAGGACGTGGAGGTGCTGGAGGTGGAGGCGGTAAAAAAGGAGAAGATGGTCAAGATGGACAAGGGGGCAAAGGGGGAAAGGGTGGACAAGGAGGAAAAGGGGGAAGTGGGGGAAGTGGTGGGGGAAATAAAGAATAATTATCTTTCAAAAAAATTGAAAAAATAAACTGAAAAGTTGGACAAGTCATTTGTATTTCTGGTATTATTTTGACACACCCACAAGCATGAACATAAATTTCTTCGCAAAGTCTTGCAAAATAGCATTTACCAGCAATAAATAAAAACAGTAAGCTCCTCTGATTAATGAGTAACGATTCATTAAATATTACCGTGTATGAGTGAACACATTTGATTTATTTTTTTAAAAGCATTTAATTTTAAAAATAAATTGAATGTTCTATTTTTTTTTAAATTGTGTGTCGCAAGTTTAGAATTTTTTATTCAAATCATTAAAACTACAATAGAAACATTATTGCTTGCGTATGTTGAAAGTTTAGCAATATTGCCCTATAAGCGCAAGGCGTGCCAAACAATCAATTAATTTAATTGTAGCTAATAAATTTGCATGTTTAATGATTGATTTTTTGGCATTAACAAAGTTCAAACCAAAAATAAACAAACTAAGTGTTTGGTAATGGTAATTACATAAGTCAACAATTTATTTACAATTAGTTTTCGATGTGTGCAAGTTATGTAAATAAAAATGTTTCACATCTCTTGATTGTGATGTCAGTCATAATATGCAAACTCATTGTTGCCAATAGTAAACAGACTCGACTAAATTAAAAGTTCCGTTTCGAGTGTGATGCAAGTGCGGCAGGAATAACGAACGCTTTTTTAATTAAGTCAGTTACTAAACTAAAGTTGACATTGAAAAACTTGATTGAGAAATGGTAACAGGTGCCCCCAACAAATTTCAATGAGAACAAGATTTAATTCGTTGTGATTTTTTCACTTTTTTACAGTTAATCCGGAGCGTAATTATAACCGATTCCGCAATAATAGCACGATGTGAGGTTGTTGTTGCTCGAAAGGTTACAAGAACGGTATGGAATCAAATAATTGGGAAACCGACAATTCCCCCGTTTTAAAAAATCGTAAAAATTACAAAGTGGAGCAAAATTATTAGAGAAATTGCATTAGTTTGACTTGTATGATTTATTTGGCATTGCAAATTAATCGATTTCTATTAGAAATTACAAGACTAAAAGTTCAACTATTCACCTGAAAGGACGTTAGAAGGTAGGTGGTTTATTCGGTTCCTGCTTCCAGCTGATACTTTGTTACCCATAAAAACTGATATTGTACTCAAACCACAATAGCTCAGCTAACTCTTTGTATAATTACAATCCATAATAACCGACTTTATTACGGCCGCTGAACACATGTTCTGATACTTGTGCAGCACAGGAGGAACTTGATACGATGTGCGTCAGTAACTCTTCTTTCTGCTCTTGTGGCTTAATGCATATCCTGTTACTCATCTTGCGGTGTTATGTTATAATGTAGGCAGTGTTGTCGGCAAAAAAAAGAACTTACCAGCTCATAGCGCAAGAAGTTGCCAGACCAATTAAACCTATTTTCATCAAATTTAATATAAATCTATCCAATAGTGTTTAGCTTGAAAAAGACAAAAATACCACCATTTTTTTACTAATTTGGTGGTTTATCTCGACTTGTTTTTAACGTAATTTTGTGGAAAATATCTCGAATTGTTTGACTTTTAATTTTTCAGTCTGTTTAGAATTCCACAAAAAATGAGAATGGACTTTAAAAACGATGTTATGCTTGAAAATAACACAATTTTGGAGTTCCTCTGGCTATTTTTTAACCGAATGGAGATAATATCAATTTTGATTTACTTGTGTAATTTTTAAGCGTAATTTAACACAACTCTGGTCTTTGCTCCAAAAACGAACCGATTTGAGTGAAACATGCCAAAAGTAAAAGAATTTCAATTTCGAACTAATTTATTTGTCATTCAATATTAGCAAAATTTTCGATAAAATTCAATGTTACGGCTCATTTTTAATGGAAATAGTAAAGTTAAAAAAAGAAAAAGTTATATAATTTTCGATTTTGATAAGGTATATGATTTTTTAGCCTAAAAAACCTGAGAATTTAGTTCAAAAAACGTGCTTAAAAGCTCGTTAAAAAAATTAAAAATACTTAACACCATTTTCGATTTAGCATCCATCCATCGTCTTTTATTCTTTAACTAAATGTGTTGTTCAAAAATGTGTTTAAACAGACAAAAAATTTCGAGAAAGGGTAAATTTTTATTTTAAAAATTAAATTAAATACTCAAAAAATGCGAAAATTTTACAATTTTTTGAAGCATTTTGTATATTTTTAAATGAAATTTTGTGTTTTAGAATGAACTATTTGGAAAATATAGTTAACAACATCAATTCGTTTCGCTATTTTTGGGCATTTGTACTAATAAAATATTCCAAAACATCTTTTTCGGTTTACAAATGAACTAAATCGAGAGTAACAAACTCTAATTTCGATTCAATTAGATGTTTTTTTAACCCATTTCCGCAAAAAAGCCAAAATTAGCACAATGAACTTAATTTTCAGATTAAGGGCCGGCTTTGTTTAAACTTAATTCGTTGTTAAAAGTTAACAGCACGAATGGACCAATCAAATTAGTTCAATTTAGTCACGTGATCCGTTAATCACATATTTAATTTCGAATTAAATTAATGACACTTCGATAAACCAGTCTTAAGTCTTTGCTTTAAAGTCCAGCGATACAAGCTAAAAGAACCTCAATTTCGACCTAAGTTTACGATTTTTTACCCAGTTCAGGCAAAATTTTCGAAAATAATAAAATTTTTCAGTTTGTTTTTAATGAAATTTCGCAAAATAATTGCGTATCAGGCTGTAAAATGTGGTAAAGTATATGCTTGGAAAGAACAAAATTATTATAATTTTTTACTTAGTTATGTGATTTTTCAGTCTCACAAAAAACATAGTCATTTTTTGAATTGCTTGAAGTTTGAAAAGGGTAAAATAACACCTTTTTCAAGTCGATTTAGTATTTTATTAGATTAATTTCGAAAAAAAACTTAATTTTTATTTCAAAAAAAGTGCTCAAATACTTGAAAAATGCAAAACTTATACAATTTTTGGCCGAATTTTATCTATTTTTTAAAATAATTTTGCTAAATAATTGAGTTTTTGGTTGAAGAACGTGACAATAAATTAGTTAACATCATTGTTTCGTTGTTTCTAAATATTATATGTTCAGACAAGGTCTTCCAAAATATGATTTTCGGTTCAAAAATAGACTAAATCGAGAGTAGCATATTCTAGTTTTAATTCAACTTGATATTTTTTAGTTTTTTTATCAGGTTTCAACAGAAAACAAATTTTTTTTTGTATAATTTGGTGGATTTCCAACTTGTTTTTAATAAAATTTTGCGAATAATTGCGTTTAATTGATTTTCCGGAGTGGTCTAATAAATTAATCAATTATTATCTAATTAAATTTATCTAACTATGTTTTTGAGAAACGCAAAAAATTCTTACGTCATTTGAACTTAATTTACTATTTGTGTAGTACATAGTTATAATATTGCATAATCTAGTTTGTTAATATTTATACAGTGTGAGTCTATTAAAAGTATATTTATTACTATTATCTAGAACTAATAAATCGCCCAGAATTCTAAATGCTGTTCAGTTTTTTGTCATTTTCTTTATGCCTGTGAATTTTTCCAGAATTTTTCTACAATTTCTAATAAATAAAATTAATTAATTACTTTTAAATAGCTGCAAAAA